>NW_028263378.1:24021250-24670000 GCF_051168715.1 Poecilia mexicana | reverse complement strand
AAAGCTTTAGCTGGTTTGAATTGGAGAGCTTTTCAGTTTTCAGTGTGCAAAGCTAGAAGAGAACAAAAGATTCATTGTGATTGGAGTGAAATGTATTTGGGGCTTGAATTGATCCAAGCTACAGTCTTCAGACTCGTATTTGTTAAAAAAAATAAAAATAAAATGTTATGCGCTACTTTATGGAGGTCAGTTAAATGAAAGTTGAGTATTTTCCAGGGCAACTTTTGCTGGCAACAGGTGAAGAATTATTTGTGTCAAAATGCAGCAGCTCAACTTTAAGCAGCGCTGCCTGTCAAAGGAAAGGTGTGAGAAATACATAGAAAGATGCACGATGCACCTGTTTGCCTGCCAGAGGACAGATTTTGTCAGGATCGTAGCATTTAGCCGTGCTTGATAAAGTCACAAAACAATTCAGGTGTGAAGATGATACGGCTAATCTTGCAGTCACTTGGTTCCATAACAAGAAGCGTGTCAGAAAGGGAAAAGAGTGAAAGAACTGCGCAGTTATCGATTTGTTGCAGGTTTTTAACTACTGACAAACATCCTGGTGTTCTCACCTCAAATAGCAAAGCGATTTTAGATACACAATATAATACTGTATGTGAGTTTTTAGCATTTTTATGCCTATTTAACTTTAAAATTCATTGAAGAACTTGACTGCAAAGAAATAAAGCTGACACACAAAGGCTTCAATAGATGGATTCCAAAATGGTTTGTTTTCAAATAAATTAAATGACAATGCAATGATATGAAACGGGGATAGGGTTTGACGAATGGATGAGTTGGCCTGGAACCGAACAAAACCATAAAACGCTGTCCAGATCAAGAATCGAAACATGTTTTGCTTTTGGACTGTCACCTTCGTCTGCCTTGACTCTCGACTTGTTCCATCTGAACAGGTGAAATCAGAGTATGCCCAGCTCAAAGAGAGGCTTGGTGTTGTGACGCAGGAGAGAGATTTAGCCCTGTGGGAGAGGAACCAGCTCCAAGGCAAACTGGAGAACCTAGAGCAGGTGCTCAAGGTAAGACAACGCGACCCTGGTGACGCCGCCGTCTGTCCATTCTGTGTCCCCTTCTGGATCTGGAAATCCATTCATTCTGGGGTTTTGATGCAGGTGTTTTTGTAGAGCCTACCTCTTCTCCAGCCCCTCCTCTCCTTCCTGTGCCACTCTAGCCTCCTCCTCTATGGTTTCTAATGTCCTCGACGTGTCTGTTGCCTTCCAGCGTCGTGTTGGGAAGGTCTGACCTGGAGCTGTGAAAGAGCACAAGCTGGGAGCAGTCTGCCCTCTTTTCTTACCTATGTCACTCTTATGTTGTCCAACTTCACTGGATCTGTTGCTTCCTCCCTCCCTCGTCCCCCTCTTCCTTCCCCCTGCTAGATTTCTAAGGTATCACTGCTATGGCCACCTGTTTTGGGAGCAGCTTGACTTATTCCCGTACTGAATGTTTCATGTCAGTGGCTGTGCTTTTGTCTCCCTTTATCGACGAGTTGTTTATCAGACATAAAAAATAAAAGTAAAAAAAAAACTATCACTTGGCTTCGACTACAGCACTGTGGAATGTGATTTATGCATGAGGCAGGATGATGAAGAGTTTGGCTTTATGATGAGAGGGGGAGGAAGAGGAAAGAGAAAAGCCAGGTCACCATCCACGATGATGATGATGATGATGATGATGTCACCTATAAGTTCGACGACATTGCCGATTTTAGAACGTAACTTTTCACGAGCATGAAAATGTCATTTGCTTCTTCCACCGTAGCGCGTCAACGGTTTACACATTTTGGAAGCAGTGATGCGACTAGATGTCACAGGCATCCTGTGTTACAAAGTTCCTAGCATTCAAGTCCCTCCTTTGGATGGCTTCTTTGGTTGAGATGGATGATCACAAGCAAGTGAGCACGCTAACAGAGTTTGTTCACCCCTTTAATGTCACGTAAAAGCCTCCAGATTGATCATTTAAAGACAAAATCTCTGAGGAGACTCCTGTTTAACAAGGCTTTAAAGACGCATAGTGATACATAAAGGGGGCAGCAAACCTGGAGGTCCAAGTGTATTTGCACTGTCTTGCAGGATTATTTCTATCCCCTGAAAACCTTTTCACATTTTGTCACATTACAGCCACACATTTCATTTTGTTGTTTTGAATATTAGGTGATTGATCAATAAGTTGGTGTATAACTGTAGAGTGGGAGGTAAAAGGGAATTGAAAGCCAGAGTGCATTTGTGTTCAGCTGCCTTTACCCCGAATGCCATGAAATGCAATCCAACCAAATGCCTTCAGAAATCGTCTAACTAGCAAACTGAGTCCATGCAGTTTTTCTCAGTCGCTTTGGTGCATTTCTCAGAACAAAATTGAAATTCTAAAAACTACTCGTTCAATCTTCAAATCATTGTGTGCACGTCAAAACAGCAGTTCCTCATACATTTGAGCAAGTCACACATGCTTTTGTACATTTTGCAAATGATTATGTACAATTCTTTGCTTTTTCCTACATTTTCAATTGCTTTTGTCATGTTCATCAAAACGTATTATACTGGTCTCTGAAATGTCTCGATCTCCACAGCAGGTCCGCTGGTGCGCTCCTTGGTCTTCATGATTGTTTGTTCTCTAATGTTTTCCAACAAACCTTTGCATAGCGACATAAATCCAGGGATTATTCGGATCTTCAATTAAAGACAGGCTGACTCTTAATTACTGCCGCTGCTTATTGTTCAGGTGACGTCTGAAGGCATTTCACTATACTGGATTTTAGTTAGGGGCAAGGCAATAAAGGGGGCTAAACATACAAAAGCAACCCTTTTCAGATATGAACTAAAAAGTAGAAAAGCATGTGTAATTTCCCTTCCACTTCAGCTATGTGACGTTTTCTTCTAATACGAGTGGCCGTTGAGGTGACAAAAAGTGGGAAAGTGGAAAAAAGGGGTGTGCGTACTTTTACAAGACAATGCTTGTTGTTGTTTTCGTTGTTTAAAACGCAAAGCATCTCTTGTCTTCTTTTATAACCTAAATTCATTCAGATTTGTTGATCATTCACAACAAAATAGAATCATCTGTTTTACAAATGAAAGTTCACGCCTTCAAAGATGTAGGCATCAGCCTCTGATCCACCATTAGTCACGTTTACCACTTTGTCTTCAGTAAATACGGACTTGAAGATCTGAGATGCTTTTCTAAAAGGTAGAACGTCACTGGATTTCAGTCCCACTAACATCAGCCCTCTCTGCTCCCCCTCTTCTCCTTCTGGCTCTCCACCCCTGCCGTCCTTTGTGGACAGCATATGCGCGAGGCTGCAGAGCGAAGGCAGCAGCTAGAGTTGGAGCATGAGCAGGCCTTGGCTGTACTCAATGCAAAGCAGCAGGAGATTGACCTTCTTCAGAAGGTAAGAGAAGTCCGATTGTGTAACACTCACAGCGCCAGAGGACTGGGCTTTTTTTTTTGTTGCTGTTTGTTTGCTCGCTCTGATCTTAGTATGTGTTACGGGTCAAAGAGCATTTTTAGTTGAACACCGTTGGAACGCATACTGCGCAGCAAAGGCAAAACTTCCCTAAAACACTCCATCAATACACTGCAACCCTTACCTGTCTCGTTTTATCATCAAACCCCCCCAATAGTTCATCCTCTTGATCACTCCTCCTGTTTGTTACGCGCGAGCTCATCGGCAATTTGTAATGTAGAGTAGAAATGACAGAAAATAATAAAACAAAAAGCCTTTCTCGGCCATTTGATGGTCGAGTCTCCTCTTCTGTGCACTGGAGCCGACTGTGATGTCAAAGCGAACCCGGCAGTCGCTGAGATTGCTGATGGTGTGAACGTGATAGGAATTGTCACCAGTGCCATCTCTAGAAAAACAGTTTGTACCACAGTGTTGCCGTGGCTGTAGCGCCCCAACTTCACAGTCAGCTTTTTACAGGCTGTGGCTCTCAGCTTTTTTTTTTTTTTTCTCTCATTAACAGACGCTCGTTATGGCCTTATCTCCCTTCAGACATGGGCTGCTCTCTGTGTTCTCCCAAACTGATGGACTGCAAAGGAGATTTATCATCCTGTAAAGTCCACACATGCTGTTATATGCATATGTGGAGCAGATGTTTGTAGCTCCTGCAAAGGGAAATGTCGTGTGTGCTGCCGTGTTCCCTCACAGTCACCGTGTTTTACGTTACGTAAAGCTCATTCCTCTTGCAGGCACTACAGAAGTGTTGCTAATTACTTACGAAAACATAAAACTCGATTGAATTAAATCTATGTTTGTTTGCACAGAGCCTTAGAAAAGGCAAAGCAATTAATTTCAATTACTCCACATGCTCAGTGGTGACAGAGCGATCTTTCAAAGTAGGCAATTATCCAATAACAAATGGAACGCAAACAAATCAATGTAAAACATATAGCCGGGGCATTGCAGACGCGACAGCAGTCTATCAACACACGTCATGATGGTGTTTAATGTGAACAAAGAGCAGCGTTCTGTGCCGTTTCTGTTTTCAGAGAAACCAGAAGTGAAACGGTTTAGATGTGTGAGTTGTAATATTAATTATACAAAGTTATCCCATGAATGTTTTGTCCCGCAACAACCGCAGTGCATTTTACGAGGATTTTATGCGATAGACTAACACAAAGCAGTGAAGTAGCATAATTGTGAAGTGCTAGTATAGGTACGTGTTATATTACGCTTTTTAAGAAAACTCTGAAAAGTGTGGCATGCATTTGTATCTGGCCTTTCTGAGTCATCACTTTGTCGAACCTCCTGCCAGCTGCGATTACGTCTCAGTCAGATTTGATAGATGGTGCCTCTAAAGGATTGTCAAAGATTTTCCATTGGATTTATGTCTTGAATCCAGCTGAGCCAATGCGACACATTAAAGTGGTCCAAGCCGTTCCACTGTTGCTCGAGGTTTGTTTCTGTTGTGCTGCTTCTGAGAAGTCTTCTTCCAGCACCGCACCGTATTCAGTTTCTTCCGTTGTCCATCAACACTGAGCAGCTTCACCACTGAGAAAAATAATCACCCAAATCATAATGCCACCACCACCATGCTTCAGCTCAGATTTAATTTTTTCAGTGTGACGTTCTTAAGGTGTGATGGATTCAGCAGAGCTCTTTAAAACGTCAAGCGATGGGACACTGTTTTACAACATAATCTTGATGTTATCTCCTTAAAAACTTTCTCCCCGATGTGTCTGCTTTGCTCTTTGGTCTCCATTGTGCCGTTTGTTCACTATTGTTCTCTAACAAGCGTTGGAGGCCTTCACCGAATCCCTGAACTCACACTGAAATTAAATTAAATTAAATACATGCAGACTCCTTTTCCTAATTGGGTGACTTGTCAAGGCAGTTGGATTTTAATTAAGGCCGTCAGAGTGAAAGGGGGGTAAATACAAATGCACACCACACCTTTCATTTATTTGTGAAACATGTTGAAAACCATGTACAGTATTTTTTCCTTCTACTTCAAAATTAAGCACTACTTTGTGTTTTTTTATTTGGTCCAAACAAATCCTAATAAAATACTTAAAATGTATGAGTAGTTATGCCAGGTCACCGCATATTGGAGACAGTTTTTTTCTCTGACAAGCAGATGATTCAAACAGGGAGTTAAGAAATCTCCAAACATGAAAACAGTAGAAGGAAAAACCCACAACATTTAAGTACGATCCGAATCATCGACTTAATTAATAACCCGTTAGGTTTTATTGGCTCAGCATCTGTAGCAAAGGAAACTCTATAACTCGTTGAGTTCTTGTGCCTTTGAAATGCCTCTGTGCTGTTTGTGAAAGCCTTTCTCTGGTTTAAGTGACATTAAGCATCAACAAAGAGTGCTACATGAGTGAACTGCCCCCTGTGTTTCCCAGGCTCAGGTTGAGGCTAAAAAGGAACATGAAGGCGCTGTCCATCTGTTAGAGGTGAGCGTCTGGACACGGGGGTGGCTGGGTGGCTGGGGGCTGGCTGTGTTGTTTTTGTGTGGGTGCTGCATGAGAATGTGAGATCAGGCTGTGAGTAAATTTCTCATCTTTACTATGTCACTGTAGAAAACCTTGACAGCCGTGCTATTTCTTTCTTCAAATTGAATTCATATATTTAGTCTTCTTTCGTTTATTTTTGAAATGCAAATATGCACTTTGGGTCCATATAAGTGACCTATTTACAAGTTTGGCTGTATGTTAGTGTGAAGCAAGTTGTTTTTATATTTATTTTAATATAATTTCAAGATATCTGTGAGTGATCACATATTTGATTTCTCTCCCTGCATCTCTTTTTACTGTATGGGTCTATGTTTATGCATAAACAGAACCACTTGGACAGCATGCAGGTATTTCATAATTGCTTTTATTTATTTCCTTGTGCTTTTTAGAACCACACCAGTAAAAAGCAATAGGATACAGCAGACTATGCAGTCAAAAAAAACCAAACAAACAAAAAAAAACGTGATAGAAATGATGTTTCACCACACTTCAAAAACTGTTATTCAATGTGGGCTGGGTTTAGAAATGTAGCATTAGGTGCTATATATCTGCTTAAGTTAGTGCCGGGGGGAGGGAGGGAGTAACATAAATCTGGTACAACCAGATGGAAATTGTGAAGTGTCAATTTTCAAAAGTGTTCTGAGTTTCATTTGAGCAATCTTTATTTGGCTTCACTCACTGAGCTAAGGCTCATATTTTCCTTCAGAGAGAGTTTACAAGAGGAAACTCGGCCTACTGCATCAGTATTGCTTAATTATGAAGAAAAATTCAGGCTGAATGTTTTTGGGTTTTTCCCCCAGCAGGTTATTGTGCACAAACTTCACGTTTATAAAAACAAAATCCTAATTATTTACATATGAATTAAAAAAGTATCTTGCGCAGCCCCTTATTTCTTTACATATTCAAATCCTTGGAGCCTGACTCATCTCTCCGTGCTGCCTTGTTGAATAGCAGGTTAGATTTTCTGATGTTCTTTTGACAGCGCAGCACTTAGCAACAAGTTGTAAACCTTCAAAGGATGAAGAAAGCTCTTATAGAGAAAACAGTGATCCATCTATATAGGCAGTTCATCCAGAAATAAGTCACAGTACTTCACCTTTTCCACATTCTTACGTTAAAGCCATATTCCGAAATATATTCAGTTCCTGTTTTGTACTTAAAACATGTGACTTACCATGTATTCACAGCCATTATTCAAACTGCTGAAGCACATTGGGCAGTGATCACAGCTTCAGGTCTTCTAAAACATGAAGCCACAAATTTGGCAGAGCTGTTTTTGGACAGTTCCCCCCACACCTCATTTGCTCAAACCGCCCTGTTTCTATCTTGCTGTTTGCTTTGGTTTGTTGTCCTGCTGGAAGACAAACTCCAGGCCCAGTCTGAGGTCAAGAGCACTCTGAACAGGCTTTTATCCAAAATGTTTCTACATTCCTACAGTCATCTATCCTTGAGTAGTCTTCCCATTTCTGTGAATAATATCCCCACAAACAACCGTGTTTCACTGTAGGAGTGATATCAGGAATGATATGAGGCATATGTTGAGCAGCGGGTGGTTCCCTCCAAACATCATGCCTTGTTTTTTGCCAAAGAGTTCAATCTTTGCCTGATCAGACCAGAGAGTTTTATCTGTCACGGTCTGACTTTCTTGGTAAATTGGTGGATTGATGCAGAAATGTTTGTCCTTCTGGAAGGTTCTGCTCCCCCACAGAGCAAAGTCAGCATGGCGTTCTTGATCACTTCCCAGAATAAGACGCCTCTCCACTGATCCCTCAGGTTAGATGGCCGTCTAGCTCTAAGGAAAGTGCTGATGGTTCCATTTTCCTACATTACCTTTACGAAAAATGTTTGCTCCATCGAAGCAATACTTAAGGAAATAGGGGCTGATTCAAGACTTTTATCTGCGGCAGACTCTAGATCCTGAATGTTTTGGCAAATTATAAAATTAATATTAGCAATATTCTTAGTTTCTAGTACACTGACCTGAAATCTTAAAGAGAGTAAAATAATGCTACATGTTATTTCTTTAATGGCACGTTGAACGTTTTTCAGCATGTGTGTGAAAAATGTCTGTTTCTTGACTTTATATTCTCTCTTAGATTTGTAGAAATCTCATTGTTTGCCTTCATGTAGCATGCTGTTTGTAGCATGTGTAAAATGGCCACAGCGTGTCCAAAACAGCCCTAACTGGAGCTGTTTATGGGGAAAAGTAAAAAAAAAAAAAAAAAATCATAGTGCCTTAAGGTGTGTCTTTGGGTCAGACCGCTGAGAAATGATTGCTGGTGAATTTCATCATTAGGCTTGTGAAAACGTGCTGCAGTGCCTGGACTTTCCATGAGTTTGTACCTCAGCCTTTCCCGCCGTTTTACGTATATGAAAGCGGTTGAAATTTTTCTTATTGTATTCTTCTGTCGTGAAGACCACAACCAACGATATTTAAGGTGACGATACATTTCTCTTCCAGGTATATGTGGAATAAACATAGACGTCTTATTTGGTCGCTACCAAGTGCATTTTTGACGTTTCGCTCTCAGGTTCAAATTGTTGGTTCTGATCTTCACACTGTCATCAGCTCAATAAGAAAAATGTCAAGTTTCATTCTCGTCATCCAGATTTATTCAAAGACTCTTAAAAGTTGCATTTTCTTTGGACTTTTCTGGTTACTTGAGTTTTCGTTCTGTAGTGCTTCGTATCGTGTCACTTCAGTCCAACATGTGATACCATTCAACATTTTATTTGCATGCATGCACCGCTGTTCGGCATGTGCAACGTTCAGAATAATGTCGGCATTGTTTTTGCACCCGTCTTACTTCTCTCTTTGTCTGTCCCTCCCTTTTGACCTTGCCTCTTCATGTGTCCACGCCTCGCTCTTTGTCCGTTTCTGCTCTCTAACGCTCCTCCGCCCGACGTCGTCAGGCCAAAGTCCGAGAGCTGGAGGAAAAATGTCGGTCTCAGAGTGAGCAGTTCAACCTCCTCTCCAAAGAGCTGGAGAAGTTCCGGCTTCAGGCTGGGAAATTCGACATCCTTAGCACTGAACCCTTTACTTTGAGTGAGTCTCCGGGGTCCCCCAACAAATCCTTATCACAGCTCCTCAATGGATTGGCCGCTCCAATCGAGAAAGGTACGGAGAAAGTCTGTGAGGTTTGTGAATACGCTGTTTGTTTTTATCATCATTTCTCTTTAAGACTGCTAACTATCTAATAAATATACAATTGTAGCTGTATTGTTCGCACTCAATTTGGTTAAAAGAGAAACAGTTTCAGGTTTCAAAGGATTAGCTGGAGGTGTATTTATCTTTCCTTGCATCTTTTGTTGTTGTTTTTCCTACGAGGATCTGATGAGAAGGGGTGTTTGTTCCACAGGCAATGAGGGTCCAACAAGCAGATCTTTGATATCTGAATTCATTCGACCACTCCAGATCAGTGGAGACAAGCCCGAGCTCCTCTCTGTCAAGCCAACATTCCTCAGTCGCAGTCGAGCCAGCAGCCCAGCACGAGCTTTCCTCTCTGAGGTACCTGCTAGTGCCCGCTCTGATCCGCCGTGGTCCTTTTATTGGGTGTCACTCTGTTTCCTGTCTGCTCTCCAAAACGCAAAAAAAAAAGAAAAAAAAGCACAATTTGGACTCGTCTGATCTGAGAGCAACGATGAGCTCATCGGTTAAACTAGAGACTGGAGATGGGATTCTAGAAATGGAAAAATAAAAGTCTTCAGCTGAATCCTTACTGCAAAGCGAAACGGTGGTTTCCTCTGCATCACTGCAAATCCACAGCCGCAATAAAAAGCTTCCTGCTTATGGGACTGAGATCTTTGTGCAAACAAGACTAAAATGTAAACTGTTACAGCTTTGCTCCTCAGCTCTTTTACAAGACAGATTATTGCTGCCTTTTGTTTTACATACCTCAAAATATAGAAAAGCACCATAAAACAGGATGTGGCTTCTTGGAAAACTTTTCACAATAAATTACTGCTCTGCCAATAATTGAAACGATAAAACTCTCAGACTTTTTAGACTTTTTTTTGCCATTAACAATAATTATTTATATTTGAGCGGGAGTCCTTGTCACACACACAGCCGTGTTGCTCTTGGATCAGCATCTCTGTTTTCGGCTGATGTGTCCCTTCCCATTTTTGAGTTAAGCATCAGTCTAAATGAACAGCCAACATGCCGACACAGTAAATTAGAGGTGTGCCGATCGATCGGTCACCGATCATAATCGGGCCGATTTTCGTGAAAAAGTGCATGATCGGTGATCGGCGATCATTGTCTCTTTTACCAATACCGATCACCTGCTTCTCATTTCGCAGCCTGCCTGTGCAGCTGGTCTCCTCTTTCCTTCACACTGCGCAAACGCGCAACAACAAATCTTAAGCGATGTGCAACTATAACGCACTGAGTGAATGGGGAAGTTTGCGTGTTGCGGCGGAAAATTGAAGCAGGTCAAAATGCATCAACACAACGAAGCTAATACGACATAAAAACAATGCCATACTTGACGGAGATTGGCTACATCGAGGCTCACGGAAGATCAGATAGCAGGTAAAGCAGCGCACAGCTACAAACACTCACCCGGATTAGCATGACGGTCAGAAAACTAAACAAATAACCCGCAAAATTATTTAAGTCTTCGAGCTGCGATGTAAGACGCTGGTTCTGCTCTCGCTGTTGAACCGCTGCTACGCTACAGGTAGTAATATTTCACAGACGGAGCGCCGCTTCTGCTCCACCTGGTAGTGACTCTCACACCGAACCTCTGTTTAAAGCTGCAGCATCTAACTTAAAAAAAATACATTTTACATACGTATTAAAACTTTCGCTGTCCTAACATGAGACAGATAATCTCTGAAAAAATAATCGATCTCCTCCCTGTCCTGCATAATTACTCCGCTCAGTCAGAAACAGCCAATCAGAACTAGCAGTAATCAGCTAGCCGCCATGCTAACAGGAAGTTTTCATTCAGTAACTCTGGATTGTTTATTGTAATGGAACCTGTATTTGCCTTTGAATGTTAAGTTTTATACTTGAACTTTTTGGCAGTGTTGAGAGGTTTTATGCCTTCATATGTTATCAGTCTGTTAAAGATAGTATTATCAGTAGCCGTACAATTTGCACAAAGCCTGTTTTGTTTAGTTTTCTTCTTGGAAAAAGTTATTAAAAACAAGTTTTTGTCTAAATTAAGGTGAATTCATGGTTCCTTTTTCCACATAATGTAACCGGTAGTGTTTATGATAAAAAAATAATAATAATAATAATTATTATGTGATCGGTATCGGTGATCGGTATCGGTGTATCGGCCATCATGGGTGATCGGTATCGGTATTGGCAGGAAAAAACCTGATCGGCACATCTCTACAGTAAATACTTCCTTTTCTTGACGTTTCGAACACCTCAAATTCTTTTGTCTTCTTTTATTTATAAATATTTACCGCCGTTGCTTACTGAAAATCTCTTCGGAGGCAAATCCTGTCAGCGCACCCTGTTAGAAAAACCTGATCAGTGACATAACAACCTCCTTTCAGAGCAAATCAAGTGTAAACGCTGCTAATTCTGGCCACCAGCGGATTTGTTAGTGTATCAATACTTTCATTTTCCAGACATTTCCCTGTTATCCGTAAGTGCTGTGTAGTAATATGTGTTACTGACAAAGAAAAGAGTATAAATATCCACACACCATGGATCCATTAGGATATTTTTTTTTTACTTCTTCTCTGTCTGAAACTTTATTTCAATACAAACTCTTACACCTGCTATCATATTGTCACCAATTACATAACCTGTAATTTTCTCTGAATGTGTTTTTCTGGTTTTCTGGATGTGAAGTGAAGGAGAGCAGGAATCATGATTATTTTGTCTGTGATGCTTCTTCAGATGGACAAAGAGCTGAGCTCAACCACCAGGTCCAAACCACGTTTCACAGGGAAGGTCCGTCTGTGTGTTGCCAGATATAGGTAGGTAACATAGCAGACGACGTTTCACCAGCCTTTTACAGCTCAGCTACATAATTACATCGGAGGAATTTTTGTTCAGTCGTTTTAGTTTTAACAAGAAATTTTTGCTTCCTAATCTCTCAGAATCTTAAAAGAGGAAGCAAATGTTGGGACGCCTCATAGAAAATGCTTATAGTAAACTCTGAATCATGGATGACCTGAGAATATTTGCAGAAAATATATTTTCTGGTAATCCTAAAGAGAGTTACTCTTTTTTAAAAAATGATTATATACACAAATCAGGCAGAACATTATGACCATCAAGAGGTGAAGTAAATGACACTGATTATGTATTGGATCATGGCACCTGTTTGTTGGTGGGGTCTATTGGACACAATGCGAATATTTTATCCTCCAAGTTTGTGTTGAAGGCAATACATTAAGGATGCCTGATGGAGAGTATTTGGACATCTGCAGGTCTTGTGAGGTATGCCTAGTCTGCAGTGGTCAGTCTATCCCAAGTGCTCCATGGAAGGATGAGTGATAAAGGCTTGTTGATGCACAGACCAGACCAGTCAGAGCATCCATGCTGGTCATAATCTTGTGCCTGGTCATAAAGCAAACCAAGGGTTAAATATGTATTAAAAAATCTGTCTAATTTGTTTTGTTCTATTATTTATGTTTAATATTCTAGTTATAATCCTTATGACGGGCCTAATGAGCATCCCGAAGCAGAGCTCCCCCTAGTGGCCGGGAAGTACCTCTATGTTTATGGAACAATGGATGAGGATGGCTTTTACGAAGGTTTAACACTCAATGAAATGTTTTAGTCTTTTCTATTACTTTGCCACACATCTGTATGACCATTTATTATTCTTTTTTATTTTTTCAGGAGAGCTGCTGGATGGACAGCGGGGGCTTGTCCCATCAAATTTTGTGGAATTTGTCCAAGATGACGACACGCCCTCTGCCCAACACAGGAACACCACGGTTAAAGAACCGGGCTACCTCAACCACAGTAGCCTGGGGCCTCCGCGACATTCGAGCGGCACCGGAACGAGACCGAGCATAAGCAGCCTGCTCTCTGACAGTAAGCTAGACTGTCTAAGCACCAGCAGCTTGGGCATGGACCTCCTGGGCTCCTCCAGCAACGGGACCGGAACCTTGGACGTCAGTATTGATGAGGTCGGTGAAGACATTGTGCCTTACCCCCGCCGCATCAACCTGATCAAACAACTAGCCAAGAGTGTGATTATTGGCTGGGATCCTCCTGTGCTGCCCCCGGGATGGGGCTCAATCAGTGGCTACAATGTACTGGTTGACAAAGAGGTCCGGATGAGTGTCCCCTACGGGGGCAGGACAAAGTCTCTAATCGAAAAGCTCAACCTTGCCACCAACACGTACCGCATTTCCGTGCAGAGCATCACAGACCGGGGCCCGTCAGACGAACTCCGCTGCTCCCTTCTTGTGGGGAAGGATGTAGTGGTGGCACCATACTACCTGCGGGTGGACGGCATCACTCAGAGCTCCGCCGAGCTGTCTTGGATGCCCAGCAACAGCAACTACAGTCATACTATCTTCCTCAACGGTGCAGAGTATGACATGGTCAAGGCTGGGGGCTACAGGTACAAGTTTTTCAACTTGAAGTCCATGACGGTTTACAAGGTGAAGGTTGTCGCACAGCCACATCAGGTGCCTTGGCAGCTTCCAGGTGATCAGCGGGAGAAGAGGGAAATCTCTGTGGAGTTCTGCACTCAGCCTGCAGGTCAGTCTCTGACACATAGCTAAACGTGCTCTGATAATGACATGGACTCTTGGTTGCAGAAAAGGCATTGCTGGTTGACTGGCTAGTTTCTCAGTACAACAATATCACTACCATATTGCTTTAAAGTCCATGTTATGTAAAGTCAATTTTTTTTTAGCTTTACATCATGGTAGATAATGCTATGCCCTGATCAAAAACAGGGCACAGGGTGCTTCGATGCTTTCATGCATGCTAATCTCCCTTGGCAATCATTCGGCTGTCCAAAACGCCTGGTTGGACCTAGCCCCGCCTTTGAGGGGCGAAACTCCTCCTTGGATCTGCAGTTTCCAAGCTACAGAGCTTCTTCCATGCAGAGCAGCCCTCTCCTGCGACTCCCTCCAATCAGCTCCTTCAGACTAGCAGCAGCAATTAGCAAACACCTGGTGGAACTGTGCGTCTACTGAGCTCATTGTACGAGCTGCTGCTCAGTGCAAGACTTGTTAAAGGGTCAATAGAGGAGTGGTCTTGTGATGACTTCCTGACTGCAGAATTTCAGAAAGAGCAGGAGTTTTTAAAGAGACAGAGACCCAATTTCAGTGTATTAAATTATGAAATCAAATTTCTTTGAAGTCATATTTGATATATAGAGCATATTTTATAACAACTAAAGGACACATAGTTGCTTGTGCTATAAAATGGCACAGTGTAGTTGTAACAATGCTGCCCCTTTAAACGTGCATGCCACTTCGAATCAGTAATGAAAGCAGACTTATTTCCCCTACATTAAATACTTATAATTAGGTGCCATTCAAATGTAAAACTAACTTGAAGACCCTTTCTGGCTCCAGCTGGGTCTCTTTTAAGGCTCAACCTAAAACAGTCCTCTAGCTTTATAGTCCCAAATTGCTTCAATTACTCTTTACTAGCATTAATTAGTGTTTAGAACAAGCTTAATAAATGCGTCTTATGTGCAATGATTGTGTTACATAATTTCAATACAACAGCAGCACTGCAGATTCTACAGATTTACAAAAAATGATCAGTTCTAACACCTGAACTCAGACAGTTCAGGTGTTAGAGTCTTGAGTCTTGCTTATCGAGAAGCGAGCTCTCCAAAATGTTTTTTTTTTTTTTTTACTTCCCTGCTCGCTGTGTGTGGTGGCGAGACAACTACGGGTCGTCGTCTGTTGTAACAGCCTATGTATTACATTGTATTTATATCTCAGGGAAAAGAATGGCATGGATTACCAATTAGAAATTAAAGCAAGTTAAATAAACATTTTAAAACGTGGCTTAACTCTTATTAGTTTAAATGAATTATTATGGGCCTCAACAATGTACTACTATTTTATTAAAAAAAACAATTATTTCTTAGCATGGGTGTGCTACTTGCTACTAAATATGTACCAAAATCAAGGGTAGATTATTGTAAAATCTTCAGCGTGAGATTTTGCTAGTGCAATAAAGGATGAATTTATTTTAAGGCTTTTTACGCATCTTCGTCTGCAATTACTTACTGAGATATCAATGCACGCAGAATAATCTAATCAGAAGGCTTCAGAGGACATAACTGGACGGCATGGAAAACAGGACTTTCTCACAGTAGGCTTAGATCTCTCAGACTTTTCCACCACAGGGCTTTTCGCTGCATTTCTGTCACCAGCTGTCTGGCTGTGGCAAAGATTTTGAGGGGGAGCTCAATAGGAGGTTTCTTCTTTGCGATCCCAACGTTTTAAATTCAGCATAATCGCTCAGATGCGTTGCTGCGGGTCACTTCTCGAGGCGAGCAGGAGGTCAGCTCATTTGTAAACACAAGACAGTAGGACGGATATAAGTCCAGGCTGGAAGTTGGAGCTGATATTTGTGCTGGCAGCTGATGCAGCTACATGCTGAGAGTTCATTAACGGATCTATCTATCGGACGTGTTAATTAAAGCCACCTGAAATAGCGTGAGGACGGGTGGCGGAGAGCTGTTGTCAATATGAAAGACAATCTCTCGAAGCCCTATATTAAGCTTTTACGCCCAGCATGTGTTTTTCAAACAAGCCACTTCATTAGTGCTTAGCGATACAACATTTTTGTCGATATTAGTCACCCGGAGCTGCAATTCATTGCCTGAAAGGGAAGCAACTGTGTGCCCGCTGGTTTCCAGAGTTAATGAAAGTGGCTGGAGGGACGTATTTATTTAAACTCTCATTTCAGTTTAGCAGAGGACCTCGTTGTTTATGATATCGGCGGCGTGAAAATGACGGGAGAAAATTGAATCTCCAAGCAGTCGCTCTTCCCCTGTTCCACGTCTGCGTTGTCTGCTGGCGGGAAAAAGCAGAAACGCAATGAGAATGTGTGGATGTTGGGCTGTCAGTCCCATCCTGCAGACTCTCACAGCTGCACATTGATGCATGGTGATGCTTCTCCACGACTGCCGCTGCTCACTTCCACTCCAGGTGAGCAGCAGCACTGCACAGATGGTGCGTTATTTAGTATGCAGCCAGCGCTGACAGATTGCAGAAATTGCTAACTGTGTTTCTCTTTGAAAATTGTCAGCAAACTCTGGCGGCGAGATATCGTTTTCCAAAGAAATCACGGTTGAATCCTCGCTAACTTATTTTTTTATTTTTTGTATGTAACAGCTACAGTTGAAGTATACAACTATGGTAAAAATATACACAACAAAACCCTAAATTTTTACATCGGCTTTTTATAAGGTATGCATTGGCATAGATACGAGAATATCCTGCAAAGTAGTTTTTGATTGTAATTATTTCAGACACGTCATTCGTAATATTCTATTTAGAAGTAAGAGAAAAATATGTAACGATTGAATTAGTTTGCATTGGGTTTGATCAAATTGACCCAAATCTCTTCAGAGACTGTTGACCTTTAACCAGTGTGTGTGTGCGCATGTGCGTGCGTGTGTGTGTGTGTGCGTGTGTGTGTGTGTGTCGTCCTCCTCAGGGCCTCCTCTCCCTCCCCAGGAGGTACAGGTCCAGTGTGGCCAGACTCCAGGGGTCCTGCAGGTCAGATGGAAGCCGCCTCCCCTGACACCTTCAGGAACCTCTAATGGGGCTAGTGTAATTGGCTATGCTGTTTGCACAAAGGGACAAAAGGTACCTTTTTTTTCCCCCTTTAGTCTATAGTCCAGGTCGTAGAGGCTGAGCTGCTGTAGCTTCCTCAAGGGCTCCAACTGTGGGTAGAGCTCTGTTGCCATCTCCTGGAGGAATGACTGAAATGTTGATAACCCAGTCTCTTGGGACCAAAAGAAAAAAAAAAGATATGAATCCACAGAACCGTCTCCATCAGTCCCTGCTGTGCTTATTATTATCCCCTTGACAGTTACTGGTTTGCCATTTCTGCACACTTGTCTGATAACTAGGAGGATAATTTAGTGCAATCTACGATGCTGGAAGATGAAAGTCCATGAATTACATATGCTTATTAACTTTGAATAATGTGCTTTAACTTACCGAGAGAGAGAGGAAGATCCAGAAAATAGAAAAAATGTAAAATTCAATTCAATTTCTGCAGATACTCTTTGTCCTGGTTACCTGTTTTATGTCCAAATTCTAAGAATTAACCATCAGTGTATAATTATAAAACTTGCAGAAATCACGGATGGTTGAAAGAAAAGAAAAGAGCTCTGGAAATGTTTGTCCATATTCTACTTTCTGTAGATATTCAGACCTGCCATAAAACCAGAATCACATTTTATACCTTCGTAGACTTTTCCTGACTGTGTAGGAAACCTTCTGTTGCATGAAAGATAACTTCTACTTGAACTTTAAACAGCTGCCCTCAACAAGTTTACTGTTTTCTTTTTTTTTGGTGAAAATGTCCTGTGGACTTCATTCCTTCCCATGCATCACGCTTGCTGTAAAGCGATCTCTCTTGATTTAGCTGGAAAAGATCTAAGAGAGATTGAAGTTCATGGAGTTAAGTTTTATAAAGCCTGAGAATAGAACAGGATTAGAAGTTCTCAGATATCGAAGTTTTTACAATTTGGCGTTGGTTAAATGTTTTCAGTGACGCTGATAAATCAGTCATGCATGATTAAATTTTTTTTTATATATGAATCTTTAATTATCTGCTAGAAATGTGTCCTTTGAAAGCTGCAAAATGTGTAAAAACTCTTCCTTTCACATGCAGATAGCAGAGGTCTTGTACCCCACAGCCGACTTTGTGAGCGTGGATTTGAACAGGATTCAAGGCCTGGAGGCCAGAGAAGTAATCGTAAGGACGTTATCAACCCAAGGAGAGTCCCAGGATTCCCCCGTGGCCATGATCCCACACAACCTCCTGGGCTCTCCACGCCTCTCCCACAGAGTCACTGCACCTCCACCTTCGATGCCCCATCCGGTGCCGCAGCCTCATCCGGTTCACTCCCAGACCCATCCTCCTTATCCATCGACGTACCCCCCCAACCACCCCCAGCCCCAGGTGCAGCCCCTGTCCCGGGCTCAGCCCCACACGCTGCCCCACGCGCAGCCGCACTCACAGCCCGTCTGTCACACTCCTCCTTCTCCTCATCCTCAGCTCCACTTTCAGCGCCACTCCATACCCAAGTCGAAACCGTTAATAAGTGCCAGAGAGCCAGAAACCAAAGAGCACGAGGTGGGCCTGCGGCTGGCCCAGCCGTGGGAGCGCGCCCCCTCTCCGCTGCCGCCCATGCACGGAGCCAACTTGGAGCCTCCGCACTTCCCGCCGCGGCGATCCCCCTCTCCTCAGAGGATCCTGCCACAGCCTCAGGGAGTCCCTATACCCAACACCATCGCCAAGGCCATGGCCAGGGAAGCTGCTCAGAGAGCGTTTGCTGAGGGTAACCGGGTGCGTGGTTGGCTCCGCAGAGCCGAATGTCTCATGGAGATTTAATTAGAAGTCCTTCACATATGTTCAAATGCAATATAAAAACATAGGACACTATTTAAAGATGTGACCGTACATATTTTCTCTATCAGCTCTCCTCTTTAAATTCTGATAGTGCAACGGTGCTATTGACAGGTCGAGAAGCGCAACATCTTCAGCGACCGAGGCAACGCCCTGCATCCACTCAACTCAGACGAGGAAGAGGACGGCTACGACTCTCCGCACGCAAGACGAAGAGGAGCCTCAGTCGATGAGTTCCTCAGAGGCTCGGAGTTGGGCCGACAGGTACCTGTCAGAAATTCAAAGCTTTGCCCGCCCGTCTCTTCTCTGCGGGAGGCTCGTTTGGTGACTCGTCTCTGACTGATTTCACGAAGGTTTTGTTTACTTTTGATTTAAAATGTGAAACTAAAAGTAGAAAAGTCGCAACACATAAAATGCGAAACGATCTCAAATACAGTCAGCTGGTTTCTCAGTGCATTTCTTTTTTTTAAATAAATCACAAGGTTTTAGTTGGATTTTTATGCTCCAATTATCTGGAACAAAACTTCCAGAAACCTGCAAAACACTGAGTTCATCTAAACACCTGTTGTCTTTGACTCATAAAAAACTGGAACAGTGATCAATATATTTGGTTTAGATTTGCTTGATGATATGGACGATATGGGGTAATGTTTATGGCTTACTTCATACTTACTTACTCTTATGTTTTTATGGTGTTAAGAACTGCTTTGTTGCTGAAATGTGCTGTGTAAACAAACTTGACGTAACTATTGTGACATCACATCTAGACTTACATCCAACTGGTTAATAATGAAAATAATAACTTTTATGTCAAAAAATAAAAAAAATTGTCAAGCACATTTTATTTGGATGTAAAGGATAGATCGCAAGTTTTATTAATGCAACATTTTTTATCATTTCTTTAGAGTTTTTCTTTAATCAACTTTAATGCTGTGTTGCAAAAATCAATTTAAAGTGAAAATGAAAAATAAAAAAAAGCTTTAAGGTTCAAAAAGTGAAATCTCAGCACATACTTCTTACAATGTGTCAAATATTTGTATGCCACTGAAAGTAAAAGCTTGTCACCTTCCTCCTTTATTTATTTATTTATTTATTTATTGTTTGGTTTGTCTAGCACCACCATCATCACTACAGCCACAGCGAGGAGTACCACACCGAGAGCAGCCGGGGCTCTGACCTGTCGGACATCATGGAGGAGGACGAGGAGGATCTCTACTCCGAGATGCAGCTGGAGGAGGGTCGCAGGCGCAGCATCAACTCCCACAGCACCCTTAAGGTACACATTTGACTGCACAGCTGCCGTAGTCAGACGCTGAATGAAGGACAGTGTTTTTAGGGAGCTGTGGATCCATCACCTACGTTGCATCAGTGCAGTCAGTGACTTTGCCCGGCTGTCCTCTTTCTTCATGCCTAGAATCAGCCCAGCCTGCGGCTGCACGCCTTCTCTCCCCTCTCCTGCTGCTTTATTCATCCCAGGCTGATCTCATGGAGATGGCTTTGCAAACATGAGTGGAAAACAAAACATGCATGTGAGAAGTAGAGGAGCGTAAGCTAAAAGCACAAGCTTTTTATGGTTTGCAACGCCCCTCGGAGCTGTTGGTGATGCACCCAGGAGGCTCTGAAAGTAGTAAAGTTGAAATGCTAAAGTATGAAACACCAGTGCAAACTATAATGTACTGAACTGTATCACGGTCATGGCATATCGAGCGCATACGGGAATCTCATTTAAGTGATTACTTAAATGGAAATTTTCACTTTTGTTTGCGTCCATCGTGTCTGGATGTCTAACCTCAGTGTGTCCGTTGTTGGCGTACGATCCCGTCTCTTCGTTCAGTCTGCGAGTGTGTGGATGCATCATGATAACAACATTAAGTCAGAGTCGCTTCAGGAACTGAATGCTTTAGGCTGAGCAGTATTTACCTTTTACTCAAAAATATTCGAGTTTGGTTTCTTTTCCAGTTAGAGCTCCAGTGCTGTGTCTCATCCTGCCGTCCTAATCTGCAATTAAGTTTTGTCCTTTTGTTCATCCTCGTTAAATACCTTTATTTTAGAGTTTCTCTTCAAATATTGTTCCAGGACTAGCTGCAGATAAATGAGATGAATATTCTTCATCTCGAAAATATTTGTGTATTTCATTTCGTAGCCACATCCATCTTCTCGTTTGTCTCTGATCCGTGGTCCTAGCTTCTTTCTAACGTTTCACATTGTCCACGTCCGGGTTCTTCTTTTGAGACGTTGCTCCATCTTTGAGTCTCCACAGATTCCTGTCCAGAGCATGCCATTTCCTCTTCACGGAATGAGACTGCATGTGTTTCTACATTGCCACAAATAACTAATTCTGTCTTTATTTTGTCTTTTTCCCCCCATTTGTTCTATTCACATACTATGTTGTTTCCTGCCTGTTCTAAAACCTTCGAAAAACTTTCAAACTCTCCCCACCCCATTGCAAAAAAAAAAAAAAATGTAATAAATAAACTGAACCTTTCGAATTGAAACCCTGAATGAACTATAAAATGGTGGAACGTTACCACCTGGTCGTGACGTAGGCATATTACAAGCGTCAGGACTTAGCTGAAGAGAGAGACTGTTGGGATCTCCAGAGGGAGGTGGTGAAGCAGAGGTCGCTCCGCAGCAAGCGTCTCCACAGCATCCCGGAGGTGGCTGAGGAGGAGTCGGACAGCCTGGACAGCATGGGCCAGCATCTGAGCTTCGAGGAGGGCGGGCGGCCGGGAACGCCGCACACCCAGCGGAGGATGTACCCCCAGGAGAGCCACCACGCGCGCGACCACCTCACCCCGGGCAAGAACAGCCGTCTGCAGCGCCAGCGCTCCTCCCCTCGCTTCTCCGACAGCCGCTACGGCTACGGCGCCGACGACCGCAGCTACGGACGACCCAGCCGGCAGAACACCAAGAGCCCCGACAGCGGCTTGGACTGCGGCAGCGAGGAAGAGGGGTCCCTGGGACGGGGCCACCGAGGGTATTACGCCCACGGGAGCCCCATCCGGGGGCCTGTGCGCATCATCCACTGTGAGGGCCCAGTAGAGAGGCGGGCCCTGGCCATGGGCCGTAAGCGAACTCTGACCCGTCAGTGCAGCGTAGAGGAGGAGTTCTCTGATGCCCCGGTGACCGCCGCCAAATTGGTACACACGGGCGACTTTAGGAACAGGCAGCACGTGGGGTCTGGTCGGGAGGTCGGGCCACGAAACTACTCCAGGGAAGGAGCCCTGAGCGAGGGCAGGCTGAACGAGCTGGACAGGGTCTATTACAGCCCCCACAGGGAGGCTAGGACCCAGTCTCTGTCCAGGCTCAACCGGGACCAGCCGCTGGTGTGTGAATCAGAATTTCTGCTGTATTTTCTATCAGCAAGCTGCAACCTTTCTTTTCTTTTTTCTTTTTTTTTTCTTTTATGTAAGCTCTCCCCCTTTTTCTTTTTCGTTTGCCTTTTTGTTTTTGATTTCTGGACGAGATGTCATGTTTCATGGTTGGTCTTATTTGAGTTCCTGTTTTGTGTGAATTACTTTGTTTGTATTCAGATTGTCAGCTGCTTTTGGAGTAGCGTTTTTTTTAATTACCTAAAGGCCATTTTAAGTTTTGATTCCTCATGTCTTTGCGGGAAAAGGCTCCATTTGAAGGAAGGTCTCTGTGCAGTGCACGGGGGACGTGCTGCTCATGCCTTTTCTTGCTTGCCTGTGCCTTCTCTCTGCCAGCTGCCGCCTTCATATGTTGCTGTTTTCGTCCCTCTCACGAGAGCTGCAGCCATCCTTTGTTTGGAGTTTTATGTCAGCATCTCTTGCCCTTCATTGCTACATGTAGGGGGGGGGGGTAAGTCAAGGTTTATGCTTCCTGCAGGATTTAATTTTCAGTCCATAATAATCATCTCTTGCTAGAGATGCACCAGTCAGAATTTTACAACCAATTCTTTCTCTGGTTTTTTGTAAACTGTATACACCCTTGTTACAACGGTAGCATTTTGGGATAAAAAAAAAAGACAATTTTATTAAGAATTCCATCTCACCTTTCCACGTGACATATCTACTGTACTGTATATTACAAGTGGAAAAACAACAAATTTAATGGTAGGAAATAAGTTGTATCGTTCAGTGCTCTTGAATATATATATGGTGTGTTCACGATTGGGAAACGGTGGGACGTCTGACTTTCCGAACCTCCGATCACGGGTCAGGGCTGGTCAAGCTGTAAATTGCTCAATTCCAGTCGCTCGCCAGTTTGTCGGTGCATCTCTACCTCTTGCTTGTGTCTTTTACTTTGTTCAGTTAAGCAAAAACAATCCTCATAACTTCTTCATGCATCACATGTTGTGCTTTTTGTGACGGCCAGCAGCCACCGATAGAAGCTGGCTGCTGGCCAACAACGTCTTTCTTCATTTGTCGGTCAGTGTCACTTTTATTTCTCTCATCTGTATTATTCCAACCTGTTTTTTGTTTGTTTGTTTTTTTGCAGTCATTTGCTTAATTTTCTCGTGGAGAAGCTGACATGCACAGAACAAAACAAACCAAATTAATGGTCTTTAGCTTCACATTTAGCCTGAACTGAATCTGAAAGTCCACATCCTTGTGTTTGGGGTTGGCTTGCTTTAATTGTTTTGATGTTGGGTTAATGGATTTCTTTGTCATTTTATTATTATTTTTGCCTCCCTAAGGACAAATGGAAGATATATCATTTGCTCTTATGGTTTTTCAGTTTGTTTGTTTTTGTTTTTTTTGTTTTTTTTTTAAAAGATTGTGGAATTATATTTTTATTTTTTAATGTTTTATTGTCTTGATATTATTGACGGTTTACATTTCGGATACCTTATTTCTTTCTTTCTTTCTTTTTTTTGTGTCCTAAGATTATTGGGAACTCGCCATCACACGGAAGCCCCGATCGCCTGGACCACTCAGGGAGGAGGCCGGTTCACATCGGCACCCCTCCGCAGCGACGACCCATCCCATCCATTGGTTAGTGAGGTCACCACATAAGGATCTCCACCCTGCAGGGCGACTGATGTTTGTGCTAGTTATACCATGTGGCCCCCCCTCTCCCTCCCTACCAGCCGAGCATCTCCCCCCATAGAGCTTTAAAATCATATAGACCCTTTTTTGTTTTTGTTGGGTGTTTGCGCGCCCTGTAGAAGTCCATCCTCATGAGCCGGATTCACCAAATGTTCACATGCAGTTTTGCCCGAGAGGTTATCGCAGACACATTCTCTATGCCTGTTTTTCCATTTTTTTATTATTTTTTTCTCTGTTTTTTTTTTTTTTTTTTTTGTGGGTTAACATGTTTACATGACTGCCCCAATCTGCCCCCAATGCAAACATTGCTGTTTTACACCCGTAGCCTCCAGAGTGAAAACCTTCGTCATCCTACTGTCTCAGCATGAGTGAATGGGTCGTGGTTCTGAGCGGAGTGTGTGAGTGGGGGATCTCTGATCGTAACGTTGTGATTGGTGTCTTCTGTAGAGATCACCATGGACAGTAACAGTGAGGGGAGTGAGGGGAACCTCTCACCCGTCAAGGAGGATGTTTACTATGGCAGTGTAGCTCGGCGCAGGATATGGCGGTCTTTGTCCTCAGAGGATCAATATGGTATGTGGTGCAGCTTCTCCTCAAGATGGCAAATCACCATAACATTGCCAGACAAAGGCCAAGAGTCCCCAAATGGAAACAAGCAGTGATGTCATGATGGCCTTTATTCTGTGCAGGACACTTAGCTGCTGTGCTAGCATAGCTTAGCTGAATAAAGCTGACTGGGGAAGATTGGCCACTTTTTTTCCCTTTGCTGGAGGAATGACTATCCCTTTTCCTGTCTGTGCCCCTGCACCTGTAATCCCCACAAACCCTTAACACACCAGCTCTTCCCATTCACCCTCCATATCAAAGCAACTCTCCACCATAAGACAGTGTACCTCCTCCTTCCCTCTACAGCAGCCATCACCTTTTCCTTGTCCCCCCCACCTTTATAGGGGAGCAGATAGCTTCTTGTGTTCATTTTGCATGACCTTCCCCAACCCCGTTTGCCCCCCTTTTACAAAACAGTGAGACGGAAAGCCGGTATTGAATGAACTGATGCACTCCTGAATGAATTGCTTTGACAAACCCTCGATTGTACATTCATCAACTCCGCTGCCATCTAAAACAAAGACCATTTGGCATCTCCCTCAGTTTTCAAAGTTACTTAGTTAGTCAGACTTCCAATCTGCCATTGAAACATTTAACACGGTGATCCATGAACTGCTTGAAAGAAGCCGATATCAGGTTCATCCCTTCCCCCTCACTGTCCCTGATATCTGCGTTGCCAGGAACAACCGGGGGCATTTGATTTGTTACCTCCCACCGGAGCACGCCGCATCCCGTCGCCTGTCCTCTGCTGCATGTTGCTTTTAGACGTGACCTATATGCATTGCATTATGCCTGCATGTGGCACAGGAATGCTCCTTCTGTTGCGTGTAGTGGAAAAAAGAAAAAAGCCGTGCATGTCGATCAGCCTCTGTGAGAGAAGGCAGTGAAACAGCAATGAACAGTGTTACTCGTGTCTTGATGTGTCATTCCCTTGCACCCCGAAAAAACTGCTCGTCTCCTGTGTGTTTGTGCCGTAAAGCATGCTTTGTGGCGTTTTGGTTACTGACACACCAGCAAGCGAAGATGTGTGAACTAAGAACCTTGATGTGTTTTTTTGTTTTTTGTCTTGAAAGTAGTCTTCTGTAAGTGTCTGAACACAACAAGGGGTTTAATTATTCCAAATGGAAACGAATAAAAGCTTCATTACGGCATTCGACCTCTGGCTCTTTCTTCACACGTCTCATTACCCGGTCCCCCCGTCAGCCACAAAGAGATACCTTCTGCTCTCGTTGCCTCTGCAGCCCGCGCGGCTGTATAAGGCTGGTAGTAGCAGCAGAGGCCTCCTCTGTGTTTCAGACGGCTACGGCGGGCGCAGGCACGGCCGGGGACGCCAATCCCCGGATTATTTTGAGGAGTCCGAATCGGAGGACCTGACCAGAGTGTTTGTGGCTCTGTTCGACTACGACCCTCTGTCCATGTCTCCCAACCCGGACGCCGCCGACGAGGAGCTGCCGTTCAAGGAGGGCCAGATCATTAAGGTAATGGCGTCATTCTCCGCATCTCCGTCGTTTGTGTGTGATATAGAAAATGATCAAATTTATTTTTGCGATTTGATTATGCGGAATGCTTCAACGTTTTCGTAGAAAATCAGATGGTTTTTTGCGTTTTAGTTTTAGATAAGTGCACGATGAATTGACCCCGATTTCCTTAATTTTGGGAGATCGGTGATTGATTATCTGCCTCGGCAAAGGTAAAAAAAAAAAAAAAGTTGTTGTTTTTTAAAATCAGTATTGACCAATATCGGAACCAGCGGGTCAGCAAAAAAAAAATAAAATAAAAAATAAAAAAGATCAGACTATTTCTTGAGGGTCCAAAGTTGTAGAAATCAAAGCCCAGATTGTAGAATGATAAGAGACCACAAGTTTTTCAGTGTCCATTGTAAAGTTTCCACAATCTGTGATGATTTAAGGAGTCATAACATCTGCTGGTTTTGGATTACTGTGTATTATTATCAAGTCCAAAGTCGGAGCAGATCTTGGTAACTCTCCACACTGCCAAAAGCACCATTACCTATCTTCATCACTGTTAGATCACTGCAACAAATGAACTTTTAACATTGCAAATTATGAAGGATTCAAAGAATTTTCACCTGTAGACAGGTGCATTATCAGCACTAACTTCTCTGTGCCGTCTCTTCTTTTTAATGCCACCTTCCAAACAAATCTGTTTTATTTAGGTATTTGGCAATAAAGATACGGACGGATTCTACAGGGCAGAGATCAGAGGTCGTGTGGGGTTGATCCCCTGCAACATGGTCTCTGAGATCCAGACAGAAGACGATGAAATGATGGACCAGCTCCTCAAACAGGGCTTCCTTCCACTGAACACACCTGTGGAAAAGTTAGGTGAGATCGATTTTGTTTTTCTTTTCTCTTTCCCGCTGTGCTCCGCTGCTGTCTGGCCGACTCAACGCTGCCGCTAGCTTGCCTTTTATTTCCTGTGTTATTCCAACCTAAATATCACTTTCTTCTTCCCTGTGAAGTGAACTGCGACCGTTTTAAAGATGGACGTTCAATAAATCGCAGGTCCAGAAAGTCCAAAAGAGGTTTGTGTGCACTGAGACTCTCCTCTGCCTCTTCTGTGCTGTTTCTCCTTTTCATTTCCCAACCACTAAATTCCTCCTATACCAGCTGCTTTGAGGTGTTGCTGACTAATACTTTGTCTCAGTATACATCAAGATCATGTGACGTTGTTTCCTTTCATGTAGTTTGCTTCTTTTTGGATCTATAAAAACAAAAAAAGCATACATTTTCTCTTTAAAGTTTTTCTTTTCTTTTGTCCTGGTCCAGACGCCTTTGTTGAGTCCATTTATTAAAACTTTTTTGCAATTAACAGAACTTTCTGTGTTTTATGTCAAAAATGTATTTTTATGAACAGCTTAAAAGTTTTATATATAAAACAAGAGGACTGGCGTGTCCTTCATTTGGCGAGTATATCATGAATAGCAGGACAAAATATATTCCATTATTTAACAACCTGATCCGTTTCCTTAGAAGCAAAATGTAAAGAAACGAGGGGGAGGCAGCTCAGCGATGATTCAGTGTACACGTTTATTACTCCAGAGTGGGGTGAAGCTTCAACGTCCCTAAAAACAAACACCTTTCCGTTTTCTCACTCCCGTTCTTTGCAGAAAGAAACCGACGGAGCGGCCGTCAGTATCCAACGTCGACACGGAGGATGGTGGCCCTGTACGACTACGACCCCCGAGAGAGCTCCCCGAACGTCGACGTCGAGGTAGCGATCTCTAGAAAAACCGCAACTTTTTAAAAACCGTTTCTATTCGACATAAAAAGCAGGGAAGGAAAAACTTCTGTTTTATCGGTATGTTTTAGTTTACAAACTTCAAGAAAACGGCAAACATGCCAGATCGTATCATGTTTAATGTTTCTTTGTTGGGGTTTGTTTGCATATGAATGTAACTGTATTCCTCCCTGGCTGATGATAGATAAATGGCTACGTTGCTAGATGTGTCTTCTGACAGAGCGTACGCTCTCAGCTGACGGAGGCGTTAACCTCTGTAGTTGTGCTTTTGGGTTATTGAAAATACTTTCCCATGCTGTTTGGTTTGGCCCCTCCCTCTTGGTTTCACTCACTCTCACCTTTCTATTGGCACTGCCACCGACTCAGTATGAAGGCAGCAGACTGAATGAGGAGGTGAGTGAGGGTTGATGAGGGTACGCTACCGTCTACTGTGTGTGTGCGTGTGTGTGTTTCCTCCCTTGATTGTTGAACCGCAAAGGAAGAGGTAGGCGTCGTATGACAGGCCACGGCCCTTTTGTCCTTGGTGGTCATAATTATCAACCCCTCCCCTCCACCCCTCCGTCTTGCATCCCCCTCTCCTTCGGTTTGCTCTTTTTTGTCGATCTTTCTCTTCTTTACTTTATCTGAGACGTGTTTGGTCTGTGTGGTCCCGTTGGCCCGGGTCCGACAAAGCGTGTTTGTGATCCCGTCTTCAAGTTCCAACATCTGATGCATTTGCAGATGTGCAGTGGTCCATTCACTGAGGCTGAATTGACAAACTTTAAGATGCATCACATTGATTTGGAGAAGGAAGCACAACATTTCAAACTCATCGAACCACAGTAGACTTGGTGTTTCTCTGAACGTCTTAGAAAAAACAAACAAAAAAAACCCCCAAAAAAACGGAGTCTGCTGTTAGCAGCTAGCGTGAGGAGTCAAAGGTCGACGCTTTCTCAAAGTTTCTTCTTTTTTCGACAGGCTGAGCTGACTTTCTGTGCCGGCGATGTAATCACAGTTTTTGGTGAAATAGATGAAGATGGTTTTTATTATGTAAGTACTTCATAATTATATCGCTTTGCTGTAAAAAAAAAACAAAAAAAAAACACAAACTGATATATTTAAAATGTTCTTCTAGGCAAGATGCAAACCTGGAATCTCTCTACCAACTAAACAGATTACCATTCATTCTAAGTCATGGAAAAATACTGATTTTATTAAAAAGCAACATAATATCACTCAAAAATGAACTTTGGACTCTTTTCCTCATTCTGTAAATCCGGTTTAGAGGTGATTAAGTCATTCCATGTGTTACAACCAGCAGTCTATGTTTCAAAAGGTTTTCATTAGGAAAATCTATAGTCCAGAGAAAGTCGTTACATAATTCATAAGATGTGCAAAGAAAAGTTGTAATTTTGAGTTTGTTGTTTTTTTTCCCCCTTTTGGTTCACGACTCTAAAAACATGCTCCATCGTTTGCAACGCTGTTTATTTCATTTAATGTCTGCTGTTAAAGGAAAACATCTTGTTTGTTTGGAGTCTTTGCTACTTCTTTTACTACGGAGCAAAACGACTGACAATATTTTTTGCCATATTCTTTTAATATAAATTTCTTCCGACGCAAATCCTCATCAGTTTCCCCGTCTCGCCTTGTAAGCTCTCTTTAAGCCACTGTATCAGAAGCGGTGGCGGTAAGCCGGCGTTTTGGGGCGGCTGGCGTCTAACCCGCTGCTGTGTGCTCCGCAGGGCGAGCTCAATGGACACAAGGGGCTTGTTCCTTCCAACTTTCTAGAAGAAGTGCCTGACGACGTAGACGTTTTTCTCACTGACTCCCCATCTCGGTATCCCCAGGACACTCCGGCGAGGATAAAGACCAAAAGGGTACATGCTCCTTCGCAGTACTAGCCCTCTTGTCATCCATTTTACTCTTTTCTGTTCCCTCTATCTCCTTCAGTTCCGTGTCTGTGAGTGTTCGTCTCTCATTGGTTAAAAGGGATTTCTCACTTCAGAGCAATTACACTGTAAATATAATAGATGTTTAAAATCTATGAGGAAAAAACAAACAATCAAAACAAAAGAGTAAACTTACAGAGGTACTTTTATTTTTCATTTTTTTACTACTGTGAAAGGGTGTGCATTGTACGATCAATGGAAATACTGTATTCATAAAGCATTCTCAGAGAGGGAGCGAGCCGAACAGACACACACTCCCTCCTGTGACTTTTTACCCGTGTCTCGGACAAAAAAAAAACAAAAACAAACAAACAAAAACAACAATTAACACTGTTTTGCACACGCCCGTGTAACAGTCTAACAAATGCTTTATGAATATATTCTGTGTTTGACCTGATTGATTTCTATTAGAGTAAATAGTTTTGTTGTACTGAAAGATGATCTATGTAGTCTGTAGCTCAGCATGGTATAATAGTCCAGATGCATGACCCCTCGAA
Source organism: Poecilia mexicana (assembly GCF_051168715.1). Lineage (NCBI taxonomy): Eukaryota > Metazoa > Chordata > Actinopteri > Cyprinodontiformes > Poeciliidae > Poecilia > Poecilia mexicana. Next base: position 24,640,194 of record NW_028263378.1, on the reverse strand, counting down.
CATTTGATAAAAAACAAACAAACAAAAAAAAAAAGATTTCAACTCTAGCATAGTACAACTTTTTTGTATCTACTCCTGAATGCCTTGTTTTGTAAATTGCTTTCTTGTAAAAGTAGCGGAAGCAAAGGTCACTTAGCTTATGTTACCGAACGAGAGGATCATTTCAGACGTAATTATTTACTAAATGTAAATTTGTGCTGTTGATTTCTTTGTGTTTAACAAACGATGCAACTGTTCGAATATTTATAGGTGTCATTAGATTACTCCTTTCCACATGTTGTACTTTGCCATTTTCGCAGTGCTAACTATTGAAATGCCATCACCATATATACTTTTTGTTTTTTATTTCTTTTCTTCACCTGCTTGGCAAAACAGAAGAAGAGTGTTCATTTCACACCTTAACGGCTCTGTTTCCGTCACGTAAGTGAGCAACTGAGGATACCAAGGTTACGCTCTCCTCATCTAACGCAGATGACCGGGGTATGCTTAGTCTCTGGTGCGGACCACGTGCGGCCTTCATTCTTTTTGGACTTGTACCGTTTCCAGATGGTTCGGCAGACATCTTCGCTTCACCAAAACAAAACAAAAAAAACACTCAGCTTTTTTTCTTACACGGACACACTTACCCTAGCCAACGCATTAGACAAGGAGTGTGGTATCTTCAGTTGTTTCTCTGAGTGTTGTACATTACAATGTCCGTCTCCTGCAAAAAAAAAAAAAAAAAAGTCTCCTGCTGTAACTCATGATATGCTGAAAGGCCATTCTTGCACAATTGCACTGTAAACAATGACAAAAAAAAAAGAAAGAAAGAAAAAGTTGCGATTACAAGAACGGCAAATAATTCGATTTCTAAGAGTGCAGAAAGGTAGAATACAAGACCTGAGTAAAAACTATCATGATTAAATCAAACTTTTTTTTGTGGACGCAAACACCTAGAAACATCTTAAAACAAATAGTTTTTCTCTGATTTTCTTGAAATGCACATTTATGATCAAAGTGGAGCGCTTTTCTGTTTTAGGCTAAAGTATATTCTTGTCAGCAGGAAATTAAACACACACAAGTTATTGTTTACCTGAAAACAGCTGCTTATCCTTAAAGGAGCAGCTCTGTTGTTGTTTAATGAATACCCGGGTATTTTCCTGTGATTTCTACAATAGTTTGGACTCCAAACTTTACCAACTGACCAACACATGCAGTGTTAGACACATTCTCAGATTTCATAGCATAGCTTTTTTTTTATTGGCACATTATAATGACACTCTTTTAAAGATTAGCAAAACATCTCACATAAAATAAACCAAAACATTATTTTCCAACATATGGCGTTTTGTCTTATATTTTGCAAAACTCCATACTTTTCCAGCCTCAGTTATTTATTTTTTTTAAAGATTTTTTTCAAAACATTAAGCTCAAATTGTACAAATCATAAACCGTCTGCGATGAAGTGAGCTTCTGCTTCAGAGGTGTGGTTTCTATCTATATGTAGCACAATAAATCTCAACTAATTTGCTTTCAGCATCTGAACCCACTTCAGTTTTTTTTACACAGATATGAGGGTTTTTAGCGAGCAACTTCAACTGTGTGATGTGGCAAATCCAAAATAAAGAATATATATCTACGTAAGGAAAGGTAATGAAATAAGGAAGTAATTCTGGAAATTGTGTTAATTTACATTTTCTTTTGAGAATTCCCGTATTTTTGCAGAAATGATTTATGGGAGGGCGGGGGGAAAACTGACTTCAAATTAAATCGAAACTGCTGCTGCTGAGGAATAACACTGTATGTTAAAATACCTTTTTAGTCTGCGCAGCCTCAGAGTGAAGTTTCATTTATTTACATTTACTGCACTGCAAATTGGAGTTCGCCTCGACAAACGTCTCCTCTTCTGAAGTGCAATTGAAAAGAGCCTTTTAGCTCATGATTACAGAACAGTAATGGTGACTAGTAGTATCTTTGTATCTCAGTTGTACCAGTATATATTTATATTTAAGAGGCAAGAAAGTGAATGTGATATCAATATGCCCCAAAATGTAAATCTGTTTGTTCTTTCATAGTCTTTTTCTTTTCTTTTTTTTTTTTTTTTTTTGGCGAAAATCTCACCTTTATGTGAACGTTAGTTAACTCCATCCTTAAATTGTGATGTGTTTCTATAGCGACATCAACAATAAATCTCACCTGGCAGAGGGGGTGGGAGGGAGAGGGGGATGTTTGTCCAAGTGCACAGCACAGCGTCCAGGGAGGTAGACTTAAGAGCTGTATGGTGGCCCTGCAGAGACAGAAAGGACTTAAGACTTAAGGTGGGGGAGTAGTGACTGTGGTGTGAGAGACGGTTGGCTTTTTAACACCCTCAACTGTCCCTTACGGGTCTTCCATTAGGTTCCTTTGGACAAATCGGGTCCGCACAGAAGAGCACCCTCTCCCACAGTGCGTCCACACATCCTCGACTCTGGCCCCGCCACCGTGGGGCCCGGCAGTCCCTTCAGGGCCCCTATGGATATATGCTCCTCCAAAAAGAAAAGGGGACTGCTCTCCAAAGGGAAGAAACTATTACAAAGACTTGGCGCTGTAAGATAATTCTTTGGAAATAGTGGCATCCACTTATATTGTAAAAAAAATAAATAAAAAAATAAAAACCAACATGGAAAACGGTGCACAGGTGGCATTTGCGAGCTTAGCAAATGTTTTATTCTTTTACATCTGTTGTATATTAGACTATTTGTATTTTTGTTATGGGTTTAAACGCCATATTTTCAATACCGCATTTCATATTATGGGCCCATGACCTATAAGTGTTGGAAGACACATTGTGCTGTGCTGCGTGTACCTCCACGTCTCCGGCTGGTTGCGAGGACAGAGCCCTGAGCGTTCTGCACATGCTCAAAGCCTTGCATTTTATAGAAAAAAAAAAGAAAAACTCACACAGGTCAGAGTTGTGTGTCTGCATTCAGAAAGCAGAATGTCACAAACAAAATCGAGGGCTAGATTACAGCTCTTATTTAATCAAATGCAACACGTGGAGCGTGTGGATTGGAGCTGGAAGAGAGCAGCCGGTTGAAACATGAGGCTTACGTGCTTTTTACTTCAGCACATTCCCTCCTGAATCCCCTCCTTCAGAGCACATGCAAAAAGGTGTCGGGCTCGTTTAAAGTTGGGGCACGCAGCATACGGACAAATCAGCAGGAAAAAACTAAAAAAAAAAAAGTCTCTCTTCTGCTCCATTTCAACAGCTGTGGCAGTGGCATGCCTCTCCTCCCCCACAGACTTAGAAAACAAGCACATTCTGTATCTACTACAGGGTCTCTGCAGTAAATACCTGTTGATCAAACCTCCATGTATTTGCCTTATAATCGCACAATGGTTAGTGACATGTCGAGCAGTTGCATTTTTTTTTCTTGGCGTTTGCAGACGTTATTCCTAACTTGATATGCAGGGTGAGTCCTGTTTTCTACAGAGCTGTCAAATTCCCATGTTTAAATTTTTTTTTTTTAAATCCTCCCTTTATAGCAAATTCTAGACTGATTAGTCAAGTTGTGCCACCATATTGATGCAGTGCAAAATAATAGGATTAGTTTGTCAAACGAACCCATAGGATTGATTTTTTTTTTCAGTAGCACTAACATCATTGTGCAGCAGTTGATTTCCTGCATGCAACCATTGGACAGTAGGTTTTAGTTAACAGCAGTAAACTATGAGACACAAGGCTACCTCTATGCTGCCCTTCCCATCTCTCCACCTGTGTTCTTACAGTCTGTCAATGATGCCTGTTGTACGTCTCAAATTCCATTGCTGCAGGATACAAGTACTGTATGTCTGTCTGTCAATATATATTCAGATATCTACACCTTAATGTAGTGAATGTACAAAGAATTGAAAGCCAATGTATTATCCGAGCTGCCCAAACAGGATTGTGCAGACGTCCGACTTTGTGCATGAGCTGATCAGTCCGTCTCCTCCCATCTCCTCGTGCCGCCTCCCTCCCACCATCTCATCCTCCAGCACATTTAAAGTTGAGCCTATGTTTTCTATATACGAGTTAAACTGCCAAAAAAAAAAAAGAGGAAAAAAAGAGAATGTATGCAAAACATTCTAACTTTCTTACAATTTTCGGCCAAGCAGCCATGATAATCTACAGCAAACTGATGATCATCCATTCCTCTTTATGGACCATGTCCACAGACATTGCTTTTATTTGAGTGACTGCAACTCTTTTTGTACTTTGTCCATTTGTAAAATTGTTTTTAAATGTTTATACTTGATTTTCAAACTGCCTTTTTTGTACATTTAAATTTCTAATCAGACAGTGCAAGCTTTCCCCATGGTGTCTTTAAGAGCATATTATGTCTGCAATCGTGTGCTAGCTTTCTGAGAAGAAATTATCAGCCTATACTGATGGTTACAAATTATTGTGTGGGTGTGCATGTGCAATCTTTTTTAAAAAGATAAATAAATTTAATATTTTTAAATGCTTGTGTTTCGTCTTGAAATGACAGATCACACACCAAAATGTCTGAACATTTATTTAAACAACCAACGTAATTCTGAACTGTACTATTCTAACAGTTTCTCTTGACAGTTTTTTTTTTAAAACACACACACAAAAAACCCAACTGTGTAACTTAATTACACATAACAATAACATGCAGGACCACATACAAACTGCTTTTCTCCAACAAAATAACACTCATAGGAAAATTGAGTGGGTGACAAAACAACAACGGTCCTTTAAAGATAGAAAAGGTAGTCGTCCAGCTTGACGTTGGGCTGCTTGTGAATGCTCTGCCCAACCAGGAAAGCCAGCTTATGGCCGTACTGGCAGGGAGCAGGAACACGGATGATTCCCTAAAGCACAAACGAGAGGGAAAAACATGAGCTGCAAAGAATAAATCATTTCTGACATTTTAAAGATTAATCATATGCAAGATTTAGCATGAGCTTCATTACATTATAGGTGTAAGAATATATATAATGTTTGGGCAGATTGTTTTAGCCATAATTACCTGAACCTGGAATAAACAGGTTCAGGTTTTATCCAACTTAAGGTAGATAAAACCTGAACCAGTTTTATCTAACATGAGAGCTGAATCAAAGCTTGAGCTGGCAGGAACACCCAGATGTGTAATCTCTTTTTAAACTAACCTGAATGTCGTTTAGCCTTAACAGAGCAACTTGATTAGGCTGAGAAATTATTTCAACTATCAGGCTATTTCTCCAAAAAATATCCAAATATCATTTCTCCTGCTGAAAAATCCTGTAGTCCATTTCTGAACCTGCCCACCTGCCAGTTGTAGTACATGTGACAGAGCTTGTACGTGAGCCGCTGCATGTGGTCAGGCTTCAGTCCGCTGGTGTCGTAGACGACGTTGTAGTGAGTGGGTGAAACGCTTCCGGATCTGACGGACTGGCTCACGATGTAGAAGTCGTACCTGGTGAGGAGAAAAGTACAGCTCATTTTATTTTCTAGCTACAGCATCAAGACATGCTAGAGGGACAGTTAAAACGTACCACTCTGGACGGGTGACCTCCGTGTCAATGACGGTACCCGGTGGTGGGTTGGTGAACTTGTCGCCGATCATGGTGAAAAACCTGCTGCTGATGCGCTTCTTGACCACCACCACACTCAGCTTGGGCCTACAATGAGGAGATGAAGCTCATTATAAACACAAAGAACAGAGGCCAGGTTTTAATGCTCCGATAAACCAGATCTGTGAAATGCTCTTATGCCATTCCCTACAAACTATGTAGGAACCAAGATACATTAGTTCAACAGAGGAAACCACTGCATAGTACCTCCAAATGAACAATGCATTAGCTTTGGAGGAAATCTTTTTAGCCAACAAACTTACTCATAGTCCTCCCCCAGGGACTTGATGGAGTCCATCATCTGAGCCACCTCGTAGTTGACGACACTTTGCAACTGGCCGTCTCCTACTCCGTCCCGGTACACAATGATGCGAGATGGCAGGCAGTTATTGAACTTCAGGTAGTCTTTCAGGGCACCTAGGTGAAAAAGGGCAGTCTTCTTTTAAGAAGAAGTTTTACAGAATAAAGGTGTTGAGCAGGAAAAAAAAAGAAACTTACCAGTCAGGGCCATTTTCAGTCCATCCATTATTTCCTGACCTTTGTGCTGCAGGACACACTTCGAGTACCATCTTGGAGAAAAATAAAAAGCAAAATGCTACTAAGTGACTGAAGACAAAGATTAAGGAGTCTTTAAAACAACCAATTCAATGCCATAAAGTGCACATGTTGAGCCCAATTGAACTATGAGTATGATAAAGCTGGATCAGTCTCTGTTGCGGCTGCTAACCTGCTCATGGTCGGGTTGAGGCTTGCCACCAGAGCGCCGATGGACCGCTTCCCAGCAGACGTGTCATGGTAGCAGTCAATGCCCACAATCATCAGCTGTTTGAGCTGCATGAATCACACTTTGGTCATTCAGTGAAATATCCATATCAAATGTTAATGCTAATCTTAAACACAAAGCACTAAAACCACTGAACTTACTTTTACCTAAAACTGATTACAAATGAATAATGATTTCTGAAAGAAAAACCATAAACCCCATCAACTCACCAATAAGAGCTAAGAATGGAAATATGCAACATGAAGAAATCAAGAGGCAGGAATGTCAAAAATGTTCCTAGACTTACAGGGATCTCCACACTCCACAGCTCTCCTCCCATTTTGCAGGCCATCTGCAGGGCGATCTTCGTTGCCACAGTCATGAGCGCCTGAGGTCGGCTGAGGGTGCGGGCCACCACACACTGGCTGGGAGTCGGACAGTCCAAACAAAGGTACTTCTTAATGCTGTCGTACTTGTCCTTGTTGCTGTTGGGAAGGACAACCACCACCTAGAAATTATAATTACAAAAACAAAGTTAGAAAATGGAAAATAATTTAACTATTCTAGTCAAAGATATAAAAATGTTAGCATGTAGATTTTCACATTTTTAAATTTGTATCATACAAGTTTAATGGAGTGTTATTGTGCCGAATACTTTATGCAAAAACGTTCACATTAAAATTATTTGCAATCTACATAATGCCAAATTTTACAACACTTGCCAGCAGTGGACTTAGTCTAATAAAAGAGTATTTAAGAAAATGGGTTGTTATTGTCTATAGTCGCATAGCATATGCTCTGCATTCAGATTAATAGCAAATGTATAAGATCCCCAAACATCCCCTGTGGGGAATTAATAAAGTTACATCTTATCTTATTCCAGAACAAACCATTTGAGTCTGTTGTCCCACGTTGTGCTGCAGCGCTTTGAGGAGAGACAGCTGATTGTCTTCAAACTCAATTCTGTATAAGAAGGAAAACTAGGTTAAAAGAAAAAAGAAACTAAATGGTCTTACTTACCTTGCAACATATTAATAGTTAAAAATCTACTTTATTGCCACCAAAAATTAACAGCTATACCACAACATTTTAGAGGGAACAAAATGTGATGGATGGAAATCTGAAGTAGGACAAAGGACTCGCATTATAGGCCTTTGCATCCGGATGCCGATGGGCCCGGAGACTTTGTGCAGGGTTTGCAGGAGGGACTGCGCTTCGTTGCTGTTGCGTCGAGAGTGGAACAAGAGCCAGTTGTCCAGTGGGGGAGCGCTTATCACAGGTATGCCACGCATCTCTCTGGACCAGTCAGCTGATTGGGGGTTGTAATCATACTAGAGGACATAATAGCGATACATAAACTCAGGATAAATTCAATCGATTCTAAGGGCAAAGTTCTGGATTGGGAACACACGGATCTTGGTCCTTGGTAAATCCTCTCTCCTCCAAGGACTCTGCCAGTCAGGTTCAGAAGTTTCTCGTCAAAGCTGAGTCCCCATTTCGACATCTCCGACTGCGCATCAGCGTTCCTTAGAGGTAAAAGAAACTACGTTTGACAACATGTTTGCAGAAAGGCTGACACAAAATGTGTGGTTTTCAATTAAAATATTAACATACTGGTATCGAATTAAGGCAATTTTATAAAATAGCTTTACTTTTTTTTAAGGCTTGGAATTATTACAATGTTTCATGTGGTCATAAAGCATGTAAGCTGACATTTATTTCCACCTACTTGTGAATGCTCGTTATAAATCTGTTGAGCTGCCTCTCCCTCTGGTCTGGGTTCAGTCTGGTGTGTGTGCTCAACTCCTTCATTATGGTGAAGTCATTCCGCATCTTATCAGTCAACCCTGTAAAATATGATTCACTTTTTACATATTCAACAAATTATGTATTACATCAAGGCTACTTTGAATATGAATTGACTAATCAAAAATCATCAGCAGAATTTTCAGCAATTACCTGACATTATGCAGCACGGCCAACAGACACTGAAATACTTGTGTCTATACATGGTTGCAAATACATTTTCACTCCTGCAACAAATTAAGCAATAAATTTTTCTATTGTTGCAGCTTAAAACTCCACCTGTGAGGTAGCACAGTTCTGGCACGAGCATTGCCGGGCCAGGAGGGGGCGCTCCAGGAAGGCCCATCTTCTTCACATGGCTAACCAGCAGCACCTGGTTTACATCATGGATGTCCAGACCGTATTGCTATGGAAAAAAATAGATCCAGAGTAGAAAGGAAAATAATCAGGCTGTTTTAAACTCGCACACAATTACTGTCGGGAAATGTTTTTTTGTTTGTTTTTTGTGGTTGCATCTTTAAATCAAAACTGGCACATAAGACACCGACTTGAGTCTACATTAATCACTGTGGACTAACCAAGAGCATTTTGTGTTTTAACGCTTACGTTCTTGTAGTAGTTCTTAAAAGAGATTTCTGTGTCTCCTCTAGTGAAAGTGTTGCTGGGAGTGTGATCCCAGGCAATGTCATCAACCCTGTAGGTTTTGTTGTTGTACCTTAAAATGAAAAACATTATGTAGAAACCAGGTCTTGGAATATGTGTAAGATATTTATAATTATTCCAACAGAAGCCACTTAAAGTTTAAAAACATGGAAACAACTACAAGGATGCGTCAGGTCTTACTTTGTGAGAACGATCTGGCCAATCAGCTCCTTGGCACAGATGTCAGTGTAGCGTTCTCTTCCACACTGCTGCCTCAGGTTGATCATGAGGTCGAGCACCGTCTCACTACGAAGCACCTTGTGGCTCACGTCGGTGCACATCATGATGGAGGACTCGTAATTGAGGATGGTGGTGGAGTACCCCGGCCAAATTGTTAATCTAAAAACAAGACAAAATAAAAAAGCCTTGGTGATCACAAATCCGAAAGAAACTTTAAAACTAACAACCTGCAATCAGTAGTTCTTTTTTTTTCTCCTTATTGGTCAACCAGCTTTTAGTTTCTTTCAACATCTATCAACTAAGACAAAACATCTGCTCTGCTCTTGTCAGTTGATTGTATTGTTACTGAAAAATTTTACTAATGTTGAAACATGTTGATTTTAAACGCAAGCAAAACAAATAAATAACAACCAACATACTTGTGCTGTCTGATCTCATGTGGCTCATTGGGGTTGTAGTAGTTGCGTCCAATCTGCTGCATGTTCAAAACTCTCAGGATCCTGTGAAATTCAATGCAATAAATAAGATGACTACAAGTTCTCAACGAGGCTCCTGATGTTATTTTAGCCCTCTGACCTACCGTCTGAAGATGAGGTTGTAAAACTGAATGCACACTGGTGATGTGGGTGGCAGCTCGTTTGTCAAGGTGACGGTGATCAAAACCTTCTCCTTATTCCTCGTCTCACTATAGAGGACAGTCTCCTAAAAATTCAACAAATCATAAAAAAAAAACAAAGCTAGATAATCAAATAAACAGAAAGCTCTTAAAAGTGCAAAAATAGGAAAACAGCCATTTAATATTACTGTGAGAGCACATTTTTTTTCTTTTACATGACTGATGACAGCAGAAACGTTTTAACCATTTACTGAAATCTGAAATATTCTATTAGTTGGTTTAAACTTTTAGATGCGCAGAGGCTGACCCAGTTAAAACCATTAAAACATCTGCAGGAGGTGCTGGAGGTGGAACTGAAGAGACTCATGCTGTACCTTGCTGTGCAGTCTGTGAGGCAGGAAGAGAAGAGCGCCATCGAAGTTCCGAGCTGTACCAAGGACTTCTGAGTGCTGGAAGAGGAGGGCAGATCTCAGGCGCCGCGACTCCATTGCAGGTTTGAAGTCCACGTGGTACTGATAAAGAATCCACTGAGGGCGAGACAGGATCCGGAAGAAGTTTGCAGTCAACTTGATGGTGGCACCAGATGTTCCTGTAGGAGTGTGCACAGATATGACCTTTACGATATTCCTCATCTCACACACACACACACACACACAAAAAAATAAATAAAAAAAAAATATATATATTCCAGTACATGTCTGTGGTAATGGACTGACCAGTCTTTGATTCCTTCACATGTTCCATCGCCTGTCTGGTGTATACTCCTGTGTCATGAAAGTCCCGTCGGCGTCCGCCTCGTTCTCCAAGCTTCACTTGTTGAAACCCAGTTGAGATCTGCAGAACAGCTGTACACAGAATTTAAACTGTTCACAAAAAGCGGTGGGACAAAACTGAAAGTTAATACAGAGCACAGTGCAACTGGGAAGTATCCATATTTTATCCAAATGTGAAAAAAAGTGAAGCTTTCCAGATGCACTGTAAATATAGACTGAATAGCCATTATTGCAAACAAGTCCTAGAAATCTGTCAAAAGTTCAGACTCCCACATGCTTTTTATATTTTAATGCCCTATTTCCAGCATTCACAAACTTTATTTCACCTTCTCTGGCTATGGCTCCAGGGGCGCCCTTCTGTCTGCCTCGGCCAACCAGCTCGCCCTCTGCTGGAGGGGGAGGTGCTGGTGCCACCTCATGGGCCTGGGTCTGCCAACGACCAAAAGAATAAGAATAAAGTTTCAAATCCTGTTGAGGACTGCAGTTGGAGACGCCAAGTTTAATAGCTAATGTATTCACATACCTGTATACAATAAGTAAAGAAAAATCAAGTAATTTAATTTGTGAAAATGTGCTTAAATGGCCAACAATGTGTGGATTCCATAAAAAACCATTTCTATTTTAATACCAGCATATGTAAATATGCATATAAGGTCATTCTTCAACTACAATATGCTACACAATCTAAGGAGCTATTGTAAGATTTTTTAATGTAAGCATTTTCAGTCACAACTTCTCGTGAATTTTAACTTTCTTAACTTGTATGCACACACACACACATAGTATGTTTCAATTTATTGCAACCAAAATGGGAATATTTTTCACATAACCAAAGCCATGTTCAAGTTTATATTTACAAGTTTCATATTATGCACCATAACATGTACAATGTAAAACTTTCCCAGCTGAGTATATTTTTTAATGGAGTCGATTGAATGGGTCTCGACTAAAGATGGCCTGGATGCCAAAAGAAGGCAGCAATGCAGCGTGTATTTAGAAAACGATGTGAAACTTACCGCTCCGGGCGCTGCCGTGTCTTGGCCACGTGCTCTGCCTCTTGATCTTGCTCGTGCACGACCGGTCATTGTCGGTTACTCTGCAACGGCACAACTCCTAGAGGAAAAAGGGGGATTTCTTTCGCTTTTTCTTTTATTGTGGATGAGAAATTTCAAAGCACACTAACGAACAACTCGATGTACTTTACTAACAAAAGCGCACTAGTATGAGTCGCATACAAAGAGAAAACTATGGGTCCTGAAGGGAGACGAAGGCCTCAGGGTTAACTTGCTGCTAGCTCACCAGGTGCAAGCTAATTTTTGGAAACCGGAAAAAATAAAAAGATAAACATACATTTACTGTACATTACTGCACGTTATTTCAAACATATACATATTTTTGATTTAACAAATTTCTAGGCAAATTGTTGAAAATTAACAAATTTTGAAATACTTTTTCTTTTTTTTAAACTCGGCAGGGAAGTTCGTTTAGGAAGCTATTTGGTCATTGTCAGTATGTTTTTTGTTTGTCTATTTTAATCTATTAAAGTTTACTTACTTTTTAAATAATTCTTCGCAAACAGAAACGTTTCGCGCAGATCCCATCCAGAATCGAAAAGACTAAATGTTGCTCCTAATTTGCTTAAGTACTCCAATGAAACATATATTAATACGCCACTTCGATTTCATTTTCCTCCTCGTAATATGCCTTATAACTAAATATTGTGTCGTTAGTAATGTCTTTCTTTTAAAAACCATAACAGAGACTTTACATAAGGACTTATGAAGACATAAGCACATGTAATGTTTGGGAACTAGTTTTCCGGGCGGATTAATCTTTTCAACATGTTGCAGTTCTCTGTGGGATTTTTAGTAGCTGCTATCGCTTTTATCGCCACTAGATGGAGACAAAGACAAGAAATAACTAGCAGTCCATACTTGATTGTGGCCAAGGCACACAAACTCAACCTAATATGGACCTAATGTCCATATAGTGACATTTTGAAAAATGTCACTATATGGAAAAAAATGAATCAAAATTGGGTTTGGTATTAAAAAATCTTATTCGAGGCCATTCACTTCAAAGATGGAAGCGCACTCTAAGATTTTTAGATTTGAACCAAGACCCTATTTTATGTATTTATCTATATTAGAAGAATTAATTTTATTTTAAAAAATGTTCAACACTTAAAAAAAGTTAACTGATAATTTCTAAAGAAAGTGATGAAAAAAACCCCATACTTTTATAAAGTCAGAAATTAATCTAAGGCTCTTCTTTTAAGATATGCCTCATCATGAGTTATCATTTCCTGACAAACTTTTCTACTCTGCTCTAGATTTGACTATCTGAAAGAGGACTTGGCACCTCAGAGGGCATTTTGGGAGGATGTATGCAAGTCTTTCATGTCTGAGATCTAAGAGTGATTACATATTCAAACCTGAGGGACGATTCTAGGAGGACCTACTTTTGTTACTGTTTACCTGCTGGAAGAAGACTGAGGGGAGATGAAGCAAAAAGGCATTGACTTGAATGTCATCAAGCCTGATTGTTGTGCAAAAGGAGGGAACGTATATAGAGCTAAAGATAGGCAAAACATTTCCCGTAGCACATTTTGGGAATGCAGCAGTTTGAGACATGATTCAACACATTGTGCTGCCACAAAAAACGCAGCACTGTAAAAACCAATACAAAATAGGATGGGTGAGATCTCTTCATAAACACCTCTATTCCTAAAAAAAAAAAAAAAAAAAAAAAAAGAAGAAGAAAAAAATACAACCACAAAGGCTTGTGGAAAAAAAAAAGTAAAATGAAAGAAAAAAGAAGAAAACAGGGCCAGTGAGAGGACTGCAAGCTGAGTGGTGTGAGGCTGAGAAAGGTGCACCCTGCCAGGGACGTTGATGAATGCGCTTCAGGCTTCAAGCTCGCCCCGCAGCCTCCAGCCGTGTGGATTCCACGCTTACGCTAATCATGCTCTGTGAGATACCACGGCCCAGAGCTGATGAAAGGGAACACGGAACACGGTTAGTATCTCAAACCGGCTGCACTTTCACAAAACACACAGCTTTCACAAACATGTTTCTGTGTCGATTTGCCGCGTCTGTTTTCAACCTAATTTCCTGGTTTAATCATTAAAAACAAAACAAGATCAAAGCTTCCGTTTTACATAATTCACAGCGACTCCATTAAGCTTGAACTCTTGATTGCAGAACCAGAGCAAGAGGGGATTCCGGATAATAAGTATCTACCATACCATGATATCTGTAAGCGGGTTATGGAAATTAGATTATTCTCTTTCCAACCATGGAAACCTAATCTGCTCCGCATCAGTGTGTTTCTCTTAAGAAGACGCAGGCGGCGCATAACACAAACAACATCATGGGCTTCTAAAGCTTTTGAAAAATAAGCTATTAGAGTAAGCATGAGGTTTAAAAGCTATGGCACTTATACAGTGAAACCTATATACACTGCAACATCTTTTTTTTTATGTGTTCCTGTAGGCCTACATAATAGTTCTTAGAAATCTTTACTTCCAAATGTCAAATTTGAAGAGGGGGTGGGGGTGTGGGACTAAAAGAAAATGGTTTACATTTACATTTTTTTAGCACCAACAGCAAAGATTCAGGAAGAGCCCGAAAATAAATGGATCTTTTGAATCTCGGACACAAAATTTTAGGAAAACTTTCCTTTTAAATCTCATTTTTAAAACAAAAAAACAAAATCACCAGCGACACACCTAATGGCAACTCTGCTTCCAATACTTTGAACAACCCCAACTTAGCAAACAGCACATGGTCTCCTGTTTCAGCTTTCATAAAGCTGGAGAACCCGGAGAAGAGGATCTTTGACGGTTTCTCTTTACTCAAGTTGTCTGTCCTCTCCTTTACTCACCCCGTAGGTTTTTCATAGGATTGGATCCAAAAGTTGAGTGAGTCATCGAAGAAAGCCATGCTGTGTCTTCTGGACACATCTGATGTCACATCTAAATGTAGCAAACAGCTCTGTTTAAATCCTAGTTACCCTTGGGGAAACTCCACACGTTTCCGTTTGTGATGGTAGGACAGGAAACGTATTTATGCAGCAAAACTCCCAGTCGGCATGTTGGAGGGGACGGAGGGAGAGGTTAATGGTTGCTATGGACCCTTGGGCGACTAGAAGATGCTACACTTTGTTGCAGATCACTAACAGTGATCCCTTATTTAAATGTCTTACTTACATTGCCCAGCAAGTACAAGGTACAAATTAAACAGAATGCTAAGTGTCATTAACTGAAAGTTCCTTGGAGCTCTAATCGATTAAGTCAGTCACTTCTTAAAGTTATTATTCTTTGATTTGTCAGTGGATGACTGTCCTTACACTGAAGGCTTTATTTTATAACGATTTTCAACGTGAGGTTGTGCTAAAACAAAAATGTTTTATTTATTTTAGCGCTTTTTCCCATCTCTGCCAGGGTTTCAAGCAAATAAGAAATCACAGTGTGTGCTGGATGAAAATGAATGCAGATTAAGGAACAATAAACATGTTTTAAAATAAAAGAACAACAAATTGTGTTTTTCAAAATTTCATGTTATGATTAATAAAATGTTTAAATGAAATTACATGTATTCCAGCTATGACAGGACCTCGCATAATCATGCTTTTGGTGCCCCTTATGTGCGCTGACACTGAAAGACTTTCAGTGAATTAAGATGTTAAAATTATAATTTTTTTATATATGCATTTTTTTTTCAAATTAAAGAAATAGTTAATTTTACAACACCTAGAAACTTTTAGCAGTAAAATAAACACATTTTTCAACACATTTTTTGCTTGGACTCGTGTGACAGATTTTCTTCGCTGCATTGTGAAACGAAGTCAGTTTCCGTGAATTTCTACTGTTGCAAATTGTCTATGTGGTAGTTCCCTGTTGTGAGCTGATGACTCCCATGTTTGGACATGGCAGCAGTGACATCATTTGGCAGAAAACGGATAATAGTTTATAGGTGACATAAACAGTGAGATACTGAGATAAAGCTACGCTGTAGCAGCGATTAGAAGAGATTATCCAAAAAACAGTACTTGTGAAAGAAATACTCATGTTGTACATACATTATATATCTTGAACCTAAAACAGTCACGACTTTCTCCACTTTAACTCTATCATGTCCCTGCTGAACTTACTTTCACGTGCTTGTTGTTCCCCCCCTACATGTCTATGAGGACAAGCTCCCAACGAGATGCATAAAGCTCTTTTTCTCTGTCGAGGCCTGACCCTGCTTGAAGCTTCTCCACATTGTGACCCGTCAGCTGCAGTTCCTTCGTTTATAAGATGCTGTCTGTTCTCTGATGTTCTCTAAAAAAAAAAAAAAAAACCTCTGAGGCCTTCACATAGAAGCCGTATTGAGATTAAATTACACATGTGGACTCCTTTCATCAGTATCCTCTGACGACAGCTGATGACACTCGATTTTATTGAGTGGTTTTAGTTTAGACAGGGCTAAATACAAAACAATTAACATTTAAATCCAAGCCACGGTTGTCATTCCATTTTATTGATGTATTTTTCTAAGTTGAACAGCACATATTCACAAGAACATTTAAAATAGTGAAGTGCTTAAAATCAACCCCTCACGCAAGCCAAAAACAAATAATAATAATAATAATAATAATAATAATAATAATAATAATAATAATAATAATAATAATAATAATAATAATAACAGGATTTTCCCAAAATTATTTACTCTCTTCCAAAGTTTTCCTGCAAACTTGAGCCCCAAGGACATAAGGCGCACAGCTTTGTTTTGTTCACACAGTGCTTGGCAAATACTCCGCTTCCTGCTCATTTCAAAACAAAATCTAGCGACTCGTGGCCTTGGCTTGTAGAGTTTGTGTGCACAGAGACAGGAAGTCTGCGCAAGAAACAGATTATTTTCATTTTAAAACTCACAAAGTTTTGGTCCCTTGAAAATCCTCTCAAATGTGGGAAGCAAATGTTTGAAAAATAAAACAGCTGAAAATAAGAAAGTTGTTCTCAAAGTTCCAGCTTTACTGTTATGTTTTTTTTTTTTTAATCTCTCCCCCTCCTCCACCCTCCACCAGTTTGTGGAGACGCCCGAAGTCAAGTTGGCTGGACAGGCATGAGGCTGACCACAGAGGCAGAAACCCCTCAGAGCTGGCCTCAGTCAGGAACACCTCGCTGTGATCTCTGGATAAAGTCAACAAGGTTTCGGTCCACAGCTGGGCCACAGGAGAACAGAGAGGAGGCACGTAGCAACACCCTCCTGCTGGGTCGCTGGGTCTGCAAGAGAGTGTACTGTACTCCTCCGATGCAAAGCATATGGCCGCACAGGAAACCTCCCTCACAGAAGCAACCTCTTAATTTAGCACTCGCGTTAGTTCTCTTCTACCTCAGACAATGAAGCCAAATGTTTAAACCCCAACTAAGAAGGCCACACCATCTCTTCCTTGCAGATACGCGACCCAAAGAAGATTAAGTCGCCTGTCTGCGACACAGAAACTTCCTAGAGGTTTGAAGTTCAATTCTCGTTCCGCCTTTTTGCTTAAATCTTTGTGTATGAACAAAGGTGCAGCGGAGCATCCGTGGCAAAAGAATCTAATAAGCGCAATGTGGGAATAAAGCAGAGGGGAGCGAGCATCAAAGGCAGCCAGGCACAGCATGACTGGCATCAGGCTGAACTTCCAACCTAGGACACTCAGCATGCTCTTCAGCAATCGCCCCCTGCGGACTAGTCCTGGGCAGTAATTAAAACCATCATTCCTACTGCCTCAGTATCTCATTAGCCACAGGACCTTAAGCTTTCATCCTACTTGTCCGAAAATATCACAACTCCCCACCAGCAAGGATGAGTCTCACCGACCAAATAAAAAGAGCGTGTCTCCGCCAATACGGCTTTGCACAACAGGTAAAGCTTTCTTGTTGATTAAAAGTGCCTGTTGCAGAAAACAAAAGAATGTTGCTCTACAGGAGCAACATTTTTTTTATTTTTGCTTTTGTGTAATTTTGTTTTCGGTGGCGAATGCCTTTATTTGCGAGGGAAACACGGGGGTGGTTGAGGGGGGGGGGGGAAACGAGCACAAACTGATACATTTGAAGCTCCCACGCTTTCGGTATCAAAGGGAGGATTTGAAGTGGGTGAGGATCGGTTGCAGTGGTCAGATTTAGCACTTTGGCTGTGGATGAAAAGAAACTCTTTTCCCATGTTTAATTCAGTATGAGCCATGACTAACTCATATAATATACCGGGCCTCTGAAGCCAATCACCTGCTTTGTGTAGCCTGGAAGAGACAGAAATGAGCATGTCACTGGATTCTGGGAGAGGATGTATCTAAGCGCTGCCTTGCCGGTCGGGAAGATGTGTTTTGATAGCTTTATGTTGTTCCCGGATTTGAAATCAGTTCTTCTGCCATTGCAGCGCTTGCAGATATTCAAACCTCAATCCACTGCATGTTATTAACCTACTTGGCGTCACCGCTGAGATGATTTATTGCTTTGAAACGGCGGCAAGAGGACAAGATCTCAGCACGAACGTTGCGTCGTCTACCGGTATCAGAGTTTTGCAGAGGTCCAGTTTGAAAATGCTATTCATACCACCCAATGTTATTGTAATGCGAGTAAAAAGGGTTAGAGAGTATGATGCATAGGGTGACACAGTGATGCTCCATCCCCACCTATTGCTGCACACCTCCTGTTACCTAGGTAAAAGAAAATATTTTTCACTTCTTGTGAAAAACATGGACAATTGAGATGTTGGCATCTAAGTATCACGTTCATTTAAAGCTGTTTTGAAACTCTTGTGAACATTGGGTGTGGCGGATAGCACAGCAGTAAAGCGGACGACTGATGTACGGAGGCCTCAATCATCTAAGTGACCGTCACAGGTTCAAGTCCCGGCAAACTGAGCTTTGCCACGTGTCATCCCCCTCTTTCAAAACCCACTTTCCTGTCATTTCAATGTCAGGCAAAGGCCACTAGAGCCAAAATAATATTTTTAAAAAAATCTGTGAACATATAAGCAGATAACCCAATTAACTCCATGTTGAGTTATAGATGGACATTTCAGAGCTTTGCATTTAGTGAGCGGTGTGGCTTTAGTACTTGACATGTAACTTGGTGCAGTATTCTCTGAAATCAGACCTCAAAGAGAGTTTGTATGAATGTCAGTGCAGACATACCAGCGCTGCAGGAGCACCTTCCAAATCGTCCAGTTTGAGTAAAATGTGGCGTACGCGATCTGTGCCGAGTTGTAAAAAGTCAGATATCGATAAGACAGTGCGCGAGGTAAACGTGCAAGAGCATGGATGGCGTGTTTGGTGCATGCCCCTTCACGCCCAGTTTGATGCGTCAAGTATAAACTTAGCATAACCAACTCACACTGCGTTTTACATCCCCTTAGCCATTTTATTCACTACACCTTTCTTGCACCAGGTTGGATATTCATCAAGGTGTCAGAAACATTCTCTCAGAGGTTTTGGCCCATATTGAAATAATAGCCTCACACCATGGCTGCAGATGTGTTGGCTGCACATCCATTTAAATAATCTCACATTTCACCACATCCCAAAGGGGCGGACTTGAACTGAGTTCTGGTGACTGTAGACGTCAGTAGATCGGAAGCCGTCATGTCCTGGAAACCAATTTGAGGTGATTTAGGCTGGACAATAGCAGGGTAGGCTCATTGAAACAATGCTCCACTGATGGGTCCAAAGTGTGCTAAAAACTCCCTCCCCTGTTAGCCTGTGTGAGTTGTATCCTCAGTTTCAGTTTCTTAGCTAAAGAAACTTAAAGGTTTGACATGTTTCGTTTTAATTGATGGTATTCTGTATACCTTGTCTGTGATATGTGGTTTTTGGAGTCACTGATGCCTTTCTGTCATTCTAAACCTGTCTGCCCAGTCTCCTCTGACCTCTGACATCAACGAGGCATTTTTGTCCACACTGCTGCCGGTGGCTGTGCATGAACATCCATGTAGATCGGTAATTCCTGAAGCATTAAATCTCCTTTCTTCCCCACTCGGTTGCTCACTTTGAACTTCAAACAATTCGCCTTTACCTCCTCTAGGTGCATAAATGCACTCAGTTGCTGCCACATGATTGGCTGAGTTACTATTTGTGCATTTGAACAGGTGTACCTAATAAAAGGACAGGTCAATCTGTACAGCTTGTTTTACCAAAACAGCAAAACGGTGTAAGACTCTGCATAACAACTAGTAAACTTTAGCGGTATTTAGTCCATATTCTTGCTAAAATAAAAGAAATGTTATAAATGTCACATTATTTTAACAATTATTATAACCAATATGTTTAATAGGAAGAAAAAAAACATTGGTGTTCTGTTTTAAATAAGAGCAATTAGATCATGTTTGTTTTCAAATTTTTGTGACAAACTGTAGTATTTTTACCTAGAGCGTCAGCGGCCCATCCTGAACGGCGGCCCGTTGAACCACAAAGATGCTGAGTGCATCTTGGGCTGCTGCGTCTGAAGTCACGTGGAAGCGCTTATGCTTTAATAAAGTGTTTCTCAAAAAGAATGATTCTCTGATCTTGCATTAAAGAGCTGCTTAAATAGTTTCAGGATGCCACACCCAAACACACAAAGCTGGATCAGTCAGTTCCTGAAGAGTGCTGTTACATAGCCTTCGCAAATATGCCAACCACTCCTCCTCCGCCTCCTCCTGCCCTCACAACAGTGTGTGCATGTGTGCCTTTCTGAAGCGGACTCTCTCCATCGTTCTGTTTTTGCCACGAGAAGTCTCTGATCTCTTTCGGTGACACAAAGCCTTGCGTCTGTTGAGGACACGCTCTCCACCTTTGTCTCCAGCCCGCCCGTGTTTGCCGCTCGTTTGTGGACAACAGAGCATTGTTTAGGGATGTGTATTTTTTTTGTTGTTGTTGTTGTGTTTTTTTTTTTTTTTTGCGTTAGAAAGGCCAAAAAGTGCCACAAAAACCATTAAAGACTGGTTCCACATTTCCCTTTTGCTGCCGTTATGAGTCAGTCCCAAATTAAAACCCAACCAGAAGCTGGTTCTCAGCCAGACTCAGCTAACTGACTCTCTCCCGCTCTGTTTCTTTGAGAAGCCTTTGATGTTAGCAGGGGGCTTTTGCACTTGCAGTGATGGTAGCGAATGATACTTTAAGCGATTCTTTTTTATCCAGCGAGCTTAATGAAAGATTAATGGGTTTGATATTTTCCCTTGTTTATATTTTATTTAAAAAGTAAGCCGGGGTCCTTGGAACCTGTTAAAAGCTTCTTGTTAATGACTTTATGGCTCAGTGCAAGTCCCATTTTGGTCTTTGACTTTCTAAAACAACAAGCAATGATTGTCTTTTTTGCAGCTTTGGCTTTGGGGTAAAAAGTGCTGACCTTGACTGCTGTTATTTTGTGATAGTCTGATATGAACAGATCGTACTGGAGCTCCAGCAGAGGTTATCATCATTTCCTTATTTCCTAATTGAGCATACATTGAGAGATTGCATCTCTCTGATTAAGTTATGATACGAGATCATGGGAAATTATTTTTAAGACTTTTAAAAGCATCTAAAAGCATATTCATTTGCTAACTTTACATTGTTTATACATTAGCTGACTGTGACCAAAACGGCCATTTGACTTGGATTGTTTCTAGGTGTTTTAAAAAAAAAATCAGTCAACATTTGTTGACATCGAAATAGCGTAAGTCCTTTTTTTCTTTCAGTTTATTAGTATATGTATAGTATAGTACTTTATTTACATGGATGCAAAGCATTGTTATCATATAAAGCTGTAGTTTCCCCGCTTCTGCCTCACAGAGAAACCCCTCTGACTCAGCTCCTTCAGACTAGCCAGAAGCAATTAGCAAACACCTGCTTTTACTGCACATCTGCAGAGCTCATTGTATGTACGAGCTACTTCTCAGTGCAATGCTGGTAAAAACCTTGTAAAAGGTTAATAGAGGAGCAACGCCGTGAGAATTTCCTGAAGGAGGAGTTTCAGGAAGAGCTGGATTTTTTCAAAGAGACAATCAGGATCAGTCAGGTCTCTCTTTCACAACTGCAGCTCATTCAGAACGCTACTGCACCGACTTTTAAACGGCACAAATAAACAAAACAAAAAAAACCCCATATCTCACCTTCTCTGTGTCGACCCTTCATTGGCAGCCAATGCGCCTACTTGTCTCACCACAGATTCTCAGATCAGCTTCTGTTAGTTGTGCCAAAATGTTAAGAGATCAGGGCTCCAAATTTGTAAGCACAAATTTGTGCAACAAAGTTGCCATTAAATATTACCCGAGCTTCTCCTACTGCAGTTTTTAGGGTTCTCTTAGCAACAAAAAATATTTGTTTTCAGTGGCTTTTAAAAGCAAATTCAGATACAAAAAGACACACGAAAATAGGTAAAGTTGTTGCAAACATGACACGGGTTGAAAATGAAAAGGCATAATAACTAGTACAAATATATCATGCATCAGGTAAACTATACAGGGCCAGAACATTAAACTCCTTCCAATATCTTGGTGTATATTAACTTTAACCTTCTAATTTGTGGGCATAGTCGTGTTTTTCTGAGGAAATGTTTTTTGCTGGGATTTTACTTAATTTTTAGTATGGACGTGGGAGATGTGGACTCACAATAATTCTACATGTAATAGCTTGCAAAAGTTTCACAGCACACCAATGTTTACCCATTTTCTCACATTACAGAAGTGTCCTGCAGAGGTATTTCAATGCCCTTACTTTGTAAGATTGGCTTTCAATGCAATTAGGCAGGCAGGACGCATCCAGAATCAGTGAGGTTCAGACAGCCTCGCGCTGAGCGAGTGGAGAGCAGCAGCAGGATAATAAAGCATGGCAGAAACAGGGAAATCATGACAAACGGTTGTATGGTTTTGGATTTGTTTCTGTCTAGGACCAAAGGAAAGCTCAATGAGTGTGTTACCTGTTTACAACTGAGAGTGTGTGCTAACTAACCAAAATCCACACTAATTGTTATGCAAGCTACTTTGAAGGGAAACAGCTTTACCAGGATGAAAACCACAAACTATGTTTCCCCCCCCCAGACAGCAACTTTTTCCTGTTAATAGACATAAAAGTAAATATGTATACACCATTTACTGCAATCCTTCTTGAGACTCATTTGAAAAGAAAAATATTTGAAAAGTGGAGGGACTTGTGACATCTAAAATCAATCACCACTGATGAAAAACAATGTTGCTGTATCATGCAATATTTAGGACTTATAGATTAAAGTAGTTGGATATGGTTAGGGACAGAAACTGCCTTTTTAAATGTGATGGAAAGGGCAAGTAAAATTTAAAGTTAGATAAAAATATGATGAGTGAGACTCCATATTCTCCTCCTAAGTTATGTGATGCGTCCAGCTTTCTTTAGTACATGAATGTGCCGTGCTAAGACAAGGATGTGAGACCAGGCTCAAATATAAACATGCTGTTCTTTTGGAAACGGTGATTTTAATTTGAGGCCATGTTATTTGTCTGTGAGATTTATGTGTTTTGAAAGTCATCTGCATACAAAGATAGTTCTCTGTAAATGTGGTAAAATGAATCCAATTTTAGATTTCAATTATTCAAACCTCTTATTTGTGTAATTTGTATATTATTATTGGCTTAGATATTTGATACAAGTCAGTTTATTGATGTTGTTGGTTTGTGCTCTGTTACCTTTCAGCTTTTAAAGAATACATTATTTGGTTAAAATATAAGAAGGCTTCTAACTTCAATACACTTACATTTCACTGGAGTAAAATTACATTTTATGGTATTTACAAAAAAAACAGAAATGTAACACCATCCACCCAACCATTGTCTATTCCCATTTTTCCTCGCAGGGGTCCAGTGATTACTGCCAGGTGTCAGACTTCAAACGTTTGCAAAAATTGAAATTAGGTGACAATGTTTGAATTTAACAAGAGTTTTCTCTTATCCGTACAGTTTCAAAACTACAGTATACATGCTCACACATACACACCAATGTTTGGATAAATACTCTTAGCAAATTGGAGAGAAACAATGTGATTTTTGCAGCCATCAACGAGCTTCTGGGATGATTCAGGTTGAATCTTTAAGGACTGCTCTTGACAGAACTGGCAAAGCAATTGCTTTTGTATGTATGTGTGTGTGTGTGTGTGTGTGTGTGTGTGTGTGTGTGTGTGTGTGCGTGTGCGTGCGTGTGCGTGTGTGTGTGTGTGTGTTTTTGCCAGGCATGAACAGCATTTATGCATTTTCAATAGGGATATGAAGCTTAATTAAATAAAAAACAAAGTTTGCCTATACTTTATCCATTGCCAAACTGGTTTGGGTGTGTTTCGGATTATTGTCCTGAACAGCCTACTCTGTTAGATTTAGCTGTTATTCGAGTTGTTGATTTAATTCTTAGTTTAACCATTTGGACGTTTTCCTCCTCCTTCATTCTTGCACCCATTTTGTGCCAAGCTGGCTGTGAAGCTCAGGATGATGCCACCACCATCACGCTGGTATTTTATTCCACTTTGAGTCCATCTGAACGTACGTCATCGACTGCCCAAATAGTTCAATCTCAGTTGGCATTCTTTAAATTCATGTTCATGTCAAACTGTCTTCTGTCTGCGGACAGTGACGCTGGTGTTTGGGTAGCTTTCGTTTTGCGAGTGGCCTAACTGGTTTCCTTTCATCTGCGTGTTCAAAACAAAACAAAGAAAGCAATAATCTCAAACGCACATCAAAGCCGGTTTACGCAGGCAAACATTAAGTTTCTGGAATTATCCGGAAATCAACCCTATTGAAAATTTGTGGAGTACATACAAAAGCTGGGTCTGTGTCTGGAAGCTAACCAATGTTCAGTGAGTTAGCTACCATTTCTGCTAAGAAGATTGCTCAAATAGCTTGTTTTCAAAGGCGTTCATCCAACTGTCGATTTCAAATGTTCCATTGAAGTCCTAAATTAACATTATATATGTATGCATAAAGCTCTCAGCCTGGAATGCCTTTGTTGCATAGAAAGAGAATAAATAAGTCAAAAACATCTGGCAGTTCTCTGCAAACTGTCACTTTGCCGTCAGAGCGTCTTAGGACTTTGTCCACTGAGCCGCATCTCTGCCATGTATAACCTGAGCCGTGTGTCTTTGGCTGTGGTAGAGCTGAGACGGAGAAAAAAAAAGTAAAAAAAACAACAAAAAAAAAACAAGAAGAGACCCGGGGGGGGGGGAGGGGGGGGGCCATTTGGGAGGGAACAGTTTGCTTCTGAATGTCAGGGGCCTCCATTAGCCCCGAGGCTGGCTGTCTCCCCATCTCTCAACTTTCCCTGCCCTCTTAGCGTGGCTTCAGTCTTTCACTCTCCCACCTCCTTTCCCTGTGATTTATGCATAACCTCTGTAATTACAGTGCCAACAGCAGCAGCAGCCTTCAAGGTTCAGTTGGGGTGAGGCACAGACATGCCCCATCACCTCGGAGCACAGACTCGCCAGCTCGGCCGTTCAATGCCGCAGCAATTTTCCTTTCAGCCTAATCTCCTTGACACTGGCTCTAGGGACATATTTGTGTGACAAGGGGAGATTGCGAATACCGACTGCCAAACGCGTGTCAGTTATTTCCAGACTGCAGACGCGATGAAGTTAATGAGTGGGTAGGTTTAGCAAATCAAATTAACTTTTGTTGAAGGATTTTTGATCGTATCAGGCAGCCGTGGTTTGATTTTTTGCTAAACAAATCTGACGATACACGCTGCGCATGTCGTCACTCTTCATTTGGAATAAGGGCAGCAGCTCACACCTAAGCAGGGTGAGATGTAGCTGAAAGTTTCTTGGACCTCCAACTTTGAGTCACTACTTGACCCGACACGTTGGTAGATATAAAACTGTCTCAGTTCCCACCGGACTGAGGAAATCTATCTGTTGCCAGGCGAGTGTTTTTTGTTTAGTTTTTTTGTGGGGGAGGAAAAAAAACTCCTTGAATCTACAGTGCTTGCTCCTCTTTGCACTGTATGTGTACCATGCGGATGTCCGTGACACACTGGGCATTGTCGGCGTTCAGAGAGATTTCTTTGGTGACCTCCCCACCCCCTCTCTGTGGAACAGCATGACGGAAAGTCAGAGAAAGAAAAGAAAGAGGGAATGAAAAGGAGAATGTGCCCACATGAGTGTGACATAGTGCGGACGGAGTCATGTGCTCGCCATGACAACCGTGCGGAGGGAGAAGGAGGGCCGGTTGAGGGTGGGGGGGAACCCCTGGCTTTTTGG
The DNA here is from genome assembly GCF_051168715.1 of Poecilia mexicana. NCBI lineage: Eukaryota > Metazoa > Chordata > Actinopteri > Cyprinodontiformes > Poeciliidae > Poecilia > Poecilia mexicana. Next base: position 24,614,572 of record NW_028263378.1, on the reverse strand, counting down.
CGCGGTACAATGTGCTGTCTTAACCTCGGTGACATCCCCGTTGTCCACAGGTCAAATGCTTGAATATCAATGAACTGACTGAGTGGCCCTCAAAGTGCTCCTCAGAACTGTCCGGCTCGCTTCAGAGGCGCTCGGTGTCCTGCCTGACCTCCGCTGATCCGCTTTGAACCTCTTGCTGCATTCAGACTAGAGTGACTGATTCAACGGGGTTAAACAACACTCAGCCGGAGCGCATGCATTCCTGCCTCCTGCTTCCACTCGGCCCGGTTCACTTATTGAGGGAGCTGGTGACTCCCTGTCAGGGTGTGTGCAGAGGTTAGGACGCAGAGAGCCGGTGAGTAGAGCAGCGTGCCGAGTGGCATTCCACACAGGGAAACCCAGCAAAGTTTTCATACCCCCTCGGATGTTTTCTCATGTTGTTATGTCACAAACCCTAACCTGCAATTCAGATTTTGGGTGACAACGGAAAATATTCTAATCTCAGTGCAAGTAGTGTTAAACTGTGAATAAATTTATATTCAGCTCTCCTGAGTCAATCAGTTGGTTTTTCCTCGTGTGTCTCTTCTGATATGTTGGTTCATTTTCTTTGCAAAATAATTGAAGTTGAGCCAGAACTTCAATTATAAGGTTCAAAGACAGCATCTTTGAACCTTAATGTAAAAAGTTTAATACAAGTTCTAAAGTACATTTAGGCCTGGACTTTGACTCGGCCATTCGACAACACGAATATGCTTTGCCATAAATGCAGGCTCCTAAAGGCTCCAGTGACTCCTAATAACTTCGGTCAGAAATATTACATGGAACCGAGCAGCGTTCTACTACATAAATTGAACAAACACACCATTTATGTAAAATTTAATCAAGCAATGACAATGATACCACAAGAACTATTTTTATTGACTTATTTTTGTGTGTGTGTGGCATCACACTGTGTGCTTTGTAAAAGTTCTAGTACACAGTGTGCTTTTAAGTTCTTTTTCAAGAACATGTGACTGTTCATGCATCATATCAATGCATTAAATGTAAAAAAAACAAAAAAAAGAAAAGCTTAATGAAAGCTTCTGTATTGTATGAACTTGAAAAATACTTCTCTACAATTGGATATAACACAGTCGTGGCCAGATGTACGGAGAAACTCGTAAAAACTGCAATCAGAGCCGAATTCCTGCAGCAGCACCACCCAGCACCACTCATCCCGGCCTACATTTATTCACTAGTTTCCTGCTTCACAGGCCGCGGCGCTAACCGCCTGCTCTCCTCCTTTGGAGAACAGAACGGATGCTCCCCTTGATGTTGCTCAGTGAATCTTCCTGTCGCAGCTCAAAGCCTTGACCCTAAGCAATGATCCGATGCAAAGCTAAATTTAGCTCTTTACATCCGTACAGTTGCTAATGGGATTACTGTAATGCAAGCGTTCGTGAACAAGCTATCGCAGGTGTTCTGCTGCAAATACGAAGCCACATTGTTGACATGCCTCCGTGGAACCATCCTTACCACAGCCTGCGACGGCTTTGGCTCAGGCCTGTCATACAGCAGCTGTTTTATGAGCAAGAATATATATATACATATAAATATTCTTTGCTCTTATTTTTTTATTATTTGGCCATTCCCACATCTGTTCTAAAACTAACAAACAAAAAATATCTGACATGAAAAATGAAGCAAATCCTTTATGGAACTTCCCTAGCCATAATAGCTAAAAAAAAAAAAGAAAAGAAACAACACACAACTGTATGTTATTCAAGTTTTGACAAGCTTATAAATTCAAACAAACCCTCCACAGCCTCCAGTCTCGCGTCAAAAGCTCAGAAGACAAATTTTGGTGTGAAATAAGGTCTCAGAGCCAGAAAGGCACAGTAAACAAAAACGGCGGTAGGCCAAAAAGTGCATTTTGTGTTTTTTTTTTTCTCCTCTTCTTTTACCAAGTTTTCCGACTGCAACTCACAGATTGGGCCCTTGAAGTGGGCTGTTATTTTCCACTCAGCCCAGATAAGTGGGTCCTGACCCCTTCCTTGGGCAGATTAGTCGCTTCTGCCATCACTCCCATTACTTTTATCAGGACCAGACAATCTCGTCTGCCACCAGTGTCCAGGAAATCCAGATCCTTCAAGCAGCCTGTAGCCTGATTACTCCAAGGAACACATGTACTATCAGATACAGTTGCAATACCCAACAATGGAGTTGTTTATAATCTCCCCAACTGTTTCTCGGCGTTTACCGCAAATTGCTTCCAGCCCTGTCACTCCATAAAGCAAGCTGGGAGCAAAACGAGACATAGTCCCGGACAGCTGTGGCCCAGCACATGTTATGTGTTGTGTGTGCCCGTTCTTAATAAGCTGATGTCTCAAAGGGGGAGACAAAAAGAAAAAAGAAAAAAAGATACTCTGCATAACTTTTGCCCACAAAAATGTGACAAAACACAAACATCAAGCTGATAAATGGTGGAGTTAAGCTACTTTGTGCTTTGCTTTGAACTGTTTACTTGTGATCTAAACTGCTTCTAATCTCTTAATCAAGACCGTGATTAATAAGCAGAAATGTCAAAATACTTAAACACACTCAGCATGTTGCTACTGTTAGTGGAATATAAGTAAATTAGTCTACATTTAAGTAGTTAGGCTCATTTGAATCCTGCCTTACTTTGTCATCAAGTGCTTTCGTATGCCCTTTGCGATAAGTGTTTAAAGCTCTTAAATGTTTTCAGATTTTGCTGTTTAAGAATCACAAGTTTTATTGGGAATTTATGTAATAGACCAACACAAAGTAGTATAATATCATGAAAGAAATACTTGCTTTTCAAAATATTACCACAGACAAAAACCTGAAAAGTGTGGCATACATTTGCCTTCAGCCCCCGTGAGTCTGCGCTTTGTGGAAACATCCTTTTGCTGTAGGTACAAGTGCGAGTCTCCAAAAACACTCCTTTACACTCCCGGACACTGACATTTTTTGTCAATTTTTTTATAACCCCTTAATTGTCATGAGGACAACAGTGAGCTCTCAAAACCAATACTCGCATCATTTTCAGATTACTACTTGTAAATACATTTTGGAAAGCATGTATTGAGTTCCTTCCACTTCACTGTGACGTTCCTGTCGGTCTATTGGATGTGACTTTAACGATGCAAAATGTATCAGGTTCCAAGGGACGTGAATGCTTTTCCAAGGCCTCTAATCTCTGCTAAGCTACACTTAAACAAATCTATGTTTTTCTTGTACATTTTGTTCTTCTCTTGATTGGTGCAAATCAAGAATGTAAAACTTGTTTAAATATCAAAGTCTGGCTACATATTGTTATGCTGTGTTGGATGAATACCGGACTCTGTACAGACATTAAAGTGTCTTCTGATATTACTCTCCCTACTGGAATAATTATAATTCATGTACACTGACCAAAAAAATATAGAGCAAATTCAGAGCAATTCCTTTAGATTTAATGCATTCTGATACATCTCCCTGTTTTATCTACAAATGTGTCATCTCACATTTTACTTTGCCCCCTGTCCATTTAATGGAGTTAATATAAAAATAGTCAAATGCCATGCAATAGAGTCAGCCAGAAAAGCCGGGAGGTTTTCTCCCAGTTTATGTGACAGCTGATTGTGTAGCTCCCATTGATGTTCTCCCCCTCTGTGCCATCTTCCTTTGTTAAGTTTGCTGAGAAGAGGCTTTGAACCACAGGCATTTTCTCTCAGTGGCGTTCATGAGCTCTGCCAGAATTTCTTCATCATCCGTTTTTTTTTCTTTTTTTTTCTCTATAGCTCCTATACTGCCAAAAACCCCACACACAGAAACATAAACATACACAAATGTGGACAATGTCACGCTGTGCTTGCTTTCCCCGCTCCATCCGTCAGACATGTTTCTGCCTTTGTATAAGAAGCATTAATGTTTTTTTTTGTTTTTTTTAAACATACACTCAAACATAAGAATTTAGGAGTAATCTCTCTTCTGAATAAAATATATCACTAGTATGGAAATTAGTTATTATATAGGACAACCTTATTTGAATCCGAAACAAGAAATTGTACATATTTGCAACCATGGTGTGTAATATTTTCTGTTTAGATATGATAGCTTGTGCGAAATTCACGTTTTCTGAAGAGCAAGAATATGATTATATCAGGACAAAAGTTTAAAAATATTAATTTGTTTATAAAGAGAAGCCCCCCACAGTGCTCACTCCACTTCTTCACCAACAGGGAAAATGGAAAATGGCGTTTGGAGGAAAACTACAACTGCATATCACATGCTAATCCCTACTGGAACACACAGTGGCGGCTGTATCATGCTGTGGGTGTTTCCTAAGAAGGAATAGGGAAGCTGGTCAGAGTTGATAGGAAGATAAATGCAAGACAATCCTGGAAGAAAACCTTCTCAACTTACAACTTGGGCTGTGGTTCATTATCCAGTCAAAGGCCACACCTGCAGCATCAGGTCCAGAATCTTTGCCAGAACTTCAAAAGTCGATATTCACAGATATAAAATCGAACTGTGTTTGAGTATTTTTGCAAAAAACAAAACAAAAAAAAAGTAAATTTCTGTCTAAATAAGCAAAGATAGCAGCAGACTTCGTGACTGCAGTGAAAGACGGCTCCACAAAGAAATTGGATCATTTGAAAGAAAAAAAAAGTTAAATCATCCATCACTTGAGTTTCATGTTAAGTGAAGCAATACTTTTTGTTGTGAAATGTTCAAGGAGTTTGCATATCAATGTTTATTAATTAATTTATTTTTAAATTTTTTTTAATTTAGGTTATTTTTTTTAAACTTAGGTTGACAAAACTAATTAAAAAAAATTGCACTTGTTGCGCATCATTCATCAGACAAGATGATGAATGTCAAAATTTCAAAGTCTTAACGTTTAGATTTTTTTTTCTCCAATTATCGTAAAAAAACTAAAAACCCTTACATTTTTGTTGAATTCCCCCCTCTCACACTGTTCTCCACTTCATCAGTTCGCACCCAGTTAACCTGCGAAGCGCCAAATGAGGCAAAACTGAACACGAAGAACATCAAACCGAGAGGAGGAGGCTGCACATAAAGAGCCACGTCTGAAAAGGAGCGGGAGCCGCCGTGCTCCGGTCCTCAGAGGAAGTGCCGCTGCAGCGCCTGCATTCAGGGGGAGTGTCTGTTTGCACAGGTCTGTGTCAGTTAACACTAATCTGCCTGATCTCCACCTCAAAGTCACTCGCTCCTCCACATGCAAATAAACATATTCAGGCTTCTTTCAAACCAAAGCCACTATCAAACACTTGTTTGATCGGCAGAGGGTCTGTGAGCAGCGGCGGAGCCAGACTTTTAAAGTTGGGGGGGCCAAGGGGGGACCAGGATTACCTCTGGGGGGGCAAAAGGCAAAATTTACGTGCGCACATCTATATATCTATATATATATATATATTAGGGCTGTTGTAAACGAATATTTTAGTAATCGAGTAATCTATCGATTATTCTTACGATTAATCGAGTAATCGGATAAAAAAAATTATAAAATGAAATATTGGTAAATCTGGCATAATACCGGTGTTACTATCAGATATCAATATCAGTCCAATTTTTCATATTTGAGCATCCCTAACAGTTGCTTTTTTGTAGTTTAGAAAACTAACCTGTAACAATAATAGCTCACTTTCTAAGTTAACCAGAAGAAAAGTTATAGAAAAATCTGAAATTATATTGAATTTAATAACAAAGAGGCAGGCTCACAAATATGCTTATAAAAAATGTCTACAATCCAGCTTTTAGTTTATGTATTCATCTTCAGTGAGTTTAATAGATTAATTAAACTCACCTTGCCACCTAACCTGTCACGCTTTGGGTTTGAAAATACGGGAAATGCCGCCTGGAGTGGGAGGAGAGGGCGAATGAACGAACATGGGGTGGAGGGGAGGAAATAGACCAGCGGACTGACGAACCGTTAGACCGGGGGACGAACACGGGGGGAAGCAATACGGGATATTTACGACACCTTCACTGGTCACACTCAGAAACTCATCTACCAGCCATGTACGATGCGCTCCGCCACCCGTTTCTTCAGACCGGGATATGAAATTTATTGTGCGGTTCGTCGGTAAAGCTACATTTACACGGTAAGCATCAGCTACTCAGCCGCCCGCCCTGTTCAGGCTATCCGCTCACCTCAGCGCTCTTCCCGCCGTTCGCTTTCAACCAGCAGCCCCGGAGGAGAAATGCTGCCGTACTCCAGGCATTCCCCCAGTCATTTTAAGGATGCTTATTGGTTCCCCAAAAACGATAAAAAGTCGGGCATTATCATCAATCCATAAAATCTCCACGGGCCAATCTTGAAGATTGGACTTTATGCCGCTGAGACTTAGCTTTTGTCAACAACTCAGAGGCGGAAGTGAGAGCTCCGCGCAACGCAAATGAAGTCCCGGTCGGAACACGGTGCGCTAACTAATAAAACATAAATTAACGAAGCTTCGAGGCAGGTAAATTTTCCTCGAGGAATTTTAGTAATCGAGGTACTCGAATCATTCGAGGAATCGTTTCAGCCCTAATATATATATATATATATATATATATATATATATATATATATATATATATATATATATATATATATATATATATATATATATATATATATATATAGCTGACTGTATAGCTCAGTGGGTAAGACACCAGTCTACCACCTGGGAGACCGGGGTTCGAATCCAGGTTGGGGCAAGTTACAACAGTGCAATTGAGCTATGCAGTGTGGGTCCCTAGGCAAGACCCTTGGAGCTATATAGCCTACCTCATACAATGAGAGACACTGATAAGCATGACATGCCGGCTCAGACGTCGCCCGGCCAAACAAGGTCTGCGTCAGGTGCTGGGGAACCAGAGCACCTTGATGAAAAATGGGCTACTGGAACAAGACGGAAATGGGCGAGAGACGAAAACATGGATCTGTTGGAATGCTACTACTCAAGTAACCCTAGTCAGAGGGGTTACATGCAAAGACTGAGGGTGGAATGGTTACTTCGACACCCACAGTCTACAATGACTGCCAAACAACTAGTAGCTCAGTGCTCCAACATCCGCAAACGGCAACTGCTATCACAACTTGAGATTGACGAGGTACAACACAAATGCTACGGCATAAGGGAGGAGCCCAAAGGTAAGGTCAGGGGGGAGTTAACTACTCCCCACCCCGAGACTGGGTATGCAGCCCCAGTAATGAACGAACTATCAAAGCTGAACAAGACAGCAACTGACCTGAGAGAGAGAATCGTGGCCCGAATGAACACCAGGCAACCCCGACGCCAATTACAACGGCTGAGTGAAGTACCATCAGAAAGTCTCATTGAAGATGTGAATGCAGCATTGAGAACAATCCCTACCAACACCATAACAGAAACCAATGAGCTGATATACAACTCAGCATCAGTGATCCTTGAAATGCTCGGCTATAAGAGCAACCATGAGACCCAATATCCATCATGGAAAAGACGGTTAGAGGCTAAGATCAAGATAACAAGGAGGGAAGTGAGCCAGCTGTCAGAGCTCCTAAGGGGTGCAATGAAAAGATCAGTACCCAAGAAGTACAGCCAGATGCCCATACCTGAAGCACTCGAAACTGCCAAACAAAGGCTCCAAGCCTTGGCCAGCCGCCTAAAGAGATACACAAGAGAGAATGAAGCCAGGAGGATCAACCGGCTCTTCTCCACCCAACCAGCTAAAGTGTACTCTCAATGGCAGGGTAATAACAACAGAGCAGACCCACCAAGGCTGGAGACTGAACAATACTGGAAAGGCATATGGGAAAGGGAGGCGTCCCACAACAGCAAGGCACAGTGGCTAACCTCTCTACGAGAGGACCACAGCAACCTCCCTGAACAAGCCCCGGTAACCATCACTGTGGCAGATGTCCAAGAAAGAGTCTCGGGTATGAAAAACTGGACAGCACCAGGGCCTGACATGATCCATGCCTACTGGCTAAAGAAACTCACTGCCCTCCATGAGCGACTGGCAGCTCAACTGAACCAGCTGCTACAGAATGGGACTCACCCTGAATGGTTAACTGAAGGGCGCACAATCCTGATCCAGAAGGATCCCTCAAAGGGTTCAGTCCCATCTAACTATCGGCCAATAACCTGTCTCTCTACAACATGGAAGCTCATGTCAGGCATCATAGCGGCTAAGATAAGCGGACACATGGATAAATACATGAGCACGGCACAGAAGGGCATCGGCATAAATAGTAGAGGAGCCAAACACCAACTCCTTGTAGACCACACAGTCGCCCGAGACTGCAAAACCCGACACACCAACCTGTGCACCGCTTGGATTGATTACAAGAAAGCCTATGACTCAATGCCACACACCTGGATCATTGAGTTCATTGCAAACTCGATGGGGCTGTGGAAAACCACCCTTGAAGCCAACTGCAAACCGCTTGCACAAGTGTCCATCAAATGTGGCATATACCAAGGAGATGCTCTGTCCCCACTGCTGTTCTGCATAGGCCTGAACCCCCTCAGCCAAATCATCAACAAGACTGGCTACGGATACCGACTTAAGAATGGGGCCACAATCAGTCACCTCCTCTACATGGATGACATCAAGCTGTACACCAAGAGCGAGCGAGACATCGACTCACTGATCCACACCACCAGGATCTACAGCACTGACATTGGGATGTCATTCGGACTAGAGAAGTGTGGCCGGATGGTTACAAAGAGAGGGAAGGTCGTCCGCACAGAAGGGGTCTCACTCCCAGAGGGAACGATAGCAGACATAGAGCACAGCTACAAGTACCTGGGAATACCACAAGCAAATGGCAACCTCGATGAGGTCACAAGGAAAGGAGCCACAGCCAAATACCTCCAACGAATAAGGCAAGTCCTGAGAAGCCAGCTCAATGGCAAGAACAAGATCCGTGCAATAAACAGCTATGCCTTACCAGTAATCAGATACCCTGCCGGAATAATTAGCTGGCCAATGGAAGAGATGAAGGCCACGGATGTTAAGACTCGGAAGCTACTAACCATGCATGGAGGGTTCCACCCCAAATCCAGCACCCTGAGACTGTACACGAGCCGTAAGGAAGGAGGCAGAGGACTAGTGAGTGTGAGAGCCACTGTCCAGGATGAAACATCTAAGATCCATAAATACATCAAGGACAAAGCCTCAACGGACGATGTGCTCAGCGAATGTCTCAGGCAATGGGGAACAGAGGACGAGGTGCTGGAGGAACCATCATGGGAAGACAAGCCCCTACATGGGATGTACCACCGACAAATAACTGAAGTGGCTGATATCAGGAAATCCTACCAATGGCTGGAGAAAGCTGGACTCAAGGACAGCACGGAGGCCCTCATCCTGGCCGCCCAGGAACAGGCCCTAAACACCAGAGCAATAGAAGCTCAGATCTACCACACCAGACAAGACCCAAGGTGTAGGTTGTGCAAGGAGGCCTCTGAGACAGTCCAGCACATAACAGCAGGGTGCAAGATGCTGGCAGGGAAAGCGTACATGGAACGACATAACCAAGTGGCGGGCATAGTGTACAGGAACATCTGTGCAGAATACGGACTGGAAGCCCCGAGGTCAAAATGGGGGACACCCCCAAAGGTGGTGGAGAATGACCGAGCTAAGATCCTGTGGGACTTCCAGATCCAGACAGACAAGATGGTAATGTCGAACCAACCGGACATTGTGGTGGTGGATAAAGAACAGAGGAAAGCCGTTGTGGTGGATGTAGCAATACCAAGTGACCACAACATCAGGAAAAAGGAGCATGAGAAACTGGAGAAATACCAGGGCCTCAGAGAGGAACTGGAGAAGGCCTGGAAGGTGAAGACCACAGTGGTGCCTGTGGTCATCGGGGCCCTCGGGGCAGTCACCCCCAAACTGGAGCAGTGGCTCAAACAGATCCCAGGAACAACATCAGACATCTCAGTCCAGAAATGTGCAGTTCTAGGCACAGCCAAGATACTGCGCAGAACCCTCAAGCTCCCAGGCCTCTGGTAGAGGACCCGAGCTCAGAGGATGAAAGAGACCACCCACGGAGGGTGAGAGGGGAATTTTTTATATAAACACCTTTGACTGGTTCACATGGAGACATGACAGACTTTACGCAAAGATTTCACTGCAGAGGCAACTAAAATCATTCAATAAAAATATCCTTTCTGAATATCATCTCATGGACACTGAACTAAATGCGTCTTTCTGACCGGGAGCTGACAGCGTGTTGAAGAGTGATGAACAGGACACCTCGGTTAGGAATCTCACTGCAAATCTTTAGTTGAAATGGTGCCTTTAACTCCAGTCTCCAGTACAGAACAGAGAAAACTAAAGACAATGCAACGTTATTTTAATCCATTTATAGTCTAAACAGAGGAGCCATCAGTTTATTTTGAGGAAATAAATAAAGGTGCAGAAGTTAATTAGATCCATGCGCAGTCCGCTGCACAACCAATGCGGCGCTGCGAAGAATTAAACTTAACTCGCCCTGCAGTTTTAACAAATGGAGTTGAAGATGTTACCCTCCCGCACCCAGAAGGAGCGCGGCAGACGTAACATCTGTCCGTTTTGGAGAAGCAAAACCATGCAAAAAATAAAAATAAAAAATCCTGGTAAAAATGCACGCCCGAACCCTGCATAGGGTTAAAAAGAAAAAAAAGAAAAAGAAAAAAAATCTCGCAGAGTTCAATTGTTCGGTTTGGTTCATACAGATCCAAATGTCGATGAATCAGCGCAGATTTCTCTGCAGATGCAACCAGGAAGAATTTGTGAAGCTGTGCGTTCAGACCGTAGCGGGTGAATTAAAGGTAATTTAAGTGGAGTCGCTTAATTTCATTTCTGTCCAGACTGTGATTAAGCGCAGCTGACACTTGGTGCGCAGGCAGTTTCAACTTTACGCACAGAGAACAGAGAACATCGTGGAGCTCATTATTAATCACACTAAGAACAATATCTGTCAGAGAATCACCTCTGATCTGGAAGCTTTAACGAACCAGAGGCTTTGGAGCGTGTAGCGCAGCTGATCCGCTTCTGCGGGAGTTTTCTCCCGCAGGCCAAAGGAAGTGATCAGGAAACGATCAGAGTTCTGCCATCTTCTAATCACGTCATTTTGTGAAATGTTACCTGATTTCAAAAACGGTCTCACAGAGAAATACTAAATGTTTTGTTTGATGACTACAAATTGGAAATAAAATTATTTTTTTCTTTGACGGACATCGAAAAATCTCTAGCGCAACCTCTGCTCCAAACTACGAACATTGTCGGCCCCTCTTGTTTTGTTTTTTTTTTGTGGAGGATCAGTAAATAACTTCTTGGTGTTTTACAACCACCAGGTATGAAGGGCTTTAGCCTTTGAGTTGCACCACAGCGCAGCACATTTGAAACATACAGGAGAACAATGTCAGCTCGTTTTTATGAGTACAAGTATAAAGGAGGCTGGTATCGCGCCTGATGTAAATCTATTTATTTATGTCATCACATGGACTTATATAAAGTTTTATACATTTTATTTTCATATATTTATTATTGTTTTTCTTCTTTAGATATTAGGTTGGCTTAGAATGAGTCCAAATAATGTACAGGAATGACCTGGTGCTGTTACATGTCAATCATCAGGGGGGGCCATTGGGGGGGCCAATCAGATGACAGGGGGGGCACTGGCCCCCCCGCTCCCCCTCTGGCTCCGCCTCTGCCTTTGAGCCAGTTCATTATGCATTTAAAAAAAAAAGGGGGAGAGCATATTGTTGCCAGGGTTTTATGTAATTACTCTCACCTTCAGCATGTGACTGGGAACAATTACCTCCAGTTCAGACTGATGTGTTGGAGACTTTGAGCTATTATTAGCGCGTCTTGTTGCAGACTGCGCACATACACTGTGCTCTTTGCCCTAGATTCAACACTCTGTGTGCCTATTCAAAGTGTGAAACACACCTCACGCACAAAACTCAGAATTTATGGACCTGAACATCTTACGGTCGCTCCTTTCATCATTTCACACACACACACACACACACACACACACACACACACACACACACACACACACACACACACACACACCCCCACACACACACACACACACACACAAAACGCCCCTTTGAATCAATCGGGGTCCGGCGCATTTGAGCGAACCCGCCCGCCCTGGAAGACCAGCCGCATTCCTTTGTGCGTGTACACACGTCACGTTTGAGCGTATGACACCGAGAGGCTGAGCGTTGCCTTCGAACCAGACAAGCCTCAACTGGCAAACAGGTGCTGCAGGAGCAGCTGAGGATGAGGACACGGGGCGTCGCCTCAGAGTCAGATCAAAGTGAGGTCGTCTCTGTTGCCAGTCATCCCCAGCAGCTTGATTCACGTCACTGTATGTATTGGAGGCCTTTTTGACGGCTCGCAAAAAGGGACAGAAAGCCACACAAGTTTCCCGCAAATCCTTGCATACAGCGACTGGAACAACAAAAGGTCAAAGCCACGCCCCTCAATCTGTGGAACAATGGCCGCCAGTGGAACTTGGGCTACCTTGAAAGAAACTTTGGAATACAGAAGTCGTTACCTACAAAAACGATGATATACGTAAGCAGACTTTACAAAAACAAAAAACAAAAGAGAGAACCAGGAACAAGTGCTGGTGGAAAAAGTCACGCTGACCTTTGCAATCAAAACTTGGATCTCGGAATGAGGTATTTTCCAATTAATAATGAGTCAAATTAAAAGTCAGAAAGCCAGTAGGATTTCCTAAATGGTGTGTTCACTAACAACACAAACTAATAAACAAGCTTATATTGTTTGTTAGTATATCAATGAATTTTGTACTTTCAGCATTTTCACTAACTGAGGTTGCATTTGTTTGTGTGAAAGTAAGATTCAAACATAAAAAAAACCAAACAAACAAAACAAATTTTATCACTGCAGTTATGGCTAATGGTTGATTACACAAGGCAGCCATGTTGGATTTTGAGGTCATGTTTAGGGATCTATTTGTAAATTTTACGAGTTACATCAAAATGGATAAAATCGTAACTTCTTATTGAAGAATGAGTGCATATAAAACTGATTTTCTCAACCATTGGAGGAGCATGAATGAATATTTTTCATATTTCTGTCATGCCGGCATAAATTGAAAAAGTCAGAGTTGAAATGTCTTTCAAAATGATTACATTTTTATAAAATGGACATGAGTTGGCCTGACATGTAAGCAAATTCTGTATCATTTGAACTGTAAAGTAATTTTATCATATAATGTCTTTCAAGAAAGCGATATTTGAAAAAGAAACCTGGGCCAGAGCTATAGTCTGAGCTGTAAAATCATTTTTATCATAAAATGGCAATATCTGCGTGATTTATTGTATTGTTCATTTATATATTAAAAGCTAATTTAAGTATTTCTGGTGCCTACGTGTGAGCTGGTTTCACACTTCATTTACACTGTAGTGTTTCACAGTTGTTCAGCATTTTTTCACTGCGGTTGCTCGTGAACAAAAGAACCTAAAAATCTGCTCCTCCTCCCCGACTCTACCAAGTTCGTCTGGAAGTGTGCCCTCGAATGAAAGCCTGCTCAGGGCCTTTTAAAATATTGGGCTGACTCTGACACGTACTGTTGTGGTACTTGACATAAAAAACTGTGAGAACCACAGGGTTCAAGTCATTTATTATTATGAAACCAAGGGACGGAGTATGATTCTGCAGGACTTTCTCTCAAGAAACGACTCGGCTCTTGCAAAGGCAGGTGAAAAGCCGGAAGCATTGTCTTCAGTTATCAAGTAGTGATTAGCAACACAAGTTACAAACAAATCTCTTTCATTCAGAATATTTAATTTTACACACCATTAAACCGCTGTTTTCTCTTTAGTTTGGTGAAAAGAGAGAGGTGAATTGACATGACATTGGGATACATGGGTACGGGTTGAACTGGGATTCCCCTCATTCCTCCTAAGGTAACATCTTATTTGATACGTCCCTGGAAGAAGCCCAACGTGAACCTTTTCTCTCTCTCTTTTTTATTCATACCATCCCACTGAAAAACACTCCCATCTCGATAACACTGGGTTAACGAATCAACATTTCTACTCCTAAAAGCCCAAGCGCAGCTGAGAGTGAATTAAGCTGAAAAAAAAAAAAATGGTGTTGTGCCCTTGCTCTGAGCAGACTTTTTTTTTTTTCCCCCTCCTTTGAAGAGAGGACAAGAAGAGAAGTGAAGTCCTGGAGAGAGGTGGTAACTGTCATTTATATTTACAGCCTCGCAGACACCTCGGGGGCTCTTATCCAGGTGGCCTCTGTTGAGGCTCTCAGAAACGCTCACACCTTTTCTGCTGCTCAGAGTATCAATAGACACTGGCTGACTTTGATTCAGCCACATAGAGGTTGTGAGTCATGTGCTTTTTGACTGTTGAAACTGGTCGGGTCGACGCTGGAACTTGAATGCCCTCGGGGACGGAGGAACACTACTCCTCAGAAAGGTTAATAAACCACAGAGAACCCGCTTTTCTTTCTTCTTCTACTTCTTCTTCTTCAAGAAAAGGACATTCGAACATCAAAAACCCAAAACGAGTCCTACCTTCTGACAAACGCTCAGTATCCCTGCATATTTTTAAACCTGGTTTAAAAAAAAAAAGAAAAAAACTGACATATGGATGAAGTATCCATGCTTTTCCAACAGGACCACAGAGACAATCGCCGTTACGTACGTTCAAGACCAGACTTGTGGCCCCTCAGCATGTGAATCAGTGTGACGACACCAACATCAACGTATTTAGTTTTTTAAATCCCTGTGGATAATTAAAATAGCCGCTTTAAAACAATGCTCGACTCCTTTTAAAACGGCCCGCCGATAGGAAACAACACATTCAGCTTTAAAGTGTTCCTCCAACTTCAGACACTCTCATCCGGTCTTGAGTGACATCAGGAAAATTGTTTAATCGCTTTACAGATGCGGATGAGTTAAACAGAAACAAAGGTCGGAGAGAAAGAAATAAGATTTGAAATTAAAACTGTATTTTGTTCCGATCCGGTAAGAAACTAGAAAAAAAAAACTCCTAAAGAGACTCCCATAAATGTCATAATGAATGAAAAATGTGATCCAGACAACGGGGAAACACCTTTGTAACAGTCATCCATGTTGTTAAGAATTAATAAATAATTTTCAACATCTAAAGGAATGCCAATTATCCTGACAGGAGGATGATCCAGATTTCTTTGGAATAAAGGCTTTTGTTTTTGTTTTGTTTTGACATTATGTTGCGTGATATTAAAATATGATGGAGAAATTAAACCATACGTCTCACGCAGAGAACAAAGTAAGGCCGCACTCAGCCTTTTCAGCTTCTTTTTTCTCTTTTTGCTTTTTTTCTTCTTCTTCTTCTTTAGATAAGGCCAAAATTGAATGAGCACAAAAGTACAGCAGTTTCTTTTTCAAACACTTGACAACAAGAATGGAGATGCCACTCTTTGCCTGCAGCTCATTTCAGAACAATGTCCCATTTTCTACAAAGTAAGGCAAGATATTCAGCTTAGAAATGCCATTTCTGTTTCAGAGGGCCAGTGTACATTTGGAGCATTTACCAGATAGCAAAAAATAGGCTTTTGGAGGCCCTCATTAGTTATGTTTATGGCTATTCTTTTTTTTCTTCTTAAAAGTAATCTTTTAATCAAAGTATTAAAATATTTTGAGTGGCAGAAGAATAACTCCAATTAAAAGCAGTGAGAGTTTAAAAGGCCATCTGATCAACAGACACTCACTCAGAGATTCCAGCTTTGCAAAAACAATTAAAACTAGTTCTTTTTTTATTATTAATTTTTCTATAAAATATTGGCTTTTTCTTTTTTAGAAACATATACAAACACTCCTTTGCACTATAAAACAGCAAAGAAATGAAAAAACAACAACAACGGAAGAACACAGTGGACAAATATCTTTTCAATATCGAGTGCTTGATTAATTTATTGCGAGGATTCGCCTCACAATGGGTGTTTCATAAGGATCTAGAGCGCCTTTCAGCAGCTGCTTTCAGTCCAGTTCAAACATATATGAAAACAGGCTGAATTTCCATGAAAAAAGCCTGGAAACAGCACTCATCTCTCTGACCATTTGCCTCCATTGTGCACTGGGGTCCTAACATTGTCTGTAATCTGTCACCAACAGTACAAGTGTCTTTTTAGCCAGAAAGGAAAACATCTATTGCACATTATTCAAGTAACGCCGTGGCACATCCAAACGGTTTACTCCACTCTTTTTGTCCAGGAAATAATAGGATTTTCTTTTTTTCTGTTATTCCAAGTTCCTCAAAAGAACAAGCGAGTGAAGGGGTAGGAGATTTTTTTCAAACAAAGGCTGCTCTTGTTGGGTGACACTGCAGAAAATACAAAAAAAAAAAAAAAACAAAAAAAAAAACATGTATGTTCTCAATGCATGAGGCATACATAAAACATGAACCTCTGTGCTTTCTGGACCAGTCTTGCTTTTAGGGTTTTAAAAGTCTGTTTGGGCCCGCTTCACACACATGTCGGGGGCTGCCGCGTAGGCTCGTACTTGGTGTTCTGCCCTTTGAGGGATGGGTGAGGCTTGATGTAAGGCCTGCTGCTGGTGAAGACGCTGGCCGCCTTCCTCCTCGTCCTCTTCTTCAGCTTCCTGCTGAACACGTTCTGCCACGACTGCAGTGTCTTTGAGGTCCAGATCCACATGCCGCTCGTGATGCCCACCACCAGCAGCATGAAGACCTTCACCATGAAGATCTCCACGGCGGGGATCGAGGCCTTCATGACGCACTCGTCCGACTCCGGCCCGCTCCCGTCCACGCACTTCTGCTCCTCCGCGAGGATGCGCCAGTAGTCCATGTTGAGTCTCTCGTAGAAGTAGCAGGCGATGACGCAGGTGGCGGGGACGGTGTAGAGGACGGAGAAGACGCCGATGCGCACCATCAGCTTCTCCAGCTTGTCCGTGTTCTCCCCCTCGGTCTTCATGATCTTCCTGATGTGGAAGAGGGCCACGAAGCCAGAGAGCAGGAACGACGTGCCGATGATGAGGTAGCAGGAAAGAGGAATGAGTACAAAGCCCGTGAGAGCTTTGACGTCCATGCTGCCCACGTAGCAAACGCCCGTCAGCTCATCGCCGGCCACCTTCCTCATCACCAGTATCATGATGGTCTTTATGGCTGGGATGGCCCACGCCGCCAGGTGGAAGTAGCTGCTGTTGGCCTCGATGGCCTCGTGGCCCCACTTCTTTCCAGCAGCGAGGAACCAAGTTAGAGTCAGGATGACCCACCAGAGGGAACTGGCCATGCCAAAATAATACAGGATGAGGAACACGATGGTGCAGCCAGTGCTCTCCAGGCCCTCCTGAATTATATACTGCACGCCATTGTCTCTGTCACAGGCTATCCTGTCGGCTCCCACAAAAAGCCGAATGAGGTAGCCCACGGAGTAAACACAGTAGGACATGGAGAGGAAGATGATCGGCCTCTCGGGGTACTTGAACCTCTGCGGGTCGATGAGGAAAGTAAGCACGGTAAAGGCACTGGAGACAAAACAGAGGATGGACCAGATGGCTATCCACACCAGGGAGAACTGCTTGTCTCCCTGACTCCAGTAAACATCCACTTTGGGGTAGCACTTTGGGGCACAAGACTGGCTCTTTTCCACAAAGTGGAACTTGCCGGGATTGCACATCTGCTTGCTGCCGCTGTCCTTAAGGTGCAGGTCCTGCCCACTCAGAGGCTGCTGCGGCCTAAAATCTGGAGGCTGAGTGTGGGACACTTTGGGGGGCTCGTCCGATCCATTGTTGGGCGCCTCCATGCACAGGTTGTTTGGGTCATTTTTGGTCGGAAGGCGCGAACAGTCCAAAGAGTCGGGCCAGGGGAAATTAAACCTCTCCAGAATCGGGGAGCACTTCAACTTGACCTGCTCGCACATGACCCTGCACGCCGGGATGGGGTTGGACACCTGCTCCGTGCACATGGGAGCATGTAGCGAACAAAGGAAGAACTTGAGGTGACTGTGGCATCCGAACTGGATGAGCGTTGCGAACTCCTGCAGCTTCAGCGCAGCCTCTTTCTGATCATCGTGACCCATGAGGTTTGGCATGCGAGTCATATTGTAGCCAATGTCCTTGCACATAGGGATGTTGATGTGCTGGCATCTTCCCTCTCCTGACCAGTCAGGATCTATAGAGCTGATGGAGGAGCTGCCCCTGCTCCACAGCAGCAGCAGCAGCAGCAGCAGAGGCACCGGGATCACAGCTGAACACATTCTCCTTTCTCAGCTTGAAGAAAAATGCAGTCAACTGTTCAGTGCAACCAGGAAAAACACAAGTTTCTCTCTCTCTCAAAAAAAAAAAAAAAAAAAAGTCTGAACCGAAACAGAGCAGGTGCTGCGTAGAGAAACTTACTTAACTAACCACTGCAATATCATCCTCTCCTCAGCTCAGAGTTGCAGAGTTGAATGAAAAGAGAAATCCCGCGATGGAGAGAAGGTGTTTCCTGGCTGCGAGCGCGCTGTCAGGTCCATGCTCTCCCCCAAAACGTTCACTTTGGCGGCTGAAGAAGCCCCCTGGTTACTTCTCTCTGACACCGTGCATGAAATTACCCCATGCGCTTTATTTTATTTTATTTTTATTTTAGTTTCCTTTCGGTTCGGTCCGCTTCCACGCTTCCTGACACTTTATCGGCATTTAGGTGCTCCTCCGCGCCTGCTGCAGTGCGATTTCGGTCCGTGAGAAACAACTTCCAAAAAAATAAAAAAATAAAAAAAGAGAATAATAACAAGAAAAAAAGTAGTTCCAGTCCTTTATGCGAAGCACTCTAAATTAAATAAGTGAGATAGAAAGAAAAATCCTCCGGGTTAATATAAAGTGTTTCCCAAGAAACGCAGGATTTACGCTCCTCCCCGGGGCAGGCGCTCGATGCGTCTGGTGGCTGTGCTCGTCTGAGCTGGTCGGAGTCTCCGTCCCGGTCTAACCTGCCAAAAGATCCGCCTTCAAAGACAGCTGCTTTGCATAAGAAAGATGACACTGACACGCAGATTATTTTCAAATCGTGCGGAACAGCTTGTTCAGTGCAGCACTTTTCAAAGCCTCGCTGCAAACTTCCTACTCGCTCTGTTGTTTGTTCTCTGCAAGAAACTCAGTCAGTAAAATGATAAAAGAAGCGTTTTTATTCCCGGGTTTTCTTTATGTTTGTTTCGCAGAATCCCGAAATGCTGCGCAGCATGGATGCGCAGAGGTTCGAAGGCGCGCCGACATTAAAGTTTAGGTGGAAACTACTAGTTTTTAATGATCCACACACAGTGCCGGATGTAAGAGGATCCAGGTCCCTGGGCTAGAGACATTTTGGGTCCCCAAACCAAACGTCTTCTTTTTTTTTCCTTTCTTTTTTTTTTTTAACTAATGTCATTTAAAAACACTTTTAACCCTTAATTAAACATATATTCTGTGTAATTTAAAAGAAAAACAGATGCATTAAAGAAACAATTGTAGTAAGTATAAGTAAGCTCACCCTTAAAGTGTGTTTTAATTATCTTAACTTTGCACAATTGGCTCGCAAAAGTTCTCAAAATCTATGAGACTGAAAGGACATCTATTATTTTTCACAGTCCTCTTCAGGAGGCCCCACAAATTTTCTGTCAGATTATGTTCTGAACTCTGGATAGGCCACCCAAAAACTTTAATTATGACCTAATTAAGCCACTTTATTATTGACATGAATGTATTATTGGGCTCAGTAAATAAAATGCTTATTTATCTTCACCTTTCTAGAAGACAGAAGAAGGTTTTGGGTCAAAACTGACTAGTAACTTTATCCACCTTGACAAGATAAAAAAAGTCAAAAGGTTGAAGGTAGAAAAAAATAAAATAACTCTGGAGAATGGTGTTGCCACCACCATGTTTCACTCTTGGCATGATGTGTTATTTTTTTCATACCAAACATGCTTTTTGGATGTAAACAAGCAGTTTAAGTTTGTTTAAATGCGGTTTCATAAGATTACACCACATTATCCTACAAGATTTTGAGAGATTTTATCCAGGCCTTAATGTTTTCTTTGAAAGAAAAGACTTCAGTCTTCAGCCTTTCCTTCTCAGCGCAGACTTACAGAGAAAAAACACGATTCTTGTTACGCGTAGAACCAAGAAGCGCTCATTTGAAATTCCTGCAGATTCTGTGATGTTTCTGTGAGGCTCCTGAAAGCCTCTCTCACTAGTTTCCTTCTTGCGTTTTCATCAGTTTCGCAGAATTTAGAGAAACTAGAGATTATCTTTCGTTGTTAATGGTGTTTCTGAGAAGACTAAACACGAGATCAAAATGTGCTTAGAAAATCGTTTGTGTGTGAGTATCCACATGCATCCATGTAATTTATAATTTGGGATTTTTCTCTGTAAGGAATTTATTTGTTTCTCAGTCAAACTGATTTTCCATAATCATATTTTTTAACATCAAAAAGCCTTGGCAATTTGTCAGGAGTGTGTAGATTTTGGGGATCCATTATAGCTATAACACAAAATGTAAACACTGAAAAACATATAGAAAAAAACACTACACATGAAACTGTGAGGAAACACATAGATGGCAACCTCTACAAAAATCCCCAAAGTTTTACATTTCATTTACAGCTATTTTAATCTAATGTTTTTCTTAGTGCATGTACAGCTTCTGCTTTGGTAAACTTGTTCTGTTCTGTCTGAGGCTGCAAAGACTGCTTATACGTTGAGCTGGTTTCTTGACTCACCGAGGTGTAACAGTTCAAGCAAAAGCGTTTATGCAGAAATAAGGATGTTGATAAAACCACATCCACTTTAAGGAGTCTGGGATCGGTGTGCTCTTGCCAGCATTGTCACTGCAAAATCTCAACAACACCTTGCATTCATTTCCTGCCTTGCCTTTGTTTTTTCCTTCTCTGTTTTCCAATGAGGGAAGTTCCACACGCAAACAAATAAGAAGAAATTGGCTACATTCCTTCTGAATATGTCAGCCTCAAAGCAGTGACATTGTTCTCCCAGAGAGGCAAAGCTTACATCAATAATTCAGGAATTGCTTAGCCTTTTTTTTTTTTTTTTTTGTAAACTTTGAGATCTGTATTCTCATCAGATCTGGACACTGCCTTTGTGGCTTTGCTTAGAGGTCCACTTCTGCAATGGTGATTTATTTATGCATCTGTGTATAGACGGTGTTTTTACTGATGTGATTGACTGACGAGACAGCATATATTAGCATAATAATGTAAAAAAAAAAAGATATTAATATGATGACGATGAAGTAGAAGAAACAGGAGGAGTTTACCCTTGATTGATGCTATCCTTATCTATATAAGGAAGAGGAATATATGACCTCTTAAGAACCTTGCTCCATTCACGCTGCAGACAACAAACGATCAACATGTGGTCACTGTTGGGGTCAGCAGATTTTCTTCCTTTATTTTGTTCCTTCAAGGAATGTCTTTACAAAATAACTGTGTGTGTCAGCTCATTTCCAGTCAGCGGGGTCCTTTCAGGGAGTTTGCTGGTTTCCCCTGTGTCCACGCAGGTTTCACTGCACTTTTTGTTGTAGTGACATGTTTTTTTTTTTTCTTTTTTTTACCCCTTCTTTGAAAAGTGCATGTGTATGCATCTCGGTTCATGCGTGCGAGTCACTGAAATAGAGTAGGACATGAAAAAAGAATTAAAAACAGACGAGAACATATGGACAAGAATTTAAGTCATAAAGTTTCATAGCATTAAGAAAATGACGGAGATTTAAACTCCTTGATACATGGTAGTACTGTCAGTTTGATTTTAAAGTGTTTTTTTCCCGCTAACAAATGCACACCGACATAAAAAAGAAAAAACGAAAAACACATTTAGGTGACAAATGTGCAGGCTTTTGAACTGAACATGGATGAAAAAAAAAGACTGCAAACTCTGGTTTATGTGTACTTATGACATCACGAGGAGAACCGGAGTCAAACTGGTCAGCTGGCATTTGTCAAGATCCGTGTTTTTGTGTGTTTATTTTTGAGTTTTCTGTGTTCAGTCCTGTTTCCCTGTGAGTCTCTGTCCTGTCCTCCCCGTTGATTGCTCCCCAGGTGTGTCTCATTCCCTTAATTACCCCGTGTGTATTTAAACCCACCGGTTGTCTGTGTTCTTTGTCGGATCCTCGTCGTATGTGTCGTAGTCAGTGTCTAAGTCACGTCTTGTGTTCGCTCCAGTAGAACTGTGAAGTCCTGGAAAGCGTTAGCTCTCGTTTCAGTCCGGTGTTTCAGTTGCTACCGGTATTTGGCTGTGTGCCTGTTTTTCTGCCGTGCTGCCTGTTTTGGACTGTGAGCATCATCATTAAATTCTTCATCTTCACCATAACCTGGGTCTCAGCGTCTCTCCTCACCGCACCACCACAACCTTATTATGACAGAAGGATCCGACCACAAACGACGGTGAGGAACCAACATGGACGCCTGGACAAATCCCTGGTGGGGAACACGGCTGGTGCTGTGCCCACCAGGGGTTGGACCCCGCCGACATTGCCGCCCTGTGCCGCCGGAGATCCCGGCCCCTGGGCGTCAACGGCACCACCGCCCTGAGCCGCCGGAGGTCCCGGCCCCTGGGCACAGACGTCACCGCCGCCCTGAGCCGCCGGAGGTCCCGGCCCCTGGGCACAGACGTCACCGCCGCCCTGAGCCGCCGGAGGTCCCGGCCCCTGGGCACAGACGTCACCGCCGCCCTGAGCCGCCGGAGGTCCCGGCCCCTGGGCACAGACCCCGCTGCCTAAAGCAGCCGCCCGTCCCTGCACCGAGGCGGAGCTCTCCGCAGCAGCCGCCCGTCCCTGCACCGAGGCGGAGCTCTCCGCAGCAGCCGCCCGTCCCTGCACCGAGGCGGAGCTCTCCGCAGCAGCCGCCCGTCCCTGCACCGAGGCGGAGCTCTCCGCAGCAGCCGCCCGTCCCTGCACCGAGGCGGAGCTCTCCGCAGCAGCCGCCCGGCAGCGTCTGTTCCCGCTGCCTCCACAGCGCTTGTCCCCGCTGCCTCCGGTCCCCGCAACGAGGCAGCGTCTGTCCCCGCCGTGGCAGGTCTCCACATCCGCTGCTGCTCCGCCTCTCTGTCTTCTGCCCCCAGAGTTTCCTGAGTTTCCTGTGCTCGCTCCCCCCGAGTTTGCGGACGAGCCTCCGTCTCCCAGTGCTCCGTCCGAGCCCGCTCCAGAGTTTCCTGTGGCTCCGCCCCCTCAGTTTGCGGACGAGCCCGAGCTCCCCGAGTCTGCTGCCGGCGCGCAGCCGCCCGCTCCAGGGGTCCCCGAGTCCGCTGCCGGCGCGCAGCCGCCTGCTCCCCCCGAGTTTCCTGAGTCTGCTCCCCCCGAGTTTCCTGAGTCTGCTCCCCCCGAGTTTCCTGAGTCTGCTCCCCCCGAGTTTCCTGAGTCTGCTCCCCCCGAGTTTCCTGAGTCTGCTCCCCCCGAGTTTCCTGAGTCTGCTCCCCCCGAGACCCCTGAGTCTGCTCCCCCCGAGACCCCTGAGTCTGCTCCCCCCGAGACCCCTGAGTCTGCTCCCCCCGAGACCCCAGCCGGCCTTCCCGCCGGCCCAGCGGACCCGCCTCCACGTCTCGGCTTCCCGCGCCGGCGGAGGAGACCGCCGGACCCGCCTCCGGGACTCCGGTTTCTGCGCCGGAGACGCCGCCCGCCGGACCCGCCTCCGGGACTCCGGTTTCTGCGCCGGAGACGCCGCCCGCCGGACCCGCCTCCGGGACTCCGGTTTCTGCGCCGGAGACGCCGCCCGCCGGACCCGCCTCCGGGACTCCGGTTTCTGCGCCGGAGACGCCGCCCGCCGGACCCGCCTCCGGGACTCCGTTTCCTGCGCCGGAGACGCCGCCCGCCGGACCCGCCTCTACGTCTCGGCTTCCCGCGCCGGCGGAGGAGACCGCTGGACCCCCCTCTACGTCTCCGCCTCCTGTGTCGTGGGCGGCCCCCGGACTGTTTTTCCTGTGTTTTCAGTTCCTGTGTGGATTAATTTTTGTTTCTGGACTCTGGCCCCTTCCGTCGCCCCTCCGCCCACCCCGTTGGGTTGTTTTTCGTTGGACTGTCTTTCTATGGACTCTTGCCCTCCTTCCGTCGCCCCTCCGCCCACCCTGTTGGGTTGTTTTGTGTTTTTGGACTTTTCTGTTTTTTGTGGGCGTCTGGTATCCGCCCTTGAGGGAGGGGTACTGTCAAGATCCGTGTTTTTGTGTGTTTATTTTTGAGTTTTCTGTGTTCAGTCCTGTTTCCCTGTGAGTCTCTGTCCTGTCCTCCCCGTTGATTGCTCCCCAGGTGTGTCTCATTCCCTTAATTACCCCGTGTGTATTTAAACCCACCGGTTGTCTGTGTTCTTTGTCGGATCCTCGTCGTATGTGTCGTAGTCAGTGTCTAAGTCACGTCTTGTGTTCGCTCCAGTAGAACTGTGAAGTCCTGGAAAGCGTTAGCTCTCGTTTCAGTCCGGTGTTTCAGTTGCTACCGGTATTTGGCTGTGTGCCTGTTTTTCTGCCGTGCTGCCTGTTTTGGACTGTGAGCATCATCATTAAATTCTTCATCTTCACCATAACCTGGGTCTCAGCGTCTCTCCTCACCGCACCACCACAACCTTATTATGACAGCATTAGTAATCATAATGGCAGCAGAGCCACTTTTGAGAAATTTCAACATGGATTCTGAAATGCATTTAAGGTGTGATGGACTGCAAGGAGTTTACCCCTGATTGACGCTATGATGGATACAATAAACTGTGAAAATAGCAATAATTGTTTTCAGTATTTAACTGGCACAGATGTGTTTACGTTCCTGTTCAGGTTGTTCCATCTGTTGAGTTTCTTTGCATATTTTGCTCCTTGTAAGATGAATTAACAATTATCTCGCCTCAAATACTTCTGCGACTTGCCTGTACAGTGTCACTGCTTGTAGTCTGAACACATTTTACCGTAACTTACGCAAACACCTTCTGTTTTTGCTAGAGCTGAGCAATACTTCTTACCTCCGGTATTGACTGGAAGGATAGTGGCTTAGGCTGCGATGAGGGTGTAAGCATGGTTGAGTGATCATTTTTGGCAGAGTTACAAAGTGATGCAGCAGTTCTGCAGGAAATATTGTTGGAACTGGAAGAGCAACCTAACGGAAAGGACCAACCTGTGTTTTTTTTTTTTTTTTTTTCCTAACAGCTTGGCTCAGGCTGATTGTCGAAGATATTTGATAATGTAATATAACCAGTGTAGCATGGTCATCTTCACTTTTAAATCTGTCTGAAATCCAGGTTGATCCTTTGTTTTTTCCTTTCCTTTGAAGAAGGAAAATGTTTAAAAACATACAAATAGAGACAAAAGAAGAAAGAAAGCGAGAAGACACACTAGAAGAACGGTGCTCGGTTCCCTCGTGCCTTGTGTGATGTCATCAGTGACTTGTATTTGGTACAGGGCAGTTTTCCTCCTGAGCAAATTAATTTTCCAATAAAACAAAATCGTTTAAAATCTGATCATGACATGTTGTTCTACCAATGACAAACTACATCTAAAGTGAGTTCAAGACACGCCTCGCTGGTAGCTTTAAGCCAGCGTCTTGACCGTGTGAGGGCAGATTGGTGATGACTGGAGAGGAAAAAAGTGTTTACGAGTCTTTCTGTCTGTCTAAAGTCTGCGCCTTTGAGATTCTCCAGACCTCTCTCATGTTACCTTGTAAAAAGTTTGTGGCTGTAAGATTCAAGCCGCAGACTGGCCATGGTCTTCATCAAGAACCAAACACTGATCGCCTGTAAACAGGGGGGGCGGCGTTTACTGCATTTTTACAAGAGTCACCAAAGAGCTCTAAGAAGTATTTCAGAAATGTGTTCGGGAGAGATGAGAAACCTGGCACCAGCGTGCCTAAATGGTTTAAGCGCAGCATATCTTAGCGGTGGCACTTCAGCTGTCGGTGCTCAGCGTGTGCAGCAGGAGAATAAATATAGTGGGATGAATACAGTCATGAACACAATGCCCTCTGCCATATGTGTGCCTCGCATTTCGCATATCCAGCTGTCAAACACTGAAGGAGGATTGATCTGGACTAAAATACATAATTTTTTTTTTTGTTTGTTTTTTAAGATTCTGTTCGTTAGGATTATCCTAGTGGGTAATTATTAATGAAATGCAAACATGATGGGAAAAAAAAACAAAAAACGTCAGTCCAGATGCAGTTCGGCCAGCATATTGTGGCCCCATCACAAAGATAACAGCTGAAATGCCTGCTCCGTCCCTCCCACTGCACTAGAGTTTCATTATGGCTGACATGTAGGAGTAGGACAAAAAAGACATGGCAGCTTTGATTTGAAAAGGACAAACGTAACATCCATCTCCTTCACAGAGCTGAGGTCAGTTCCCTTCTAATGTTCAGAAAACGCACGTCTGGCATGTAACAAAGCAAAATAAAAAAACTATCTGTCCTCATTATCGCTGTCTTTTGGTGTAATAAAGCAGACAAGATACAATTGTCACAGAGTCTAATAAGAACACGCAGCCTTCTTGCTTGCTGTAATTCATCGCCTTTGTTCTGATCTCATTCCTGTCTTTCCTCCAGCCTGCCTTCCTTTCATGACTGTTTTGCCAGTCATGATGATATCGCTTTGATAATGAGGGTGGAGGGAAAAAAAAGAAAAGAAAAAAAAGAGGAGGAATCAGACATGTCCAGCCTTTTGCATCTACAGTCTCAGCGTCCTCCGCCTTTTCCTTTTATGATTTCTCCCCAACACTTTTTTCCAACACGTTTTTTTGTGCATATACCCCCCTTCCCCACCTATAGCTTATTCTCGTTTTCTACATATATGAAACACACACACTTTTTCTTTGCACACGCTGCAACTTTATCTCATCTGTGCAAACACAACAGTGCGATGAAGGAAAGCAGTGTGGCTCCATCTCTGAGAAATCAGCAACTGTGAGATAATTCTGTAACTAATAAAGTGAAAGGGAGGGCCCTTTGATGGCTGAAGCTGAAAAGATATTTTATTATTTTTGTGTGTGCGAGTGTGTGTGTGTGTGTGTGTGCGTGTGTGTGTGTGTGTGTGAGGGAGGATGGGGGGGGGATTTAAGATGTGTGATTGTATGGAGCTCACTCGCTCCCCTGCTGCTAGGCTCTGGCTGGAAGCTGGCCCCCCTCTGGCTAATGTTATGGAGAATCGGAGGAATTTTATGGCTGTCTTTTCCCTCAGCCCTCTTTTTTTCTTTTGTTCCCCTTTGAAGAATGACTTTAGACATTTTATTTACATATTTAACCATGGATGAAAGAAATGAAGGGTGAGGAAGCAAAGCTCCTTCGATTCTTAAGGGAATTTTGATCAGTGAAATAAAATGAGTTGAAGGTAATCTTTTTTTTTTTTTTTTTTTTTTTCTTGTTGTTTGCCCGGCCTGAAATTAAGATCAAACACGTCACTGTGATGGTGACATTTTTTGAACATTTTTTTCAAAAGTGAAGCCGTCGAGCTCTTTCATGTGGAAACTCGATAAGCTCACGCCAGCCCGGCATCACAGAGGGCTGGGCTGTTCGTATTTCTGCTAATTGCTGTGCTGCGCAGATGACTCGCTCACTGCTGCTCCAACATGTGAGGTATGCTACAGGCAAAGATGTGGAGGGGATGGGGGTAGAGGAGGGGGGGGGAGACGTTTCAGACATGTTTGGCATTGTTGCCGGTGTTGAAAGGGCATGTTGATTAAACGTACGGGTGGGGTAGGTCTATAATCTTCTTAACCATGGCCCTCCTCTGCTCTTTCACAGGCCACAATGAGAAGAAACAACACACTCAGCTGGAGGTGAGACTATTTGTCCACATGCCCTGCACATTGTTCGGGGATCCTGTTCTTCCTCCCGCTCGCATGCACTTGGCGTTTAGCTCAGACGGATCCTACTTATCGACATTATTTGGTATTTTTCACCCCCCCCCACTCTGTTTGTTATTCGGCAGTAGGAAGAGGCTGCTGCCATAAAACAAATGCGATATGTCTTCCAACAACGTTCGTGAACTGTCAACTTTTTTTCCCCCAGTTCTTTTTTTTTTTTTTCCAATATTAAAACCACAAACTTCAATGAGTGTGATCGGAAACTCCAACAAACCAACGCACAGAAGTGGAAAAGATGCATGGTTTTTATTTCTTTTTGTTTTCAAATAGAACTATAAATTGCATTTGTATTCAACCCCATTTAATCTGATACCCCCAAACAGAATGTCAGCTTCAGCAGTAACTTACTTCCTACCGGCATAATGGTGTGTTGATTTTTTGGCTCCCGTGGCCTTTATTTGAAAGCAGCTTGACAGGAAATGAGGTAATGAGAGAGGAGGAAGACATGTGACAAATGTCACCAGGCTGGGAATTGAGCCTGCAACCACTGGCACAGAGACTAGGGGCTCCATATGTGGGTTGTGCTGCGCCACCACAGCACCCCTGCATAATGGTGTGTTTAATTGATATTAGAAGTCAGAGCTCAGTTTTTGGGATGTAGCTCATAAGAAAACTTGTGGAATTTGCTACAGTGCAATCATTTATATTGTGTATTTTATGTGGCAAAACCATGAAATAATATAAACCCACACAGAGGTTGTACAGTGCTATAGTCAAGCCCAAACTTATTCATACATTCTGACAGATTTAGATTTAAAATAATTTTTCATTTAACCCAGAAATTCTTCTAATTACGTTATAAAAAAAAGGTATGTTCCAAGTTATTTATGCCTCTCTTAATAAGCAATAGGAAAATCTTTTTGGGCCTTACAGCAAACAAAACCTTCTTATAACTGTGGACCAACTTTCTGCTGGCGCTGATGATTTGTCATTGGTGATGAGCTCCACCGCTCTGAGGTCTCCTCACCTCTACCTCTAGCTTCTCTCACAGATTCTTTGCCAAGTAAAGCTGGGATGAGTCTCTCCAAAAGTAATAATGCTATGCTTCGTGTCAGAAGAAACGTGTTGGTAAAACTTAAATATCGGTGCCACTGGTTGAATAAGATGCATTAAGTTATATAAATTGTAATAAAAAGTTCATACTTGCAAGCTTCATTTTTTTTTTAAATCAGGAACTCAAGACTCATGTGGGACCTCCCAACTATCCAAGCTGGAACTTTGACTTCAGGAAGTACTCTTGTTGAATTTCCAACTGGGATTTGCAACTTCCAAAGACACTAAACCATTAATACAGCTGTTCTGTGAAAGTCCGTTAAGTCTTCGCAAGAACGCTGGCGAGTCAAAAACATTAAAAACACCAATAAACACTGAAAAAAACAAAACACTGAAGTCTGTCGGCGCAATGTGGCAAAACGCTTAACAAATTTCAGAAGTTTTACAATGAGTTGTCTATTCAAAACTCATTGCCAGAAGTAGCAAACAGCAATAAACGCAATAAAACCGAGACTTGAATAGCAAAGGCATTATTCGCATCATCCATAAAGACAGATCAGTCGCACAGCAAACGTTATTTGTTCATCGGGCTTCAAAATGAGGCAGCAGTGTCGAAGGCAACGGCTCGTGTAAAAAGACTGGACGTTTGAGGAAATGCAAATAAACAAAACGACCCATAACTGAAGAGTCGTGCTGACATTAAAGCTCACCATTATTCCTTTCTCATATAGTTTGAACGGTTCAGCAGAGTCATGTATGAATCCTCGTTTTTTTTTTTTTGTGGTGAGCAGCATTGCATCAGTTGTTTGTTTCCCCCCACGATAAGAGCATGTCAATTCATTATTGTGAACTTTTCAAGTGTTTATGGACTATATCAGTGTAATTACTAGCTTGGAGGACTTTTATATGAGTGTTGACCAATCTGCAATAAACAGACGTGTAATGAATTTAGTTTGTTATGAGGCTCAATAACATCTGCGCAATGGCATGCTTTGAAACAGCAATATTAGTTTAGTGCGGTGTTCTTACATCATACTCTTTTATGTGCTGCTTGGTTAACAGCAAAGGAAGAGAGGAAGAGAGGAGGAAGTAATGGAAGAGGAGGAAAAGGGGCAGGGAGAGGAGGGGAGGGGGGCTGGGAGTCCGTTAGATGAAGCAATGAACCAAAACTGTTTCTGTCAGCTGCTTGCAAAATCAAGTTTAGCTGAAGAAAGTCCGACAGTGTCTGTGCAAGAGCGGTCTGCTTTTTCTGGAAACTTTTTTCTTTTTTACATTACAGCTTTTTAGGAGAAAGAAATCTTGCCTGTATCACTGAAGGACACCGATATTATTACCCCAGGTCCTTGTGGGGGCACTTGAGTGTGAATTGCTAATCAGGAAGGCCTTCTCTGGTCTAATCCCTCTTTGAGTGGCCGGCCCGCGTCTGGGGAGACTCCCCACTGCTTCTGGCTCTGGAGGCTCCATTCAGCAGCGCAGCCCTCCTGTCCCATTCCCACAGTCCTGTCACACTGTGCAGCACGGCCGTGCATCTGCACACACAGACGCACACGCACACGCAGACACGCACACACACCAACACAACGCCTGTCCTCCTCTAACCAAATTAGATTAGACCCTTCCCTTTCTCCCCAGCAAGGCGCTGGTCTTTTCTCTGCCTGGTCATTTATCCTACAACCCCTCCACCCCACAAACCCCCCGCTTTTGTCTCAGCTTTAGAAAAGAGAAACAAATTCCCAAACAACTCCTCTCAAGAGAATGCTCAGTACTTCTTCTTCGTTTTTTTTTTTAGGTAAAGTACGAGGAAGAGAGCAGACATCTTTAGCGGACCTGAGGTGACGCCACAACACCGCCGTCCTCTTTGGTGTGTCAGGCTCTAATGGGGTGTGTGGGTTGAAGGGGAGAGAGATTTAGCGCAGTGAGATCCACGCCAGCTGTGAGTCGCATCAACCCATTGCGCCACGACGTAACCGAGAGGTTTCCCGACGGCGGCCCCCCCCCCCCCCCCCACCATCCACCTCGCTAACGCCGTCCAACATTTTGATGCGCTTTCCCTTAAATCCTCCCGGAAGTAAACAAAAAAGTCGATTTAGCCGGAAAAACCATCTGCACGAAATGTAACAGAGTCCTCTAGTAGTAGTTGCTTTGATTTCTTATGTCTTTATGCCCTGTAAACCAGTAATGGACAGTGACGCACATAGGCAAAAATAAAGGCCCCTGCAGTTGAAAGGGTCTTTCATAAGAAAGCCCTGGTGGAAGCTTATTCCTCCTGGTTCAATGTGCAGCCAAAGCTATCCCAAAAGCCGCAAATTGAGATCAAAGCGAAATTAAAGCTGACTCGTTCAAAGCAAGATAAAAATGTGTGAGCCTGCAGCGATATTTTCTCTATTGATTTCCTTCTTTGCTTCGCACTCCATGGGACTGCGCTGGCTGTGCTGTGCTCAGCGGCAGCGTCGGAGACTTGAAGGCTGCTGCAGGGGGAGAAAGGAAATGACTATCGATACAGACGGAAAAACACTGTCGTAATGATCGGGAATAAACAGATCTCTCAAAGCGTTCCGAGATCTGAGAGATTGGTCAGTGCTTTGTCGCCGTCCAAATCCGCTTCCACGTTTCACAGACGCAGAGGAGAATAATGAGAGCTTCTAATGGTCAGTGTGCGAGAGTGGCAGTGACGACCGAACATGTGAGCGGCGTCGACTTGTGCCGAGTTGGCCTTGATCTTTTTGGATGTAGAAAGGCATGCAGAGCAGATCTATTTTTTTCTTCTTCTTCTTTTGCTTATTCATCCCATACAAAAGCCTCTTTTGTTTTTTGTTTTGTTTTTTCTGCAAAGGAGGGCTCGAGAAACATTTCTAACATTTATGTGGATTTGTATGAATGCTTTTGTTTTTTGCACGAATGCTTTTAAGCTGCTGTCATGCTGTTTTCTTGCCGTGTATGCTGCCAAATTGAAAAAGGCGCGTTTTTAGTGTCTAAAGAAGACGAATAACGTGAGATGTTGTGGAACATCAAGTCCCGTGACATCTTTGAAGTGTATGTTTGGTTTTTCCACTCACTCTTGGTTCTGAATAGTGTGTTTGTATCAGGATCAAGACTGATAAATTTACAGTATTACTCACCTTTCACATGATGGCATGGGGTCACATAATTGCACCTGGCAGCAACTGAGCAGCCCTTCAGTGAATTAGGTCATATTTAAATTAAAATTCAATTCAGTTTAAAAATACTTTACTTATCCTAAAGGGAAATTAAATGTTGTCGTTGCTCAAATCATCCAAGTATCATCAAAACGTTGTTGAGGATGGTGATGCTGTGGGCAGGAAGGATCTGGTAGAGGTCAGTCTCGCAGCAAATCTTAATATGCCTCTGACTGAAGACTGCTGAGCTAACAGTAACCAACTGGTTACAGGACGAACTCTTACCATGGGAGCCACTTGCACACGTCCTGTATGATGGCAGTTGTTGTCAAGCACTGCCAATCCACCTCACTTGCTTTTGCCACTCCTCTTTAAATCTCTGTAACTGTGGTTAAAACCCGGACAGTGAAACGTTGGAGCCGGAGATTTGATCCTTGCTCATTGTGATCGATGTAGCAGGTGGTTTGAACTTCCTCCTTCTCTCTCTGCAAAAGAATATAAAATGTCTGAATGAGATTACAAGTCTTCCTGAGATGCTCAAGTTACAGCGGAGATAAATAACATTAGCAGGCGGCCTCAGTTGCTTCAAGTTGGAATTGGCATTGGATTTAATTTCTGACTGTATTGTTTTACCCAGACCAGCCGCCAACTGATGTTAGAGCAGGTTTATATAAGTTTACCCCCTGAACGACTATCGCACAGCATTTTTATTGTGAAAACAACAAAAATTTTCTTTTCAATGAAGTTTTGCTAAATGTTTGACCCGCAGTAGTGGGGCTCCGACCATTTATATTTGTTTTTCAGAACACACACACACACACACACACACACACACACACACACACACACACACACACACACACACACACACACACAAATCTGGAACAGATAAAAGTTTTCTCACAGTGTCAAATTGGAAATATGTCTCTCAAATAAGGGAGGACCTCACCTCAACGTGATGTTCCGATAATAACACAACGGCTAGCAACATGTCATTGTCACTTGAGCCCAAATGACGGTAATTATAGGTAATTTAGCATTCCTCCATTTGTGCTGCAGGTTGTCGGTGAGGTGCAGAGGGACAAACTAAGGTGCGTGTTTGAAGTTTTGCGAGTTACCGACACGCATTGCAACGAAACGTAACAGCTCTGAATACCAGACAAAAGCTTAGCACACGGACCCACTGTGCTAGCTGTCATCGTGGTGTAATTCTCCTCACACAGTCTTGTATTCTTTTTGCTGTTTTTTTAAGCAGCAGATTAATGTAGCTCAGAGAGACAAAATATAACATTTCAGCAGCTCTTGTGGATCTGTGCTGCTGCCTTCACCTTTTTTTTTGTTGTTTTGTTTTGAGGTGTAACACCTGGGCAAACTGCAAGAGACATGAATCACGCTGAGGAAAATGTCTTTTAATCTGGTTCAGATTTTGTTTCATAGCTGTAAGCAGTCTTACCTCATCTGTGAAGCTTCCTTCTCAGACAGAGGCGTTGCTGTATCTGTAGGCATTCCTCAGGCTCAAATATCAAAACAGCACTAAATCATCTGTCAGTCGCCTTTTTCTGAATGTGGATGTTACTGCCGCTTGATGAAGCACGCTGTCCTTTTTTTTTTTTTTTCCACTGAGAGAAGTTAGCATTTGAATGTAGTTTTGTATCCTAATAAGAATTTTTTTAAAAGTGTTTACAGTGTCTTACGAATGTAATCATGCTCTTTGAACGTTTTCACGTTACAACAGAAAACTTTGATGTTTTTTTTTTGTTTTTGTTTTTTCACTGAGATCACAGACCAATAGGCCAATACAACACAGTTGATAGTTTCACAGGGGAAGAAAAAGGATGATTGGTTTTCAAAGGTATGGTGCACATATGTTTCCTCCCATGAGTCGACGTGGAGGAGCAGCGGCTCTACTCTCAGTCCCTTCTGGATGACTGAGCTTCTCACCCTATCTCTAAGGGAGAGCCCAGCCACCCTGTGGAGGAAACCCATTTCGGCCGCTTGTATCCGTGATCTTGTTCTTTCGGTCATGACCCAAAGCTCATGACCATAGATGAGGGTGGGAACGTAGATCGACTGGTAAATTGAAAGCTTCGCCTTTTGACTCAGCTCTCTCTTCACCACGACGGACCGGTACAGCGCCCGCTTCACGGCAGACGCTGCGCCAATCCGCCTGTCAATCTCCCGCTCCCTTCTTCCCTCATTCGTGAACAAGATCTCCAGATACTTAAACTCCTCCACTTGAGGCAGGACGACCCCCCTGACCCGGAGAAGGCACTCTACCCTTTTCCGGCTCAAGACCATGGCCTCGGATTTGGAGGCACTGAGCCTCATCCCGGACGTTTCACACTCGGCCGCGAACCGCTTCAGCGAGAGCTGCAGATCACGTCCCGATGAAGCCAACAGGACCACATCATCCACAAAAAGCAGAGATGCGATCCTAAGGCCACCAAAACGGATCCCCTCAACACCTCGGCTGTGCCTAGAAATTCTGTCCATGAAAGTAATGAACAGAATCGGTGACAAAGGGCAGCCTTGGCGGAGTCCTACTCTCACCGGAAACGAGCCCGACTTACTGCCGGCAATGCGGACCAGACTCTGACACCGGTCATACAGGGACCTGACAGCCCATATCAAAGGGCCTGGTACCCCATACTCCCGGAGAACCCCCCACAAGGCTCCCCGAGGGACACGGTCGAACGCCTTCTCCAAGTCCACAAAACACATGTAGACCAGTTGGGCGAACTCCCATGCCCCTTACAGGACCCTGCTGAGGGTGTAGAGCTGGTCCAGTGTTCCACGACCAGGACGAAAACCACACTGCTCTTCCTGAATCCAAGGTTCAACTATCCGACGGACCCTCCTCTCCAGGATCCCTGAATAGACCTTACCAGGGAGGCTTAAGAGTGTGACCCCACTGTAATTGGTCACACCCTCCGGTCCCCCTTTTTAAACAGGGGGACCACCACCCTAGTCTGCCAATCCAGAGGAACTGCCCCCGATGTCCATGCGATATTGCAGAGTCACGTGAGCCAACACAACCCTACAACATCCAGAGCCTTAAGGAACTCCGGGCGGATCTCATCCACCCCCGGGGCCCTGCCACCGAGGAGCTTTTTCACCACCTCGGCGACCTCGTCCCCAGAGATTGGAGAGCCCAACCCACAGTCCCCAGGCTCAGCTTCCTCAACAGAAGGCATGTTGGTGGGATTGAAGAGGTCTTCGAAGTATTCCGCCCACCGGCCCACAACGTCCCGAGTTGAGGTCAGCAGCACACCATCCCCACTATAAACAGTGTTGGTTCTGCACTGCTTATATCTATAGATATAGATATCTATAGATATATCTATAGATATAGATATCTATAGATATCTATATAGATATCTATAGATGTCTGATCTATAGATATAGATATAGACATCTATAGATATCGATATAGATATCTATATCTATTGATGTCCTGGCTTTTTAATATTATCTAAAATGTCCAATTAACAGCAGTAGCTCTATTTCCATTTCCCTCCAATCACTCATCCCACTCGTGGCTCCACCCCGTTGACTTCTTATCTTGTCTTTGGTCTGACAGTACTTTCCTCAACAGATCTTTCTGGTATTTGAGTTTAGCACTCAGTTTACGATTTATGTCAAACATCTCATCAAGCTGTCTCATTAAGTATTTCTGTAGTTCGATGCTTCCTAGTTCAGGTTCCTCAGATTTGGCCTGACACGTACACTTTGCTTGGCTTGTTGTGGAAATCACAGCGTTCTTGGAATAACGCTGCTTTTCCAATGACGCTACCTGTTCAACGTGTTTTGCTGGAACTGAAACATTGCTCTTCTATATGTTCAGCGAAGAAATTTAGGTCAATGCGAGGTTGTGATTCAGGGAAAACTTTCCAAAATGTCTTCTTCACCCTCGTGGGCAAAGCTGCCTGATAACTTGGTTTTTCTGGCAGAGGACCATTCTTGATGTCACTTTTTTCTGTCAAAAATGTTAGATCTACACAAGCGTCTGACTAGGGGAAAGATTTCCATAACAGTGGCGTCTTCTTGATGCGCTTCGTCTTTAATGTCTGTTTTTCTCCTTTCTCATCCACTTTCTTCTGTGATTGGGAGATCGATTTCTTTTCTGTGACCAGCTGCGTTGTAGAAATCACAGGTTCTTCAGTACAAGACTCCTTTTTCCAGGAATCTTCCTGAACACCTTCTTCTTCTGGCAGAGAAGTGTACTGCTTATTAACATTTTCAACGCAAGACTTAAAGGACGGTTCCTTCTCTGATGTCTCTTGCAGTATGGAGATTGATTCCTGTTTGGTAACCATTGAATTGTCTTCAGTTCCAGTACCTTCAGCTGAAGTCCTTGTATCAGCGGGGGCATGTTTCTCCAACCAGATGTGAAACGGTATCTTTTTCTTCTTGATGCGCCTGGTTTTTGGTGGCTGTGCATCCTCTTGCTGATCCAGTGTCTCCTGTGTTTTGGAGAGACTGAAATCCTGTTCAGTGACCAGTGGTGTTTCCTTGGCACAAATCTCCTTTTTCAAGGAAACTGCCTGATCACCTTCGTCTTCAGGCAGAGAAGTGTCCTGCTTATTAACATTTTCAGGACAAGACTTAAAGGTCTCTTCCTTCTCTGCCAGATCGATTGACTCCTGCAGTACGGTGATTGAAGCTTTTTCAGTAACTGGTGAAACGTCTTCCGTTCCAATACTTTCAGCTGAAATCTTTAGATCAGCGGGGGCATGTTTCTCCAACCAGATGTGAAACAATATCTTTTTCTTCTTGTTGTGCCTGGTCGTTGGCGGCTGTTCCTCAGACTTGGAGGGCTGTTCCTTCTCTGATATATCAAATGTCTCCTGCACTCCAGCGGTGGACTCTTCTACACTGACCAGTGAATCATTCTGCTGTTCAATATTTCCTGCAGAAATCTGTTGGTCAACGGGGACGTGTTCCTCCGACCAGGTTTTAAACGGTACCTGGTTCTTCTCATTGGACTCACTCTCAGGTGGTTGTCTGTCCCCTTTTTGATCCACTGTCTCCAGTGCTTTGGCAATCGATTCATTTTCAATCACCACTGAAGAGTCCTGCTGTTCGATATTTTCAGCTGACATCTTTAGCTCCTCAGGTGCGTGCAGCTCCCACCAGACCGCAAATGACACCTTCTTCTTCTTGCGCTTGGGTGGTTTGGGTGGCTGTACTTCCCTTTCGACAATGTTGTCGGATGCAACTTCTTCGGCTCTAGGCTGGTCGGACTGCATTGTAACCTTTGCTTGTTTAATGGTTCTAAGATAAATCGCTTCTCTAGAAACTCTGTAAAGATTTCACATTAAGTTTGATGTCACTCTCCAAAAACTAGATTCCTGGCGGCAACCCTGTCTGTGAATATTGGTTTTCTGATTCACTACAGCTTCTCAGTTGGAGTCAGGCTTGGACTTTGACTGGGCTGTCCAAAAATAAATATGCTAGAAAGAGAACCCGTGTCCCAAAATCAAATCTTTTGGAGCTTCTTCCAGGTTTTCTTTCAGGGGACCGCATCCCCTCAGCATGATCCTGCCACTACCGTGTCTCGCAGTGATCGTTTTCCACCACACATGTACGATGACATATCAGTTTTCATCTGACCTTATTCCATGTTTGCTGTCCTTCCTACATGACCACTTCATATTAAAAAAAATCCAACCCTTTATTGATATTAAACAACCCCCAGGGGAATTTTGTTTACCAATTTGGTCGCTTCTGAAGGCAATTGCTTGTACCTCATTTTATTTAGGAGTGTCCGAGTAAAAGGGGTGAAACATAAATGCAAACTACAGTTTTTTGTTTTTTGCTCGTGAAATAAAATGTATCATTTTCATTTCCTCTTGTAGTTGCGCAGTACTTTGCTTCAGACAATCACATAAAAAACATATACAAAGGTTTTAAGTTGTGGTTATAGAGTAAAAATCTAAAAAAAAAAGTTTTCAGTACATTGTATTTAAAATGTAAAAGCAAATGGTTGATTCATAACTGAACTAAACCATGTGGACAACCAAATATTGTCTCTTTTTAATAAAGCTAAGCCTTTGTCAAACAGACAGCTGTGGGTAACCTAGTTATGGGATGCGCCTCTGGGCTTTCCCCCCCTTGACACTCTACAGAAGTGATATGGCTGTTTAACTTATGCATCCATCTTGCTAAAGGAACATTTCAGACAGTAATATCAAACCAAATTTCCAATGATTTCCATTTCACATGACGCCTCAGCGGCTCCCGAGTGATCGCACAGGGAACCTGCAACATGCGCAGGTCTGTCAAAAGGAGCCACTGCGACAGCCAGTTGAAAGCCATCCGGTTCACAGCAGTTTGACACGCAAGTTTCCAGCGTCCTATTTGATATGCTTCAGTTTTTAAAGCATGCTAGATCCTGTCTTCAGGGAACGGTTGTTTTTCCTCAGATTAAACAAAAGATTAAACAATGTGTATTCATCTCAATCTCCAACACGCGTTGCTCCTCCTGCGTCGGGGTTCCTGCAGAGAAGAACGATGCTGCTTCATGCCAAAGAAAATGAGGTCAATGTAGAGGCTTAAGAAGTGGATTTGAAAGCTGTTTTATTGGTCCAGGCAAAAAAATACAACAACCCCAAAAGAATGACAGAGAGCATACTGAATCCTCAAACATGCTGAATGTGACAATCTGAAGTTGTCGACTGGGTGTGTAAGACTCAAAGACGTTTGAGAGGAGATAATTCATTTTATTTTAAATAATTTTGTTGCAAAGTAAATGTAAGATAAGACCTCATAAGGCAGAGCCATTAGTACCACAAATACAACACGAGCTTGCAAATTTTTCGACTCCTTGTTCAACACGTAAGGTTGGCATTCGATACTTTGTTGGTTCACTTTTAGTAGCAGTAATTTGAATTGGTCATTTTCTCTGTTTTTAAATCTGACATCCACAGAGCCCTGTTTTTTTTTTTTTGTTTGTTTGTTTTTCCGATATTAAATCAGTTCCATCGGGTTTGAAGAGAATTTTTCTGCATATGGTCTCACCACAGTATTTCAGTCAGGTTGACTTTGATTGGGCCACTGCAACTATTTGAAATATCTGAATTTTTTTGTTGTTAAAAATCTAGAAGGAATAAGAAAGACTGAAAAATCTGGATGATAGATAGACAGACAGACAGACAGACAGATAGAATACAAACTCTATCCAGCTGCCTAGATAACCTAGCAACTGTGACATCTGCAATGAAAAACAGTCGAAGCGAAGTGGGGAAAAAAAAGAAGAAGAGCAGCTGCATGAAGGAATTTGTTCTGTCTGTGAAATGCCGACCTGACATGTTCTGTTTATGGCAGCGATAGTGTGAGGTCAGATACTGTAAACTTTCATGTCTTCCTCAGACATGTGAAGCATCAACTGAGGGTTTAGGCAGACTGAGACATGAAAGTGTTTAGTCATCCTGAGCAAAGAGGATGTCTGCACTCTCCACCTGTCTTTCAGCTGCTTTTGTGCATTTGACCTTAAAAACATTATCATTGCCACAAAATCTAGGCATAAAGCCTGAATCAGCTGTTCAGCCAGGTGACACAATACACTCAGGATAGAGTTTAGTCAATGCTTTATTATGGTTGGTAATGTTTGGTCGTCGTCTGTCCACCCAAATGAAAACCTCTACATTATTCTGTCACATTATTCAGACAGGGGCAACATAAATTTCACTGTAGTGCTCAGTTGGGAAATGTTCACGACATATTCTAGACTTTACAAAATGACACCTACCTTGAAGGTAGGTGTCATTTTGCCTTAGTCAGGCAAAATGACTAAGGCAAAAGTGCCTTAGTCAGTGAAAATCACCAGCACCATTCTTGAATGATTAATTGGACGTTCCCAAGTGATTATTACATGGCTTGCTATACCTGTCAAGAATAGAAATCCAGTGTTAGAGATACAAAGGAATATGCAGTCAAATTAAATATTTCCTCTTCTACAGAAAAGACAGGTAGAACAGAATTAAATGTTCACATCCTGAGATTTAAGAAGACAAATCTCTTTTGTCGTACAGAAAAAAACTGCACAATGCAGGGGGAGGGGGGAAATTTAGCTTTGGTGTCACCGATAATTATTGCAATGCAGTTAACCAACATTTTTATTGCTCTTCTGTTTCTTGTCAATGTTCTCTGATGCAAGAGATGCTAAAAATAAAATGTATATAAGATGTAGCTGTCGGTAACAGTCCGTCACGTTCTCTGAATGTATTATAACTTGAAATTTAACCGTTTAAAACGATGCACTGAAACAGTTTTTGCACGTAATATCGTGATGATGGTGCTTTACTTTTCTGTGCTGCTGTATTAGAGACCAACAAACCCTGAACCTGTCTTTTACTTCTTTTTTTTTATCAAAGTGCTATTATTCTTCTAGATAAAACTAAAATCAGATTAGTGGGGGTTTCTCCACAGAAGTCCCACTAAGCATCCTTTCTTTTTCTCACTTATGTTTTTAGGTATGATGTAACAGAGTGCACCTCCTTCACTGACAGAGGTGCTTTGAGGTCACATGTAAGCATCGAAAAATCAAGCGAATATTTACGGCGTGTGTGTCTGTAGCAGTTGCTACCGACAAACTGTCTAACCAAGACATGCAAATGGTTTTTACACATCGAGTCTGAACTCGCAGTCTGTCTCCATACCTGAGCAAACGGGACGGCAGCACACAACAAGATGCTACAGCTGGAAGAGTACTGTACACTCCCATTCTGTCAGGAGGCGTCAGCATCCAGTATTGAGATAAAATATATCCTTAGTTAAATGCTTTTAACATCTCGCCTGAATGTATGTTTAATTAAAGCGAGGATGCTAGAAGAGCTATCAACTTGAAGTGAGATAATTGTTGTAATAAGCTCTCAGCGGCTCAAAAAAAAAAAAAAAAGAAGCCTTTTCTCTCCCTTAAAGTAAGCATAAATATAGCTGCCTTGAACTCGGGTCTCATGACTCGAAATCATCCAATTTACCAGCTCATGTGCGGGATTTGTGAGATGTTCATGAAGATACGATCCGGACAGATTGCATAGAACAGAGGATAAAAGTCAGCTTGAATATTTGTCCAGTAGATCTCCGACTTTGATGCACACGGATAAGATTGGCCCCGTTTCTAATCTGCGTCTCCCAACGAAGGAGGAGGAATTACCCAGAGCCGCGGATCCCAGTTTTGATCTGACAAGACTCATTCGCATTTGGTGGGACAAAAAAACCAGCTTGATTTGCTCGGGCAGTTTCAGATTTTACTCTAATAGCCAATAATATTTATGTTAACAAGGTTAAATGTCTAACTTTGAAATTTGTCATATTTGCTGGAAAGATGAAAGTGGTTCAAGACTCAGGAGAGTGATGTGTGCAGTCTTTGTTGAAATAAAATATTATTATTAATAACAATAACTGCAGTTATAATGATTGTTATTTCAGCCTTTGGAGAAAAGAAATACACCATCGCACCTTTACTGTATAAGATGAGAAACTAAAGCTAAAGGAAAACAAAACTAAGCGCCATGTTGGATGTCAAGTGTAGATCCTCACTAGGCAGACGGCTAACTATCTACTGAGGTTCAAACTTTTGACACAAACTAGTCGGTGTCTCCTCATCCTCCCTGTCTCGCCCCCCGACACTTTCACTCTTCTCAACTCTCTAGCAGTCAAGCCGTAAAGAACAGCAGCTCTTTCAGTCTGGACAAACAAATGCCGCCTCTCTTTTTCTGTCTCTCTCATTCAGCACCTTTTCTGTCAGCGAGCCTGGCATTTTGGGTCTCAGACGTTTCCATTAGCACATCTCGGCGAGGCCCTTTCATCTAAGCACCGGAGAACCGCATCGTCTGGTCTTAGCCGAGGTGTTAGATTGCCTCAGTGATGATGCCCGAGCAGGCAGCCCCGACAACACAAGGCGGAAATCCGACGCAGACCTCCCGATGACTGTTACCACGTCTGTCTGGGAGGTGATGCTTGTTGACGTTCACAGGAGTTTTGTGATCTGAAGCGACACGGGGAATGTTTGTAGAGGACGGATCTTAGGATCCAAGTCGTTTGATGTTTTGTTTTTTTTTGATAAATGGATGTAGGATTCGACTTACAGCGATGCTGGAAGTGAGTGACCATAATCACGTTCCCGCCTCCCTCTTTCAATGTGCATATGAGCAAAACAAAACTTCAAGTTGTTGTTGTTTTTTCATCAGAGCATAGTTGTCCTTCTTCCATAGGGTTTTGAAAGATTTTAGCCATGAAAGCAGAAGATTGTTGTTGCTTTAAGGACATAACTAAAACCATTCCTGCAGCTCCTTTGGTGTTGCTATCAGCCTCATGGAAGACGCCTCGACCATGTTTTGTCTCGACTTTTCATTTTGCCGCAGTGTATACGTAAATAAGTTTCTCCTGATTGATACCTTTGATTAATGAGGTCGTTTTGTTCCCTCGTAGAATATAAATGTAAAAAAAAAAAAAAAATGAAAATCAGAAATATTTAAAGTTTTTCTGATTACTCAGGTGTAAACCCCAGAACGCTGGATGCTGAATATGAATCAGAAAGTCAAAGTTTCACTCTGCCCCAAGCCCATTGCTAATTCAGATTAGCTCCCAGCCATCAGTGAGCTCCTTATGGGGACGCCTAATCTCCACTCAACGTCACCAAATATGTCAAACCATCAAAAAAGCTTAATCAAATTCTTGCTGAATACCAAGAGGAGTGTTTCAATTGAGGGGGCAAAAAAAAAAAAAGAAAAAAAAAAGCCTGCTTTTTATTTGAAGTGATTACACTGGGTTTGTTCCCACATGCCTCCTGGGAGGAAGTGGCGTCCCTGGTGCAGATGCTGTTTGTCAGAAGTCAGAATGGTGAAGCAACGAGCCAGGATGCGACAGAGGAGATTCAAGCAAACCGAAATAGAACAATGGCTCTCTCCAATCCCGTATCCCATTTCACAGGGAACAATGCTTTGTTTGTGGCACTTTTCCATGCACATGAAAGGCAAGGCATGCTTCTTTAGTTATACTCCGTGTGCATTTTTTGTGATATTTTAGTTCCGTTT
Source organism: Poecilia mexicana (assembly GCF_051168715.1). Classification (NCBI taxonomy): domain Eukaryota; kingdom Metazoa; phylum Chordata; class Actinopteri; order Cyprinodontiformes; family Poeciliidae; genus Poecilia; species Poecilia mexicana. The sequence continues at coordinate 24,571,610 of NW_028263378.1, read as the reverse complement.
GCTTTGAAGTGCGTTGGGGAAAAGACACGCCTCTGCATAGCATCAAATGCTTTACTTATTTGAAAGGATTTTGTGCTGCGGATATAATCATTTAGTTCCAGACTGCGCTTCAATGGGTGATATGTACAGTATTTTTTGAGATTATAGCTGCTGTCTCTCTGGCCTCTGTGCTAGGAAAATTTGAGCAGCAGCTGCAGCTAATGTGAGTTGTTCTCATTGTTTTGCACTTTACACCCGTGGCCCAGTTTCCTTTTAATCATAATTTAAATTATCTTGAAGACGAATAACAGAATCAGCACTGGAGAGGCCTGATAGCTCACAGGCTTTTATGTAAGCCCCCCCCCTCCTCGCTGTCCTCCCCTCATCCCAGCCACAGTGTGATTTACGGTGACCCCTCCTACACACATTGTCCGATGGCGTGATTGTTTGTTGTCACTGTGGTATTTCTTTTTGTGTTCATTGTTGGTTTTTGATCTTAGTTTATGGCCCCAGATGTTGGCAGAGGGGTGCAATCCCACAGAAACAACAGTTCTGGTGTTCCCTGCTGTAAAGTTCTGCTAAAAACAACAAACACCGATCCGCTAGCCTGAAACCAAAACCTAGAGCCAAAGTTTTTTTTTTTTGTTTTTTTTTTTACCAGAAACAAATGTGATGGCATTGTGTGTGCTTTGCTCACCAAATCAGCAAGTTTTTACCAGCAAAATGTTAAATATGATAGCCAGTCTTTGATTCAAAATAAACAAAACTAACACAACGACAAAAGTCGTGTTAGTTTTGTATGTCATTTGTTCTTCTGTGTTGTTTACTGGTTTTCTGAAAGGCTGCGGACTGGAAGTGCCAAATTTACAACTTCCTGCTCAAATCTGCCAAAGTGCCGCCTCCGTCATCCATCACAACTGGCCAGCATGTCTTTTGAAGGGCCCAATGAAAACAGTAAGCACAAGCACACCAGCTCATGAAATATGATCCAGGTTATGTTGTTAATAATTATTAATATTTAAAGATCTTTCCTGCCAGAGCTGTCTGGCATGTTGTAAATGGGAAGCTTGTTTCTTAGGACCGCCTGCTTCATTTAGGCAGATGCAAAGCATGGTTGGAACAAACAAATGAGTTCTGGCCCGGCTGAAGAGGGCCTGAACTCTTCTGCAGCAGAGTTTGTAAGTGAACTCTGCTGCAGGGAGGAAGTGACGTCCTTTATTTGCATGATTTATGGGTTTACACCTAAAAGCATACGCATACTTCTTTTTCTCCCTTTTATTTGTCATTACCTGAAACTTTCCTTAATAAAGTAAAACTTCCTCGTTTTAGTTTGACAGTTTAATTAGCTATAGGTACTATTTTTATATACTAAATCACAGAATAATGAAATAGGTTTTTAGTTCTTACTAGGTCAAATATTTACAGACTCTAAAATTACAATCTTTTTATGCAATTAATATAAACCCAGATGTTCAGATGAATTTGTTGGCTTCTGATTACAACACTTGAATGGAACGGAGAAACACCTGTGGACGTATTTTAAGGCAACACCCCAAACACGCTGCTCCTTTGTGTGACCTAATAGAAAAATCTAAAGAAATAAGGCTGGAAATCAAGATTTGTGGACCTCTGACCAGATCGTCCTGGGGATAATATCCAGATGCCTCAGTGGTCATAAGCAAACCCCATGGGAACATCCAGCCATCATGCAGTTTAGAAATGAGACGAGCTCTGTTGCCTGGAGTTTAACCACTTTTGATGCAAAACTTGCATCTTACTCCAAAGCAAAGCAACATAGAAAGACGCTGGGTAAAACTGGTAAAATATTTTCATTATCCAAAGTGAAATGAGTCATGTAGCGATAGGACCTGAGAGGCCAACCAGGAAGGGAGAAGCCATTGTGTCATTTTTTTATCCTGTATGTGTACATATATTATTGTTTACCCTGTTTCATGGCAGGTCTGTTAATTGGAAGCCATATAAGGCTGCCTGTTAAAATCCTGCCGCCGAGACCTTACGTGACATCAGCGCAGGGTTCTCTGCCTGTTTGTGTCGCTGTTTTGATGTTGGTGAATAAACACCCGGTGGGTCTGTAGCTTATCTCTGCCTCAAGCCTCCTGCTTAATCCAGCTGCTGAGGGCCACACTGACACGCCAAGAGCAATATATATATATGTATATATATATATATATATATATATATATATATATATATATATATATATATATATATATATATATATATATATATGTATATGTATATATATATATATATATATATATATATATATATATATATATATATATATATATATATATATATATATGTATATATATATATATATATATATATACATATCACAGAATAATGAAATAGGTTTTTAGTTCTTACTAGGTCAAATATTTACAGACTCTAAAATTATATATATATATATATGTATATATATACATATATATATGTATATATATATATATATATATATATATATATATATATATATATATATATATATATATATATATATATATATATATATATATATATATATATATATATATATATATATATAAAAGCCAGATTACAGCTCGCAAATCCAGGAGGCACCGGTGACCCTTACACAATAAATGGCATCATACAAAAAAACAAAAAACAAAAAAACAAGCAAACAGGAAATATTGAAGCAACATATCAAGACAACAACGAGAAAGTTAAAGTTTGGGTCTGTCAATTGAACAATGACCCACATTACCTACAAAGTGGTTTAAAAACAGATGAGTCAGTTCTGAAGAGGTCATTAGAGCCCTAATCTCAGCCCTGTTAGCTTGTGGGCAGAGCTAAAAAGGCAAAATCCCAAAAAACTATTGAGAGAAGTTTGTAGAAGGATATGCAACATGCTTGATCAATGTTGCATAGTTTAAAAGTCAGTTCTACCAAATCCTAAGGATAGGCATATGAACTTCTGAATTTGAAGAAACGGAAGAAGATGAACTCTAAAATAATCCTCTCTCTCATTTTATTTTGACATATATAGCAAATAAAAGTTATTGTGGTAATCCTGCCGAAAGTAAAAGGTTATGTTTCTCTCAGTGCTGTGTGAATATCTGGTTTCGATCATATGTGTGTGAGCTGTTGTTATCGTGTCACTGCATTAAGTGAATTTCTGGTTTGGTCTGGTTTCAAAAATGCAGTGCTGAAGTGAAGCAAACCAAATAAAAATCTTAAATTGTTTAGCAGTTATTCCAATTTTTATTAAGTTCCCCATTGAGTTTATGCGTTTTATAGGGTGTTAGATATATAACTGTGGAGTGGAATGCGTGAACCGTTTTGTTATGACATGCGTTGGTCACCATTTGCTTCAGCCTTGGCCTCCTCTGTAGCTGGCTTGCAAATTGTCAGAGTCATGCTGAGGTCCGAGTATAAAAGGTTTAACTCCTTACATCTGGGACTTTTTCTGAGTTCAAGATGTATTCCACAGGTAAAGAGCCAGATTGGACCAGAATCCTCATCAGCCGCTGCTGAAGCCAACGTTCACGATGCAAAAGCAGCAGACGTTTTTGGTCCTTTTTCGGGAAATTTAAGTTTTTAAACCAATTGTGCCGTTTATACCACAGTATAGTCGTGAAAAGTGATATGGACCAATGGCTGTTCATCACTTTAAGCTTACAGTCATGATACATGATGCTTGTTTTTCATCCTCACTCTGCATGAGAAAGGTGTGGGAGACTCTCCTTTGACTGCTGTTCAGGACAAGTAGGCAGCCAGCTTTTTCTACTTCTGTAAAGGTTAGTAGGTGTGAATGAGTCAGTCGGCTGTTAGACCAGCACAAAAGCCAGTTGTGGAGCTTTTAGATAGCCCCCAATATAACTTCTTAGCACCAATCAGAAGTGGTAAAAAGAAGAAGAAAAAGAAGAAGAAAAAAAAGAGTCAGAAGACAGCCAAAGGCGGCAAGGGGAGTAGCTCTTCTGTAATTACAACATGGTCCTAAAAAGCAAATACCAAGCCCTAGCAACCTCAGTTGGGAGACAGAGAAAAGAGGAGTGGGTGGGAGGGGGGGGCAGCACTGGAGAGGAGGGGTAGAAAAAATAGGCAAAGGGAGTTAAGAAACACCACAGAAAGCGACCCTGCAATGACCTCGGCTCTCCAACAATCGTCCCCTGCCAGCTGGAGCCAGGGTTAGGGGCGAGAGCGAGGGGCCGGGCAGGTTCCCCTCCGATTTATGACTGACTACAAGGCCCCTGAAAGAAACCCAATCACCCAGGATTCCTGCGCAGCATGACTCTGGCTGCAGAGAATAGATGGCCCTGGAGAGTGTGGGACAGCGGCAGAGCCAACGGCAAATACACAGGCACTGACACAGAGGGCCACTTCACCAGGGGGAGGGCCGCCGGGCAACTGGCTCCATTATGTGCAGCTCTCCTCATTGAGCATGATATCATTGCGCCGCACCGACACCATCCTCAGCCGCTGCCCAAACTCATCCCCTGAACTCCTCTTTGTCCGACATATTTCGCAACGTGGATTTACATGCACTGGGCTAATTGCTCTATCTGTCTAATTAGTGGAAATGTAATGGTTATTAAATTTCAACCTGGTATCAATGTAGAGTGGGGGGGGTGGAAAGAGAGAGGCAGGCTCAGAGCAGGGCATGAAAAGAAAGGGAGAAGGCAGCTGTCTTTTAAAACGGGGTAAACCGCGCTCGGAGCTACCCCGCTGCTCCATTAGCATATCTGAATGATCCTGTTCCTGCGCAGCCGCCACCACGCTGCAAGGTGGCACATCTGAAGAGCGCAGCCTTTGAGCGTGCTCGCGAGCTTGGGAAACTCTTATTTTTCGAGCCGTTTGAAAATCCGGAGACAACTTGATGTTTGAGGAGTCGACAAAAATAAAAGAAGGCGAGGGAGAGAGAGAGAGAGAGAGAGAGAGAGAGAGAGAAAGGTTGCAGAAGAGAGGAGAAAAGTTTCAGATTTTTTTCAGGAGGACAGAGTTTTACAAGCTTTTTGAAGCTGGGATGCTTAATAATTCACTTGATGCTACAAGCAGCAGTGAGGCATCGTGGAAATACACACTTGTGCGCGACAACGGTTCTCAGTGCCTGTGTGGCGTCAAAAGGAAAGTTTGTCACAACCTCTGGTTCGGGACAGAACTGTGGCACTTCGATGAGAGACTTAATTTCAGGGATCCCTCCAAAGCAAGTCGGCTTTCAAAAGAAACATCATTAAAAGCTCAAAATCAAACGAACTAAAATCCCCGTTTAGTCCTGGCTTCACACTTCAGGGGTATGAGGGGTTCTTAAATGTTATGATCAATAGCCACGACCTCATTTCGAGATAACCCTAACCTTAATTTTTGACAGTAAAGTGTATGAGCGCTCTGATTCTCCAGGAAATTTAAATTTAGTGCTTTCATCCATTTTCTGTAGACAAATCATATTTACAGACTGGTGCATATCATCCATTGGTGGAGAGAGAAGCTCTGAGTCCAGCTGACTGCTAATTTATCTTTGATTTAGTAAATTATGTTCATGTTTTAACAATTAAGTCTGATTTCACAGGGCAGGGATCCTTTTGCTCTCGTGACAACACCTTCGGCTCCCATTGCTCAACAACTTTAAAATCCGTCCATAACGGTTAGCATCCATCTTTACCTCCTTAAACATACTTTCTTCTTCTAAACATGGATATTTTTTGTGTTTACGACTTTGTAAACCGTTCACATACAACTCTAATTGCGGTCGCCTACGTTTCTTGCACCTACAAATAACATCTTATTTGTCGGTGCCTTTCTTGGCTCTCAACGTCACCTTACGTCATTTAACGTAAAAAACAGACAGAAAGGTATGAGTGGAACCAGATGAGCGGTGTATTTGTCCAGGAGGATGTTGTGTGAAATAAGGCCAAAGGTCGCAGTCAGACCAATCAGAAGCAGTTTGGATAATGAACCAGAATCAGCAGCAAGAAGGAGGCCATTGGTGATTTTGAGCGGTGCTGTTTCGGTTCTGTGGACCTGCTGGAACTGGCTTAAATTATTGCAAGATAGATGAGCATGAAGTAGAAATACTGTGTTTTTTTAAGAATTATAGAATTGAAAGAAAGATTTGAGATAGGGTGACGTTTTTGTGATCTAAACCAGGTTTCCTGAGAGAACTAGCTCTTATTTCTCCTTTTCAGCTTGATTTTATTTGGCACAATCTCTGTTGGAGTTGAAGTTTACTTTCACGTTTCCTTGCTTTTTGGATCAGGCCCATATTGTCTAGGTTGTCTAGGTTCTGTCACTGGATAACAATTTTGCACAAAGAGTGCCTGCATTGTTGGTTTACTAACTGCACATAAAAATCCCACTGTGATGGGTTATGTCGCATCTGAAATAAGATTAAATAGAAACGCATGACTTTGAAGTTTAATGAAAGGATGCCATTTTGATCCTTCCGAAAGAATGGAAGGTTTTTATTTTTTTTATTTAACAATTCACCAGCAGCACTGGATATAAGCAGTACAGCATTTTAAACATATAACGTACAAAGCAGTTATCGCCATCTTTTTTTCGCTAAATGTGTCAGAGCTTAGGGATTTTTTTTTCCTCTCATTTTTTTTTTTTTTTTTTCCTCCCTTGAAGTTGGTCTCCCCTCAGCCACAAAGCGGGTTTCCATTGACTGATTCCAGGGAGCGTATTGATGGTTCCATAATTTGGGCACAGGAACACAAAAAGGCTGACCCCCGCTGGGCTCAGCACGACAGCCCAGTCAGCGGGGAGGCTTGCATTTATTAGCCTGGGAGAAGAGCTCCTGCAGAATTAAAGCACATTCACCCACCCATTGATCTCTGTCATGAAAACAATGCTCGCCTCCCTCTCTGGCAGCGAGCTCGGCACTGTGCGCGCTCTGAGGTAATTCGGCAGCCATAGAAAAACGGGATGGCTCACACCCTCGGGCTCAGAGCAAACAATTTTTTGTTTTTAAACTTAGAGGAATGGGATGAAAAAAAAAGACATATTAGATTATCAATCCACCTGTCTGACTGTATTACTCTGAGAGCTGAGATGAATGATCTCTGAATGGGAATGTCGTCCAAGGAGCAGAAAGTGCTGCTTTTGATGAGTTTTGTGGCATTTTCAATGCACGTTTCAGCAGATTCAAAGACTTTCTCTGTTTTCCGTTTCTTGAAGTTGGCTGTAAATTTGAGAGCACCTGCTTCTCGCAGCATCAGATCAGAACAATGTATTGAATTGCTGTCGCCACCACAGTATCAATGTGAGCAATATTGCCATGTCACATCACTATTGTGATGTGACACTATTGTATTTCATAGCTTGATCTTTCCATTTCTGATTGTTAGTAGTACATATAGCTGAGACCAGATAAACATTGTATGAAATGTGAAATGACACATAACCCTTTTCTCTCTCTTCCTCACATAAAAGTCAAAGATTACTATTATAAAAACAAAAAGTTAGAATCACCTAATTTATTTATATTTGCTAAATGCTGGAAAAATGAAAAATGAGAGAGATAAAAAAAAAAAAAAATATATATATATATATATATATATATATATATATATTTACACACACACACACACACACACACACACACACGTAGACACTTTTGTTGAAATTTGCCTTTTAAACTGGGCATCCTTCTGCAAAAAATCTTGTGCTATTCCTTATAGATCTGGAACCTTATAGCTTTTAGCTTCACGAGGTTCACTGTCTATTTTTCTAACTGCTAGCTAGGAAAACACTCTGGTTATACATTAAATAAGGGTGACTGCAAATTTGGGCAACATGTTCCAACACTTAGAGTCTACCCTCACCATCTTAGTTTCTGTTAATCCACTGATAATAGCCTTCATCATCTCCTAAAATACCAGAGAATCAGTCACAAGACACAAGCATTCCTTCAAGTATCTTAAGTCAAAGACACGTCACATGAAACATAGACAGATTAGTTTAACACTCCAGCGTTATACCCGCTTGAAAAAAAGTTTGATGCAAACCTTTTCTGGAAACCGTCTGAAACAATTATGTCTCGAGGAAGCTGCAGCGGGGAGGGAACCGCTCAAACCTCCCTTTGTGTCGGTGTTGTGTGTACACAACCCTGACTGTTGACCTGAGGAATTGTCAGGGCTTTGATGCTGCTTTCAGTGGCCAGCGTCCAATGGGAGAAAGGCTTTGCGGACGGCCCGGTCAACTCCTTACACGCAGGCCGCAGTGTCAACACACAAGGCTGGAAGACAGAAAATGTCACACTTCACATATAGTTGAAAGGAGCAGTGCATCTCATTATGCCACCTACAGCTGCTTTTGTCAGCTGGGGCTTGATGTGTGGAGGGGAAGTGCTCAGGGAGACGCCATGGCCTGGTATGGGGCCTGCTGCTGCCTCGTTTGAAGTCAGTGTTGGGACAAGGCCTTTCATATTTACAGAAAAAAAGGAAAACTCAAGGGAAGGCTGTGATTGGCAAACTGTTTTGTTGGTGCAATAAGTGGCTTGGGCTAAACGCTATTGCACCTGCCCCGCTCATCAACCCTCCTCACAGCCCCTGGAGTTTAAAAAAAAACTGTGCTTTGCATGCAGTTTTTTTTTTTTTTTTTTTTTTTTTCTGGCTCCTCAAACATGAAACTTCCTTTAATCTATTCTTACTCAAAAAAACCATTCAAACATCTTACATAAATTATGCTCTTAGCATTAGAATCAAAGGCAAGCAGCAGCCCTCCTCATGTTGTCAGTGAGCTTTTTGATGGACAGATATTTTTTTAGGCTGGCTGTATGAGTGGCATATGTATTAGGATTCTAAAAGCGACTTTGAAACTCGGCTACATCCTTCGGTTACAGTTGGAACAATCTTCTACACCGTAACATCACTCTTTTAATTAATTCAGCATATATGAGAAATCCACTATTCCCTCTGTCTGATGTTGTAGATGGTTTAATAATCCGAAACATCCAAGTGTGACAATAAAGCAAAAATCAAAAGATAGCAGAGTAGAAGCTGTCTTACCTTAGATACCTCCATAATCCCAGCTGCTCATAAACTCTGTGTCATTTTATGAGCAGCTTCTTTATCTGTGCATGTTGACTTAGTGAATTTTTCAGACACCTTAAATGTGACAAATCTGATGCAGTTTGTTGTTTTCTCTTTTACGTAATGCACACAAGTATTCGTGCTTAAATCTATTCATCCTACTACTTTTTTTTTTTAAACACTAATACCAACCATATGCCCCATCCAACTCCAAGTTCCACTCAGAAGTTGACAACCCTGCTGATACTTGTGTTTGTTTAGGCTCTGTGCCATACTACACAGCGAGTAATTCATCCAAAAAGACAGTGATGGATTTCGTGATACTTCTCATTATAACTTTTATCAAACACTTCAAAATTTTTAAGTCTATATCAGCCACTCCTAGTTAGCAGCATCTGTTTGATCCACACATGACAGCGGCATCGACCTTTACGTCAAACTCCCAGCATGAAAGCAAGTAAGCACATTTCACAAAATGTCAAACTTTTCCCTTCCGTGAAGGTATTAGACTTTTCAGTGTTAACGACGACTATAATCAAACAATCTTCTGCTCCAAATGCAGAATCTGCGTCTGCCATAGTGAGCACTTCAAATAATTTTCCTCCCTTTATTTGGGCTTTTTGCTGTTCATAATGGGTGGAATTAAAGGCCTAACTTTCCTTCCTCTTCCTCTTCCGCCTTTTCTTTAGCATTAAATCTATTTCATTGTCCAAGGGACTGTACGAAACGTTTGACAGGAAGAGGATCCTTATGGCACGTTAAATGCGCCTTGCACTTCAAATGAAAAGTTTGATCCCGCGTCCTTCCTCTTTGTTGCAAACGAGAGAAAGAAGATGTGGCGGTGCTGAATGGCACACCTCAAACCACCGTGGAAGCTCGTAGTCCCAGCCTGCCTTTGTGGAAAAGAAAAAGATGAAGAAAAAAAAAGAAAAACACACAAACAAAAAAAAAGAAGAGAAACAGAAAAGAGAGCACATTTCACTGTGAGTGTGTGCGTGTGTTTGGAGGGCGGGGTGGAGTGGGGGCAAATAGGCTCTCTTCTTATCTTTGTTCAAATAGCGTGGAAAGGGAAAGTCAGGAGCCACACAAAGAAGGGAGAGAGCAGAGTGGAAACAAAGCCAGGCACAAGATAATGACAAGGTCAAGTGTGCGCTCAATGGTTGAGTTCAGTCACAGAGAGATAAGGCTCAACTGCCTGACAAGGTGTGTGCAGCACAGGGGGAATGGCAGGTCAGCTAAAGCTCTGGGGATGCAACCATAATCTCCCAATACAGCTGTGTGGATGGAGAAAAGAAAAGAAAAAAATAAACAGTTCAGCAGCACCATCTGCTGGAGAGATCTGCATGTTTACTGTCGGGTTCACAAGCACAGATTATTCCAAAACCCACAGCACAATACTGTAAAGTATCAGAATCTATAAATCGAGCCTGTGTATGAATCTATGTTTTGTTTCCGCCTGCGCCCTTCATTAACTTCCTCCAGAATCAGGTTAGACAATAACAAACAGTTTGACAAGGAAAAAGCCTCGTCTTCCTTTGAAGTGTGGAAATTGTGTTTTTTTAAAATTATTTTTCTGTTCCTGAGGAGTTCTTCACTAGCTGTGGGGGGGTGGGGGGGGGATTTAAAGAAGGAGAGCACAGAGATCCCTCCACCCATCCGACACCGAGCATGACATTAGGTTTGATTTCAAACGACAACAAATAACGAGCGAAAGGGCTACAGGCTCACAACTTACTCTCGCGGACCATAAAGGATAGGATTAGTTGAAGGCCATCTCTGATGTGTCAGTCATCTCCAGGAGAGGGGAGAAGGAGAACACGAGATAAAACGTCTTTTTGGTTAGGCCGGCAAAGTGAAAGAGGAGAGAAAGAGATGGAGAGATATGCTTCGATAGATCTCTGATACAACTGATCTTGATGCTGACCCTAATTCTGATCTGGAATTCTGATCTCATGCCTGGATGAAGGGACAGAGAGCCTTTATGGGGTGGCGTTCGCACGAAAAAAAAGGAAAAAAAAAAAGCCTTGGGCAGATACTCAGAGGTGGGCCGTGTCGGTGGGACGTCAGGAGGCACTTTGACCACTCCGAGCCTTGAAGTTAGGATGGGCAGAGATCCTGTTAAGTCTCAGCCAACACATTCAGGCTGAGGATGTGCTCTGAGAGGAGGCTCCAGGAGAGAGCGATTGAAGCGAACTACAGGGAACAGGCTGGCTCTGCTGCTGAGGCTGATAAAGGAGAGAGTCAGCAGCACTTTGCTCTGCTTCATTTGCCTATTTTAGATGCTACGGAGCCACTTCTGGGGAGAGGGGGAATGTTTTTTTTTTGTCTTCTTGATTGCTTGAATGAAAACCACAAAGCTGGTGAAATTTCAAATGATTCCAGACCTTGGCTTTCGCACCCCAGAGATTGCTTCTTTTGCGGGGAGATAGTAGAAAAGCTCCAATGAATTTGAAGCTTGGCTAAAGAAAAAAAAAAAAAAAAAAAAAAAAAAAAAATATATATATATATATATATATATATATATATATATATATATATATATATATATATATATATATATATATATGAACATGCATCAACTCAGATGTAGCTCTTAAACTCTGCTTCAGTTTTTTAACACAAAAATGCCAAAGCAAGAGTAATTGCTGAAGGTAATCTAAAAAAAAAAAGGTTCTATTTGCAGTTCGCTAGCAGCACTGAATCCCCTTCACATCAGGGACAGGGAGGCTGGTGAGTTGATGGGGAGGAAGATATAGCTAAATACAGGAAAGACCAGGAAGAGCATTGTTTAGAGATTGCAAAAGAAACAAAAAAATAGGTATCACTCTCCAGCAAGACAACAATTTCTTAAATATACATTGAGTGCTTCAATTGATTGACAGACAAAATGTTTACATCCAATCTGATTGAGCTTGAGGTGCTTCACTTAAGAATATAAGCAAAAATGTCAGACTTCAAAGTGCAAATCTGGCAACAAGATAAACCAAAATACTTGCAACTTTAATTTTGCAAAAGGTGCTTCAACGAAGTAGGGTTACAAATCCCCACCACATGTTTCAGATTTTTATTTAAGAAAAACAACAAAAAAATAAATAAACCTAACATGTTTCAGATTTTCTTTCCACTTCACAATTAGTTATTATATCATATAAAATACGCTTTTATGCAAGACACTATTTTCATATTTCAGTTTCCCCTGAAACACAACTGTTGGCTTGATGCACCTGAACAATAAGAGCAAAAGCTGCTGGCTTCTGTTGCATGAGAAGTGTTTAGGCATACAAACATTTCTCCTAACTGATGCTGTGTTGCAGATTTAGATATATGATAGATGGTGTAGAAATAGATATCTATATGTGACCAGTGGAGTTCTGTGTTGTGTGTGTTATGTGTTGATTGGACAAACCACAAGACACCAAGTCTGGGTTTGGAGACTCCCCGTTTATTCAATCGGGAGATGTTAGCATTAGCACCTAGCATGTGCTCCAGTTCTCCAACCTGATCTATACAAAATAATAATGTTAGCATGCATCAAATGTTATAAAGGCATAATAGCAACTCAATTGAAAATATTCAAACACCTATCATTAATACCGAAGGAAAAATAAACATTTGAACAATATAAATGAAAGGATTACAATGGATTATAAAACTTGCCTCTTCCCAGTGGAAAGAATAACAAAAGGGAAGAGGAAATTAATAACTTAATATTGGAGGACCTTGTACAAAAGAAGAAGAAAGTAAGGTGGAGCTGGAGGACGAAACCCCCTTATAGTAGAAACAGAGGAACACAAGTACAGTCAAGTACAAGTGGACAAAAAAGAACACATTTTGTGGAAATATACAACTATTAATATAGACCCAGTTACTTATATCTACATTACAGTATTGCTTTTAGAGACAAGTCCTCTGTAATAATTTGGTCACTTTGTTTTATTTTTCATGTCAATATCTGTAAAGACAAAACCCATCAAATATAAACTTTCTCTGCATGAAAGAGAGTTCATCACCAGTTGATATAAAGCTTACCGTACAGATGAAAAAAAAATGAAAGGGCCTGCATTCAAATACTGTATGTAAATGGGCTCTTTGCACCTCAGCTTCCGCGTTCGGGGTAAAGCGGCTCGATTGTTTCCGATCCAATACAAATATCATTTACATTAGGTGCTTGCAGGGCTTGGCCAAGGTTTGTACATCGATCCGAAGCCCCAACAAGTCAGCTGGAGAAAGGTTTTAAGATGTTCGCCTCGTTATACATTCACTGACACAAAGGTGAGTTTTACTTAAACTTTGTGGCTAACATTAACGTTAGCTTATGCTAGTAGGCAATATTCTCGGACATTGTTCTTGTAAAATGTGCTATTTAAGTATCTAAACATTCTAACGGACAATGTATTTATCTTATTTTCAAGTATATTATGTGTGTTTATTGTCGTTAGTGTCACAGACTAACCGGGAGGTTACGGTTTGGGCTTTTTACTTCCGAAGCCTGACAAAGCACAACAAGCCTCATAGCTTAACAGTAGCGCAGCTCTAGTGTCAGAGATCTGGTTCAGCTGTTCAGGTTCAAAGTTGCTGCTTTTAGAAAAATATGACCGTGTTGCTTCATGTCTCCATGTTATTTCGTTTTATTACCTTTGCATGTTTCTTGTGAAGAGCTCAGATAGGACGGTGTTTACAGCAGTATGTAAATGCGGAGCCTGGCTCTGGTCTGCTCTCTCGTTCCCATATACTCTTTCAGGCTGAATATAGAAGTGATTCCATGGAAATAACTCAGGGAGGCTCCTTTATTTACCATCCGTATCCCCGGTAGTTTTAGGCTGATTCGGAGTGAAGTGAAGGCTGCAAACTTTGCTGTGCGGCATTAGCTGGTAGCGACAGATATTTACAAACCATCTTCTTAATTCAGGATCGCTTGGAAATTAACGAAAACTTAAAAGCCCATTATATTAGGAAGACAACAATGTTAATAGTATTGTTTTTTTGCATCTGAAATACAACTTAGTCTTTTCTACCAGTCATGGTAACTCAAAGCGGAAAAAAGTGAGCCGCATTAGCTCCTGGAGATGTGACGTCAACGCCTTAGGTGCAATGAGCCCATAGGACTGTGCGGTCGCCTACGGATTTACCCATCTGTTGGGTTAAAGACGAAACTTGGAAGAAGCCACGCCCCTCTTCATAAGCCTCCATTTTCAACATGACTGTGAACGTTGCATATCGGACTTCTCCTCTACTTTGAAAAAAGACATGGTAAGTAAAAAGAAGGTAAAGTTTCAACGTGAATAGGATTTTATTAATAACTAGAATGTATTTAGAAGATGTTTGATATTTATTTTTATGGTTATTTAAAATGTTTATTACGGTAGGTTGCTCTGACAAAGAGCTTCGGTGTTGCTACAACACTATGGAGTTAGATTTGTTTCACAATTATTCAATCAAAAAAAAAATCATGTCAAACAAAAAAAGTAGTATTCAATCAAAAAAAAAATCATGTCAAAGCAAAAATCACTAAGTTTTTTTTTTAAACTTTTTTTTTGTTTTTGGTTGAGTCTCTTTTTTTTGGTTGAAACTTTTTTTTTTGGTTGAGTCTCTTTTTTTTTGGTTGAAACTTTTTTTTTTGGTTGAGTCTTACGGAAGCGCATTGCTATCACGCAGGAAAAAAAAAATTTCGAGCGCTATCACGTTATAACGTGATACGTATGTCGTTAAAACGTGATAGTATCTCGTTAAAACGTGATACGTATGTCGTTAAAACGTGATACGTATGTCGTTAAAACGTGATACGTATGTCGTTAAAACGTGATACGTATCTCGTTAAAACGTGATACGTATGTCGTTAAAACGTGATATGTATGTCGTTAAAACGTGATACGTATCTCGTTAAAACGTGATACGTATGTCGTTAAAACGTGATACGTATGTCGTTAAAACGTGATAGTTATCTCGTTAAAACGTGATACGTATCTCGTTAAAACGTGATAGTTATCTCGTTAAAACGTGATATTTATCTTGTTAAAACATGATAATTTTAGGTCCAGGAAGTGGCGGTATTATGCTAGGCTAGTGCAGTGGCTAACATGAATTGGTCAGGTTTCCTTTCATGTTTGGTCTACAACATGTAGAGATACGGATGCTGCTTTGCACTGTGGTTAAAACCATTAATAGCATGCGTACTCTGAGCAGGATCCTAAACAGAACGGGACTGCACCGAAGGAAACGTCAGTCCGGTCCTCTAGCTGTAGCGGCGTTCCTGACTGTCTGGATCGAAGCTCAAGTTGGCTTCCGATTGTAGCTTCTGATTTGGGAAATGGCTAAAGGGAGATTATAACGGAGGCTCAGACGTATTTGCTGAACAGTTTCTGTTCAGATTTGTTTTAACAGTACACTTGCTGAACTACGGCTGTTCGTAACCAAGCAACCGAAATCAACAGAAGGCTCGATAGTGGCAAAAGACAAAACTAGATCCTGTTAAGCATTCTTCAAAATAAAAGACTTCCTCTCTCCAAAATAAATCATAAATCAGCAAAAGCTGAATGGCCTCCTTTAAGCGTCCTGAGAAACAATCACCTAATGATCGTGATTCATAAATCTCTACTCGGCTTGGCTCCAGCATCCTTAAACTTTCTTTTACATAGGTCTGTTAATTCCCATTCTTTACGTTTTAACAATATTTTTCTTTTACATGTTCCACTTTTCTGAACTGAAAAAGGGAAGCAAGCTTTTAGTGTGATGGCTCCTACAGCCTGGAAACAGCTCCAGTCTGAAATAAAGATGTCAAAGCTGGTTTCACTGGACTTATTTCGAGCGATTCTTAAAAACAGACGAGATTCTATTAAACAGTGTCACTGTTTTTAAATTCTTTTCTACTGTTTTACACTTCTGCATATGCATTAATTAATTTTATTTTGTAACCAGGTTGCTGTGTGTTGCAGACTTCTACCCAGGTCCCTCTTGAAAATAAGATAAGATGTGTATCTCAACGGGGTTTACCTGATAAAATAAAATAAATAAAATAAAAAAATAAAATAATAATATTTGTCAAATATTGGTCAACAATTTTTAATATTTGTCGACAAACAAGGAGCAAAGAAGAGACACCTCTCCTTTACCATATAGGTGACTTAAAATAATGTTTTCTAATGGAGACAAAGAGGGTAGATAAAGATTATTGTGTTGCTTTGATAAAATAAAACTCTGAACTTGAAGATAGTTATAGAAATATTTTGTAGGAATATCATGTTTGTTTTTAATTTCTTCAAGTTACATAAATATCTTCCCTGAAAAAAGATCAGACACTTTAGTTATATTCTTAGCAGTTTAAATCCTGCTCTACATGGATGAACATTACATCGGATAGTTGTTGCATTTCTCCCAAATAATCAAGTGTTTTTTGCCAGATCATCATTGTATTTTTCAGAAATGGGTATTTTGTTTGCTTAATTGACCTTTTCCTGCCTGATGAGTACATGTACAAGTCTATAGCAATAGAGATCCAGTGGGACACAATAGTAACCCATGCTGGGGGCTGTCTGGCAGTAAAGTAAAACATTGCTGCCCTGATCTGGGTTGAAATAACATAATAGGTTTGATAATTGTTAACACCCTCTGTCATATGGCTGATATAAGACAGACAGTTTCATTCTCGGGCGTTTACCATTTAAGTGAAGTTGGAAAAAGTTATATTTAGCTCCTTAAAGAAGAAGGGGAGTGAGGAAATTGAAACTGATTGGAAAACATATAAGAATTTTGGCAATATTGTAATTTTTATAATATTGATGTGACCAATTAAGGAGATGAGTAGCATCTTTAACTATTAAACTTTTAAAGCTAACATACTTAGACACTTCTGATCTGGAATAGATTATTCATCTCTGATGCTACGTTGCATCACTATAAATCGGAATCTGAAAAGTTGTTGGCATTATTATCCCAGCTGATGGATCCTTGTAAGCCACACAAAAAGGCAGGTGCTCTAGGACAAAAAAGTGAAAGAAAACAGAAGGTTAAAATAATAACAAATATTGTAAATGTGATAGGAGTTTATTTCTAATGCATTCCAGATGCAAACATATTTTTAAATCTCTCATTGCTGAGGTTTCAATTCAGATAAAGATTTCACAAATCACAAACTAGGTTTGAAATATTCTGCCATTAGCGTAGATTAGAATAATCTACTCCAGATTTGAAGTGTCGATGTATGTTCGTTTTTAAAGCAGAACAAATTATTTCTTAACATTTATATGTTAAATATAATTTCCATGATTAGTTACTTATTTACAGTCATATGTCAAGTCATATGTTAAGTATAATTTACATGATTATTATTATTCACCGAATTTAACTTGATTGTACACAATTCCAAAAGGTGACGTGAAAAATAATTAAATTCAAAGCTTTCTGTATGATTTATTTTGGAGAGAGGAAGTCTTTTATTTTGAAGAATGCTTAACAGGATCTAGTTTTGTCTTTTGCCACTATCGAGCCTTCTGTTGATTTCGGTTGCTTGGTTACGAACAGCCGTAGTTCAGCAAGTGTACTGTTAAAACAAATCTGAACAGAAACTGTTCAGCAAATACGTCTGAGCCTCCGTTATAATCTCCCTTTAGCCATTTCCCGAATCAGAAGCTACAATCGGAAGCCAACTTGAGCTTCGATCCAGACAGTCAGGAACGCCGCTACAGCTAGAGGACCGGACTGACGTTTCCTTCTGTGCAGTCCCGTTCTGTTTAGGATCCTGCTCAGAGTACGCATGCTATTAATGGTTTTAACCACAGTGCAAAGCAGCATCCGTATCTCTACATGTTGTAGACCAAACATGAAAGGAAACCTGACCAATTCATGTTAGCCACTGCACTAGCCTAGCATAATACCGCCACTTCCTGGACCTAAAATTATCATGTTTTAACAAGATAAATATCACGTTTTAACGAGATAACTATCACGTTTTAACGAGATACGTATCACGTTTTAACGAGATAACTATCACGTTTTAACGACATACGTATCACGTTTTAACGACATACGTATCACGTTTTAACGAGATAACTATCACGTTTTAACGACATACGTATCACGTTTTAACGACATACGTATCACGTTTTAACGAGATACGTATCACGTTTTAACGACATACATATCACGTTTTAACGACATACGTATCACGTTTTAACGAGATACGTATCACGTTTTAACGACATACGTATCACGTTTTAACGACATACGTATCACGTTTTAACGAGATACGTATCACGTTTTAACGACATACATATCACGTTTTAACGACATACGTATCACGTTTTAACGAGATACGTATCACGTTATAACGTGATAGCGCTCGAAATTTTTTTTTTCCTGCGTGATAGCAATGCGCTTCCGTAACTTAGTGATTTTTGCTTTGACATGATTTTTTTTTTGATTGAATACTACTTTTTTTGTTTGACATGATTTTTTTTTTGGTTGAATACTACTTTTTTTGTTTGACATGATTTTTTTTTTGATTGAATAATTGTGAAACAAATCTAACTCCATACAACACGGCTGTTGGGTGGGTGGGGGGAATGATGTAGGGGAAGGGCACAATTTATCAAGTAAATTAAATTCAGCTGTTTAATATAACCTCAATCATATTTGTTCGTAACTTAGCATAGTAAATTAAAAAAAAAATCGATTTAGTTTTAAAAGAAAAGATAGTTGACGGCTTGTCCCCTGATTTTCGCGGGCTTAGTTCACTAGCAGGGTGCAATATGCGCACGCATCCTCAGCGGGCTGAGGAGACGTGTTCGAACACCAGCAGTAATGGCGGAGGAGAGCGAGCAGAGCTATTAATGAAGTGGGTATATTATGCTTTTTGGAAAATAAAATAATTTTTACAAACTTATTAGGCGATAAATTAGTTGTGTAAACCTGAATTATGCGCTCGGTTTATTAACATATAGCTCAACTACAAACATGCTCGAACGTGTTCGTACTTATCGCTCCCACTGCAGCCGCCGGCTCGTCTCGCCCGCTCTATCAGTTAACCGGGTCATCGGGTGCGGCGAGTTAAGGCTCGTTAAGCCGAGAGAGAACGACCGTCTCCCGGCACATTGCTTTCAAACTCAGCAAAAAAAGCAAAAATAACTCAGTCAGAGAATATCTAATGTTAATGTTTGCTAATTTTATTATTATTATTGTTACTATTAATTACAAATACATTTATTTAAAGTTGGTGCTGAAAGTTATTCAGCACTAAGTTAGTGTTTAAGTCAAGTTTTACTTGTAAATTAAATTATATGTGTCATTTTATCTTATTGAGTGCTATATTTATTTCTAAGAACATAAAAATTACTCTGAACATTTGAAATTGCTGGTTAATTACAAGTTAATTGCAGTGGAGACAGCTTTAAGGTTGAATTCAGTCATTCTTAAAGTTTGACTTGTGTCTTTGTCTTTTCTGATAGATTTTGTAATTTTACATCCAGGATCTTCTGGAGAATTAAGCGAAACCCAAACTCCTTGTTCTCAACGAAGACCTTCTGTATGGCCAAGAACATGAGTCTGCTCCCTCCAGGTACTGAAGCTCAGAAGAAATGTTCTCTAAAACATTTTTCATGTTGTTTAGTTACTGCAACATTTTAACACTAGCTTATGTTTGATAGAGAAGATGATGTAGCCCTACAGCTGCTGCCAGTACTCCTCCCTGCTCCACCTTGCACTTTTGGGAGAAGAGTTTCAGACACATCAACCTGGAAGAGGGATAGGGAGATAAGAGAGAGAAGGGAGGAGAGAGGATTTGCATTTTGGTGTTCTTTTTATTCCCGGTTGTTAAATTGTATTTTTCAAGGTTTTAATTTTGGGGGTAGAATACGATTTTTTCAGTGTATTGGTTTGTTTCGGAATTTTTTATGTATAATGTTGGGGATTAAGGTTAAAATGTTTAGGGTTATTTTTTAGTTATTTTTGTAAGTTAGAAGATGAGTTCTGTGGAATATTTTTAAGTATCTTTCTTTGGGGTTGTAGTTTTTGGTTTTTGAGTAATTTTAACCTCCGATTGGGTTATATATTTGTTAAAGTGTGCCTCTAGGTTAGGGTATTAAGTGTATATATTTATTTATTTTTTTTAATAAAAAAAACTTTCAATCCTCTTATTTTCATTTTGTTGTGTATGGTCCCCTGTCATTGAGTCCTTTTGGTGCTTTGGTGTCTAATTTTCTAATCCATTGTTGTTCTTGGAGCCATCTTTCTTGTCTGGACCAGTTGGGGTTGTGTGTGAGTGGTCTTCCTCTTACTGCTTCCAGTCCATGTTGGAGGAAGTGTTTGACCAGAGTGGTTTCTGTTTTTCTTTTGCATCTAATGTTGGATTTGTGGTTCGAGTCGCATTTTGAATTTGTTCACTGTTTCTCCAACGTATTGTTTTTTTGCCTTTGTGGCACCAGATAATATAGATTATGTTCTCATGTTCGGGGGAGATTTTTTGTGGGAGAAACCAGCGTTTGTTGTTGCTGGTGCTCCTGATGTATGGTTTTTTATTTGTCTTTTCGTTGGGTTTGTTTTTGCGGTTGAATTTTGAGCGGACCAAGAGGTCTTTGAGATTTGGGTTCTTTTGGCATGCTGAGATAATTTTGCAGTTTTTACTGAGTGGTAGTTATTGTTGGAGTTGTTTAAAGTGGTCTTTTATTGCTTTGTGGTTTTTTAGTGTGAAGTGTGAGTATGGGCCTGTAATTGGGATTATGTGTGGTTGTGTTTCTGTGTTTTTGTTCTGGTTAGTTTTCTTTGGGTGGAAAACTTCTCTTTATTTTTTAGTAAACTTTCTTTTTCTGAGGGCTCGGAAGAGGGTTTGGGTGGCTTCTTCTCTATCTTTTTTGTTGGAGCAGATTCTATTGTATCTGATTAGTTGTGATTTTAGGATCCCTTGGAATGTGTGTTCTGGGTGGAAGCTATCTGTGTAGAAGTTGGTATGAGTCGGTGGGTTTAAAATAAAGTTTGCTGTCTAATTTGCCTGTTTTGTGTAAGTTATCTCCTTTGAATGTTATTGTGTCTCGGACAATAACCTGTTGTTGACTGATGGTGGGTTTTATTTTGATGGAGGGGTGGTGGTTGTTTAGGATTTGGATAAAATGGTCTAGTTCCTCTCGGCTATGGTTCCACAGGCCCCAGATATCATCCAGGTATCTGTAGAAGGCTTCTGGGAGTTTGGGACCTTTAAGGAAAGCTTCTCTTTCCCATTTAGCCATGTAGATGTTCGCGTATGCTGGAGAAAAGCGTTTCCCCATTGTTGTGCCCTTGATTTGTAAAAACCATTTTTCATCAAATAGGAAGTTGTTTCTTTCTAAGTTTATTTTCAAGAGTTCTAGGATTATATCATCTTGTCTAGAGGGGTCCGGATTTTCTTGAAGGCATTCTTTTATTGCTTCTAGTCCCTTTTCTGTTTCAATGTTGGTGTAAAGGTTTTCGACATCCATGGTGAACAGGATGGTTTGTTCTGTGATTGTGTGTGTGGATATTTTCTGTAGAAAGTCACTGGTGTCTTTTATGTAACTGGGGTGGTTTTGGGAGAGGGGGTTCAGGTAGTGGTTTAGTAAGTAAGCTGACCCGTAAGATTTGCTGCTACAGTCGGAAACAATGGGTCTCCCTTTTGGGATCCGGAATGGTTTAGGCTATTCGGAAGGTTCTTTATGGATTTTTGGGAGCAGGTAGAAATATCTGGGTCTAGGTGGGTTAGTCCCACTAGAAACAGGAGTTGTTTGTGGTTGATGTATTTTTGTTCTTTTAGTTCTTTGAGAATGTGGTGTATTATGATTTGTGTTTCTGGGTAGATGGGTGTTTGTAATGATTTATAGTATTCCCTATCCTCTAGCTGTCTCATGGCTTCCCAGATGTAGTCTGTTTTGTCCATGATAACTATGGTGGAGCCTTTGTCTGCTGGTTTAATGATGATGGAGTTGAGATTTTGGAGTTCTAGGGCATTTACTTCTTCCTGTGTGAGGTTGGGTTTTTCTGTTTCTACGGGTATTTTTTTTGGTAATTTTTTTTGTCCTGTTCAATGAGTTCTAGAATGAGGGGGTGGATTTTTTTCTATTGGTGGTTCCCATTGGGAAGGGGGTAAGAATGGGGGGGGAGTCGTTTCTTTTATTGTTTTGGAAGAAGTAGACTAATTTTAGTCTACGGTGGTATTGTTGAATTTGGGTGTTTAGTTGTTCTCTTATGTTTGGTATTCTAGTTGTAGTTGGTACGAATGTGAGGCCTTTGTTTAGTAGTTGGATGTGGTTTTCTTTTAAGTGGAGTGTGGTGGAGAGGTTGAGGATTCTGTTTTTAGTGTTAAGTTCATTATTTTCCAATAAGTTAGTTTTAGTTTCTTTAGAGTCTGTTTGGGGTTTCAAGGCTAGGCTTTCCGTTAAGTTCATATGGGCCTAACAGTTTAAAGACTGGTGCCAGTGTTCCCAGATGTGTTGTGCTGTGGTGGGTGTCCAGTGTATTCTATCCTCTGTTGTGTGGAAGTGTGTTTGTGGGATTGGTGGGATGGTATGGTTGTGTAGTTTTTGGGACACTTCTGTGATAACCTCATTTATCATTTTTAGGTTTTGTTTTTGTATGAAGGAGAGTCCTTCTGAGAAGTTGAGAATCGGGGTGTAGATGTCTGCGTATGGAAAGGTATCTTGTCCTGTGTTTAGGAGAGTGGTGAATAGATTGTGAATTGTTTTCTTTTCTCTTTGGTCTTTGTTATTAACTCCAAAGGAGAGTAGGATTTTTCTGGTTTCACTGCATGTTTTGGTTTTTCTCAGGATGTGGTTTGCATGTTTGAATTGTGCTCCTGGGTAGCAATCAATTTGGATGTTTGGGTTGGTGGGTTTGGGTAATCTTTTGAGGTTAGAGTCACCCATGATTATTATGGGTTTGTTTGCGTTTAGATGCCTATTCTCCATTTTGTTACCCTGGTGGTTGTGAGTAGTTATCAAAGGTTTAGGGAATTTTTTTGTGGGTTTGAGTGGTGTTTAAGGATGTCTGTGAGGGTTGGTAGTTTAGAAGGTGTTGGTTCTTGTGAGTTGTGGATAATATTTGTTTTTGTGTTCTGTTTGTTTTGTGGGTGCAAGCGGGGCTCGGGGTCCCCTTGAGTTAGAGATGTTATCCCTAATCTTTTCTGTGTGTTGGGTGTGTTTTTGTGTGGTGTGTGGGTTTCTTGTATTTGTTTTTCTTTTTGTTGGATTTGATCTGGTTTTGTTTCCGGTGTTTTGTTGGTTGTTCGATTTTGTTTGTTGCGTGTTTCTGTAATTAGTTTTCTTGCTGTGGCTAAGTTGATTTGTTTGATTCCTATTATTTCCTTTTGTGCTTTTCTAGTTGCTCCATTAAGGATCCATTGTAGTTGTTTTTTTGGTGTTTGTTGGAGTTCTTTTAGTACTAGTTTTATTTCTTCTTCTGATTGTGTCTGATTTGTTTGGTTTTTTTGGTGTTCCCATAGGAAGATTTTGAAGGCTATTTCAATCCAATCAGTGAGGGTTTTTTGTTTTTCTGGCATTTTTATTTCTTTTGTTTTGCTGTTTTGGTTAATGTTATTTTAGTTTTTGAGAGTTAGTTTGTTTCTGCTTTTTAGGTTGTTTTGGGAAGTTTTTGTGGTCTAAAGATGGATGGAGTAAAAATTAGTTTTTTTTTGTTTAGGCTGATCAGTTGATTTTTATTATTTATTGGTCAGTTTTTTGGTTTTATGGGGATGAAGTTTGTTTTGTGTTTAGAAATAGTCTGATGTGGTGGGATTTTACCGGGTCGCGCTGCTTCTAATTAATGGGAGGTTATTTCAAGTTTGTTTATTTTAGGCTACTCTCTTTTATTCGTCCTGGTTTATTAGCGTTGTTAGAGCCGAAGCTGCGGGGCTGCTTCGGCTCTAAGTCTGAGTAGAATTTCAGAACTCAGTCATCAGTGGTGTCTGCTGGCTCAAGCGGACTTTTCGGCCGTGTTAATCACCAGACGTCCTCGCCAAGCAGTGGCCCCTCAGGAGTGATCAAGCTCCGAGGTCGAGTTCCAATTCCTGCACCTGAGAATCTTCCGTTAACTGGATCTCTGGTGCACAGTTTTCCAGATCTGCGATGTCTGATGCATCTTCAGGAGGAATGAAGGGCTCAACAGGTGAAACTTAATCAACCTTTGGCTCTGGTTCCAATTCTTGCTCTTGCAGATCTCCAGCTAACAGAACCTCTGGAGGAATCAAAGCTGTCATGGCCGTAATTTCCTTGGTGGGTTGAGCCTCTTCTACATGTCCTTCTTCCTCACGTTCATATTTTTGCTCCTGTGTAATAACAGTATTTTCCTCTACAACAGAACCTTCTGCAGATTGTTTTCTTCTTTCTCCAACCTGGAGACTCAGCGTCGACTTGTCTTCTTTTGGAGAGGTTTCTGGTTTTTCCAGGTCCATGATCACTGAAGTGACCTTAGAAGAATGTTTACGAGCAAATCTGCTGAAAAACCTTGTGATCCTCCCTGTCAGACCTCCAAGCTCCGATTTCGGCTCAGCAATTTTTTTCTTGACGCTTTCTACAGGTGGAAAATTGCTTCTACTGGGCATAATTGCGGTAGATTTGAGCTGCTAAAATAGCGAGAACAAGAACAGGTCTGGTCTCTGCAACAAACAAGTGCAAAGTGACAGAGAAAAGGAACGAGCAAATAAAGACCCTGCCTATGACGTCCGTCCACACGTCATAGGCATCAAACTCGCCCGAACCACAGTCCTATGTCCTCACGTAACAAGTCACGTTGCGTCAGACTAACTACTTTTGCTATTTACAGTTGGGCTGCGGCGTCTGGAGACATCAGGTTTTATTTTAGCGCGTGGTTTGTGTAGCTCACACTGCCTCCCGTTCAACCCCGCTGCTTTTTGATTTCTGACGGCTTATAGTTTGTCTTCATGGATGCAGCTATATCTTCATTTTCCTCTGGTTGTGACCAAAATAGGAAGAAATTATTTGTCCTTTGCACTCTACATATGAATTGCGGTTTATTGATTTTCATGAAAACTTATATTTTAGGAAAACCCTGTTCTGGTGTCCTTATTGTTCACCATGTTCGACTCATTTAGAGGGACTTGGCTTACCTTACTGGCAACCCTATACGAAACTGGCGCTCTGCGGGGCGGGGGAGGAGTAGTTGTCCCTGCTACGGTGGCGCTGCACATCCTGGAGGCCAGACCTGTATGTAAATGAGACCAATCAGATGCAGGTGATTGGCTTAGCAGAATATTGCTTAAACTTACGGCAATCTGTGTCATGTGACTAAACTAATACAGTGATCCCTCGTTTTTCGCGGGGTTGCGTTCCGAAAATAACCCGCGATAAGTGAAATCCGCGAAGTAGTTACCTTTATTTTTTACAACTTTTACACAGCATAATTAAATACTCTAAATTGAAACCAAAGAACAAAACCTGTTTTCAGGTCATCCGATGTGCATGTGTATCAATCACGGCATTAACCCTTTTAGGCCTGTCACTCAAAAGTCCGCCTGGCATTGTTTTACTTGTTTAAAGTAAAAAGTAGGAAGAAAAAGTCCTGTGGCCAAGTGCTTCAGCACATTTTTCCAGAATCATTTAGAACTTTCAATACCTGCATTATTTTACATTATTCTAGATACTAAACCACTATTAACACTGTTTGATATCAAGAAAAAAACAAAACCCGAAATTAGATTTTGGAGATTTTATGCAAATAAAACACTGCATTTGAACATGAAGTATAGATTTTGCATCACAAATTGACAATTTCAACACTATAGAACATATTTACAATATTTTTTTCATTCTCAATTATTTTTACAAATAAGAAACAGACTAACAATTAAAACTATTTACAGGCGATTTTCCCCTCTCTGCATTTCTCCTTATTTTCCTGGGCCTTGGTGGTATTCCCAGAAGCAATTTCTCTCCACCTGAAGGCACAAGCCCACATCACAGACCTCACACCTCCAGGCTGTGCTTCTCTGACAAAGCTTGCAGCGCCGTCTCCCCATGCTTGCTTTCTCAGACTTTGCCTGCTTGTTGCTGCTGCATGGGACTGGTAGATGTTTTTTCCCAGCTTCTTTTTGTGGCTCGTCATAAAGAGGAACACCTAGGAGGTGTGCTGCCAGCTCCTCCTGGAAACTTTGTCGGGTCTTCTGCTTCCGTCTCATTGTACAACACTGATCCTTGTGAATAACAAAGGAGTTTGTCACAGCGATGTCGACCAAATGTTAGAACACAGTGGTGACCCATCTTTTTGTTTTGCGGTGGATAGAATGTGTCCCAATCATTTGGTCCGATGTGTCCACCCCTCCCATGTATTTATTGTATTCTGTCACAGCAGTGGGCCTGGGGACAGCGACCTTCTGAACTTTCCCATCAGGTGACTTCTGCCAGCGCTGAACAGACTCTCCAGTGTAAACAGGGTGGATGGTGGAGCACATCGAGACCTCCCTGCTGTCCATCCACTTTGCAAAAAGAAGCTCCCCATCCCTGATCCACCGGATGCTGCCTCGTGGGGACTTTTTGGTGAGGGCATTTTCAGTGGTGGTGGGGACACCAACTCTTCCCTGCCTGTATGTCCCGCAAGCGCCAAATCCCTGCGTCCTCAGATGTTTGAACAGGACAGGACTGGTGTAAAAGTTGTCTGTGTAGACAATGTACCCAGAGCCCAGGTACTCTTTTCTCACCAAGGTGGTCACAACATCAAACGACAGCCCCTTTCCCGATGACACGTTAGATTTTCCAGTGTACAGCTGGAAATCCACCGTGTAGCCATTTTTATCAGCCAATACAAAAAATTTCAGGCCCCACTTTGTTGGCTTGGCTTTCATATACTGTTTGATGCTGAGCCTGGCTTTGGTGGAAACCATCCTCTCATCTACTGCAAGGTGCTGCCTTGGGTGGTATAAGGCACGGCACCTTGTCCCAATCATCTCCATCAGTGGCCTGACCCGGTGGAGGGGGTCATATGTTTCTGTGCCCTTTAGTTTGTCATTTTGCTGATCCTCCTCTGGGTCACTCATTCTAACATTGGCCAAAATGGCCAAGAACCGGTCTCTGGACATGATGGTAGCTGGTGTTTGAAGACTGAAAATACTTCCAGTCCGCCAAAAATCTCTGATTTTTGGCAGGCGGCTGATTGACATGTAGAGCAGCATGCCAATAAATTTCTTCAGTTCCCCTGGACTTATTTCAGTCCAGGAGAACTTCCTCCCTTTCTCCAGGTTCCTGGCTACCCCCTTGTTTGTAAAATCACAAACTAATGTGAGGACTTCATTGTCAAAAAAGTACTCAAAAATTTCGCCTGGTTGTGGATTTTCTACATTTAGAGGGGGTTGGACACCAGGGATTCTTTTGGGGAAGAACCTTAGGGGTTGAAAGCCTTTCTCATCAGGCTCTTCATGGGTCTTCCACCTTGGATGATGTGGGGAACGGCTGCGGTACCTCATACTCTCAGCATGGACCCCAGCAGACCCTCCAGAAGGACCTCCAGCAGACCCTCCAGAAGGACCTCCAGCAGACCCTCCAGAAGGACCTCCAGCAGACCCTCCAGAAGGACCTCCAGCAGACCCTCCAGAAGGACCTCCAGCAGACCCTCCAGCAGGAATTCTGTCTCTTCTACTTCGCCCCCTTGGAGCCAGCTGCTCTTCATCAGAAAATGTTCTAAAAATAGTAAATATACAAGTTTGTCACAGCAATGACAGCTTTTATTTATAGTAGTAAATAAATAAAGTTGGTCTCAAATCCACACTAAGCAATAAAAAAAGTCATAGTAAGCTACACATGAATACATGAAGAGTGTGGTGCTGTACTTAGGAGTGTCATATATAGTGAGCAAAAGTGCACTTTTACACAAAGTACATATTGATGAATATTATAATAACTTATACTCTCTAAACTATTCCAAAAACAAAATAAAATAGAAAATAAAACTATAAATACATCCAATTATGTGTACCAAGTAAAAGCTATTATCCATGAAGTAACAAGCCCCATTCATTCAGAAATAAAATTCAAAAAGTTATTCAATGATCAAACATTACCTTTCTTCAGAAGAAAAAACTGGATCTCCTTCTCCAAACACAAAACCATCCAGGAATCTCCTCGGTCTCTTTTTATCTCTTGAAGGA
Organism: Poecilia mexicana; assembly: GCF_051168715.1. Taxonomy (NCBI): domain Eukaryota; kingdom Metazoa; phylum Chordata; class Actinopteri; order Cyprinodontiformes; family Poeciliidae; genus Poecilia; species Poecilia mexicana. The sequence continues at coordinate 24,543,527 of NW_028263378.1, read as the reverse complement.
CGTCATATTATCATGCGCTTCACTCTGACTCTCCGCTCTTGTCGCTCATCTTTTCCTCCTCACTCTGCACTCTTCGTCCGTGCAGCAGAGGGAGACAAAGACTAGCATTCGCGGGCATCCTGGAGCAGCGGGAAGTCAATTACCGTAATAACACTATGCATGTCTGAAAGTGCAATTTATTTTCTTTCAAAGACAGTTTGAATTTTTCTGATAGCGCAAACCGTTGCAGAGTTACGGTAAGTCGAAGTTGGCTTGTGAAATGTCGCCGGCGACACGTTCGGTTTCAAATTAATGTCAACCGGTGTCATGTCATTTAAGCCGTCTCCTCCAAGCTGCTTTACGAGATTCACAGCCTCTGGCCACAGTTTTTTTTTTCAGCAGGCATTCAACGTTTCAATTTCCATCTCCTGAATGGCCAATCTGTATTACGTATATTTTAGCCAATCAGGACGCAGAACACAATGCACTGTGAAAAAAACTGCACAAAAAAAAAAATCCGCAACCTCGAAAGGTGAACCGCGTTATAGCGAGGGTTCACTGTAGTCACATGACATGCGATATAGATATATGATGTAGATATGTAGAAATAAATATTCAAATATACATCACAGTATTTTTAGTCAGTCTTTGAATGTAGGTCCTCTGTGATAATTTGGTCTTTTTCATGTCAATTTTTGTAAAAATGAAAACTCATCAAATGTAAATGTTCTCTCTCTGTAGTTCATGGCATATTTTATTTGAGGTGTTTCACTTTGGCAAGCATTACACAACAAGACGAAAACATGAAAGGACCTACATTCAAACACTGCATGTAAAGCAGTTTATTTGTATGGAATACAATTCAGGGCAGCTCTTTAGGACATTGATATATGTAATTTGGGATTTATGTTTTCTTTTTTTGTCGTCGTTGCTACTTAACATTATTTTGTTATTTTGGGTTTCTACTCATTTGGGTTGTCATGGTTTTTGTTTCGATTAAATCTGATTCCTCCTAACTTGTCCTAGGTTGCTGTGCTTTATTGGGTTTTTAAAATAGAAGAATAAAGTCTATTTTTTAATATTGTAAATAAATAAAATATATTTTGTACACAACTTTTTTTATGTCATTTGAAGCCAGACCTACCTGGGTACTTTTAATAGGGAGACCCTAGTCTATCTAACATAATTTGAGAAATCTACCACTTGGCTAGAAGGCTACGTCCTCTTGTCACAATCCGGGTTTTTCCCCGTGTCACAAGAGACGACATAAGAGAAATTTGACTCAATGATTTAATGGCTTGAAATTGGGTCTCTGCCTCTTTAAAAACTCCTGCTCTTTATGAAACTCCGTCTTCAGGAAGTCATCACATCGTTCCTCTATTAACCCTTTAACAACGTTTCTTCCAGAATTGCACTTACAAGTTGCTCATATATTGAGCTCAACTGATGCACTGGTACACTAGGTGTTTGCTATTTGCTGCTGGCTAGCCTGAAGGAGCTGATTGATGGATGGGGTGTACTGTGAGGCAGATAAATAAGGTTTCGTTTTGAAAGCTTTCTTCTCCAGCTGGTCCAGAATGGCCTGAAGCTGCAAAACAGCTTTGAGTAGTTTTTCTCAGCTGAATGGTTGTTGCAGCAGATACAAGGATTTCTCAAACATGCATGAATGCAAGGCAACATTGCCTTCATGCATTATAATATTAATATTATTACTTGATGCAAAGCTCAAAAAAGTTGATTTTACATAATACTGCCCCTTTAACATTTTCTGCAAAGCTGCTTTTAATCTATCTTTATTGCTTGCGTGTGAAAATAAAACAAAATAAAATACAAAAGTCTTAATGTGCTGGGGTATGGAATATTTTGCAAGTGTATATTCTACAAGGTACTGGCTAAAAGAGGCTGGATGCAAATTCATTTGACATTTTTCAGATTTTTATTCACAACACATTTTGCAAACCTTGCACTATTTTCTTTCAACTTCACAGATGTCATTGATGGGACATCGTTGATCACTTTGGTTATGTGACAAAAATGCAAAAGAATTAATGGCGTATGAATAGTTTTGCAAGCCACCGTATGCCATTCATTTCCTTGGGTAAACGACCAGAACACCCACACATCCCCCTCGCTTCCAGGAGGAGGCAGTCTCAGGTCAAACACGAAGCATGACACACACCTGCAGCAGTGCTGGACGTACAGGATTAATCGGCCCAAGCGTGGCCCCTAATGAAGAGGGAGCCAAGCGTAAAGAACACCACCAGCCCCTTTTCTGTCAACCTGAAAGTCCCTATTCTGCCCAAACCAAATTGAGCTGTTCGTGCACCGTCCATGTCCAAGTTTGCTGTCGGAATGAATCATGCTGAATTAGAGATGGGTACCTGTCAACTCCAGTGAACGCGCCACATCCTTCCTCCTGCTCTCTTTGGATGAAATGTTGTGGGTCTGTAAGTGGCCATCTGGCTCACACAGAGAGACTGAGCAAGTAACAGGCTTGCATGTGCAGGTAGATGAAGACAGAGTCCGTTTGCATTCTTCAGTTTACAGTAACGTGATAAAAACGTGGGATGGGCCATTGAATCCCCACGGAGGGCCATTAAAACAGTCACGCTGTAATAACTTAATTACAGAAAACAGGTGGTTGAGGATAGAGGTGAAATTTATCATCGAACTTTTTCTTGCTTTCCTTTTAAACTACATGCTGTGACATCTGTCAAGCCATGGCAAGAGCGGAGGCGTCAATATGTCCTTGCGTCTGTGCTGACGAGACAAAATCTTTGACACTAAACCCGGTGAACCCTGAGAGTTTGAGGCTAAATGTAATTAGAACGCAATCAAAGCAGGACGCCCCCGACAGTGTTATTTGTCCCCTTTATTCCCCCCCCGGTGGTTAGAGCCTTTTTTTAGTGTCTCTAGGAGTAGCTACAGTTACACAACATGAGCGATGGAGCGAGGGGCGATAATGTTAGGAGGGCTGGCTTTAAATCACACTCGTGCTCATCTCCTCTCCTCCTCTGCCTCACCTACGTGGCCGGGTGACTGATGAAGCAGCATGCGGTCCGGGCTGCGCCTTGTCTCCTGGGTCATCTATTGCCCCCGGAGTGATAAGTGGCCCTGTCCTGGTGCCTGCTGCAAATACAGTCAATCACACAGCGGAGCCACAATACAATAGCGGCGTGTGGAGGACAGCGGAGCAATAACAGAAGTCAAGGCGACATCTGTATCACCTGAGGTGACTACAGAATTTCTCCCTCTGTGGGTTAGACAAAGGACTTCTGCCTCTGCCGGAGTGGTAATAACTCTCACATAGTGTTTAAACTGCAGGCTTAGGAGGTGGGAAAAAAAGAAGTGGAGGACAATCAGTGTTGACCTCTGAGCTCATTTGACACCTGTTCATTGACTTCAGTGGCAAAGGTTGTCAAACAGAGCACTGCATTCAAATGTTTTTAAGAACTTAATGAGAAATTGTTTTGGGACACTAATCAGGTATAGATAACTAAATAGATAGATAGATTGATTGACCATCCACAGCTACAATGTAACATTTAATTAAGATATTTTGAGTTATATACACTGACCACACACTTTCCATTAAGCCATTTGGACAACCGGATGGATTTTGTATTTTTAGGGATTGACATGCCAAAATTCACCGATTAGGATCGCTGTGATGGGGAAAAAATAGTAAGGTAAATGTAGGCTCAAGGTCAATGCAATATTTCCTAATATTGCAGTTGGGAGTTTTAATTATAAGTTGGAGTCCTTATTGGTATATCAGAAGTGGCGGTGGCAGTGGGGTCAAAGACTCAATAATGCACATGGGAATTAAAGGCTGGCTGGTGGGATCTGAACCAACACACAACTACTACTACTATAACTACTGTAGTTCAAATTGCTGGAGAAGTTAATGCTGGTTCTCATTAACTTGAGAACCAGCAAAACAAAGTGGCAAAACAGAGTGTCGCAGTTTGTTGTGTCTGCATAGCTACTGCATAGAGATAGACCAGTCAGGGTTCCCCTGGTAATACCTGGTTCTCCACCAAACAATCCTACAGCAGGCCTAAAACCATAGAAAAGCATACAATTTACACATATATTTTTTGTTGACAGATTTCATTTTCTTGTCTATTTGAATCATTCTTTCTTTAAAAAGGTATATTATCAGATTACTAATTTAATTTAATACACATTTAGGTCCACCTAGGTATGCTTTTTAGAGAATGTTGCATGATATTTGAGGTCCTATTTCCCATAATTCTTTTTATAAAGCAAGAAATGGGACTTCTAAAAGATGAAGTTGTGTTGTTCCTAAAATAATCCATTTTAAGATTTCACACATGGCCTCCTGGCTGCACTTTGGACACCCCTGTATACAGCAAATAGTCCCAGAGCACTGTGAAAACTTTTTCTGTGTAAAAAAAAAATGTTCCAACATTAAGTTTTATAAAATTTTATTTCTAATATAAGGCGGAGGTGGCAAACCTCTCAAAGACTAACCCAGATGCACTTTGTGAAGTTAAATGGATAGAGCGTAGAAACTCTGCCAGAACTGCAGCTTTGATTCCCTCTGGGATTACCCTCACTAGAGACATGTTTACTCTTTGGCACTGTGAGATGCTCTTAAAAAAAGCATGCATTCAGGCATATTTCTTACCCACACACACACACACACACACACAGACAGAAAGAGAGAGATTAGGAGAAAATTAACATACTTTTTGTCCTATTAAACGTTTTGTATTGCAACACTAGATGGCAGCAGAGCTTTGCTCCTGCACCTCTGACTGATTGCATATTTAAACATTTACACATCTCACCTGATCATTTATATGACATAACCTGATTACACACAGAGTCATATCCACATGTTCACCTGCTGCTGGAGTGACATGTTGGCTGTCAAAAAAAAAAAAAAAAAAAACTCCTGATGTGCACGCCGTCATCCCTAGTAAGAAAAGGGGGTGGAGGGGGAAATCTAATAACATGGCTGAGTAGCTGCTCAGCCTGCATGTCTTGCTGTTGTGAGTTTGCATGAAAAGAAGTGTGCATAAATTAAAGCTGAGTGCACTGACATCCCTTCATTGGCCTTTTCCTTTAAAAAAAAAAAAAAGCCTGTGGAAATGGAAAATAAGTCTGACTTTTGGAACAGAATAATTCCGCTAATCCTTCAGACCTGATCACAGTTTGCCAGGTAATTCTTGGAACTTGGCACCCTATCTTTGAAAGGAAATTGGGCTTAAGATACGTAGTTCCTCTGGTCTTCAGAGTGACTCAAAGACTGCCAGCAGGGGAAGACTTGAAAGTTTGGATTTTAGTGTCTTTGCCTCTTTTGCTTCTGAGTTCAAACTAAAACAAACAGATTATCTTCATGTTAAAACAAAGTTTCTCTTGATCTGTGCTGTAAAAGCATAATTTCTATGTTTGATTTATATTAATTTTCATTTTCTACCATACTGACACAATTAAAGAATTGTTTATATTTGTATTTGTATATCAAATACAGAAGAGTAAATACAAATGCAAAGCCAATTAATGCTATATAAAAAAAGTAACCATGCCTTAAGGTGAATACTGGTTGTGCCGTTATTGCAGGTAAAAAAACAAAATCAATGTGGGAACTGGTGAAAAAGCATTCCTATAATTAGTAATACCCTTTAAAAAGGAAATTATCATTAACATTGTATGTGATAAATTGGATATTAAAAACTAAGCAGCATTAAGAAATAAAGAAAATAGATTATAGCACCTCAGAAGCTCAGTTAATCAGGCATATTTCTATAACTTAAGAATGCAGCAGCCATGATTTGGAGATTGGAACTGCACAAGAACACCTTGTAAAGCAAATTATAGTCTTCACTGCATGTAAAATATCAGTGGTTCGTTGCTTTGCAAATGTTCAGAATGACCTACTTTCTCTGTTGTTTCATTTCTAACTTTTCAGATTTCTTGGACGAACTGCCCTGAACTCAGTAACTTGATTATGACGGACAAGACTACCAAACAAAACAAGGCTTTTTGCCTAAAGTACTTCAATGACAGTCAACTTTGTTAAAGCGTCAGTAAATCTTTGGATTGAAACATAGAAAAATGCTTTTAATTTTAATTAAAACATTTTACATCTTTGGTCATCAAAATTAAGTAGGTTGCATGCTGGATGCATTGTTTGCTCTGTGACATCAATTAATGATGGCATGTTACAAAAATGGTCAATATGTTACTTCAACAACCATTATATGAATAATATTTGTAGTGTTGACGGACATATTTTTGTTGCCAGCTTCAGTCTTAACAGATTATAGATATTGTGATATATATGACATTGCACACAGTAATAGTGATACAAAATTTTCTGATTAGAGAGCAGATTTCATGCTTATATCAGATATTGCAATTGGTCCAGTTCCATTTTGTTTCATTATGTTGAATAATTAACACTTACTTTGACTAAAACAAATGCAAATCCATTTATCAAAGCTATATAAAAAAGTAACTATGCCTAACTATACAATATTAATGTTAATTTCCTTTTTATGCTTTATTATGCTTTGGTTGTTCTGGATCCTTCTGTAACCTCCTGAATGAGTCGACATTCTTGCTCTCTTGGAGTAATTTTGGTAGTCTGGTCACTTTTTGGCAAAGTCCCTAAGCCTTGCAAAAAGTATCAAATGTTACTCATATTTCTTCTGAAGGTTTAATGATTCTCTTGTGGAGTTTTCTGGAGCCTTAAAAAATGACTTTGGAACCCTTTCCAGACAAAAACAAATTGCTGAATTTCTTTGGATCAGGGCATGATTTGTTGTTTCTTGAAATCTTTTAGACTACTTCATGATGTCAGTCAGGTTCTATTAAAGTGATTCCTTGATTTAGTTTGCCTGGTGGTGGCTAGCAAAATTGAAACGGGCTTTAAGAAAAGTGATTAATTACAGTTAATTCAACAAGAAAGTAATTACTTTCTAAAAACGGCCACATCAGACGTTTGGGTAGCTTTTTTTCCCCACTGCAAATATTAAATAATTTCCTATTTACTCAGGTTGCTGTGTCCACTGAAATTTCTTTGTTGATTTGATTTTGGTACTAAGGGGCATGAAAACAGAAGAAAACTGTAAAGAGGCCAATAATTCCTTACAGTACTGTAAATAATCCACTGACCCTGAACAAATGCTGTGGGCTGCCCATGTTGTATTTGTGCATGCAGTGTTACAGTAAACACACTTTTTGACTCCGAGAGGCCGTCATGATTCATCCCATCATGACTGACTGCATCTCTGCGGTTAGAGGGTGCGCGGGGTGAGCTTATCATCCGTCTCCTCATTTCATGCCCTGTAGCAGACAGTCTTCAAACACCGATGTGGCCATCACTGACGCACCTTAATTGCTCCACGGGAAGCGTATAGGAAGAAGCAGCAAGCACACATCTAATCATCATATTAAGAGGAAGCTTCAGGTGAGATTCTCTCTCAAAAAAAAAAGTGTAACCTTTCTGGCTACAGCGTTTTCAGGATAAGGTGAGCCGGCTGCGATAGCCTATCCAATATCAGAAACTAATGAGGCAGAAAGAGGAGCCAGAGCAGACAGACACTATCATTTCAGCTCCATGCTTTTTCAGAAGATAAGCTTTGTCAGAGGTCAGATAGTGTGTGATAGTTTGACCAATTTCTAGAACCATTTCTGGCAGCGGCTTTCGATTTGATGGCAGCTCGGATTGTCGACTGTGGCGAACGAGCAGCAGGCGTCGTGCTTGCTCCTCACAGGGGAAATCTCTTTTGGGCTGCTCGGAGTTGAACCGCCGAGCGCTCTTACTCCTGGTGAGAAGATTGCTCTCATGTTTTATTGAACGCTGCCCCCGGCGCCTCTCATCCTTGACAATCTGATTCTATGAAGGCCCACCTCCTGACCTTAATGTGCGACCAATAGGGTGTTGCATTTCACTTGCGCTGACCCCTGAATCATCGTCATCAGCCTCATGGAACCTTTGGATAGCATTTATGGGCCGCCATCAGACTGGATTAATATATTTGCTTCCCTCCTGCTTTGTATCCGACTGTCCTTGCCCACGAATAACCCGGGTTATTATTACGTTTCTTGAATTCATTAGATCACACACAAGGCTAGATGGTATCCTATCCATCCCCTCTTACCTCTAAAGCGCTCATACTAGCTATAGACGTGGCCCTTGAAATTGAATATGTTGGAATATGTTTGAGTTTGAGTTGAGCTGGATTATAACTGGTCTCAAAACTTTGACTGAACTTGTCTACCTTTTAAAGCGATTTGGCCATAAGTCTAGTGTACTTTTAGCGAATGTGTTACATTTGGGTCAAGGCTTTTCATCTTGCCAGCCGCTGCCCGTCGGACCTCTGCAGCTGTCTGTCAAGCTGCATTTTAGAGGAGATTTAATCCACCGACGCTACCACGGAGCCAGTGATGCTGCCACATAAAACAAGCTAAGTCCTCTATTATCTGTTTTATCCCTCAACCTTTATGGAGTTTTAGAGAAGGAATAAGGAATCTATTTTCTGAGGTGTTCTTTAACTGATAAATCAAAGAAAATCTACTCTCCCCAATTTTTATGTAGAGGTCACACTTATGCGGGGGCTTCCCTGTTTTCATCTTCTCCAAACCATAAAAAAATGGAGTCATAAAACCTCTATAAAGCTACGTAATCTGGAGAGCTCAATAAGCAACAGGGTCATTTTTGTCATTGGATTTGAGGCGCAGGTAACTGGAAAGGACATTTATTAACAAATTTACTAATTTTGTGATTATTTTTTAAAACCATAAAGCACTAGGTTTGCACTTGTTAAAGAGTTAAATAATATACAATGACACTGTTAGTCAAAGCATCTACTTTTCTGATTAATGGACTGAAAAGTGGGTGAGATTGTTGTGCTAATTTGATTGCTTAACAAACTGGGACTCGTGTGTGTCTCTTGACAGTTACAAATGTGCTCAAAAATCACATGTGGGGTACCTCAGGGCTCCATTCTCAGGTTACTTTTATTCATTAACTGCATGCCACCCCCTCGAAGATTGAATACTACATCTGCTACCATACACACGACACATACACTCCAGTTTAAGAAAGGGTCAGACAGAAGTAATGAGATCAAGCCTTATCTGCACTCAGTAAGGAATAACTCTGCAGAGCATGCTAGACACTACAGTTTTATTAGAGTTATGAACTCTTAGTTACATTTCAAAAGCTAAATAAGGTCTATTTTTAAATGTGCCTTACTCATTGTCGGAACTGATTTCCTGAGAAGCTGCAGAATATATTGAGTCACAATTGTCAATGTTTGTGATGTTGCTACCACAAAGGGTTGGAAGTAATTTTTGGTAAGCTATATTATTGTATGTACCATGCATTCAAACTCTGCATAGTAATGACATATTTGGTGAGCTGGAGGGAATCTAACTTGATTCCTACAGTACGTACAGTATCTTTTTACTGGTCTTGATCTAAAGCTCACAGAGAATGCTGTTTATATTGGAAATATCAATATGAATATGATGAAAAATGGAGGACAGAGCCTCCATTTTTTCTCATTTTTGTAGGTTTTTCTCCATCACAACATTCAGCAATAGTACTGCAATCGTTGGATGTTTCCCTGACAATGTGCAGCCCTAGTTTCCTGTCAAAACAGAACAAAAATTAGTTTGTTCTATTTTCAGTACTGTAAATATTGTAGCAATGTCCATACAGCTCTCTGCACTAAAAGGGGGAAAAAAAGACAATCATACAGCTTTTCGTCTTCTAAATGGTTTCTGCCACCTTCCGGACTACCACTAGGAAAATGGATTACGTCACAGCAGTCCATAAATTAGAGCACAGACTCCACTGATTTTAAAATGTTTTTACATCTATTTTACACATAGCTTCTTGTTAGTCATCATGTTGACCTTTTAAGTCAGAGACCTACACATTCAGTGTTCCCAGGAACAAAACCATAAAAGAGGAAGCAGCATTTAGTTTCTGATGCAAACTACCTGAAAACCTGAATGAACAGAAATAGTTACCTCCTTCAAATCATGGCTGAAACATTATTTTCTAAAACATTTTTATCATGCTTTATATTTTACGCAGTACTTTTGATGTGATTCTTGTCTTTAATATATATTTGACTGTTTTCATGTTTTTTTTCTAAAAAAAAAACAAACAAAACTTTAGGAATTACCTTGTGCATGAATGGTGCTGGACACATAAACTTGCCTTGCCTCACACAGTGTGTGTGACAGTGTAGTCCCGATCAATGTTAACACACATATTTATCTTGTCTTTCAGCATAATTCTGCCTGTTAATATGCTCACACTGGCTAATTAACCCTAATTATCACACAGAAAACAACTCAGGCTAATGAGAATGTGTTTGTTTCTATTTTTTTCTTATCTGAAAAGGCATGAAAAATTCAAATGAATCCACCGAGACTGATAAATGGGAAAGATTTGAGTATTGATGAATAATTCATTGTGTTAATTTTATTTTATTTTTTTGTAAACGTAAACAAAAGTTAAAACAGTATCACTCCTGCTTTGGTCAAACTTTGGATGACTGTTTCCTGAATATATCGTAACACTTCATACCGCAATCTCTGATTCTTACTTTTTTTTTCTTTTTTTCTTTTTTTTTTTTTTTACATTTCCTTAGAGGAAATGATTGATCTGTTTAATAAAACAATTTTTTGCTTTGCACAAAATGATTCTTGTACAAAAGATATATTTATATACGAATATGAAAATCACTTGAGAAACTTTTCCTCTGGCTATAAAAAGAAATAACCCTTTAGATGTCACATTTAATTCTTTTCAATGATTATTGTTCACTCTCTTCTGGAAGAATCGTCAATGATTTGTGTCTTTGAAATGTCTGCGCCGTTTCATCGGACAAATAAGGAAACCCTAGAAGGAAGAAACATTTGGATCCTTGAGAGAAAAGTGCCTTTGACTGAGCAACTAAACATCTGTCTTAGGGGTTTTCTGCTAGTCTCAAGAAGCAGCTCCCCACAGGGGAGGTGGCATAACATTTTTTTCCTCTGCTGAACGAGCCTTTTGCTGCTTTGCTTTCACTTAACCACTGTTTGAAGGATGAACAGAAACACGAAAATGGGCTGAGAAAGTTTGATGACACTTCCAGGCAGTTGGGCATTTATGCAAAATGCATGTTTCTCAACGCAATCAATGTTATTTCTTCACTCAAACAGTGAAACGACTCCAAATTGCATGCCGATGTGTTGCCGTCGCCCCGATACAGCTATCTGCTTGTGAGATGCAAGACAGAAAACGGAGAAACTTATTTATCCCTGAAGGGATTTTTATATGATTTGTTGTAATTTTTTCGGAAGTTGTCGTGCATATTTCTGTGTTTTTACTACTGGCTCTGGAACTAATTGCCCCCTTGGGGATGATAAAGATTCTTAAGCGTGAACTGAAGTCAACATATAGTGCCTTGCGAAGATAAAATATTTATGTGAAAATCTGAAAAGTGGGACGTCTCTATTCGGTCTCCATTACTTTGATATCCCCCCCCAAAAAATTCTAAATTGTGCGCAGTGTTCACAAATTCAATGTCTCTGTGAAGGTTTTTTAATTTTATTAGTCTGTTCAAAATATAAACATCTTAAAGTGCTTCACAATAAACCAACAGCCCAAGAGTCAACAATACATACAAAGCAGTAATTAGTGGAAAAGCAGATAAAAATATATGATTTTAGCAAGGTTTAAAAAAAAATCCAGAGTCCAAAGGAAGTCAGTTCCAGAAGCATTGATTATTCAAACAATCCAATTGAGGCTTGATTGTGTGCTAGAGGTAAGTCTATAAATAAACAGTAAATGCTTATAATGTTATTAGAAATACTTCTCAGAGAAGTGACTTTAATAGACCAGCGCTTAGCTGATCTCTGGATTGACCTCAAGTAACAGGAAAATGATGAAGATGAGCAACAGGTGTGGCGATGCCTTCAGAGAGAACACTGGCTCCCCCTACAGGACAGAAATGATCTAGGCGCCGTCTCCTACCTGATCCTCGCAGTATCTGAATTTCCACTGAGCTCAAGCCACAGCATGAAAACGAGGACTTCAAACCTGTCAAAGCCTGGCTACCAACAGGCAACAGTTATAAAGAAATGAAGTGGCCAAAAGGCTCATTGTAACTCTCTCACCACTAAGTGTGGAGCGAAAGTAACAGCTTGAGCCACACCATGTCCACTGTGGCAGCAACATGCTGCAGGGATTTTCTTTACCAGGGAAGCTTTCCACTTAATGGGATAGTAAATGCAGGTCAAGACTGGAGGGAAATAATGTTATCTAGCAGTAAAGCTATGCTAAGCTCACACCTAGACTTACAGTGGAATAGTTTAGTGCAAAGCTGTGTGTCGCACATCACATTGTGTGGAAATGTGAGTCTGGCAAAATTTGACCAATTTAAAAATGGAAACCAATCGTCTTGTTCCTTCAACATCACAATTGTGCACCATTTCATGTTGGTATAACACACCCCAACCTAATAAAATATATCTACATTTGTTCTTGCAATATATGGTATGTGAAAAGATTAAGGTTGAAATGTAGCAAAATGAGAAAAAAAGAATTGAGCTGAGGATACTCTCCGGACGCGCAAGTTTTTCTAAACAATTTGTAAGAAATTCTGTAATTCGTCGAGGCATTCAAACCTCAATACAATCATGAATGAGCATCAAATTTCAAGCCGTCAGTTGAGTAACCCTGTATGCATGCTTGTATACCCAGATGAGAGTGTGGCTTTCGCTGGCACTGCAAAAGTTCGTCCTGCCCACACTGGTGTTCCCGACTTCTCTGTTGTGGTTGTGCTGGGATTACGCCGGGGGATTAGCAGGGTACTGGCAGCGCCCATCAATGGGACATAAATGACAGTTCCCATCATGCACTCTCTCCCCTCCTCTTCTCCAACCTCCCTTCGCCACTTCGCAAACTTAAAGCGCCACAAACAGCAGATTACATGAGCTCAACTGCAGAGGAAGAAGTCAAACATCTCGCAGTGGAGATTAGGCTAAACAAACTTGTCTTCCTCTGCTTAGCACCATTCAGCCCGTACACAGAGAGCCGTCTCTCATGTCCCAGTTTGGACGAGATTAGGAAACTGCAGGCGGCTCTGTCCTGCTTCAAAATGAGTGAAAAACAAGTATTATAAATTTTTAAAAAAGTATCACAATTTCCACCCCATATTACTGTCAGTTTTGATATATATGTATTTTTTTAGGAAAATGATGCATACTAATACCTAGCACAAACATCCAGAGATCAGAATCACTTGTGTTGACAAACTCAACGCATGTTTTGGTGTAGTTCTTGGTAAAATTGGTCCAGGGCTTAGTTTACATGCTTCCAGGACCTCGGGCAATAACAAGAGATCAAGCTTTTATGTATGTTTGAACCATCTGTGCCCTTGTTTGTTCAGGTCTTTGCTCTGAACCTTTTAAATTTTCCATACTTGGTATTAATGTTTGGCGAAAAGCAGCTTCCAGCTCAGACTCTGTGCCAGAATTTAATGTATGGGATAAAAAAATATAATAAAAATACATAAAATATCTTCAATTTCCCTTCCAAATTTCACACATTGAAAAATGATTTTGTATCTTATGCAATAAAGTCAACCACATGTCAGAAAAATATTTTTTTTTCTCTGATATATCCAGTTTTATTTGGAGTTAAATGTCATGGAAAAATATGCATTTCATCATTACAGCTGGATATTTGGGGCAGAATCAAAAATTTACTTTTTATTTTTTTGAAAGATAAAAAGACCAGATCATTTTCGCCGGCTTGCAGATCAACACATGGATGCTTGCAGGTCCCTTTAACTCGCTACCATGTTGTGCAGAGGTTTTGCAGTGTGCAGTATATGCATGTACGTAGTCAAAGGCTTCATAATCTCATCCTTTCTGGTTCCTTCCATCAAAACCTTGATGTACAATCAAGCTACATCAGCAAGAGAAAAAACAAATCAGAGTTTGTTTTTAATTAACGAGTGACCATTTCTTGATAATAAAATCCTTTATCCGAATCAAAATAAGTGTTACAAGTGTTAAAACTCAACATGATGTCAGTCGGTTTAATTAAACAACCACAGCTAATCTGATTTGAAAAGGTGTTAATATATCTGGTGAGAAATACGAGACGTTAGTATTTGTTAGCTCAAAATAGCTCTGAGTCTACAGCCGTCAAAACAGCAGAAGTTGTGTAGGAGCTAACTTTTATATCACAACTTCTTTTCAAATATTTTAACATGACCCCTCCACCCACACAGGAAGCGTTGGAATAAATGTGTTATTTATTCTTGTTTGATCATCCATATTTCAGGAGACATTTCCTAAGGAGGAAATTGTAATTTTCAAGGAGTTAAAGTCTCTCCCTAGCAAAGTTCTTACTCACCACATCTTCCTCTGCTGCTGTATTGGCCATCTCATGATAATGCTAATGTTAAGGGTAACAAACAAGAATTTCCCTAAAATTAAGAGAGTTTGACTGGTCAGTCTTTCTTTACATATTCTAGGCTTAGTTCAATAAAAGCCTTTACTTAAAAGTTTTTGGGTGTTTGTGGTTCTACTTTCTGTTATATCAAATTAAAGCAAGAACAGTAAATCATGGCTACAAAAGGACAAAAAAGAAAAAGTGTTGGAAAAAAGATTTTCTGTTCCGAGAGCATTTTAATTTGTAATTAAACATTTAGTTCAGAAAAATTGTAAAAACTGCCCATTCTTGGACTGGATCCAGGAGCCTCATGTGGCCCCCGGGGGCCACACTTAGGAATCCACTTCAACATGCAGAAAAAGAACAAAAAGAGGGAAATGAAAGTCCTCTCACTCTCACATTTTCTTAGTCTAGGACTAAGGAAATGCCAAATGGGTGACAGTTGAAAACCTTTTCAGTTTTATTACTGAAAACAATTGAAGCAGGTGCATAAATTCTTATGTTAGAAAATACACAGTATTTTTTCATTTATTGTTAATAAAACACTTCAAAGCGCTTGCGAGTTAATTCTCTGCTGAATTTATGTACCAGCTCAGTTAAGTAGAGGTACATTTACACCGCAAACAGCATCAGTTTATTTTGCCTTTATCTATTTTTAAGTACTTTTTTTTTTTTACTCTTCTGACATTTGTTGCATAAATATGACACAGCATTATCATTTCTGTTGTACAGTACCTTCTAAACCGGACCTCAGAAGTTCACTCTTGTTGTTACACGACTCCAAATGCGGCGCCAGCTCCAAGTCTGTCAACCGCTGTAAAAACATCACTGCTGCCTGACTGGGTATGTGGTGGTCGCTCCAGCATGAACGACAATAAACCTTCCTCTATTTCGCCTTTGTGAAAAATGCTTTTCAGATGAACAACAGTTTCCAAGTTACAATCACAAACCGAAGGACAAACAGACCTTCAACTGATGATTTAACTTTTTTTCCCCAAACATGCTGCAAAACTTCTGAAAATTAAGCCATGTGTATACTAATACAAACACTGACATTTGGAGAAATCCATCCTCTCGGGGCAAACGTTGACACCACAGTCATGTTCCTGAAGGAAACGTGAAGCTTCCTGTAGCGGTTTCACTTTGTCTTCTGTTTTGATAACGTCACGTAAATTCAAGGTTACTAGTTCAGGAGAAGAAAAGTAAGAAAAAAAATCCTGATTAGAAGGTAAATAGTCATTTCTTCAATTACAAATGAGCTGATTTATGTCCTCATAGAACAGAAATCGTAGCACCGAGCAGGTGTGGAGGACCTCAGAGAAACAGTGAAGACGTGCTTGAGGAGGAGACAGAGACGCACACACAAGCTAGTCAGCATTTTGTTCCTCTCAATGTCATTCTGAGGCTATGCAAATTTAAGATAATCTTTTCGCTGGGTTTGAAACGAAAATGAGACTGGAAACATTAAAGCGTTTGTGGAAGCGCGTGTGGCTAAATGCTCCTCGGCAGAAGTTACCTCGATCTGTCACACAGAAGGATGATGTACACTGAAAACACATTCCCTCCCTCCTGGCACTCGCATTTATCTCTCGGTTTATGACCACTCTTCCCCCCACGCTCGCACATTTCTGCCGTGACATCCATCTATTTCAGCATCCTGACTCGCATATCCGGGGGCCCGTCTTGTCTCGCCGTCCTTAAGATGTTCAGGACGCATCTGTGATAGATTTAACCATATGCTTTCTCTTCATTTGGAAGCGGAGAGTGACAAGGCGAAGGTCAGCAGTATCTTTTTTTTTTCTTTCCTTTTTCTTTTGTCCTGTAAAATGACGTGTGGGCGGGGAGGACGGTTGGTAAGTTTTGAGAAGAATTTGTTTTTGTGTGTAGCATTAAGTAATGTAAAAAGAGCATTAATGTGACTTTTTAAGATAAGCCAATAAATCAACCATCCGGCTGCCACAGCTCTGCATCCAGATTTGAAAGTTTAAGTGCAGCACCAAAGTGTATATACCTCTTGAATACTTTTACATAATTCCCTAAAATTGTGTGGCTGTAATGTGACAAAACGTTGAAAAAAAAGAAATAAATATTTTTAAAAGGCACTCCGTTTCCTCCTGCGTCACTGTTTCTTTTTTTTCATTTTTTTGGTTCTAACCCTCCTTCAGAGTACAGCTCACAGTGCAGTTGCATTTACCTGTGTGTGAGGAGCAGGTAAATAGCAGAGGATCTAAATCATCCCACGGCGGCGCCGCAGCGCATGGAGCAACCCCAGCACACAGATGCTTCTGCTTATCACTGCGCTGCAGTGATGGAGAAGCTCAAATGTGCTCTCAGCTGTAGCTCATGGCAGCCTGCGCCCGTCTCCAGATAACTCTGAGCTGCTAGTTATGAGCTCTGTTCATTGATATGTTGCCTAATCCTCTTTATTTGTTTTAAAAAAAAAGCCCCAGTGCATTTGCAGCAACAAGTCTGTGAGCCTCACACAAGAGTGCAAGCGACTAACTTATAACTGTTAGTTGCTGATACCAGTCAGAGCATGCACCATGTTCAACCACTGAGGTAAAGGTGTTTTATTCCCCTCCTTCTGAAACATGCATTTCCCCATCCTAACCCAAACAGGTGCGTATCGAAAATGTCTGATAAGTTTAAATTCTGCTCATCAAATGAGCCCATATAATGGAGGAATCTCGTTCCTCATCTTTTGCTGTAACTAAAAGTTGTTCACACGTGTCATGTAAAATCCTCTTCACCATTAGAGGGCACTAAAAATCCACATGTAGCTTTCACACATTTCCTGCCCTTCAGAGAAACTATTAGGTTTTTTTTTTCTTCAAGAAAATCCTGTGAAAGGTTTTAAGATAAGAGACTTATTATTAGTTTGTTATTTTCTTAAAGAGAAGTGGCAATAATAATGACAAATTCCCAAATGAACAGTACAGAAATATGAGTCATATTTTTTCCAAAGATTGGCAAAAACTGCATCGCTTTGAATAGCAACATTAATTTGATTATTTTTGGTGATATGAATCAGCTTTGTGATTGTTAGGAAATATTTAAGAGTTAGATTAAGTGGGCCAATCCAACAAGAGATGAATGACTGTTTATTTTTTCAAAGTAAGTTTTAATCCTCAAAAATGGAAGAAAACCGGGTTTCTGCTCTAGGTAGTGGATCCTCTGCAAAATATCGTTGATTAACTCTCCAAGTACCAATACACCAAAACTAAACTGATTTGTTATGATTACTAAAACTTTATTCTTGCTAAAGAACTTTGGAAAATGTTGCTGTTGTGCGCCCTTACAGAGTCAGTGTAAGGTTTAATGGACACTGAAGCAGAATATGATTTGGAGTTCCACTTTCATCACCCGCCAGTCACCACAGCAGCACTAATATCTTGTATGTTCTTTTGCATATTGCTTACAGAGCACAGTCTATTCTACACTGACACTGGTGTCCATCAGTTTTGGTAGAGTTAGGATGGACTCATTGGTCAGGATGCAGTCAGTCAGAGTAAATCAACAAAAATTAGCCGCCATTTATACATCTTGACATTTGTGCATGACAACTGTCTCAAGCAGCAGAAACACGATGGGAGTCACGAGAGTCTGGTCTAATAAATGAATAAAAACAAATTCATCATATAACTGTGCACAACATTTCAGCATTTTTACGGCCATTTATCTCCAAGTTATTTATGAAAGTTAAAAACAAATACGTGAATATGAAGAAGAATTAGGCAGATGGGGGAAATTTGGAGTTTTTAGGCTTTTAGCCTTGGCTTTCCTGTGTCTGATGACATTATGGTGTTTGTAGATGAGCTGGGATGGTTAGGAGTAGATGAGTGCCACCCAAATATGGTTCCCTGTGAAAGAAGACAAAACAAATATGTTGCAACTCGTCACAGCTTGATGACTAACTAATGAATATTAATTTATGAATATTCATTTTCTCTTAAATTAATATTCATAAGAAGCGGGCAAATTTATATTAGTTCCCCCCACCACCACCCATCAAACCCCTGCTACACCCCACACCTCAGGCGCCACAAATAGTGACGTCGACGTGATTAACCATCATCAGACATTCAAAGTCGAGAAGCAACGGTTGATCAAGTCTCCCATCATCAGATTAAAATCCCGTGCAGGGTTAATCTGCACGTTGCCTCCTGAGAGGATGAGCAGTGACACATGATGACTTTAGTGCTCTGAAAGGGTTGAGCACAAGACAGCCCGCGATCTGCGTTGAGCTCCGCAGAGTCCCGTGAGCGGCGGGACACCGGGAGTCAAAAACTGATCACCACGGATCTTTCCCTCCGCCGCGCGCTCGCTTCGCTTGCATCCAGCATTCCCCCCTCCTCCTCCTCCTCCCCCACAACCCACCCGCCAAAGTCTCTCCGGGCTCGTTACGCACGGCTTTTACGCACAGTCCATGAGCGGAACTCCGCGTTTTCACCGACGCGCGCGGACCACGCTACAACTTCCCACTCCCACAGGTGTGATGGTGTCGAGCCAGCGAACTGAAGGGATGAGCGAGCCGGTCCGCTCCGCGTTCTGCTGAAAGGGAAAAGTCCAACCAGCACGGAACGATGGAAAGTAGTTGCCTGCAACCGCGAGCCGTGCCGCGTGCCAAAATGAGCTTTAAGCGGCAAAGCTGGATGATCCTATTGTTGGTGTTTGCAACTATATCAGCGGTACTCACACAAGGTAAGCGAGCGGAGAGTGACCATATGCTGCATTTTAGCCATTTTTAATATTAAGCGAGCGATATGTCCCAGTGCGGAGAAAGTCTTTTGGAGCATCTTGGGACAGTGCTTAATGGTAATAAAGAAAAAAGGAAAACCAAAAACGAAGATACTTGATATCTCCGTTGCATGTCTCTTGTTAGAGGGCTGGCTCCCTCTCTGTTAAATCATGACTAAAGCAGCTTTCTCTAAAGGTCTGAATAATAAATAAACGTCCCCCATTTACAGCACAAACTTTCATCTCGCTTTTCAGTAATACAGCGTTGCAGCAATGCTAAACTGAGCATAATTACGTGTCTCACTTGCGGCAAAGAATTGTCACAGTAGTGAGGAGTGAATTAAATATTTAGGATGAAATCAGCGAGGAGTATAAAGACTTGATGGTGTATAAAAATTTGAACCGTGCCTTCATAGGCTCGGTACATTGTCTCTGCTTTGATGTCAGCCAGGCACCCTTTTTTAACACACTCAGTGAAGCAAGCACAGAGAAATAAATTTATATCCTCAACTTAATCAAGAAAAAAAAAATGGAGTATAAAAAAAAAAAGCAAAGGCAATATATGTGAAGCGTGGAAAGTGCTTCTCAGATGGCCATTTCCAGGGAGTGCAGGCAGACTGACTTTTAATAGGATGACAAAAGCTGAGAAATTGGGATAAATCAGATTTTTCAAAGCAGCTTTAAGAGTTTCATTGGAAATAACAATCCCAACCAATCACTATGCAAGCTTAAGCCTCCCTCAATCTATCTGCCTTTTCTCTCTCCCTCTCTTCTCTTATCCTTCCATGACTCCTCACATGCCACAAGATCTCTACATGTTTCAACATTGTCATGCATTTGTCAGACATATGAGAAGATAAACCTGTGAAGGTGCTGCGATGCATTTCCAAGGGTTATCAGTTAGACTTAGCCCAACCCGTTGACACGTAATTTGGTAGTTGTTAAAATGTCACAATGACAAATGGGGAAAGTTTTTTTTTTGCCTGCTTCTAATTATGTTTTTTTTTTTTTAATACTTGATGATGAGCTCCAAGTCTCTGAGGTTGGAAGCCCTTCTTGTCATCATCTCCTTTGCTCCTCCCTCCTGCCAGGTCTCATCTTGGCCACTTGAAAATTTTACTTAATTTTGGGCCAAATGCATTTGTGAATATTAGGGTTTTTGCAAACTTAGCTTCTACACCTTACTCCTCAGAAAAGTAGTGTTGGTTGCAGGAGATGTCACTGATGAAGTGTTCAATCTAGCTGATTTATTGCAAACAGACAACCAGACAGCTGAATATGTTGTGAAAAAAACGCAGACTTAATTGGATATATGAGTAAATTAGTGCACATTGATCCATTATCTGGTGTTGGAACAAGACCTGTCACAATAACAAAGTTAATAAATTGTCCCAGAAGTTATTGCAGTAACTTCTGGTATTGTTTCTTTTGTTTTTTGTATCGTTGTTTTGAGACCATGTTCAAGTAACATGATGGTAATGGCAGAAAAATGCAAGAAATTATGCTTCGATTTCTAACAAACATTTTACACTGGAACTGGAAGATATTTTAAGAATCAAAAACCACAGAAACAACAAATAGAATGAATTGTGATGTTTCTGTAAACAAAATTGTCCTTCAAAAGAAAAAAGACTGAAGACTTGTCGTCGAACTTTTGGCAGAAAGAGAGAGAAAAGAGAAAAATGATAAATCACGGATATGAAAATCATTGAGCTCGTTTTAATTTATTATACGATTAACCGATTTATTGCAATAGGCGTAAATGGAAACTTGCCATTTGAACTGGAAACTGATTTGACTTCATGCTAAAGGCCCACATCATGGTGCTGCCAGCAGGGACCTATAGGCCTATGGACAGAACAATGCTTTAATCTACATAATATTGTGTTGCATCCCTGATTAATCTGAAATCTATATGCCCTTGTGCCTCTACCATACATAAGCTTGAACAAATCTCTTTCCGCTGCAGATTGCCCCTGAAAAATGTAACTTTCAATTAACTTATTGCAAGACTTTTGCCAAATTAACAAGTGTTAAGTGTGTGTCCCAAGTGGGTGCTTAAATGTTGTGCTAACGCCAGTACATATTTTTTGTACTTAAGGACCTCTTCTTCGGCAAACTGTCAGAAGCTCATAAAAAAAGCTGCCATGCTCCGTTAAAGATAGCTGCTCTGCAAAGGCGAGCCAGGCAACGGACGTAAAAACTCACCACTAAAACTTGATAAAAGATGCCCACCAGTGTCACAGGTGCATAGTTAGTTCTAGTAGTACCATCTCGGTCTTTGCCAGCGCGTTTGTAATTCCAACATATTGATATCTAGCGAATCGCCTCATATGTGACCAACATTTGATATCCGAAAGCACATGTAACAGCAGTAGAAAAGGAAAAACCAGATCTTTTCATCTCACCATTTACTAATTAGAATGCAGACACCCATTGCCTTCTGCAAAGCTGTTGGGATGGCAGAGTTGTTTTGCACATATGGTGAAAGCCATCAGTGCATATTAGGATTCACCGAGGATTTTCAGGCTTTAAGCATTTAATGGAAAGACAAAGATTGATTAAAACTCTGGGAGAAATGCTTTAAGACAAACACACTGAGCAGATGCAGAAACTAAAAATCTACAGGGAAAATATTAGATATTGTTTTATCCTAGGTTAAAAAATAGAAAGAAAGAAAGAAAATAAAAAAAACACTGATCAAACTTTAACTTTTGCATTTTAATTATATAAAAATATTCCTCTTTATGAATTAAAGTAATTATTTATGCTCAGAGATGAGATATAATCCACATCACAGCTTTGTTTCATGTGGAGTTTAAGTGAATAATTTAAAAACATTATGCGTTGGAATGTTAGATTATTTCTAGGTTTTGTATAATTTAGATGAACAATTGTTTTTCCATGGAGGAGTGTTTGCGAGAAACAAATTGAATGATTTGCAAAGCAAGAGCTGAATGCACGAGTTCTTACTTATAGCACTTTTTTATGTTAAAACAGTTCAAATTAAACATGGAGTTTGTTGAAGTTGCTTGGTTTCCTGGCGTGGCAGGAAGCTAAGATTTGAGTCCACACATTTTTTTGCTGAGGCCGATGCTGCTAAAGACACTAAACGTGAGTCTGCGTTATCCATTCCAAAACCAAGTTTTGATGCGTCTGGGATTGTTGTACAGTTCAGACATTGAACAGTTTTCAAGTTCGACCACATAGCTGTTGATTCAACGTGGAGGTGAACAACTGAACATGATCCTCCTCCAAAATCTCATCCACGTTCCGAGGAGCTAGCAGAAGGAGCTAATATGCAAAGAAAGCACAGGGCTCAGCATGGCAGCAGAAGAAATAACTGAAAAACTTTCATTCCTGGAGGAAACTGGAGGAACTAGAGAAAAGTAGGGAGCTTATATACTGGAGAAGGGGGGAGAGAGAGAGAGAGAGGAAGAGAGAGAGCGAGCGACCAGGTGAGCTTAATAAGAGGAATGTTGAACAGCTGGAGAGTGCTGAGGGAAGGAGACTAATAAACATGAAAAAATACAAAGAAGAACAAGCCTAATAATGGAGAATAAATTACAAGCACAATCAGAACAAAAGAATAAATAAGAAGCTAAAAACAAATAAAGAACACAGAGGGATGAGCTGATGAGGAAAAACCTAACAAACATAAATGCTAACTATAACACAAACATCAGTGGACTATGACATAGTTGACAAATGGCACAGTGGTTTTAGAGTTTATTGCCTCGTGTTGGTTTTATCCAAAAACATATTTAATGCCTTTGCAGCCAAATAGCTCTTTTTTTTTGTCATGCATGATGAGGCATTTGCCTGGTCTGTGTGGCAACAGCCACACTCTACTTGGAATTAAAATTTCACATTTGGGATTAGTTTTATTTCTTGATCAGCACCCTTTGATACTGTTAAAAAAAAAAAAAGATGTCCACTGTGGACACTGCTGCTGGTGTTTCTTGGTCATCCTTGAGCATCTAAACCAGTTTCATTCAAAGGTAGCAGGTCAGAGTCAGATTGTTGGAAACTTGACAAAACTGGGAGTTCCAACACGACATTGATCCGAAACACACATTAAAGCTTCTTTTGAAAGTAGTAGTAAAGTCGATTTATCTAAACCTTGACAAATTTAATACATTTCTTACGAAAAAAAGAAAAATGATCACAACGCAAATCTTCAATAAAGTGAATAAAGTATGCATTTCTAGCTGGTCTTTTAAAATGCATCTGGCATGATGTAATAAAGCAGAAGTTCATCCCAACCGTCTGTAGAGACAGTTGGGAGCATCAGTGCTGATGTTATCCAACTTGGCTGAGGAGCAGGAGCAGCTCAGGAGGAGAAAATCTGAGAGGCTCAAACAGCTGGAATAGTTGGTGCCGCAGATTTGCTTGTATGTTTACCTCCTGAGGGCAAAACTATCTCTTTTGGAGAAAAACCTTCTCAGATTGCTCAACAGATATGTGAAATTTTGGCAATGAACAGTTCATCTCCGACTCAGAGCCTGCCATTTTTAAGTAGTTCTCAAAAAAAAAAAAAAAAACCTGGAACAAACAGACTAAGGTATACAAAAGAGCCCTCTTTTAGATTTTGTGGTACATATATATATATAAATATACATATATGAAGACTAAGATTACACGAGGGTAACGAAACCGAGCCGAAGAGATGATCAAACGCGCAGTGTTTTGTAACCTAATCAGAGCTACAGAGGTTTCCCTGCTTTTCAGATAAAGTAAGCTAGTTTATATTTACTTCAAATGGAGCTTCTGCCAGCTCTGGTTTCAAACGGCACATCTGTCACTGTGGCCCCTGGTAGGAGAAGCTGCAGCAGCCCAGATTCAGGCTCCAGTCTCCTCCTCGTGCGGCGCCCACTCAGTGAACATGAATGACACTCATGTCTGTGTGGGCAAGGAAGGAGGGAAGAAAGAAAAAAAAAAGAAAAGAAAAGCCACGCTGCTGGCTTCTTCTGAGGGCTGCTAGCTTGAAATGACTGTGACATGTAGAGTGAAGTCAGCGCAGTGTGAACGGTCCGGGCCAGCTTGACAGGCTTTTTAGCTGGAGTGGATGAACGAAGATGAAAAGCAGATGAGATGGATAGATGATAGAGAGACTCATCAAATGCCAGCAGCCATGAGGGGACATGACGAATGATTCTGCTTTAAACCTTCCGAACTGGAGGCACAACAATCAATAATTCAGGGATAAACACGCGTTATGTGGCATCTCTTCACATTTCACAAATGCGCGGGGCGCAAATTTTGTTGGAGATTTGATCTTTTTGACGATTTGCGGCCGCATGCCGATTCGTAGGAACGCGTTTGATTCCCTGTCGGATGTGATTTTATGTGCTGTGAGACGCTCAGCGCTGTTGGTTTTTATTGACTTAATAAGATGTTGGATTTTATTATTACCAACTAGAGGAACACAATTTAGTTTTGGGCCTGCTGTTGTATTTTTATTTTTATTTTTTCCAGTTCTGTTTAAAAAGACATTAAAAAGAGATTAAAATAAAATGACCATTGAATCAAAAGACAAAAAAAAACTTTCAGTAAAGATCAGATAATATTCATTCTGCTGCTTTCATGCTGACATGAAAAAGCCCAGAAATAACTTATTTTTGTCTTTAAAGTCATTGGTGTTACTATTACTAGTGTTATCGTCTGAATGTTGTTAGCTCATGGAAATGAGAAAAAAAAACACACTAAATGTAAGTTTAAAAAAAGCATTCTAAACTTTAATGTTATATCCAACTTTCCAATGTTAAAAATAGGACTTAATGATGTAGTAGCACAATAATAATTATAATTGCATAATAACTTACCGACAGTGCTCATTTTGTCAGATTGTGATCCTGAAAAGCAAATGGTAGGTTATAATGACAGGCAGCGAAAAAAATAACGATTCAAAATGACATAATTATACTGTTTGGAAATGACTGAAACTGCCTTCTTGTGTTATGCAAGACAAGTTTGTTTCCAAGCTTTGTTAAAAAAGAAATTGATGCTTCCAGAAGTTTGAAAGAAAAAAACTGCAGCCAAGATCCTGATCATTTCATTCAATGCTGCTTAAACATCAGAAATAAAAAGAATGGTATTGTTCCCATCCTGCACCTTTACCGAAAATATTCAGGTTATGATGGGAAAACAACCAGAAAGAAACAATAAGCTTGTTTAGACTGTGAGTGACACCAATTAGAAATAAATAGCTCATTACTTTTTTTACTAAAATATACTAAAATAAAAGAAAATTAAGGTGTCCGTTTAATGAATTCATAACGTTTACAAATACATTAATGCACATATTTTCCACCTTCTTTGCCTGATTTCGTCTTGTGGAAAAGGTTCAGTGACGTCCGATCAGGTTCTCTAACTTGACTTTAACGACTCAGTTGGAGTTTTTTGACTCTTTGTTTGGTTGAATCTAACTGAGCTCCTATCCAAACCCAGCATTGGATTGTAGGCACATTTTTTCTGCACAAAAAATGCTGAAACCAACCTAGAACTGATGGGAAGGTGTAGCTTTCTTGCAATGTGCTTCCTGTTCGTTGATGCATTATCGATCTTTACCATCTCGCATTGTGAAACCTGGTGTCCGTCTCCAAATCTCCAAAAGTTACAATCATCCCATGTAGTAGAACAAAGCGTCCAATGGGTGATGAGGTAATTTATCTCACCCATACGAAGTGAACTTCTTAATAACTTATAAGAAAACTGTGTTGAAAAAAAAAATCAATTGCCATTTGTAATATTCTACGCACTCCCCTGTTTTTTTTAATTTTTTTTTTTATTGCTGTGCCTTTTTCTGTGCCACACCTATCTGTTTAAGAGACGGAGTAAAAGATAATCGTCCAGGTGCACTTTCCCATAAATCATGCACAAACAGCTCTGCCTCTGTTCAGTGGTTCAATACCATAGTCGCTCTGTGACTATTAAAAATTTCATTATGATATTGATGTTTTTGAATGGAATGCATAAACTTCTACTAGTAATATTGTTTGCCATTCTTGGTAAGAGAAAAGGGGAAAGCTTAAGGTTTAAGGTTAATCTCAGAATCCTTTTTAATTCTTTGATGCCCTACTCAGCTGATAGGCTGTCCTTCAAAGGCCCCTGGGTTAAAGTAGGCTACAGCAGTTTATTACCAAATGTACATGGAGGCTGGGGAGGGTTTCTTTGGCTATACGTTTTCCTAAACAGTACAGCGCATTTTTGTTTTATTTTATTTTAGTAAACTGTAAGCTACTGTTCTTTATCTTCCAGATCCGAACAGCAAGGAACTCACTGATGCTAAGAGTCCAGTGCCTTTCCCTGTCTTCCTGCCGGTCAACTATGAGGTACGGGACGCCGACTACCTCTTCCTTAAGGAGGCTGGGCAGGACTTCATGAGGAACTCCAGCATGCAGAGTCACACGCAGCCCTTCGTTCTCTTAAGAGCCAGCCGCCAGCCAGCTGTCAACGCCAGCTACGGCCCCGTGTCCACAGAGAGACTCGTGCCTCTGGATCTGGTGCAGTCGGTGCAGCTCTTCAACGCCCCAGATGTCTTCACATTCAACTGGAAAATCCAGGCCTTCGTGCTGACGCCTCGGGTTTTCTCCTCCAAACCCAAAGTCCGGGTGCTCTTCTACGTCGCAGGGAGGGATTGGGCCAGAAGCCAGGGCGCCTCGGACGAGCTACCATGTGTGACGGTTTATGCTTTCTGGCAAACGCAGGAGGTGAGGGGTTCTTGCGCCATAGGAGGCGAAAGGGGAACTTGCATGGCCGAGCTTCTGCCTGAGCCGGGGTGGTTTGCTGCGGGGTCGGAGGGCACCGGCAGGGAAAGGCAGGATCCATCTGCCGGGAACTCGGTGGAGCTGTACTACCAGGCTCGGCCCAGGGTCAACGGGAAGTGCTTTTCTGTGAACGGAAGCCGGTGGAGCAGCTCGGCGCCGCCGGCCGAATACGTTCCCGTGACTCCCATGCAGAGGATCGGAAGCGTGCAACTCCTGCAGATTCCCAAGGGGATGGCCACGCTGTCCCGCCTCAAGCTCGGGAACGCCATCGTCATCCGGACGTCGTCCAAACCTCTGAAAAAGACCGACATCGCCACTTTCTACATACTGATGGCCAGCTCTGCTCAGCTGACTAACTTCACTCTCAGGTACGGCCGGGTCTGTTGTTGCTTTGAGTGCCGCTGCACGGAAAAGAAAAAGAGAGAAAAAGATAGAAACCGGATACTTTTTTTTCCCACTCACAGTATTAGTCATCTTCTCTAATTCTTGCACTAATCCACCAGCATCAAAAATAAGGCCATGTCAGGAGCACAGAGATATAACGTGGATTATGGCATTTCTCTGAAAATATCACAGTGGTTTTTCAGTGAAGGGAGCGAGATTACTTGCTCCGGCGCTGCCTGATGACATTAAGAGCTGCTTCAAGAGCGGTAGTCATCACGGTTAATGTGGATCAAATAAAGTCACGTGTGACTCATTATTCCTGAAGGCATGTATATGCCCAGCGTTTGCACTATGTTGGCGCATGAAGATTGTGGAGATTAATTGCGTGGCTCAGTCAAATTCAAGGCTTTTGCGTTGCAGCTTGTTTCCTTTTTTTGACGGCACATGCTCTTTAAGATAAATGTATTCCTTTGAAGGTGTCTGCCTCATCCATAGCTGCAAAAATCATGCGTTTCTGACAGCTGTGATAAAATTACTTTTCTTATCTCTGAAAAATAAACGTTTCACTTCTTGATGTATGTTCTTCTTGCTCCAACATTTATTTCATCATTTCAGCTTTTTCGTAGTTTCATCTCACGTCTCATTGCAACCCCTCAGCCGATGTTATTGTGATTTTAAGCAAACGGCAGGATTGTATAATTAAGTGAAAGGAAAGTGATACAGGTTTTGTTTCTTTGTTTGTGTATTACTAAATAAGTCCCACATATTTCACATGTTTACCGCTGCAGGTTTTCTAGTCGATTTAACTCCACTGAGTTTGACAATTTCTGGACTGGAAGTTGTTTCTTATTTACATTTAACAAAATATCTCAAGCTTGGTAAAATTGGGTTGGTTGGATAAACTCTTGAAAGTTTTGCCTCAGATTTCTGTGCTAAGATCCACACTGTAAAAAAAAACAACTAACTTACAGTAAAATACCGGCAACTATAGTTGCCGGTATTTTACTATATAAATACGGTAAAATACTTTGTTACTTTGTGCACATAGTCTTTCATTTACAACCTCTAATATAGAGTTTTTTTCTTCAGGATTACCAAGTATTTAACTCCATCCCATCTGCTAATAAAATCTCTCCAGTGGTGCCGCTCCTTCCTAAGGAAGTCAAAACATTGATTTTGCTATCACCAGAGTGATGCTCAGGGTCATGTGCGGTATTAGTCAATCCCTCCAGTTTTTCATGTTTCTGCCATGCCAAGGAGGTCAAGAAAAATCAACAGATCAAGAGCAACGTAATTATGAGTTTATTAACAATTTCCTGCAAAAATGGTCAGAAACATTGGGTTCAAGTGGCTGCTGACTCCCATCTGCAGGTTTCAGTATTTCTTACTTCTACTACACTGCTGCCAAGTTAAAGTCTTTGATTGATATGGCCTGTGACAAAAAGTCATATTTTGCAAAATAAACGCAAATATTGCAAATATTTCTGAAGTAGCACCATAAAATGAGCAATTTTGATCGCAAAAAAGCTAATGAAAACAATTGTGAGGCCGTGGAGGGACTGATTAGTATTCGGCCTCGGCTGCACATAGAAAAATTCAGCTTTGATGTCCTCTGACCAGAGAGCCTTCTTTAACATATTTGCTATGTCACTTAAATTATTTGGGTAAAAACTCGTCTTCTTCACAGCTCCCCCATAAAATACAGATTTTTGGAGTTTAATACTGAATTCTCTCCTTGTCCAGGCTGTCGGTTTATGTTTTAGAAGAACTAATCAGTGTGTCACAAGATATTTAAAGTTTGGGGTTTAAACTTTTCCACACATGGGTGGTGTGATGTTTGGTGTTCTTGGTGCCTTTTGATAACACATCCCAGGATGTGAAAACATGTTGAATTCTGTATATGAAGCCAAGGAACAACAACACGACTTATTCTTTGTCAGCTTGGGTTTTCTGTTGTCTCAGAAAGTGACGCAATACGGCAGAGATGTGGCTCAAAACTGGAGGTGGAGTGGATTAAACGCATCTGACCTGCTCTCACGGTTTCATTGATGTTTCCACGGTCATCTGCAGCCTTTTGTTGTCTTTATCCAGTCGGAGATCAAACAGAACCTCTCCGCAGTAACGCTCGATATGCTGATTTCAGCTGTCAGAACAGACGGAGCAGAGATTTGCGCTAACCTGATTACAGACAGATTTATTGTGTTATTATTCAAGACGGAGTCTTCTTTACTCCGAGCAGGTGAATAATGATCTGTCAGGGGAAATGGAAAGCTTTTTCTCCAACAGGACAGTTATAGATTTGGTTGGTTTGAAGAGGTAACGTATCGCCTTGTGTTTTTGAGCAAGGCGTCTTTACTTAGAACCCAACAAGAACCCGTAAAGGCTGTTTACCCATTAGTTAGTTCCTGGGTACTAGTAACACACTGTTCCTTCCAAGTGTGCGAATACCCTTTGAACTGTGACAATAAAACCACAAACTTCAAAGGTTTTTGCCGAAATGTTACAGAACCTGTTGAAAGACCAACATGACGTTTTGCATAATTGTAAAGAGAAAATAATATTACAGGATAGGATGATTGTCAGCCTTTGTTTACATATAAAAGTCAGAAAAAAACTATACCCGCTCCGATTTAAAATCCCAGACCAACCAGTAGCCTTCATAAATTAACAATTTTGCAAAAAAGAACCCACTTTTGAGTAGGGCTGTAGTGATATAATAATGATACGATACACGATATTCTGATCACGATACGATATATATTGCGATATTCAGCAAACGATGCAATTCAATACACTTTTGCAATTTTCTGAAAGATTTTAGAGGGACAGAGTGATTTTGGTGGCATGTTGTGACTATTATAGAGTTGGACTGAATTAATTTAACTGAAAACTGATTAAAAGCACCAACTACACAATACCTGGCTCTGGTTGGACATGGACACAGACTTAAAGTTGATAGCTGGACAAAATGAATCAAAGAAGTGGTGAGAAAACATGTTTCTTTTATTGAAACAGTACAAACTGTAGCTTACATGAATTTGTAAAGTAAATAAAGTGCACCAAGTACCCTGCTCTGAATAGTTTGATACCTTTTTAACCTTGACACTAAACACATCTGAAGGAATCATTTAAGCCTGATGACCTAATCACTCTCCCGGCGAAGCAAGCAGTGAGTGAGCAAGGTGACAGTTGGATGTTACGATACTTGCGGATGAATATCGATTTTTGTCTAGGAAAGAAAATATCAATATATATATATCACAAAATCGATATTATTACACAGCCCTACTTTTGAGTAACTTAAGCTCTATAAACAATACAGTTGTTATGTGAAAGCTTCAGTGTTTTGCTTTAGTGAAAGAGTGTAATCTCAACTACAAACCTACTATGACATGGACATCACCTACACTGACAGGCCCAGCTAGGAGAGCATTACTAGATTTAGATATTAGAGGTTCATGGTTACTCTGGAGGAGCGGCAGAGATTCCCACCTCAAGAATCTGACAACTATTAGTCATGCACTCCACAAATGTAGCTTTTACGAAATAGTTACAGTTTATTTCAAGCCATGTAGGGGAAATTGCATATGTGTGGAAGAATTTGCTCTGGACAGATGACAACAACAATTTGTTGTTTTTCTTCTGGCAAATTGTAAGCAACTACTACTCTGAACACACTATTCCCAGAGGGAAACATGGCAGTAGCAGCGTCTTGGTGTTAGAAATGACTGTCTTCAGCAGGGAAAAGAAAAGCAGGCCGATGTCAAGACGGATGAAGTTAAATATAAAACAATTCTGGAGGAAATTTCATATTAGAGGGTGCAAAGGACTAGCGGCTGGGGCAGAGGTTGATCTTAGCAGGACATCAACCCAAAAGCTCGCAGGCTGCACGTGAGGTCGAAGTGTCCCAGTCAAAGTCCTTAAATCCAATCGAGAATTTTAAAACTGATGTTTACAGACACTTTCCATCCAGTCTACCTGGGTGTGGGTTATTTTGTAATAACCCACATTTGTGAACATTTTTTGTCTATGGATGCCAAAAGCTGGTATTGATTCGAACCAAATGCAGAAACCAAATTGCAGCTGCAGTTCAAATGACTTGCAGTTGCAAGTCTGAATAAAAACAACAAGAAGAAAACTCTTGAAATCACATATTGTTTTTATTCCCTGCACTACTTTGAGTTGGTCTGTAACCCAAAATCCCAATGAAATACCCCACATCTTCAGCTGCGACGTGACAAAATACGGAAAAGTTCGGAATGACATAAATACTTTTGCAGAGATCTGAATTTTGCCCAACATTTTACATTCTATACATCGCTGATAATGAAACCCTGACAATGTTTTGTTGAAGATTTTGACTTTTTCTTCATTTAGTAATCCTCTTCCCAGTTTGAAAAAAAAAGATGAACATGGACTTGAACAGTTGAGCACATGCAATGAGACGTAGCAAAAAAGCATAAAGGTCAAAATGTTTCATCTGACATTTCTTCAAGTTTGGAAGAATATTTTTAGGGAGAATCATTAAATTCAATAATAGTACATAAACCCACGTAGCTTGAAAGGTTAGGTCATCTATTTGTCTTAATTATCTAGTTTTCTTTTCTTCCCGTCTCTTTATTTTAGCTGAAGCAACGAAGCCAAAAATGAAAAGTTAATTTCCCGCCCTCTTCAACCTGTCACTTTTAATCATTGCTGCTTTATCTCATTTACTTAGTCACCCAAAAGAGACCCAAATTAAAATCAGATAACCGTGATGCCACCTCACTTCCTCCCCCCACCCTCCATTTTCTTCAGTTCCCTCTAAGCCTCCTGCTTTCTGCATTTGGTTGGAAGACTGACAATATTACTTGGAATCCTTTTAGTAAGCCATCATGTCTGCACTGTAGGTTTCGGTGACTAAGACTCAGAAATTTCCGTTTTGCATCATCCTATAAGCGCCGTGCGCTCTGTGTGCTCGTTCCATTTCCGCGGCAACACGTCGCCACGCTGGCCCATCTTATCTGCATATTAACAAGCTCTGTGCACCCAGACTTCAACAGATGTCTGTGTGCTATATCACTGTCTGCGTATCCCATTAAGCTCTCCTTAATGCTCTCTCATCAGCATGATTAACGTGTTATTGATCTCTATGCCCAGAGTCGAGGGATATTTAAATTTAAGGTTGACCGAGGGGAAAAGAAACAAAAAAAAAAGCGTCTGTTTCTCGTTTTTGTCGAATAAATCAGTTTTTTTTCATGCAACTGTACCGCTTTCATTTCCCCCTACTTAGTGGAAATTAGAGTATTTTTTGTTACTTGTGAAGTTAAAAGGCATTGACTGTAAAACCAAAGCGGTTTGTTTTGCCTTCTTCTTTGCCTATTGAATCATCTTAAGGAAACGTTCAGACATGAAATTAAATTTAGCCGTCTTTCTCTATATGACACGGTTTCCGCTAAGCCTTTCAACCTGGAAATCTAATCCTTCATCTGTGTAACAAATGGGGGGTTTTACATCCATTTTGAGGCCCGCTGTCCCCGCCGTCCCCGCCATCTGGCAGGAGCGCTGGCATGAAGGTCCCCCCCCCCACCTCGAACTCCCCCCCGCTCCATGAGAACGATGAGCACGTTGTCAATGGCTCGCCATCAGACTGGCTAAACGTTGGACATTTGCCTGCATAATTAATGACTGCATCTGTTTCCGATTTCATTGGGGTTTTGTGGTGGTGCTGTGGCCCCCGTAGGAAACTTATCTGCACAGTTAGATTGGAAAAATCATAGTGTAGAAGAAGCAATTACAAACCTTATGGAGCATCTCCATATTGCCATTAATAATGGAATACATTGGGGTTTGGGCGTCCAGGTTACACCAAGGAAATAGTCCAGCTTCTGCTTAATGGAATTTTTAAATAATTTCGTCGTTTCGTATCAGTCTGGAAAACACTTCGTTTTAGAGTTAAGTCTGTTGGCAAAGCTGAGCTGTAATCCAAAATGTCATGACATATTTGGATTTGTAAGTGATAGGTTGTATACGTTTGTGTTCCAGTTCTCATCATTAGCACACCATCAAAAATATTCACACTCAGCTGCAGCTTCAAGTGCTTTGAACACTTTTGCCGTTGTTCTTTGCAGAGCAGCTGAAGGTCCATCAGACTGGTCAGAGGTCAGAGCATCTGGTAGTTTTACTCTGCTGTTACGGGTTCTCATTTGGATTTTGACTCGGCCATCAAACGCACAGATATCCTTCAGTCTAAATCAGTGGTTCTCAGACTTTTTACAGCGAATACATCCCCAGTAAAAAACAGGCAACCGTCTTGATAGACACCTTAAAACGGTGATGCAACAGGATTTGGACTTTCTCAGCTGCGTTTAAGTGATAATAAACAAGCATTCTTATCTTTTGATCGCTAGTTCACAGGTTGCATGACGTGGTTTAAAAATGCATTTTGTTTTTCCAAAATTTGAGAGCCTAAGGTTTACAGTTAAAAACATTTACAGAAAGCCCCATAAAGCCAGAGAGGTTTCTTACAAACACTGACCTCAAAATCCAATATGGCTTCTTTGTGTATAACACAAGATGATCGTCACACTAAAAAAAAAAAAAGAGAGAATTAAGGGGGCTGACATGAACATTTTGGTTGATATACACTTTCAACAAAACAATCATGCCACTGACATTGTTTTTCTGTTCTACAATCCTGCTGCGCTTCATCACCATCACATGACCAAACAAATACCGCCTGATTACTCCCCTCCATCTGCTGAAACACTTAAATGGCAACAAGATGAAAATACATGTTGGTTATTAACGTCAGTCCAGTTTTGCTTATCGGGCCGATACAGATATGTTGGAAAATAACTTGCATTGACAGATATCAATGTTAATGGTTGTGTATGCCTGAAAAAAAAAAAAAAAAAAAAAAAATGCTGTACATTTGCATTTTTAATACCTGGCATATCATTGAATCTTACCCACAAACACTGTACAGCTTCCTTTTGTAATGATTTTGCCAGTTTGTATCTGAAGACACAAAATTAAAAGAAATACAAACACATACCTCAAAATCCAGAAATACTCCGCTTCCACCTGCTATTTCTAACAGAAGCTAGTTTGACAATCATGGATCTAAACCACTACATTGTTGATCTGGCTGGAAGCTTAGGGTGGTGTAATCTCAAATCTTTTAGCTCTCAACATATTTTCTTCAAGAATTGCCCTGTTTTTATCTCCATCTATCTACCCAGCAGCTATGGGAAGCTTCTCCATGCTTGCTGAAGAAAACATCCCAAGAGCTAGATGCTATATATGTCTGCTGTGTCGCCCATGTAGCTGGTGGAAAAGAGAAAATACTATTTAACATTATACTGAGAATTACCGTAATCACAGATAGATGAACTCTAACTACTTGAATTATGACATTTCTCCCACGTACTTGTGCGTAGTCTGTGAGCTCCACTCACACTGTCTGCAGTCGGTTGAAATTTCATAGTCGATCTTTCATATTGCTCAACTTTCTCCTGATAAATGTCTTTAATTTCCCACAATCCGAATGAATACTAGTGAGCTTGATGAGTTATCACGCTCAGGTCTTCTGGTTCTCGTCTACACTGCTTCCCCAGAACCAAACATGGAGAAGCAGCATTCAGTTTCTATTCTCCATAAACTTCTAGAAAACCACAAAAGTGCTGAAACACTGAGCTCCTTTAAATCCAGGCTAAACCCCCCACCTGTTTAGAGTTACATTTGATTTGTAATAATTAGAGCAGAGATTAATATATTTGATGTATATGTGTTTGATGATGGCGTTCTTGTTTCATAATTGGTTACTGTATTACGTACTTTTGGTGTAAAGCACTTTGAGCCGCCTTGTAGATAAATAAACGTGCTATAAAAATAAACTTGAATTGACCTGACTATATACTCCCAGTAAAATACATTGAAGTTTCTGATAGAATGGGCAAAAGTACAAGAGATGTAAAGTATTTTTGCAAGACAGGGTTTATTCCATGAGTGCATATAGAAAATAATAATAACAAAAATAAAAAGAGTATTATGTAATAGCTGAGCCACTCCTGCCACTCATATCTTACCTGGTCAGAAAGTGAGATGGATGGCTGTTGCAGCACCTGAAAGCTGCCTTTCACACGCGCTGTCAGCATCCGTCTCCACAGCCATCCATCTTCTCTGCCCCGGTGCCTCTCCCAGCCTGCTGTCTTCCTCTGGGCCCACTAAGACCATGGAGACGGGTTTCTGTTCCCAACCACTCAAAAAAAAACACCTTTTCCAGATGCAGGGGAATCCTTTTTTTTTTTTACTTCTTTGA
This sequence comes from Poecilia mexicana, assembly GCF_051168715.1. NCBI lineage: Eukaryota > Metazoa > Chordata > Actinopteri > Cyprinodontiformes > Poeciliidae > Poecilia > Poecilia mexicana. The sequence continues at coordinate 24,507,913 of NW_028263378.1, read as the reverse complement.
AAAAGGGGACTTTAGATAAGACTCCTTGTTACTGCCACTTTTCATTAAGTACACCCTGCTCCACTCGGCCCTAATACATGGGGGTGTTCCATCATGGCAGGCCACCGTATTCAGAGGCAATTACTAGATTAACCACGCTGTTACGTTTTCTCATTATTACTGTGAATATTCCATCCTTCTTCCCTCGCTGATTGCAGTGCATTAAAGGTTTTAAGGTTTCCCCGATTGGAAGCAAACCGCACATTCACACTGCAATTATTATTCTCTATAGTCAGCAGAACTGCAATTATATCTAAAAGAGCTTACAAATCGCTGGTTCAACTAACACAGAGCGAAGCAGCTTAAAAGTAAAGGGGGAAAAAAAAAAGTCAAATTGCAGATTTTCAATAAACATATTAGATTCATCGTGGGTGGTGTGTTATTATTATTATTATTATTATTATTATTATTATTATTATTATTATTATCTCTAATACAAAGTGACACCAAGCTGCTGATTATCTTAGCCTTGCATACAGATTTGGAGCAGATTTGTGCAGTGCCTCGCAAATGGATCCTTACCCCCCTTTTGTCACATTACATCCACATTGCATGAATATTTTATTGAGGTTGTTTGTGATGGACTGACACAAAGTAGAAAATAAGTCTGAAGTGACATGAAGAGAATTCAAGAAAATGTGGAAAAACTCGAATAATCTAGTAAAGCGCTCTGTGCTTAGTTCTTTAATTTAAGCACTTCACAAAAACCTATCAACATTTCACTGTTGATCCCAACAGCAGCTATAGGGGGACACTGTGTTGACACTACATTACCATTACTGTGAACAACAACGGGTCCGGCCACCTCCCATCTCGTTGTCTGCTAAACCGAAACCAAATCAGGAACAAGCAGGTCCTCGGACTGAGACCTCATCTATTCTCCTTTGCTCATCTAAACCACACTGTGTGTTTTCCTCCTCTGTTGTTGCCTCCACAGCCTCCTGGGAGCGCTCAGACTGTTAACAATTACCCCCTTCTGTTTTCCTCTGTCAGTCACTCTGATGCACACGGAAACTGGTTTCAGCGACTAACCGGAGAGACTCTGAAGCACCTTGAAGCTGTGCCTTCCTTCTGGGGCTTTATTTTCTGTTCCAAGTTAAATGTGATTTAAGAAAGTCAGAGTTTTTTTCTTTTCTTTTTATTATTTTTTGTGAGTTTGGAGTGGCAAAATGTGTGGTGAAATACACAGAGAGGCGCAGCTTAGATCTAGGTGCTGTGTTAAAAAAAACAAAAAACACATGACACAAAATTACTTATAATATTTGCCACAGGATGTTCTCTGTAATCTTCTCGAAGTCTACTGCGAGGAGAAGTGGCTATACGGATCCAATAAATAACATAAACCGGGAGGAAGTCGCTCAACGTTGTTTTGGTTTGATCACAGTTTTTATTAGAATCCAATAACAAGCCTAACAAATAGAAATATGACGTTTTGTACATAATTTTTGCAAAATGGGAGTAATGAGGAACAAAATAGCAAAGGATGAGTACAAACTAGTGGTATGGCTATGTGAAAGGGTGAGCTGACCCAGAAGCACAGATGAGGCTAATCCCTAAACAAACAGCCTCAATAACCATAACATATTTTTATCCATTTGTCTTTTTTTTAATCTCAAATAACAATTATGTCAGAAGTATTGTATGTTGTATTTAGGTTACATCAGATCAGATTTCACCTGATATGTTCAAAAGAGGTGTTGTCCGAGTCACGAGGAACACATGGGCCTGTCACAATAACAAATTTTGCTGGACGACAAATTGTCCCAAAAGTTATTGCGATAAACGATAATATTGTTGTTTGGAGTCCATTATCAAGCACTGTAATTGTACTGGCATAATAATGCAAGAACACGTTCTCAAACATCAATAAACTTTACATTCAAATTAACACCTTGGAACTTGAAGGCATTTTAAATATCCAAAAATAAATCAACAAAATAACAGAAACATCAAATAAAACGGATTATGAAGTCGCCGTAAAGAAAATTGTCCTTTAAAGAAAAGGGCGAGTTGAGACCAAATCACCAGACCGAAGACTTTTGTCATCCAGGTTTTAGTAAAGGGAGCGAAAACAAGAAAAAAAAAATCATATCGATGGAAATTATTGAGTTTGTTTTAGTTACATACGATTAATTGATTTACTGCTTGTAGGAATACACATCTCTTGCATGTTTTTATTTGACATAAGAATAGATAATTTATAATTCATTATAGTTAATTAGCAATACACATAAATCCATGTGCTAGCTCTCAATGAGTGCTTTTTTTTTCTATCAGCACAATAGTTACTGCCCAGTTTTCCTGTAAAGGTTAATGTTGTAGAAATTCAACTTTGGTTTCCTCCAAACCTCTCACACAGTCTTCTGTTACTCAGCGACTTTATTTAGTGCCAGATTAATCCAGAATCCACCCACCCCACAAGCAAATAACACACAGACAGCACTCCAAATGAAAGAACAAAACCACAAGTTGGTTTAGAGGAAATGAACAAACACCCGTTCTGCTCTACTGTCACAGATCTGGTCTGAGAATCTGACACGTTCAGGTAGTTTGGAAAACTTGAGTTTCTCAATTCCTTCCTTTTTCCTCCCCCAAACTTTTCCCCTAAAATTGACATTCTTGACGGTGACACTTTTAAACTCCTGAACAAGATGCAAGTTTTTGATAAAGGTTCTTCTTCCACCAGCTGACATAACATTTTGGACATTCAGTCCCATAAACATACCGCTTCTCCAGAAAGCAGTAAATTGTAGAATTAGGGTTAATTGTGATTAGGATGGTTCCCTCAGATAAGAATTTACCCGTAAGGGACAATTTTGACTGATGTCTTTTAAGGTTTATTGGGCAGATTAGTAACTTTGGACCTAAACTTAAACTGTTTGCTGCAGCACAACAACTGATACGTTGATGATAATTTGTATTGTAATCAAATTTCTGGACATGATCTCATAACAGGGTCATGACAATACTATTAAAACCTTTTTATTTTTTTCAGATTGGTCAGCTTCTTCATTGGCTGTTCAACATGTTATTGCTATGCCAATTAAAATGCCTTTTGACTTTTAAGCAGCGGCGTTTAGCTGTGCGTAATAGACAGCAAACATTGTTTTTATTTGCGATCCAGTTTCTTTTTTGTTTTTTTTGTTTTTACACTGGAGGATTTCCCCTGTTAGCCTTGTCCTCCTTTTGTGAACTCTTATTAATCAGGGTAATGAGCTTCTGCAGCAAGCAGGTGGGACGGAAACGGGCAGCCTGCAGGGTGGGGGCGTGAGCTTACACAGAAGCCATGCTCACAGATCATTTATTCCCTTCTAATTGTAACCTTTAACCTTTAGAGATCTCCTTCTGTTTGAATTTAAAGCAGCCAAATTCATTCACTGAGAAAAAGGAACGCCCTCCGATCTTGATTTCCTGCTGTTAGGACAGCGGGTCGTGGCGGGCGCTGAAGCTCCACGACGGATGTTCGAATTAGCTCCCACTTAGGCAGATGTGCAGTCGAGCTCCGACGCCGCAGGAAACACAAATATGTTCAAAATATTCAATGCAGTGGGTCAGTATTACTTTATATCACGGGCATAATAATACGTGCAAGGTTGCGTTCCTCCACAGGGCTCACCGGGGACCTGCATTTCATTTTCTTTTGGCTGAAACTAAAACCAAAGTCAGCAGCAGGAGCGGCGCTCAGATTGCTGCTGCTATTATCGCAGATTATGCTTCCTTAGAGACTCGTAATGCGCTCTACACTTGTGTTTATCTTGAAGATTGGGAGATAAACCACACAGCTTTACATGCGAATGAAAATCAAAGAATTAGACTTTTCTTCTTTTTTTTTTTCTCTCTAAACTGTCTACCAGAACCTGTTTATGCTGTTTGTGAGCAGGTCCCACAAGAGATTTGAAAAAACAAAAAAAAAAAAACAACAACCAAAAAACAAACCTACACACAAATGGAAGAGGCAACACATGTACAGGGTTCTGTTGTTTTCTTATTCTTTTTTAAAAAACTCGTGTCTCTCTGTTGGCCCTCGCAATTCTTACACAACAGCATCTCATTAACATTTGACCTACTGGAAGCTACTTATGCCGGGGAAAGCCCGCGGGGACAGCATTTTCTCCCTCATAATGTACACAATTTATAAATTAGTCAGCCAAGAAAACTCCCAATCCATCTGTGTATTTTAAATCATGAAAGCACACAGCGAAAGAACAGACTTGAAGGTGGAGAAACTGGCACCGGGGGGTTGGATACGAGTTGCTACATGATAGTTGTTTTATGTGTTTCAGATACACACACACACACACACACACGCACATGCACACACACACACACACACACAAAACGCTCTCCTTTTGTTGAAAATAAAACTCCATTGTGATGCCCTGCAAAAACTGTTTTGTGCGGTGCACACTGAGAGGCCTGGAAAACAAGATGTGAAATATCGCATACATATACAGACATTTCCTATTGGCCACATTCTTGACCTTTTCATTTGTGGCTTTCTGCAGAGCATCAGTAAAGAAAGGTGTGACCTTTCGAACAGCAACACCCAGCAACTCCTTACTGTGGGACATCACGCTAGACATGGGAGCAGATGGAGCCATTGCTGTGATTTGTCAGAGAAAGGCCCCCATCCCCGGGAAAAGGTGAGTCGATGAAAAGTCAACACGACTCTATGACTTGGCCAGAACATTTTATGTGTGCCTGGTTTTTGTACCTGCAAATGTTAATATTTCATCATAACTACTCACCCTCAAAATGTTGTATTTTAGTTATGAAGGAGTCATCGTTTCTTCTGCAGAGAAAATATATCCTGCATCGTATTTCGTGTTCTGCGAAGTGAAACTGTTTTATTTTTTGGGAGTAAATATATACCGTCCCTACTGAACAAGTCGGTTTGGTGTCTGCTGTCTGCACCGGGTCCCAGAAGGACACTGGCTGCAGGTTCTCCATTAAAACCCGTCCTAAATGGGCATTACCTGCTCATCTGCTCATCTTTATTACCCGCTTCCACTCTGTTCTTGTTTTTATTTTGAAACATTTACCAGCTGCGTGGGATCACCAACTCCTAAAATGCAGCAAATTCGCTTTTTTTTTTGTTTGTTTTTTATTTTTTTATTTTTCTTCCACCCAAGACTTTCAAGAATCTGCGGAGTGTGGTGAGCTGCATCGATGCGACATTAAAACTATTTACAACATCTGCAGGTCAGTTGGATCAAAGTCGGCTCTCAGGGTTTCTGAGTGCCTAATCTCATTAAACAGGGCTACCCCCTCTCTTTATCTGGGATGTCCTTTCTAAGTCAGCAGCTTTGCACTGTTCACCTAAATTTAACCCAGGTAACTTAAAGGTTAACTAGATGACTTGTTAACAGTACAGTGCCTTAAAAGTACCGACGCCCTGTAACATTTTGTCCCTTTGCATTCACAAATGATGCATTTTATTGGGAATTTTTTTGTGCTAGAGCAACAAAAAATTGCACATAACTATAAAGTGGAAGAAGAAGAATAGTTTTTCTGAATCTGTGACGTCTCTGCCGACGTCACAGATTCAGCTGCGGAGAAGTTTGGAGAAGAGTTAGGCTATAAAACAATATTAACAAGCTCTGAAAATCTTCGATAGTGACACTGCACATCACTTTTAACTCACCATCCTTAGTGAGAAAGCAGTGATTTCATCGTCATGGTGTGAGGCTGCTTTCCTTCAGCAGGAACAGGGAAGCTTGTCAGAAAAGGAGTGGAGGTAAATACAGGTCAGCCCAAGAAGAAGAAGAAAAAAAAAACTCCTCGATACTATAGAGGCCTGAGGTGGAGGTGTTCAACATGTTTTAGCCACTAAATGCAACCAGAGCTACAACTCAATGGTTTACAACAAAGGTACACTTAGCATTTAATGTACTCGATAGGCCCAGTCAAAGTCCAGACATATATCTAACTATTGTTTACCTTGAAAGAATAAACTCCAATCTGACTAAGTTCTTGTTTTTACCCATTACTTCATTGTAATGGGGTTTCTTTTGATGTGAAGATGGAGGTAGGAATTGCATCAAAACATGGTACTCACCACCGCCGTCTGCAAGGAGTTAAAAATTACAAATATTTCAGACCCGATCTGGAAATAATTATAGCTGTCCTTTTTAATAGTTCAAACATCAAATGAACTTTGATGTTCATTTGATTGTTAGCAAGCGCAGTGGAAACCGTCTTAACACTTCCACAAAATCTGATATTTACAGTCCTTGTCTTTGCTCTAGAGGCTGCAGCCAATCAGCACAAAGGAAAATAAATATTGCTCCCGGATTGGCTGCTTTAGAAACACCAGCCAACAGTGTGTCAAGTAACATTGGGTATTTCAATTTCCAAAGCTGCATTTTCTTTTGAATATTTTAGATATGCTCTTTGTAAAAACTCTCCAAATAGCCAAATAACTTTGGTTTATGTTACACAGAAAATTCTGTGTAAAGCTGAGAGCTTGAATACTAGAACACACATTTTAAATCTTTTTCATCTTCACAATCCTACATCACTTTTATTGGCATATCGTAACAAAACACAATAAAGTTAAATTTTTTTTAATTAAACTTCTATTTAACCAGATAAAAACCCATTGAGATCCAGACTTTTTTCACTCGAGTGTCCTGGCCAAGAAAGGCACCAGCACTGGTCGTAGTGGCTGAGACGAGTAGACAGCGGTAAAAGTCATTAAAAATATATCAAGCGTGAACAATTTGACAATAGAGTACAGTAGCTGTGACAGTAATAATTTAAAATGTAAAGGCAGTGGGAATTTAAGATTTGAAACACGGGCACCGTTGACAGGATTTCCGTTGTCGGTTTTTTAAAGAATTTTGCCGAAAGTGTTCGATGAAACAAGTTCGGACAGTTTTAGCTCAGCTTGCAAAACAGAGAGCGCAGAAACGCTAAAAGCTTTCTTCTCCTCTTCTGTTCTCACACAAAGAGCATAGAATGAACTTTAAGCATAAGGCACAACTGATGCCTGTTCTCCGAAAAAAAGTGCATAAATAAATAGGAAGCGGGCCAAAAAGGGCCTTGTACACCAGAGTCATCCAGTGCGTATATCACCCAATATTCAGGGAAGACTTGCCAGCTCTAGAATACAGTTCACAGTTGTGGGTGAGGCGACTACAACCAGTGATAAATCTCAAAGCACAGCGATATACTGGAGTCAAGGACTGGAGACTGCCGGGTGAAAGCCTCGTATACAATTTTCGCCACACTCAAGTACAGGCAAAAACGCAGCTGGGATCAAAATCTTCCAGGTTCTGAGGAGGAAACATGATTTGTTTCTGCGGTGGAAACTGAGCTTCACATTTAAGTTGGAGATTAAATGTTTCACATGACATGAAAAGTAGACGCCTTGCAGATTGCCTGACAGAATCCGATCAGCTTTTTACTTTATACAATATCTCTCTTACTCAATATACATACAGTAAACAAGATCAAGTAGGATTTTTTTTTTTTTCTTGTACATTACAATAACGTTTGTCAAAGTCAATGTTTATGAGCCTCTGTAACAGAGAGAATTAGTGAATTGAGATCACTGGACAAACATTTTTAGCTAAGCAACCTAATGATTCAGCAAGGGGAATGTCAGGTGTCAGATTCCCCTTTGACCTTATGTGACGCATAGTTATTACTTCCTGCTATGAGCCATCAGATCATGCGCTGCTGATCTCAACAGATAACAATTCAGCCTAGTTGGCTGCTTGAACGTGGTGTGTAACCGTGCAGGGGTTTTACAGATGAAAACATAAAGTAGGTCATTGAAAGCTGATCACTTCACTAATGTTGGGCAACAAAACAAAACGCAGCACAAAGGCCACCTAAAACTGGATTGCAAGGGTTTTGATCTAATCTAAAAAAGAAATAGTTTTTTTTTTTTCTATGACTCAAATGTGGCTGCAGCAAAGAACATCAAACATGCTGAGCTGCTGAAGGATTTGAGAGTAAATATCATTCATAAACCAGGGATCACACACATTTCGGACCTCTTCATGAAGCCACACACTCAAGATATTTACTGTCTTTTAGGAACCAATAAACTAATATAAGATTACTTGTCACGCCATCATCTATATAACAAACCTGCTGTCCATCCAGCTGCCTAGCCACATTGTTGTGCACCGCATAAATCTGTGTTGCTCTCCAAGCCTGCAAGTGAACCCCAAAGTGGGTGCTTTGAGATTAAATTCAAACAGTAAGATTATGTCTGCCTTTAGAGTCGCTCCAAGAAAAGATTTTATGACTAAGGCTCTCTTGAATGGCTTCCAGGGTAGGAAGAGCCTAAAGTGTGTGCAGCCAAGTTTTGCAAGGAGCTCAATTAAGGGCCAAGCAATGATAACAGGAGGACGGAGGTAATTCATTGGTAATAAAGCAAATTTATACACTTGAATTTTGATCTAAATCATTATTGTTTGCTTAACTGAGCTTTGTTTTTTTTTTTTATATAACCGACAACTTTGTTTGCTTTAAGCAGAGGCGGGGCGTTAAGCCTGCGGACGTTGGTTTGACCTCGTTATGTTGTTTTCCCCACTTGTTGTGGATTATGACACTGTTTACAACAACATTGTATGTTGGTGAACATATTTCGTTCACCATTACGGCTAATCCTCTCTAAAAATGCGACAAAGTACGCAGGACTCCTGCTGAGGGGTGTCTGCTGTCGCAACTCTTTTGGGATTTCTGCGACTTTAGGCCTTGCTAGCCTTTGTCAGCTCAAACAGTATTTGCTGTATCAGTAACACTGGGGCTGTTTGTTCCCCCCTCCATGCTCCATTGAAGGAGCTTTGCTTGGATCTTAATAAACTTGCAGGCAGATTGTGAGCAATAAAAACATAGCCAATGAGGTTGTTGATCATTCCTCTGCGAGCTTACAAACTATGACAGGGGCGTGTAGCATGGCAACACTGCCTATCATATGGATATCTGTGCTAATGCAGACTTAAGGGGATGTGCTCTGCCTGCTGATGTGAGCCAAGCATATCTTCTTGTAATACTTGACCAGAATGCGATTACTATCTTTTAATCTCAGGTCTCTGAGCAATATGTTACAATGATTAAATTACACTAAATCTTTCTTTTGCCCTTAATAAGGAAAATCCTTTAGCATGCTTTGTTTTTTAGGTTGGAATTTAATAATAAAGGATTCATGCATATGATTTGTAATTCCACGTCGCTGTCGAGCCAGCAGCACAGCGCGGCTGTGATGCAGCCCCTAGTTATACAGTAAAAAAAAAAAAAAGAAGCTTAGTGAGTCTGCACAACTCTGACACTGATTTATAACTTGTGCACACTGTGGAGAGTCTGATAAAGTCCATGATGTTATGTGCATGCTTATTTTGTTTTGCCCCACCAATAAATCTTCTCTGTTGTTCAATGACACGCCAAGGAATAAAAGCTAAACTACAAACCGGGGGACATGGCAGAAAAAAAAAGAAGAAATGCAAAGTAGCAGAGCACCCTGCTCCAGCTGGCATAAGGAAAAGGCCACTATAACTTACAGAGGTCAGTGCCTTTTGCCAACCATGCAGAATGCCACTGTCCTTAGAACACCTCATATCCCATTCATATATAACACTTGCAGACACTCCCAGTGAAATGATATCTGCAAATAATAAAAAAAAAAAAAAAGATCTTTTTTTTATGTTTCTCTAAAAAAGCCTCAAGTTGCAGAATCCTCCTCAGTGCTGAAAAATAGGCCAGGCCATGTCTTGTCTCAGTTCCTCAGATCACACATAGAAATGTGTTCTTTCATGGGGCAAAATTCATAACATGTCACTATGAATTTGTTGCCGGATATTGCTTGAAGTCTGGTTGAAACAGAAACTGGTCTTTTGAAGAGTACACAATTATTTGAAAAATAAAGTACGTTAGATTTAGGGACGGACTTTCAAAAACCAAAATGATTTTTTTTTTTTAACAGACAATGAAACAGGGTTGATAATTACTTTTTTTTCAAGCTTGGTTAAATTTGATACATCATTAGCACAATAATCTCAATAAAAGATGCTAAAGTATTTCAGAATGGTTAAAAAATAAAACTGCATTGACATTTACAATGCATGCCATCGCACAGTCTGAACTAGTCCAGTAAAAGTCTTAACCTCCAGTAGGCTGTTTTTGATATGACCAACATAGTTTAACACAACACAAAGTGGGAGATCTCCACCCTGAAGTTATTTATTGCTTACTTTTTACTTTCATGTGGAGTTTAAACAAATTTGCATCTGATTCCCAAACTGCTATTTGGCACTAAGCTAAAGCAATGTTTCACCCCCTTTGATTGAATTTTGAGACATCTCTAGTTTAAAATCTAAAATACTTGAAGCGGTTATACAGAAACTGGATTTTCTACAATCAACAGATTTACTCTAAAAACAGTATGAGATTCTTTAAACCCCTTATTGTATTTGTGACAATACAAAAAAAAAAGCATTTTTAATATTTTTTTTGCTGTTCCAGTTCATGACATTGCATGAAGATTGCATTATGCTTACCTATCAAAGATGGACTGACATATAATACACTAAGTATGGATGGACTCAAATATATTGTCAGCTTAAGAAACCTTTTTATATTTGAAATCCTACTTCTTGCTTTTTACAAAATGTTTGATATCACGCCTGCTGTCAGTTTAGCAGTTGAATAGTCTCTCGCTCTTTGTGTAGCGATTGCTCGCTTGTTGTGCAAGGGATCTGCTCCCTGTCTGTGAAGAGGTCAATCACTCCATTAATGAGAGATCCATACAAATGTCTGCTTGTGAAGAGGCTACAGCCCTGGCAGTGGAAACATCTCACTTTGTGTTGGTCAAGAGATCTGTTGATCTATCTGGCAAGAGATCTATTTGTCTGTGATACAGTCTGTCACACCAGCCATTTGGAGATTTACCTAATTGGGAATCAAGAGTTCCCTCCCTCTGTCTGTTGAGAAACCGATCGCTTTTTCCATTGAAAGATCTGTAACTATGTCTGATGAGAGAGCTATTCCTGTGTTGCTTGAGAGAGCAATCTGTCAAAAGATCTATTGGAGTGCCAGCAGAGGCATCCATTTCTCTCTCTTTTGATAATGATGTCTGCCAGTCGAGAGATCTGATCCTTTGTCAGTCATGAGATCTATCATTTTGTCTGCCCAGAGATCTATAACTTGCTACACAAAGAATTATGTAGCTCTGCCTGTCCAGGGATCTATTCCTCTGTCTGGTGAGATATCAGTTGCCGTCTGTCAAAAGATTTGGGGTGAGCACTCCAGCACTCGGATGGTTTAGCTATCAATCCCTGTCAGCCAAGAGCTCCATCACTCTGTCAAGAGAGGGATCTATTACTTTGTTGGTTAAGATCCCTCTCTCTCACTTTGTTACTCTGTCAGACAGAATAATATGTTGGTCAGGAGATCCACCGCTTCATTGGTCAGGAGATCTATCACTCTGTTACTTGAGACATGCGTTGGTTGAAAGATTTGTTGCAGTTTAATTTGAGAGATCTATCAGTCTGCCTGTTATAGTTTGAGAGATGTGTTACTCTGTCAAGTAATCTACTGCTCTGTCAGTCAAGAAATCAGTCACTCTGTTGATCAAGTGATCCAGTGACTACCTGGGGAGAGACCTACTGCTTGGTCAGTCAAGAGATTCATCACTTCGTCTGTTAAAAGATTGATTGTTTTAAGTCAAAAGATCAATGTCGCTCCTGAGCGATCCATTGAACAACCGTCTGTCAAGAGTCATCAGTGTGTCAGTCAAGAGAGATATATAAAAAATTCCCATCTCACCCTCCGCGGGTGGTCTCTCTTTAATCCTCATATATATATATATATGGTAAGAACAAGATCCGTGCAATAAACAGCTATGCCTTACCAGTAATCAGATACCCTGCCGGAATAATTAGCTGGCCAATGGAAGAGATAAAGGCCACGGATGGTAAGACTCGGAAGCTACTAACCATTCATGGAGGGTTCCACCCCAAATCCAGCACCCTGAGACTGTACACAAGCCGTAAGGAAGGAGGCAGAGGACTAGTGAGTGTGAGAGCCACTGTCCAGGATGAAACATCCAAGATCCATAAATACATCAAGGACAAAGCCTCAATGGACGATGTGCTCAGCGAATGTCTCAGACAATGGGGAACAGAGGACAAGGTGCTGGAGGAACCATCATGGGAAGACAAGCCCCTACATGGGATGTACCACCGACAAATAACTGAAGTGGCTGATATCAGGAAATCCTACCAATGGCTGGAGAAAGCTGGACTCAAGGACAGCACAGAGGCCCTCATCCTGGCCGCCCAGGAACAGGCCCTAAACACCAGAGCAATAGAGGCTCAGATCTACCACACCAGACAAGACCCAAGGTGTAGGTTGTGCAAGGAGGCCTCTGAGACAGTCCAGCACATAACAGCAGGGTGCAAGATGCTGGCAGGGAAAGCGTACATGGAATGACATAACCAAGTGGCGGGCATAGTGTACAGAAACATCTGTGCCAAATATGGACTGGAAGCCCAGAGATCAAAGTGGGGGACACCCCCAAATGTGGTGGAGAATGACCGAGCTAAGATCCTGTGGGACTTCCAGATCCAGACAGACAAAATGGTAATGGCGAACCAACCGGATATTGTGGTGGTGGATAAAGAACAGAGGAAAGCCGTTGTGGTGGATGTAGCAATACCAAGTGACCACAACATCAGGAAAAAGGAGCACGAGAAACTGGAGAAATACCAGGGCCTCAGAGAGGAACTGGAGAAGGCCTGGAAGGTGAAGACCACAGTGGTGCCTGTGGTCATCGGGGCCCTCGGGGCAGTCACCCCCAAACTGGAGCAGTGGCTAAAACAGATCCCAGGAACAACATCAGACATCTCAGTCCAGAAATGTCCAGTTCTAGGCACAGCCAAGATACTGTGCAGAACCCTCAAGCTCCCAGGCCTCTGGTAGAGGACCCGAGCTCAGAGGATGAAAGAGACCACCCGCGGAGGGTGAGAAGGGAATTTATATATATATATACATATATACATATATATATATATATATATATATATATATATATATATATATATATATATATATATATATATATATATATATATGGGGGGGACAGATCCCAGGAACAACATCAGACATCTCAGTCCAGAAATGTGCAGTTCTAGGCACAGCCAAAATACTGCGCAGAACCCTCAAGCTCCCAGGCCTCTGGTAGAGGACCCGAGCTCAGAGGATGAAAGAGACCACCCGGGGTGGGTGAGAAGGGAATTTTTTTTTTTATATATATATATATAAATTACACATGGAGTGATGATATCAAACCTTTCGTTCTGTTAATTAAAATGACTACAGCTAATGAAACGGTGTAGTTAATTTCTTAGTCTAGAATGTTACGTCTGACTAATAAAAACATTTGATTAATTGAAAACAATTTGTAATAAGGCTGTACTATAAAACGTGGAAAAAGTGAAGGTCTGTATACACTTTATGAACGCACCATACAGGTTGTTATTTTTTTAATCTCTTCATTTGACAAACGAGGCTTACTGGAACGCGTAGCTTGATTTTCTGAGATGTATTTCTCTGTCTGGCAACGATCACTTTGTCTGTGGACAAATCTATTGCTCTTACTTTTAAAAAGCTATCAATGTGTCCAGAGATCTGCTTATATATGACCCTGGAGTCCATTTGTGGAATAACCTCGACTAGTTCTACACAAATGCCTAATTTATCTTATCTGATTTTAAAACTCCTGGATGATAAAGTAAACTTTAAGTCATTTTTAGTCCTTACTTCAACTTTATGAAACCAAAGATGGTTTTTTTCCTTATAGGGAGCTACCAAATGTTGGGATCCGGGAAGGAGTTTATGTAAAGTTTTATGTCATGTAACATCACTAATTAAGTCCTAAATTTCAAAAGAATGTGTCTGTATTCTTTTTATTTTTATATTTGTGCCTTATATCTGTTTAAACATTGCATTTATAGGCTCTTCCCAACTTTTTTTTTTTTCTCATCCAGACTTGAAAGCAGTCTGCTGGAGGTGCTTCAGATGGACTTTGAGGTTGAGGAACTGAGCAGTCCCGTTGACAGCCAGGTGATCGTATGGAAGCTGGAGCTGCCGTCTGCGCCCAAAACCGTCGCCAAGACCGAAGGAGCCATGAGGATTTACACAACTCAGAGAGACTTTGTTGGCCTCGCTCCTCTTGTGATGGTGAGTGAGATGACAGCTTCCGTGTCACCCCTGATCATTACGAGAGCCGGCGTCAACGTTACAGACAGCAGCCCCTCCGCTAACCGCCAACGCTTCGACTGCGTTTGAGCATCGGCGCATAAAAATATCATGAAATGCACTTTGCTGTGATCCGTTCCTGTCTGGCATGCATATGCATAAGTCTGAATGTGCTTGGGTTTTTGTTTAGGAAATGGCTTCTATTTTCAGCAGACTGTGACCTTGCGTCGCTGACTGTCAGCTAGCTGATGCCTCTCTTCTGTGTTGTTCCGCTCTGTTCTGCCGTGCAATATATGGTCATTCTCTGATCCTTAACAGCTGCTTCATATGCTGCTATTTCGGTGCCTCAGGCCTCTTTATCATGCTACACTACCTCTATAATTAATCCATGATGTAATCCCCTGTCACTAAACATTACAGCTGTTTGAATAGCAATATTGAATCTTGGTTATTTGTCACTTGGGTCATGAAAATTGTACCAAACAAACAGTTTGAGGCCAATAACATGAGTTTTAGAGTAATTCATAAAAATACGGAGAACATATATTTTCTTTGCTTTAGTTCAGATGTATCCTGATTTGCGAATGACATAGTTCATAGTTGAGCAGAGTCTGACCACAGGCTGAGGGCCAAACATGAGATTTTCTATTTGGCTCAAAGAAACATCAGCTTCTGTTCCAGTCTTCAAAAGAAAAAAAAAGCGATGGTAAAACTTTTTCTGACAGACCCTTTAGCACAGAGATGGGGGTGAGAAAGCTCACATTGCATATTTCAGTCTCATTTAAACAAGTTCTGGAGTCCAGGGACGCATATCCTTATTTTCATACATAAAAAGCACATAAAACTGTGTCCTTAATTTTGATTTAATATATAATTTAAAGAGGCTAGCCGCTCTCGTAGCACTTCCTACAAATATTATTCTATCATTTAAGTTTTATTTCTGGCACATATGAGGGTTTTGCTGAAGGCCAAGTTAAAAAGAGTAAATGGGTCTGTAAGGAACAGGACAGGACTGCAGAACTAGATGAAGCAGGTACATTTCACCAAATGTCTCCTCTTTATCCACTCAGTGTATTTTTAGAAGTAGATGTTAGTACATAAACTTATACACAGATAGGTGTCAAGCTAAGAATGAACATGCTGCACAATTTTTGAAGTTATCAGTAAATCAATAATATTTCTCCTGCTTCAAAGATGAGGTTTTTTTTTAAAGTAAACACAGATCAGGACACCACATTCAGTTCATGACTGGTTTTGTCCCATTCTCTGGTGAAGGGCAGCAACACTTCATACTAAACACCACAGCTCATTTCCAGTCCATTTTTACTAGTGTTTGACCATGTTTGAAATGTTACAGCTTCCTTTGGACGGACATGCTTGAGCAGAGAAATCAGGCTTCATCTCTCGTCACCCTGTCAACTATGTGTTGACCTGGTCATTACCTCCCTTCTCCTCCCCTCAGCTCTGCTCCCTCCTTGACTTCCCACAGGGACAATGGCCTTTTTATGACTTCAGCGCTTCGACGTCAGTGAGCTAGCCATCACCCCCGCTGCCGTTAGCCTTTCTCCTGGACAGGAGTTGTTAGAAGAAAAAAACCCATTCAGTGTCTGAATCACACATATTTTTAAACATGGAAACATTGAGATGTTTTATATTTGCTGTTCTGCTGATGACACTGCTTGATCTTTACATTCCCTGCAGGACACGGAGATCCTGAACACAGCCGTGCTGACTGGAAAGAAAGTAGTGATGCCCGTGAGGACAGTGGCTGTGGAAGAAGACGGACTGGTCACTGACGTCTCCGACTACACAGACTGCAGTTCCTCTGACGAAGATGTTCTCAAGGTACAATCCATCTATTATTGAATTCAATCTTTATTCGGTTGAAACCGACAGTTTACATGCGCAACAAGCAGACCAAACGTCTTTTGTTGGCTATTTATAAGTTTGCATTGTAATAGCTTAACGACATATTTAATATATTATTAAATAGAAAGAAAAAAAAAGACATTTAATTAAATATGCATGTATTCACGGTACATTTAATCAATGATTTAATGATGTATCAATTTATTTAATTTTGCTCCCTTTTTACCATACATGAAATCGTCGTCTTGACTCTCACAGATAGCTAAGTGCACGTAATCTTCTACAAAAGTGACAAACTATTCTTCATCTCATCATTCGTTATGAGAGCAAAGGCAACAGCGTTTGCCTGGATAAACAAATGCGTTAGACCCTTACCTCTGGTACATTTTAATTTGGTGGAGCATGAGGGGTTCAGCCATCATGAAATGCTCTTGCTTTATAAGTGAATTTCATTTGGCTCAAACACAGAATGCTGAGGTCGACAGAACGGGATAAATGCACTGAGTGGATAAAGGTGTTAAGAAAGTGGAATTATGAATGAATATAAAAAAACGTGACGGTGAATGAAACAGCCCCTTTCAACCCTGTAATATACCCGTCTTTTCCTTCATTCTGAGCTCACTGTGGCTCCTTGCGTGTCTGCTGACCTAATGGCTGCTCCGGTCACAAACATTCACTTTAATCTTCTTAGTCTAACAGCTTGACACAGATATCCTTCTCCTCCTCTACTGTGCCTAAGGGGGATCAAACATACCAGTGATAGATGGAGATGGATTTATCTATATTGGACAGCTCACATCACAAGATGAAAGTGAAAGAAAGTGTAATCTGCTGTGTTGGCTGGGATTTCCCAACGTGCAGGAGAGATGCAAAGGCTGAATATATGTAAAGATATTTTCCTGTTGGACGTATCATGATTAAATATCCCACTGAAAACTGGTGGACTTTTTTTTTTTTTTTTTGGAGATTACTACATGTTGATCAAATCACCACTCAAATAATCAGCAGCTCACCTTTTGCAGTATGAAGTCATATTTTTTATAGAATATGTATTAATTGGGAAAGAAAATTACAAACGTAGCTGTGCCAGTGAAGCAAAGCAGACGTTTCCATTTATTGCTCTGCTTGGTGATGAATGTCAAAAGTCCTATTTCAGATAAATATCTAAATGCAGGAAGATTTTTTTGGACCAATCAAATTGTGTTTAACATAACTGCAAACAAAACAGCGTTCCTTATATACTAGTGTATTAAAAACATGTTTGAACAAACAAGGTCTTGAAGGTCACACTCTAATTCTAGTCAGTGAAACTATTTACAGGCTTGAGCAATGTTTCTTGAAATTTGATGTATGGATTATATAAGAAAATATGTCATTGCATCTCAGTTGGCAAAAAGGAGAGTGGACAGTGATGAGGTCATGTTATCATGGGCTTATGATTAAAGCAACAACTCAGCCCTGAAATGACTCACGTTTAGCCGGCCCTTTGAGAAAAACATGGCTCCATCTTCCTCACACGAATCTTTGTATTTTTCCTTCGGTTATTCGTGAAACAGACGCTGTTCGCCTGATCTTAACTACAAGGCTTCACCAACTCAGTTCTAATGATGTTTCTCTTAAAGTCTTATTCAGTTATTGTCTATTATATTCAACATTTTGAATATGAGTACTAGCTCTGTAAATGCTAAGGTTTATGTCACACTGTTTCCTGTCTTTCCATGATCCTGTTTTATTGAAAAACTGGTATCAGGGGTGTGAAATATACAGTGTTCTGCCGCGTCAGGACAGGCTACATTGCTTCTGTTATGTCACTGTCTCATTTCAATATTTAAGGATTAAGTGAGTATCTGGGAATGACATCACAATGCTCTCTCCAAATAGTCACATAATTATTTCCTGAATCGATCAGAAGGTAGGTCAAGTTGCCACTTTCACCTTTTAAGCATCCAGTTAATTTTCTTCAGTGTAGACAACAAATACTAGAATGTGATTAGATAATATTGTAGTTGGTGCTAATGTGAGCTATCTGAGCGATAATTGATGGTTTATTTAGCTGTGGGCAGATGTGTGATATACATAGTTTGGGAGCTGCAGATCTGAAATAGAAAGTCAAATCTTTTACTACCTCTTTTGGTAGTTTTTGATGTATTGATTTAGTGTTTGAAAATGCATTATCAGCTTGAGTTGAAGGCAAAAAGTTATCTTTCCACTGAGCTTATCAGTTAGCAAGTATCACATTTTGGAACCTGAACATTGGTTGGTACAGAAGCAGATTTATTTGGTATGCAGGGATGGCACATGGATCGTGTGGATCACCGATCAAACCAATTTACTGATATCCAAATCCTTCCACCAAGGAAAAGCACAAAACTAATCCACGCTGTAGAAAAAATAAAAGTTTTTCTTTATGGAAAATTCTGTACCCGTACGGTAAAATTCTGGCAACCACAGGTGCCGGTATTTTACCATAAATTAGAGATGTTTTGTGTGTGTGTGTGTTTTTTTTTTTTTTTACAGTGCAGTAAAAGAACATGATAGACGCCGTTTGGCTACATTAATATGGAAATGAAATCCCTCTCAAACCTGAGGGTCAGTGGAGCCATTTCCTGCGCAAAGCTTCAGGGTTTGCTTTAAAATTCTCTTTTGTATCAGTGACTATTTCATGAAATCTATAAAGATGAACACCCTCAACTCTCCTTTAACGGACGGATCCTGCTGTGCAAGAGGATATGTCCTCAAGTGGAGGACCACATTTTTTGTCTCTCTTATTTGTTCAACTGTAAGTAGATAATCACAGGAGGTTATTAGTGGTATGTTATACATATTTTCCCATGTTTATTTATTTTTCTTCATTTTTATTACACTTTCGTAACTCACATCTTGCGTTGTGGATTTTTGAAGGAACTCTTGAGCATTTTCTTTTTCGCACATCACTTAAACCCCCCTTAAATGTAGAGTCCAACACAAAAGGTAAATTATTCTCCTTTCACCGTGGTAGGTTTTGGTTTGGTTGAATTAGTATTCTTTAGATCCAGGTTCTCTTTGGATGCCAAAAATGCCCAACCGGGTTCCATGAAACCAAATCTTTAAGTTTGGTGGCCTCTAAGTAGAAAACCGTGCATCTGGAAATATCAGCATTTCATTTTGACAAACAGTTGTGATTTTGAAAAAAAAAAAAAAAAAAGGTATTCCTTCAAATTCAACTTCTTGTAATTTTCTCTATTAATGTCATTACAGAAGTCCAAGTCCCATAAGATTATTTTACAAAAAGAAACTTAACTTTTTTTTATTCATAAAAAAAAATAAAAACAGAAAATTAAGCTGAAATTCACATAGTGAAAATTCTATAAGTCATTAAAGCTTTAGATGCTTTCATCAAGTCAAGAGAGAAAGAAAAATAAAAGTTTGAAGACTTTTTTTTGATCTGGGATTTTCGTTCAGGCACGCACGTTTTTGCTGTGAATTAATTTAAAGGGTGGTTTGTTTGATGAGTGCACAAAGGTTAATTTATTCATATATACTTTGCAAATTATACCTTAACATAAAAATTCTTCAAAGTACTATTACTGGCAGCTCATGTAACACATGTGACATCAGTACCACAGTGTGAGAACCATGTATCTAATTAGTTGAAAGCAGAAGAGAAACTGTTAACGAGCTCAAGGAGAAACTCCTGATAAATGTCACAAAACGTCCGTGAGCTCCGTGGCGTGGACACCTAAAAAAACTCGCAAAGGTCACCTTTGAAATTAAGATGCAACGAATGCACATGGCGGTTCGAGCAACTGATGTCAGCACCACACCGCAAGATATTTGAATTAACATAAAACTGCAATGCTCCCTCTTCCTAACGCTGTGGACTGGGGATCATCACGGTGCTTTATTACAGCCAGCTGACGTTACGGTGGCAGCATGCAGAGCAAAACTGCTGCAAGCCCATTTGTTGTTGTAGGAACGACCTATTTGTTAAAACAGTGACTTTTATGGGAATATTTAATTATTTTTTGTCATTGGTTAGATGACAAACATCTCCTTCATGGACAACAAATTTGCTCTGCGCTGGATAGAGATCGTCTACGTACCAGTGCGAACACAAATTCACGGCGTTAGACAGGTGATCAAATTGATATGTGTGATCTGATGAATTGCTTCCTCCGCTATTGTCTCATCCTCCGTCCAGGTGTCAGACAGATGCGACTACGTATTTGTGAATGGCAAGGAGATGAAAGGCAAGGTGAAGATGGTAGTAAACTTCACCTACAGCTACCTGAGTGCTCAGCTCGAACTAAACGTGTGGATGCCTCAGCTTCCGCTGCAGATTGAGTTGTCAGACACAGAACTGAGTCAGATCAAAAGCTGGAGGGTTCCAATCCTGACCTCAAAAAGGTGAGAGACACACATACGGTATTACGTTGTTCGAAATCCCCCTACGTCGTTTCTACATGTTTTTTAAACACTTGATTTAGGTAATTTAAACATCTTTCCAAGAATTTAAAGGACACGATTCTGTAATTTGGAATAATAAAATCAAGCAAAGAAGCAGGGTTACATTTTTGAAGGTTGACGTTTCCTGTGTAACAGGTGTGAACTTCACGTGTGTTTGCGTGCTTCTATCCCAGGTCTGGCTGGAACAGTGAGGAGGCTGAACGGAAAGGGAAAGGCTGCATGCTCCAGCTTCAACACGCGCTTGTGCGGGTTCTCACCCATTTTGTGGCTGAGCAGGAAGACCCGCGGGACCCTACTGCCTATTTCCTGGGCTCTGATTGGCAGGTGGATATTACAAGGCTGGTTCGATACTTCATGAAGGTCGAGGACCCTAGAGTCGCAAGACTTCAGGAAGGAAGGGTGCTGTCAGGACGAGACTTTGGGACCACAAACATCCAGGTAACATGCTGAACCACTGATTGTTATGCTTTTAGAAATTAGCAAGTGACAAACTGCACAATCAGCATTTATTAAGTCCTGATTGAAGTTGGAACCTGATATAAGTCACCTTTTATTTATTTATTCTCGTCGGACATTGCTGTGTGACAGGTGTTTTCTCCACTGTCGGATGTTGTCTTGGCAAAGACGACAGTCAAAGTTGTGGATGACAAAGTGAGCATCACAGAGTTGGGTGTTCAAGTGGTTTCTGGACTCTCTATGACATTACAGCGCAGCTCAGGAAGTAGCAGGGCCATCTTGGCTACAACAACCACACAAGAGGTTCTACAAAGCCCGAAACAGGTACTCTTCTATAATTTATTTTTAATGTTTCTGAAGAAACCAAAATCTTATAGGAAGTCATAATTTTTGCTATTTTTCTGTCTTTCTTTTATTTTTTACTTTAGGAAGCTTTGGTCAGTTCGTGGGTCCAGTTTAGTGATGGCAACCAGACGCCTCTTGACATTTATGATCCAGCCAACTACCGACTGACCGTGACATCTCTTGATCAGGGTGTGGTGTCAGTGCAGGGCAGACCTCCTCTTGTAGTGGCAGAGGGTGAGGGCGAAGGAGTCTTGGTTAGAGTAGAGATGTCCATCTGCGAATCCTGCCAAAAGTCTAAACGCAAAAGTACCGTGGCTGTCGGCAACGGCAGCCTTAAGGTCAAGTTTCAGGCCAACACTCGGCGGCCAGGTGGAGCAACCCGCAGCGTAGACCGGAGCTCCGTTGGCAACAAAGACGGCAACAATGACTATGGCAACGACGGGGAAGAGACGGACGTCGAGAGAAAGCAGCGGAGGCCATCACAGTTTCGTCCTTCGAGTATCCCAAATTCAAACAAAGAGGAGAGTGCTATTCAGAAGATCCCGACCACAATCAGATCTACTGTGAAAACTATGACTAGCGGCAGTCTCGGAGGGGTGGACAAGACGAAAGGACCAGAAAACGCTGGCAGTCCAACCAGCGTAGTGAATGTCAGCCTCATGAGCAGCCCCAGAGAAGGCAGCAAAGTATACAGCTCAGACAATATGATAGTGGAAGACATGAGCAGTGTTAGTTTTACTAGCACTGTGAAAGCCCCTGGGAATCTGGTCAACTACAACGACTTCCCCACCAAGGTGGAGATCCCCAGACCCAAAATGCCAGAGGTAGAAAGCGGTGAAGAAGCTTTGGCCAACAGGCCTCTCACAGACTTGGAGATCGGCATGTACGCCTTGCTGGGTGTGTTTTGCCTGGCCATCTTGGTGTTCCTCGTGAACTGCATCTCGTATGTTGTGAAGTTCAGGCATAAGAAGCCTCCCTCTCATGGCCAGGAGCCCACAGGGCACAGGCACGACTGGGTCTGGCTCGGCACAGACGCCGAGCTGGTGATGACTGTGCCGTGCAGTCCAGTCCAGCAAGACTCGCACACGGCGACCACTGTGATTGACATTGGGCCCGACAAGACTGCCTCTCTCTCCAGGAGGCCCAGTTGCCTGGCCTCCGCAACAGACTCTCCCCTCAGCTGTGCCAGCTCCCACCGGACCAAACCCATACAAAGCGAGTCCCTTCACTCGCCCACCAGCAAGAGAAAGAGAGTTCAGTTCACCACGTTCTCCACACTGGAGCGCCAGCATTCGCCACACTTCTCACCCAAGGAAAACGGCCACGGCATCCACTGGGTCGGAAAGGAAGAGTGTAGTGGGGAGGAACCTCAAGTGCCCATCATAAAGCCTGGGGACCAGTTATAACACAGAACCCGACCAGACCTCACATGTACAGCAGATGTGGCTTCGATCACCTCAATGCCTTTGTCGAGAAAATGGGATTTTGTATCAGGCCTCCTCAACATTTCATTGCCCATTTAGGCCTTTTACGTGTACATGTCTTGTATATTGTATATACTTAATATAGGAGAATGGATATATGTGGTGATGCTACAAATGGCTGAGCAGATGCATTATTGTATAGGCAATATTTAAAGCCACAACGTGTTCATGCTGCATGAGGCACCCTTGATGCACCACACTCTAAAAAATACTGAGGAAAAAGAAAAGCGAAATATTTAAAAATAAAACTCAAACATGTAAATTAACACCTACAATACAGAGTTCAGCCAAACAACTTTTTTATATATATAAAAATGACTAATTTAAAAGAATAAAATTTATATTATGTTCAGTTTTTTTTTCTATTATTAAAAACATAAATAACATTCTTTGACATTGCATCTTAATTAAAAAAAAAAAACACTGTGGGGTTGAACAATAATTATTATAATTTAAAGTACCTGTTAAAATGCTAGGTTGTTGAAATGTGACCATGATTGAAAATTTCTAAATCTTTCCCACATGTAGCAAATTACTGAAAAGTGGGCAGCTTGGTTAGAAGGTACAAAATGAAGAGGCAACAATATGATTACAATAGTGTGTATTGATTCCTTATTAAAGCATTTCTCAATTGATTTTTACTATTCTTCTTTGTTAGGAGTCTGTCAGCATCCCATACATTGATTTGGCAGTTTACTCTCTTTACCTTGCAAAAAGGTTTCGCAGATCTGTCAGATCAGCCGTCTTCAGGTGATTCCTGCAGCTATACTGTCAGATTTGTTTTGAACTATTGCTAAGCCATTTAAAAAAAATATTATTTCCTCTGATAGACTCATCCTTTTGTTGATTTAGATGTAAACTTGGACTCACAAAGATCCTGAAAATAATAAAACGTTGAAGTCTTTGGGTCAGAACGATCTCGTGGTTGGAATAGATTCAAATGTTCGTAACCATTCAGTCACTTTGACCAAATCTACTCCATCTGAAATTCAAACTGCAGTATGCCACTTTATTATAAACAACATGGTTTTCATATACTGTTTTAAACTGTCCATGTCGTGACAATATAATATGAGACACAAAAATTTAGCTCCTCTGCTTTTTAGCTGTGGTTCTGCTGCCATCTGCAGAAACCCACCAAGAAACCACCAAGCAGAGCCAGGAGGAGGGTGTTGGCGTGGTCAATCAAGTTTGTGTACGCACTCCTCACACCCTTCCCTTTGAACTGTTGCTAACTGAGCAACTTTGTTATATTTAGCGACTTATGAGCTCCTTTTTCTCTTTAAGCGACCAACGACACATGGAGCAACATTTTTCTGTGCTAACGGAGACTTTTATGACAACATGTGAAAGCACCAATCTTACTGCAATTACAGCGAGCAGAGAGCTGACCTTCCCACAGTCAAAGGACTTACAGGTAGTCAGTCTGACAGCAGCCTTGTCGTGCAGCAAACAGCCTTCAATCAGAGCAGAAAGGAGACCCGTCCCACTCTGTTTCCACATTGTAAATCACGCATATGGATATGAGAATAATGTAAGTATTTTTGATCTAGTCTAATGTCTTTGCTCTGAAACTGTTGCACATGATGAAATAAATAAAAAATAAAAAAACAGATTGTTTATGTAAGTTGCATACTGCAGCTTTGCATTACCCCAAAGACTGAGGCTCTCAGAACCATAATTCACTGAGGTAAGCTGTTCTTTAGGAATTATCGACCCAAAGTTCAAGTGGGGTTTTACTGGACTTGAACAGTCTTTTGCAAAGTCGTGGGAGATTTCAGCCAGATTAGATAAGAGCGGCCATATTCTTTAGCTTAGACAAATGGAGAATACAGGAGACTGTCACATCTAGAAAGCTACTCTTAATCTGAATGTTCTGTAGCTTCTTCAGTATTGTTGTTGACCTCTTCCCATCATCCCTGACCAATTTTATTCTTCCAATGCTTCTTCTATTATAAGTGATAACGATCTTTACTGTGTCATAAGGTATTTATAAAGTTGTGGATTTAATTTTTTTTGCACATTCCTCCCAATCTGCAAATTATCATGTCAGGAAAGCCTTATTTGGGAAGCTGAACTTTATTTTAGGTTGATGAAATTCACTAGCAGGTCTAAAATGAAGACGACTGAATTTTTCCAAACAGGTTAAGGCAGCTTCTTATTTTTGATTTATTTTTCCCTCAACATCATTTGTTTTTAACCAGAATTAAAAAGTCTCCTTCTTCACACCAGGGAAACAGAAAATCTCAACAGGTTTAGCGAGCAACCGTCTATCATATCTGGTACAGAATGCAGGTAAATCACTGAGGTACCTCTTCAGTTTCCATTTCATGTTACGGTTTTTCTGTCCATCCTGGCTTCGGTGCGTTACCAAAACCAAAATTTATACAGCAAATTGGAAGGACCTCATTTGCCCCTTTGCCCTTTAAACTCTTTCAGATTTCGTTGGGTTCTTGAAAATCCATTTGCTGCACTTCATTAAAAATAAACGAGTTGGCCAGCATAACTTTTTGTCTCACCAGAATGGGACACAATTCAAGTATCAATGATTTCCACATCATCAATCGGTGAAGAAAATCAAAGGAAGATTTTTTTTTTCGTTTTATTTGCAATTTTTTATTAGTTCCCTTTATGTAAAATTGCTTACATTATATTTAGATACATGACAGCAACTTCACAGACATCAAATACATTACGTGACACTCCAACACATCCATGCTTTTGGTTCAGTGTTACATAGCTTACAGTGAGGAAGGGCTGATAGAACTTTAATTTTATTTCAATAAATGGAAGAATAACTGTATTAAATAAGTAAAATAATATACATACAGTACATCCTCTTCTCTGCAACTAACGTTCCTGAGAAAGTACACAGCTAGGCTGAAAACTGGGCCTTGTGCAGCTTGTCCACCAGCCTCTGATACGTTTCCCTCTCCTGTTTCACAGTGTGATGTTCCTCCACGTAGAGTTTTCCATTCCTTACCACTCTCTCTCTCAGCTCCTGATCTGACAGCAGCCTCTGAGACTGGTGCATAAATTCCTGCAGAGGATAAAGCCAAAATCACACCCATTTACTGCCAAGAGCTACTTAAAGCTTACCAGTGAAGTTGCTTGGAGATATATTACTTTAAAGCATTAAAAAAAAATCCCAGGCAAAGGAACAGAACCCAAGATAGAAGCCAGTGCACTGATTATTAAATACTTCAAAAGTGTTTGTACATTGCCAAAAGTAGAAGATATTTATGGCTTCAGATCCAGATATGGATATCCAACAGATTTTTTTTTCATGTTTTTTGGATGCCATCTCTCATTTGCTTAGAAATGAAAGAGGGCAACAAACCATGCATATGTTGCAGCTGAACAATATTGTCCAATTATTTGTCTAAGAAGAGGGGGGGGAAAAAGCAAATAAAAAATTGACTGATTCCTGGTTGAGATGTTTTTCGTCCACACAATCATGCAGATTTCTCACTGCTCATCTGTCGGCCCAGCAGAGTGTAAGGAAATGAAGTCAAAGTGCCTTGTGTGTTGTTACGAGGCAGCAGCCAACATAGTGCTGCGGCGAGCCAGCGGGCGCATCAAGTTTAAGCCACTGGCAGGCAGCATGCGATTTCAGCCTTCACTTGGAGCGAAGTGATCATGTCTGAAGAGGCTCTTTGGCCATATGAGAGCTTTCAGTCCTCAGCAGCAGCACTGAGCTCAGCTAATGTGTAAAATGTTTGTATTCAGGCAGGAAGAGTCACATATGACATGAAAGTTGCTTTTAACAATAGTCCACACACAATTTCCAAGTAGCTGAGCTTTCCAAAAGCTGAATGCTAACCTGCTTCATCCAATCCACAAATGCGTTTGGGATAACTGCATGGCTGGGATACAAAGGTTCGACCAGCTAGCTGTAGATTTAAAGTGAAATTGAACAATTAGGAGGCAGTTTTCCTTTGTTATTCCATCCACTTTCTGCATTACGTGGGTAACACAAAGAACAAAGCAGCCCCACAGACTGATGCTGCCGTTAACATAATCGGCGGTAGGTACAGTTGTTCTATGGATTGAAAGCTTACATATATGTTATGTTACTCTGGCAAAACAGCTCAATCTTTGTCTTATTTGGCAGATAAAGCAATTCTCCAAAAGGTATTTTGGATTGTCCGTGTTGGGGGCTGCAGATTTCAGTTGACCATTAAAGGTTACAATTTCTTGAAACATGCAAGGAATTGGATCCTCTCAAATTATGGCGATATCAAACCTGCCAGACTGTGGACTGGAGCAAGTTGTTTTAGCTTCTCACACGTCGACAGGATTGAGTTTTGGTGGCGTAACATAATGAGTCACATGGTTGAAACCTGCACACAGTTGGGATTTCTGACAAAACAACTATCCCAAATGTTAAAAAAAATAATAATTATACATATAAAATTATATATATATATATATATATATATATATATATATATATATATATATACATATATATATTATAGTTTCTATAAATTCTGCCAAAAATAGGAGTAAAATATTTAACCAGAATTATTCTGGAAACTTGTTGATGGCAACAAAAAGTGTTTGGCCAAGGTAAACCAGTTACCTAGCCCCCTCAAGGGGCTTTAAAGCAACAAAAATTGTCTGGGTTTATTCCAGTTGTCTGTTGTATAATTATGCCAGATGTGCAGAAACAGCTCAAATTGATCACTTAAAGCCCAAAATTAAGGCTCCAGCTCATATAAGGTTTTACAAACTGAAAACACAATTAACCAAATCAAGACAGGCTGCTAAAACAAATAAAAAGAGTGAAAAGATGGCAGACCAACAGGCACGTACTGGCTATCAGTACCAGCTGAGGTCATAGTTTATCTGGTCAAAGTTGCTGCAACCATCTGTGTGACCTTTGTGGCAGCAGTTCAGCTGAGCACACATGAAGAGAGGACTTAACTCAGCCATCACAACAACATCCAGTCACAGCATGGCACGGCCATGCTTTAGTTCCCCGACAACTGGCCTCAGCATATGTTTTCCTCCCTACGCAACAAACGCAGCTAAAGCAGGAAACGCCTATTTAGTGCTTTCCAGTTTGCTGCTACAATTTTGTGATGTTTTTATAAATATTTTATATGTTTTCATGGAAGAACACTGAAGATATGTCACTTTAATAACTACATTCCTTTGGTTAATTGTAATCTCAAATTAATCCTTGTTTTCATAATAAAACCAAGTAATGTGCTGAAGTAGAGTAAGTTAATTTGGCTGTTGTGAATCAAAGTATTTCTTCAGGCAAATGATGAGGCTGTAGCTGTAGCATGTGGGCCACAGATGCTATTTAGGCAGCAGAGGACGGTGACCTGGTCAGGGACCGTGTACCTGAGGAGACGAGAACAGCAGCCCAGTGACTCCATGCTTCACCACAGCTGCATTTCCTGGTATGTTCCTCGCCAGAACAGGAACTCTGAGGTCCATCGCCTGAGAAGCAGAGGCACATGAACGTACATCTCCTTAAATTAGAAGAGCAAGACAAATTTGATCTAGCTCAGTATTTCTAAACGTGTAGCGAATGAAATCGATTCATTACACTGTGATATATTTCATGTGGCTTTTTTCAGTTAATTTTGGTGATCATGGCTTAAAGAATCTGAAATTCAAATAAAAAATTACTTAAGTCTAATTTCAATGTCATGCTATCATTGGAAGACAGTACACAAACATATTTAAGAAGGGCACCATTTCTATAATGAAGATCCTTTTTTTATTGGTCTTAAATTAGAAAAATCTCACTTTCTGAGAAAATATGTTGTTCATTAGCTGTACAACTTACCATAAAAAAAATTCATGCAAAACAAACAGAGTGATGAATATATCAGTCTGTGTGTTTTCTCTCTGAATTGAATTGCATTTTTCTAATTCACTCAGATGCACCTGTACGATCACTCTCTGGGACGAAACGTTTTTTAGCGCAGCAGGAAAAGAAAAGCGCACACACAGCCGTCTGGCCGGCTCTCACTTACAGAATTAGCGATTTATATTGGCGTCGGCAGGCTGTGGGGTGAAACACCCAAACATAGTAAGAAGACTTTAAGCCCACTGTGGATTGTCTTAATTGACTGTGTTTAAAGAAGATTAAGTGGAATTTGAGGCTTGATTCCACTCAGGAATAGACATATTGGAGTCGGGCAATTAATTTTGGTAGCGGCTCTTCAATTAGCTTGACAATATTGTTGCAAAGCAGTAGAGAAATATCTGTAAAAGCATCTACAACTGAATGGGTGCAAGTAAGAAAATAATTTCTCTGTAAATACCTAGAAAAAAAACAAAACATTTCCCCCCCCCTCAACCCTCTTGCAAATGTTTACCTCCAAGATGGCTGCTGACATGCCCTCTGACACGGAGCTGTTGACTACGGCAAAGCACCTTTTCATGGCGGCATGAAGCTCCCGTTGGCTCCTCTCCTGCGCCAAGAAGACCCCGGTGGCCCTGCAGAGGCAAAGCTGAGTTCTGTGCGACTTGAGGCCAACAAAGGCGTGAATGATGTTGAACGGCAACGACAAGCTCAGGCTAGGACACATGGTGGCACTGAGTGTGACACGCACGGTGAGCTCAGGTAAAGTCTTAACAGGACAGGGCAGCTTCCTGCTGCAGAGGGTTTCGCTGTGCTGAAAGTCTTTGGCAGGAAAACTGCAAACTCAGTCAAGACTTGAGAGAGGGGGGGAAGAATGAGACAAAGATGGCTGGTGGAGCACGGCCATTTTATGAGCTATCCCCTCTAAAAGTACCGGAACGGTCAAGACAGTTGGGTTATTTTTGGGTTTGACTGCAAACACGGGGATTTAACTTTAAAGGGCAAACGCAGTACTTATTATTATGTCTAGTTTAATACCACATCTATAAAGTGTTACCAAATTGACTTAAAACAGATTAATACAGCGAATAACAACTAATATCTTTCAGCAAATTTCTAACTTGCAACTTGTTCTGCAGGTGAAATTAACACTGCATGGGGTTTAAGCTTGTCCAGGTAAAAACCTTACACCTCTTGATCCAGATCAGCGTCTTTGCTGTTATGGTCATCACCTCGCTGTGTGATGAAAGGTCCAACTACAAGTTGGGTTATACCTTTCTTTAAATTAGCAGATTTTTCTCCATGTAGTCGTCTGAGCTCGGCAGAATCTCAAGCCCAAGTCCAGACATCTGCATTTCACAAAGGAGCTTGCATATTTGGAATAAAGTGCTGAGAGGGGTTGGAACCAGTCTGGTTTCATTATATCTCAGACTCAGCTAGAGAGGAAGTCAGAGCTACGCATGTGCTGACTTGTACAGGGGGCAAGCTGGCTTTAGAAGCTCCAGGGAGTGATATAATAATGACATATGGTTTGTGTGGCCCGTGGCATTTGAAAGCCCAAATAAGACTAAGAAATAATTTCTGACTAGAACAGAAAGAAGGTTAGTTATTGTTGTTTAGCCAACAACAATGATTACTACACTAAGCTATTGTTCTGAAAAGATTTGTTTTAAAGTCGTCTCCTCCTGTCATTCTACACTGCCGGCTTTATTTTTAAAAGATCACAATTGTCTCCACTTCTGATTTATGACAGTCCGAATGTAGCCCACAAAACTTTGATCCAGGATTTTTGAGGCTCATTCCAGAAGATTTTTGGCAAACTAGGGTCATGCCTTCCTCTCCTTCTGTCTAATGAGTGGTTTGCTTCTTCGAGAGTACTCTGTTCACTTTTGTCTGTAAAGCTTTAGACAAACAAGAAATATTGATATCCTAACAAAGTTTCAGTCCACAACTTGCTGGTGTTTTTTTCTTGTTCTAGCCTTTGCAAGGCTTCTACTTACAACCTTAGCAGTTTCTGAGCTTTTCGGAGAACAACCAAATGCTTGTTCTTGCTATAGTCAACGTTTGAACAATGACGTCGACCTATTTTCAGTGAACCTCAGCTTCACATGGGCTCATTCTAAGCCAACAGACGGTTCTCTGGCTTTCATGTCGGTTTCACTGCTAACCATAAATGCACAGCCAAACCAAATGTTATCTACTGCTGAATGTCTAGGAGTAACGTTTGTTAACCTAAATATTTGAGGTTCCTTTGCAAATAAAGCCTCTGAACTCTGAGACGCATCTGTAAATACTATTGATGCACCAATATGAACATCTTGGGCCTGTTGGGGTGGGCATTTATTGTACTGTTCTTCATGAAAACTTTTATATCATTTGATTTGTCGCTGTCTTGATACATTGCATTCAAACAGAACAAAGAATCTGACAGTATCAATCAAAAATGCTTTTTGTTTTTTTTCCTTTTTTCTCCAGGTTGTTTCATGAGAGCTTCAATGAATATCAGTGCATTAGAATAAATGATTACATACAATTACTGTGTGCAGTTTGGTAATATAAATCACACTTCTTTAAGTAAGCGGCGTCCTGAGGAAGCCTACTTTAAATGTGAATGTTTTTCAGAAATAGGGTTTGTGATGTGGTGCTATGAATGCTCTGCATTCACACTCATACTGTTACCTAAAAAAGAAGTAATGAACATTTTATCATCATTTTTATTGAAATAAAAATGGTAACACAACATATTGTGATAAAATTCAGAGTCCATCTCGCCCAACCCTGTCAGCTGGTAGTGCTATCCGATATCACTGTTTTTACCGGTAATCAATATTTACTGATATTATGTGCATTGCCCTACCCGTTCAAAACTGTGGAAAAAGAATCAACCACACCACTGACTTTGCTTCTCTGCTTAAACATCCAACAATCCTGTGCTGCTTAACTATCACATGACCAACCCCTGCCCCCTCCTGAAACAACAAACGGCGAGATGAAAATAAATATCGGCTATTGATATTGGCCCAGTTTTACTTATGGTGCTGACACAGATATATAAAAGTTGACTAATATCGGCAAATACCGATAATAACATTCATATATCGTTTATTCCTAGTAAATACCTGAAAAATAAGATGAAATGTCTCATATTCATATTTTAATGTCACACCCAAATGTTTGCAGCTTAAAAAGAAGAAGAAGTAAAAAGTGGCCTGGGAGGGGAGCGTATTTGTGTTTGTGTCACAGTCCTTACCGTTTAACAACAGCTTCCACTTCTGCAGTGAGTGCAGGGTCAACCTGGGAAATAAATACATTTGTAGATTTAGGATTAAGAGGGCAAGAACAAACACCGGCGATTCAGATCCGTAACAGCTTTACAGATAAGATAAACAATGTCACAAGAATTTATTTCATGAGAAAATCACTCTCTTGGGAAATCCTGTATTTTCAGAGATTGGGGTCAGGGTGGGGTGGGAGGCCAATCTGATTAATTGCAATGTAGGATTTGGGTGCATTAGCCTGCCCTCAGAGAAGTCGAAGCGTAGCAATTTGGGTCAGAGATGCCACCAAGCAAACTGGGAGTTTTTATGCTCTCTCTCATCTCGCGATCCTGAAATGACTATATCTAATTTATTCGTAAGATGGCGCACAATAAAATCAACCTCTTTGAATGGGGAGCATTTTAGTGATCTGGGATTTGTTTTAGAGCTATTGTTCATTTATTGTTACTCTGCTGCATGTGGGACAAAACGATTTCCCTTGTGGCATCAAAAAAAAAAAGAAAAAAAAAAGCTTCTTTTCATTTCAGTTTTTCTAAAGTTCACAAAGTGGCAGGTAATGTCGATAAAAAAAATATATCCATTCATGCATTTTATCCCTCTATACAAGCTGCATTTTCAATTGAATTGATAAAGCCTAGTAAGAAAGGAGTAAGATGTTGCTGACAAACATCGCTGACCTGAATTTTTCTCTTGTTGACAGATGTTGCACAGCCAGAGTGCTTATTATGAGGGGGAATTTATAGTGCGTCATTATAGACGGAGCAAGGCATGGCTTATTCTGCCGCCTGTTCACTGAGTTTCCTGCATTTACATCCTCTGCAGATTTCCTGCTTTTATTAATGAAGCAAAAAGAAGGGGGGAAAAGTGCAGCTATTAAAACATCCTTAACTAAAGACGTGGAAACGCTGAAGATGCTAAGATCTACTTATTTCACAGAAAAAAAAAACAAACACGAATCTGCTGTGATTCAGGGCGAGATGAGCGAGATGAATCACATGTCTCTCTCTCCTTCCACTGAAGCGTTTCATCAAGCATCAACAAAGCGCAGCGGAAAGCACAAAGCGGCAGTAAGTTAGAGCATATGCCTCTGGCTATGTCTTACTGAGCTGTTTTTTTTTGAGCGAAGCTATAGGCACAACATACCTTTTGCCTGGCGCCACTGTTTGAGAGAATGAACAGATGCTTAAGTACGACTCACTGATGTGAGATCAAACCGAGTCAAGGGGAAGAGAAGACAGCAAACACAGAAATCAATGAGCGAGATTGGAAACGAAACAGCAAAGCGAACAGAGCACCGAGACTGAACTTGGGGTTTTCTATGCAGAACTGAGAAGTCAAAGACATTTTATAGTGCATTCAAGTATCAAACCCCTTGAAATCTACTGCTTTTAAATCTTACACTTTAATTACTTTTATTATAATTTCATGTGAGACCAATACCTAGTGGTGCATCACGATGAAGAGCAGCAAAAAGTACAATTATGAATGGTTTCCAGTCATTTTGCCTATTCCAGTCTGCGGATATTTTTCAAGCAACGCAAAACAGAAGTTTTCAGACCAGTTTTAGTTTCCCTGCATCCCTGACCTGTCTGCCGACTTCATACCAGAGTTCACTAACATTCTCTAGCAAATCTCTAAGACCTTCATTTGTAGAGTTCAACTTACAACGCATTTACTGCTTGTGGGGCTTCTGAAAACACTGGATTTCAGAGTGAAGAAGATGCATACAAATGAACTCTTTATTTCTTTAATTGTAGGAATAGTTTAAAACCATGTGTCATTTTTTTCCCACTTCAAAATTATGTGCCACTTTATGTTGGTCTGTGAAATCAAATAAAATCAAATAAAAAAATAAAAAAAACTTTTACTGTGGTTTGTAGTTGAACTGTCACTAGATGTGAAAACTATTATGAATACTTTCATGCACAATAAAAGCATAAAAGTCTCAATTCTTGATTGATTTACTTTCATAAATCAGATGATGATGAGAGTTTTCAGCTTCTTCTCCCCCCCCCACCCCCACTGCCAGCGAAGGTGCAGCTAATCCCTCCATGGGAGATAAACAGTTCGGAGGTATGATGCCGTGTGACCGGGCCACAAACTCTGTATGTAATATAAACCCTCACATTTCCAGATAAATCTCTGTTTATTTGTGTGAAAATGGGAGAGCTCTGCACAGTTCATTAGTCAACAGCAAATGCTAATCTGGGGTCAGCCGTGGATCAATTTAGCAAATAGCGAAACAGCTAGAGGCACACATGACAGGGCGGGGGGGGGGAAAGCAGGGGGAATAAAAACCCACCATTACTGTTGCTGACAGTGAAGACATTTCCCTCCAGAGCTGCTCTTTAATTCCAGCTAAACAGCTAAAGCCTGTATCTCTGCTACATCCAATTAGAGGCTCCCTGACTTCAAACAGCAGGTTTCTCTGGACATTCAGAAGCACGGTGCTTTTTATGACGGGCAAAACAAAGAACAGCATTATCCATACTTTAAAATTACATCGTCACAATCTACACGTAACGGCGCGAGATCACGACTTACCTTCGGCCCGATTATGATCAGTACATTGTGAAGGTTCTCTGAATGCCACTCTGAAACACGCAAAGCAAAGGGAGCAATGTAAACATGGGCAGTTTGGAGAGCGAGGGGGCGAAGAGTTATGATTATGAATTACTGCATGTATTTTAATAGACTTCTTACAACTGTACTGTCTCACAGCACCACATTGCTTTAGCTTTCAGGCATGAGTGCACTAGATTTTAATTCGAGTGCACATAAAATCCTCACGCAGCTCATCTAAACGTTAATGTACAATTTGACGCCCTCTAGTGAAGTCTTATTACCATAGCTGCATGCTGTGAAAAAAAAAAAAAAAAATGAATGATGGATTAAAACATTAGAGGTTCTGGGAATCTGTAACAGTTTCCACTGAATTCAAGTTAAAGCGGAAAAGCAGCCACTTCAGGAAAAAAAAAACATATAAAAGCCTGTCTGTATATAAATACTAACAATAATAGCAATAATAATAACTATAATTCACTTTGACACAAAAGTCCAATTATTTCAAGTCAGCTGTAAAGCTTTAACATCATTTTCGCCACAGGATACCTTTTGAGTGAATGCTGCAGCTGTCGAGGCTCACACTTGGCATTTTGATGAATTTCATAGCCTTGCATTAGTATTCAAACCCCTTGAACCTCTCAGGTTTTGTCATGTAGTCACTGCATTTTATGTCATCAACAAACAACAAAGTAGAGCTACATGCCGAAGTTGGGGGAAAAAATGTGTGGAAAAAAAATTATAATTTTCACATGCAGGATATTGTTTAAATGCACTTCACAAGTCTGGCCTTTTTGGAAAAGTGGCAATGAAAAGTGTGCAGCTTTTCTCAGACATCAGTCTGAGAAAGAAAACATTACGGCATAACGGTGGTGATATGGGGATGCTTTTTGTTTTTGCTGATTAGAGTTGATGAAAAAGTGGACAGAGCTAACCACAGGATAATGTAAGAAAATTTGTTAAAGGCTGCAAAAAAGACTTAGGTTTTAGAAGGAGCTTCATGTTCTAGCAGGACAACAATCCTAACCAAACAGTCAGAGCTTGAATGAGATTGTTTACATCAATGCGTATTGATGTTTTTAGACTGTGTTAGAACCTAAAAAAAAAAACACTTTGCTTTACACATTTGCAGTGCATACATTACTAAAAGTGCAAAAGCAACAACCTGAAAAAACGTCTGCCAAATAGAGAGGGTCCTTGACTCTTCTGAGACCACAGACCAACAGGAAGACACGCAGTTCATCTAAGCACTCCGTCCTCACACCTGGAGAAAAGCCAGACACACAAACAGGAAGAGACGGCGACATAATATGAAAAACACTGCATAATGAACATCCCGAGTACATCAGCAGATAATGAAAGCAATGCATCAGCCAAGGTCACGAGGACGAGAAGACAGCAGTGACTAATGCGGCTGCACAATGCAACAGGGAACGGCGTCTGTGGAGATCATTGAAAGGTTGCAGCCTAATCAGTGCAAACTGCGGCATCACGGCCACACTGTCTGACTGCTGCGATGAGGATTTGCTCACTGAAACGGCTGAGAAATAATGAGGTAGCCCCTCAGCCCCCCTCACGTCAGGCTAACAACATGGAACGTTTTGGGAACTTTGCGCAGGCTGAAACCGAATTGCCGTGGAGTTGGCCCTCTCCCCGCATCATCCAGCTCTCGTGTTCAATCTTGAGATTAGTCAGAAACTGGCAGGCGGACAACTGTGGCCAACGCCAACCACTACTGTAATGGACCTGACCCTTTAACTGCACCAAAATATTATCCTAATCCGAATAACGACGCCTACGTTATGAAACACACAGGCCTTGCAGTGCCGTGCATCTCACAAAAAAAAAAACAGATCAAGAAATGTGGAACCCAAAAGAAGTGCAAGTGAATGGTGTTTAATAAATATCCCTTATTTTATAATATCCCTTATAAAATATGGGATATTGGTCCCTTATGTTATATATTAAACAATAAACCAAAATGGGAATTGCTGTGCTGGCCGTTGTCCTAGCAATTTGTGTAGGGAGAGAAAAAAAAAATCCCAAACTGGAAAACTTTTAAAACAAAGCCACACACATAAACCCTCATGAGCCGAGAGCTAGCACGGCGATACTCAAGTGAAATCCCCTGCTGCCAGATAAGTCCAGATCAGGAGGCTGAAGCAGTTCTTTTAATGCTATTAAGAGCAACTTAAAATGACAGCGTCAGGTCTGGGGCCTGACCCCGATCCTAGGATCCGATTGTCCGAAAAGCTCTAATATTTGTGCAAAACGATTTATCACTGCTTGATTTTGATTTTGACACTGACATATTGAACAATCCAGTTATGTCTCTGTAAATCAGGCCTTGCAAAAACATCAACACCTTTTTACTCATGACGAATCTCAGTTTGTCATGAGAAAAGAGAACAGAAAGCAGCATACAGAGATGCTGCTTTCTGTAAGGGTTATGCTGTGTAAAGCCTCTAAGCAGCCTTGGCAAAAGAAAGTACGCATGAGGGCAGATGAACAGCTTTTTTTTTTTTTTTTTCCCCAACTATAAACCTTATATCACAACTAATTTTTTTCTGGTGTTACTGCATCATAAAGAGTAATTAACAATATATAAAAATATACTGCATTTACTATGAATTGTGATATAGCGTGCGCTCCTAGAACTAAAACAGCTGAATCTTTGAACGTACATTAATCAACAACAGTCAGAAAATGTAAAAAGATAGTCTCAAGTTTAAGGAACTTAACTTTTCTATTATAAATAAAACATCACGGCTCCTCTTTGCACATGTTGTTTCACTCCTTATTACACCAAGAACATGGCTGCTAATTTATTCATTAAAAGGGCCTGTGTAATTATTAACATGTTATTCATGAGGAAAGTGCAACTTCTTCAGCAGCTCATGGTATCGCTGCTCACCTGTGTGGAGTACCTGACCTACCCTTTTAATTCCACCTCACAAGGCAAACAGACCGGTTAAAGCAAACACGCACCGTCTCGTACACACACAGTCGCTTAAATGGGCTCAAAGCTCCTGGGTTTTCAATGTAGAAGTTTATGTCTCTGGAAAGAGAAAAACGAGTTTGTGGAATAACACATGGGCACGTGCAGTTTAGCGCGGTTTTATTCAGGTAGAAGCATTGCTGTCTCTTTCATCTTTACAAGCTGAGGCCTCTCTAAAGTGTTCCACTGCAGCGACGAGGCCCACATAAAAACACATGTTCCCATTCCAATTCTCCATTTACCTTCTCAGGGCTCTTCAAAACGCAATGCACTCTACATTTGGCAATTTGAAAATGATCAATTTATGTCACGCCAGATGGAACGATCCAAGTAAAATAAAAAAGAGAGAAAATGTGCAGCACTGTGGGTGGAGAAAATGCACACATGGGATGGTGCCCCCTGCTGTGCCGCGAGTGCGCGAAACGCCACAGGAAGGATGAAAGTCGACAGCATGGAAAGCACGTGGGTTTGTTCCTGAAGTGGCTTCTCTACCTGAAAAGAACTAAAAATGTGAGAAAAGTTTTCAACACTGATTACTGGAGAGGGCAAAGCAGGTCAACCACTGCAAGGAAAAAAAATAAAATCAAGATGTGACACTAATAGTCACTCGAATTTCAAAAGAAATAGAGGGGTTTTGTTCACTTTCACTTTCAAGTACGATTCTTTAGAAAGCCATATTTACGAGAATAAAGCATAGGTTCTAGTAAGTAGTATTATGTTTCTCAGCATAAAGCTTTCTGCTGTGGGGGTTGCATTCTGCAAAATAAAAGCAAGGAGACTTTGTGTTGTCAGGGCACCGCAGCGTGATGCATTAGTTCTCACTGATTTAAAAAAATAAATAAATAAAATCCTATCAACAAGAATAAACACCAACAAAACAACTGCATCATATGGCTATTTGCTGGTCAAAAACAAGAACAATGCTCAGACGGCTGCAACAAAAATATATAAAAATATCTGACTCAGATTCCAAAGTTTCAGCACAATGATATAAACACACAATAACAGTGTCGTCTTTTGTCAAGAACAACAAATGGAGAAGTGAGTGGGGGGAAATTTGTATTACTTGCAGCTGCTGGGAAACCTGGTGATAAATAACCTGAGGTTAGAAAGCTATTAATCAG
This sequence comes from Poecilia mexicana, assembly GCF_051168715.1. Taxonomy (NCBI): domain Eukaryota; kingdom Metazoa; phylum Chordata; class Actinopteri; order Cyprinodontiformes; family Poeciliidae; genus Poecilia; species Poecilia mexicana. The sequence continues at coordinate 24,469,274 of NW_028263378.1, read as the reverse complement.
CTGTTCCTCTCTGTACTCACTGGGACTCTGAGAGAACACTAATGTACTTGGGATAGGCATCATCTTGCACTGTCCAATTTAAATTCCCAGATGCTTGAAGAGGGAATGTATGCAGGTACAGTGATATTCGAAGCAGCAGCCAAGACGTTCGTCTTAGTGCTTAGTGGCGACTCTGAGGCATTCGCACTGTTACACAGAGAATTAACACCAAATTTAATGACAATTATCGACAACTTTGGTAATGAAGAATAACCAGCATCCAGTCAGGAGGCTAACGTGTGGACAAAAATGTCTCAAACTTGATCTCATTGGTCAAAATCTACTATAGTAATACTAGCACGAATAATGTATAGCAGCAATAACATACCACGTTTGTGCCAAATGTCTAGTCTGTATATATTGAAAGCTTTTATTTAATAAAAAACATTTAGTTATTATTTAGGATCTTGATTATTTGGATTGCTTGTGTGAGTACCTGTTGCTTTAAACTTTTGTCACTATTGCTCCAGCTTTAGATAAAGGGCTACTTAAAAAAAAACAAAAAAAAAAACACCAAATGTCATTGTGGTTTTTTCTTGTCTAATGACGATTGTGTCGCATCTCTTTTACCTGAATGTTATATTGTCTTGTCTTTTCCATTTAAAGTCCTTAAACAATCAAAAAATATTTAGTTCATCTTTTTTGTAGGATGTGAAAAAAATTTGACACCAGGGAAAAAAAGAAAAAGAAAAACAAAAATGCAATCCCAGCGGAATAAATGCATTTAAAAATTAAATTAGGATATTTCAAACATTTTAATGTATTATGTATTATTTTAGGATTGTAGCCACAATCCTAAAATAAAAAACATGTTATAAAATAATTACACAACCAAAAGGACTTTTCTATTTATTTAGTGAGATGTAATATGATTTACATCAAGCGATGGGAATAACGCTAAACTAAACGTACCTGAGCTCCTCAAGAATTCAGTCCAGCAAAATTGTTCAGCCACTTCTGTCTGGATGCCTTTAAATGAAACAATTGCAATGCTGTTAGGTTGAGAAAAGGCATATTCAACCCATCAATCTCGGCAAATCATTTGTGATCCAAATATTAAATTATGTGGAAATATTCCACCGTTTCACAGAGTGATTACTAATGTAGCTGCACGACAACTTACCTTGAGGCTGGACATAGATTTTACTGTCGGGTGACGCCTTGAGAAAGAGAAGAAAAGACAAAAGTTGTTTTAAAGAAAAAGGTGAAAAACAAACCAACAAACACAAGCAGATTAATCAGCAGTGATTGGCGACGTTTATTTAAACAAACGTTGCTGTCGGTGCTGCTCTGGTTTTTGGGCGCTTATGGTTCTCCGTGCTCGGAGCACATTCAAACAAAACGCAAACTTTAAAAGGGGAGTCAGGAATCCAGTTGATAAGATAATAGTTGTATTGCAAAATAAATCAAGGAGATGAAAATTAAATTGCCTGGATGTTATCACACCAGATCCATCAACAACGCGTGTTTTGTGTCAGAATAAAAAAGCAGAGCGATGCCTCTCGTGCCCGCCTCGTCTTCCTGCTGTCACCGCTTAAATGGTGGAGATAAAGGATGCCACTGGCTTCAATCTGCTGCCGGTGGCTGCAATCTCATCGGAAAATAAAACACTGTAATGTTTTTTTAATACCAGACTATTGTGAGACAGGGCCCAATATTGTGTTTGTATAATGAAAGCCCTTCTGTTACATTTACTGATGTTGTCAGACTCCGGATGTCTTTTTGCTTTATAACGCAGACATAAAAGCTTTTTGTTTTACTAATAAAGCAAAAGCGATTTTGAAAGGAATAGGAAGTAAACGAGGAAACAATCAAGATTGTCTGTATGTAAAATCAATTAATAGGGCGATCAGTTAATAGGGATAAACTGCATTTTATGCACTATGAGACACAACATTTATAACAGCTTGAAGGGGAAACAAACCTTAATGACCAGCACGTAAAAACAGACTGGATGTAATCAACTGATTAAGAAATCATAAATAAAGAAAAACATCACTGTTGCCCACAGGGGGAAGAACCCAAACCCTATTGCCAGGTTTATCAAAAATCTTTTTAATAATCATTTTTTCCATATTCAACTAGCTTTTAAGTTTTTGTCTCTCAATGAAGAGAAAAACTCAAATTAAAGGATTCGAAAGAGCTGCTTCTAAGGCTGCAAGGTGGTGCACTTGGTAGCACTATTTAACTTGGTAAATGGGTTTTAATTTGGGACTCTGTCTTTTTGTGTAGCATCTTCCTGGGCCAAACAACATTCACATAAGATTAACTAACCACTCTGAATTATCCTTACGTGTGAGTGTGTGTGAATAGTCACATGTACTGCAAGTCTGCATGTATCCATGTAATAGACCGCAAAAGTTTGCAGATTGTCCCACCCTTTCTTCCCATAATCCCTCTGCAACCTCTGCATACATAAGTCAGCAATAGAAAATGCATATTGTGACAGACGAGTAATTCATAAAAAGTGAGTGAAATCCTCAGTGAAACAGTCATGAACATATAACTCTAAACCATGAGCTTGAAATGCTAACAAAAGGGCTAAAGTGTGGTCAAAGAATAGAAAGAACTTTTAAGTTGGGACACATTTTAAACACAAAATGGAAAAGCTACCAATCAGCCTTAATCTGACTAACTGATTAGTTAGCTTCCTATCACAGTACTTTTTATTCACTCTTAAAAAACACAAACGATTTTCTAAGCATGGTTTCAAAAAGCAATCCCAATGCTTCACCCCTATGCGATTCCTGAAACAGTATCGATTTTCAGAATAAGTGTTTTTGTTTTTTAATGCAGTCAACTGTAAAATGACACCAAACAAGAAACTTTATTCATTCTTTGTTGTGCGACGTGCCTCTCACAAAGACACACACTGTGTTTTTTCAGCTACCAATAACGCTCAGAGACTCCCAAATGGCTGCTATACATTTGACTGTTGGCTGATACATTATCTCAATACGATTGTTTAATCTGCTGTAAAATATTGGACTGCATATATACCATGAGGTATATATGTTTTCCATGCATGTCACATCAGACTGATTATGTGATTGACAGGCTTTGCTTTATCAGATCCATCCATGACATGGCTGGTCAGATGGTCTGGCTGATAGAATAAAAATAAAACAAAACTTGAAGTGAACAGTTCTGAACGACTGCATTTGGTAACGCAATCAAATAGCTTCACTCTGTGCATCCTCACTTGTAACTTAACCTAAATTTTGCAGCAAACTTAGAATGGAGCAAGTAACAGGATAAATGTGTTATTGATAGAGAAATGGGAGAAAAAGGGGTTTGATCATACCAAAACAAATTCTGCCTCTTCTTTTAGTTTTTCAGTGAAAGCAACGGCAAACCTGATTAGAAACAAGAGGGGGGTGGGGGGAATGCAAAAATGACTCAATCAGAACAAGGATTTTGATTAATATGAGTGAATTTTAGTCATTTTACAAGCAATGATCATTTTGATATTTGCGGAAAAAGCGGGATTAGTGAAAGTAAAATTGAAAAATTGACAGAAAATCTGATTTTTGCAATCTGCCGTTTTGGAGACTGGCAGGGCTTCCTCATGCCGATCTCCATCCACTGTAGAGATGAAGTAAGCATGGAAGGTTTGTTCTGCACTGTGTGTGCAGTTTTCATTCAATGGTTATTGTTATCAAATAATCATGGAAAGACATTTTTTTATGACAAGTTGCAGCTTACAACAGACAGAAAAGTTGTCTTGCAATCCAAAAAGTGTGGGTCTGGTTTCAGCTTCCTCTTGCCACCTGTTGATGTGCCGCTGGGTGAGGCTCAAAACTCTACGCATCTGTGTAATAGTGATGATGAATGCGCACACATTTATGAGTGTGACTGGGTGAAAGTGGCAGTAGTGTAAGCGCTGTATGACTTAAAGAGTGCTATAGAAATTGTGCCCATTTATGGTTTTAATGAGATATATAAATTACTAATTTGTTTTGATTTGTCAGGTTATCAGTGTCAAGATAGTTTGACAGATTACTAGGGCCATTGCAGATGAAGAACTATTGACCAATGTTAAAAAAAATCTGAAATTTGTCAATGAATTTTAGATATTTACAACAAAAAAAAAACAAAAAACAAAACAAAAAAACAACTTAGATAAATTTTGATGCAGCCATGTTGCAGCTTCTTCCTCCCTGTCTCAGACATGTATTCTGGATTCCTTTCAAGGTGTTTATGGTGTGTCTGCACCTGAAAGATGATGTTATGATACAGAAAAAGAGCTTACAGTTTGGGAGAAAAAACAGATGTGCATCTCCTAAACTCACCACCCTAATCACAGAGGATTTCTGTCACTTTTTGTTGCTTAATGCCTTACGCAGTAATCTCAGACAACTTCAGAGTTTTTTGACTTCACAATGTCAGCAAATATCCTTGCTCTAATATCATAGACATGTCTTTAATCATGCAACATTTAAATCTTCATTTATTGAAAATGTACGACTTTTTGACATCCGAGAAAGTTCATGTTTCTTTTGACAAAATCTGAAATAAATCTTGAAATTTTTGAGTTTATTTGGGGAACATTTTTCACCTTTGTACCCAATTATTTTACTACATTTTATTTCAACAATGGCCCTAATAATCCATTGAAAGACACAGCAAGGCTTAAAAACTTTATATTTTCTGCCATTCCCTTTATTGTACCTGACAGACCTCATAAGACAACAGATAAAGTATTAGAGTGACAAGTATTTTTTCTGCCTAGAGTAATGCTGCTGCTGCACACAGCTGGATTGCTGGCAAAAACAAGAGTCGTATAATTTTCTTAATTGACAAGAAAGCCAAAATCTTTCATAGCCTGTCATTACCTAATGACTAACGGAAACACCTATCAAGGTAGCACTCTTTTTAAAAGTACAGCTTCCAAGTTGCCTGTGGCAGGTCTGCTTTTCTACTGGTTACATACATAAGAGTTTAGATGGGACTTTAAAATAGTCACTGTGTACACATGCAGACAGGTTTTGTTCAACATTCTTGTCTGCAAGTGGCTGAGTTAGCACTGCCAGATAAAATATTTGCTAACTGCTGCACCCATCTCATCTGTAAACTCGATAGTGGAACTGCTGAGGTACTCTGCAGTAATTCTAAAAATAAGACAGGAAAGCACACAGTGTGAGCTTAGCAAAGGAATTCACATCTGCTTTAAACTCCATCTTGAAACACTGGTCCCCGACTCCTGTTAAACAGTTTACCAATGTCAATTTGTATTACAGCGCATTTGGTGCTAACATCTCGACAATCTTGTGACTTCTTTACCACTGAAGATCAATAAAGTCACCACCGACATGGCAACAGGTATCCAAGCTACAATACACCCTGATGTTGTTTGTTGGCGCAAACAAGAGCCGAAGAAAAACTTCCTTTGGCTTCAGGCAAATAAAACAATGAGAAAAATGAAGGAAATGTAGGGCAAAAATCACCGGGAGGATATTAATTTGCATGCGTGGCAGTGTATTATTAAGCGGCCCAACAGGCTCTGTGTGGTGACCGAATTTTAAGATCAAGGTCTGTGTGTGAGGAGGCATCAACAGTGGGAGGTGCATGGATGTTTGAAGCTGCAACAGTTAGATTTCCCCATTTGCTCCCAAAAGGGGTTTGTGCCCTTAAAACTTCCCAGATAAGCTCCCTACCACGCCCTTTTCATCAGCATGAAAAGAGAAAGAGAGAGAGAGAGAGAGAGAGAGAGACTGATGTCAGGTCATTTCACATGATATTGATAAGTACTCTCTGTTAAACTGGAGAAGGAAACAACTCGCAGCCTGCACAGTTGGAGTTAAATTAAAAATGTTCAGCCTCATTCTTTCATCCAATACTCTGGAGACAGGAAGAAGGGGATAAATCCAGACATTTTTCTTAAACTTTGCTGAGCTTCCGTTGAGCAGATTTAGCTTTATATGTTAGTATTTCTTAGAGGTGGAATGGCTCAATAAAAAAAAAGATACTCTGCTCACTTGTCACAATTTGGGACATACAGATGATTTTTTTTATGCATAGCAGATTTCTAACTAAATATATTTACAAAGGTGTAAGTGCCAATCTCACCAGGCAAGCAAAGAAATGAAACCCTTCAGGTGCACCGATTACAGCTTTCTGGCAGATCACGGATTTTGGCCACTTCAATAACACATAAAAAAGTTGCAAGATTTGTCTCTAGTCGCTTTTTAAAAATACATTTGCTAAAAAGTCACTAAATATACTGAAAGTTGCAACAAAGTGACTATTGTTAACGCTGCATGTGCAGACGTGACTCGGTGGGCTGTGACTTGGCAGCCATGCCAAGTCAACCACTGCTGTCAACAGTGGTTGATTTTCAGACTCTTGCCGAAGTAGATAAGATCGATTTCACATGCAAGTATCAGCCAATACCCAATCACTCAAAATTAAGGAAATTGGATCAGGGCCGATAAGGCTGATTGATCGGTGCACTCCGATCAACTGAAACTCAGGATGCACATAAATTATGTGTGAAACATCACTCTATTTTAACTCCAAGGAAACTTTTAGTAGAAAGTGAGAAATTAATAATTATTTATTGTCTATGTAAGAATTTAAGATAAACATCTTTAAACAGTTACTAGCAAATTTTCAAAATCACTTAATTCATTATCAGCCAGCTTTAACTTGTCCCTTAGCTAAAACACCAAACTGCCGGTTTTTACATGACCTAAGAATAGTCTATATTTAAATATAATCTATATTTAAATAAATGGATGATGTGGATTATATATTGCTATTGTTGAGTATTTCTGGAGTTTCGATATAATAGGAAAAGAAAATTGAACTGAACTGTGGAGTTTGCGAACCATTCCATCTCTAACAATGCATTTCTCACACAGAAAAATCACATAATTAAACGTTATTAGATAAATTTCATTGGAGCGACATGAATAAAAATATTAAGGGTGGCCACATTTACTTCTTGTTTGAACTTCAAGATGCCGACAGCTGCATCAAGTCTCTACAACGGGTTCGAAAAAAAAAAAAAAAAAAAAAGAAGTTAAGTTACATTATTTGCACCAAAATGCCAGCGAAGCTACAACTGGCATCTTAAAAAAATTATTAACTTGATGTTCTGACTCAAGTCTTTGGAATCAGGCATTTTGAACTTGTGGTTAGCGGTAGGGTCACCTGGCTTTCAGAAGCACCTGCTCCATAACCACACGCTTCTGCTCATCTTTCACATCTTCATTTATGTCCGTTCCGCCAAAAATGACTCCGAAGGGTAAACGAAGGTCTAGTGCAAACAGAAAATGAGAAACTTTGTACAAAAAGGACATGACTGCATGTTTGTTTTTCTGACAAATATTAGCAACAGAAAGTAAGATCCGATCACAGCGACGCCTCGGTCAGTGTTTACCCAGGAGGAGTCTGCCAGCTTTGAAAAGATGAATTGCCAGTGCAGCCTCAAACGGAGGATTTTGGGACGCTAGATGTGCCACGTCGGAGGGAGAGTGAAAATCTGCCACATCTCTTAGCTCGCAGCTGTGTCCTGCTGACTCAATGTGAGACCTTAAACATAAAACACATGCGAGAACATTCAGTTGTGGTTTTGTACTTTAAAATAATGATGTACAAAGGTGTTTGTCTATGAGTTTAGCCTTTTTAAAGTACTATGTTACAGCTACAGTACCACTTGTCTCAGTCCAGAAGCACCATGCACAGTAATGGATGCCAACCAATCTGTGTTTTCCCAGAATTATCATAGAAGCACATGATGTGAGAAGGAAGTGGCAACATTTGTCCTAGTTAAAATGAATCAAACTCTATAAAAACCTGACAAAAAGACTAGAACTTCTTAAATGTGTGTCTTTTGATTTAAAGTCTTTTTTTTTTTTTATTTGGCATGTTGTGAAATTCTGTTTTTATTCCGGTGCAGGATAACAGCATGTTTGAATGCAATCATTATTTGACAATTTTTGCAGAAAACTTGCTGTATTTTATTCCAATTGAATTCTAAAATGTATTTATAACATTTTGTCAGAAAATGAACATAAAACTGACCTATGAGAGAACAGAGAAGGATTTGCATGTTTGCTCTCTAGAGAATAAAGTTTGATGGCACTAACTTTCCAGGTTATGTAACAGTCACACTTGGACTTTAGATAGAACTTAAAACACCTTACTGAGGTGATTTTGGTCAGATGACATTTTAAAGCAGGGCTGTTTCTCAAAACAGAACAATTTCATTTAAATTTAAAGTTAAAATAAAGTTTGATGGCGTTTACAGGAACATTTTCAACATAATTTAATGATTCAGTTTGGCATTGTGATGGCAAAACTTACAATGTTGGACCTGGTCACACTAACAGATTCTGTTGTGCAATAATGGTGCAAAAACCACAGGAAAAAAAGATAAATTCTTTGATCATAAGACAATGAACAGAAAGCAATAATAGCATAAAAGAAATCTCCTGTGAAACAGAGGGCTAACTTCATTAATAGCATTAATATACCATAAATAATAAAAACTACTTTTCTGCATTTTTCTAAAAGTCTATGTAGTCTTGCCAAGTAATACTTTTACTTTTTGATGTTTTGTTGTATGAGGCAAGTTTGAATTTAATTTTACGTTGATTGAAAATAAAATTGACCTGTCCAAGGTATACCCCAACTTTTGACCGCTGGAGTGAGGCATGTTTGTAAACATTTAGATAAAAGTGAAAATCCACACATTAAATAGCCATTTTGATTTAAATTATTAATAATGTTTTTAAAAAAGGACAAAACAATTAAATGTGAAATTCATTAAAATGTTAAAAGCACCTACAGCTGTTTAAGCATTTTTATTTTTTTCTTTAAGACTTACAAATCATAGTCAGCGGGTGTGCTAACACTGCTGCAGACAAGGTGAATGGTCTGCAATGAAAATGTATTGGGGCAAATTAATCCAATGTTAATGTTTACTTAGTAGCCATGATGACGGTATCAATTATTTTCTGATGGGTCGATCAATAGGAATAAGGACACAATTAAATACTAATATTAAAATGATGACAGGATTTTTAAAATGAATATCAGTTTTTTAAAAATTATCTAACCATTTTCCTTTCTATTTATCACAATTATATTATATTAAAGTGTTTCAATCGTAACTATTTTCTTCTAGTGGTTAATCGGTTAAAAACATTTAACACAAGTATTTAAATGACAGAACTGCTCATCTGCAACACTTACAAAAGCAGTGGTCACAATCTAATTAAACTTGACACTAACTTTCCAGGTTATGTAACAGTCACACTTGGACTTTAAATAGACCTTAAAACACCTTACTGAGGTGATTTTTGGTCAGATGGCATTTTAAAGCAGGGCTGTTTTTCAAAACAGAACAATTTCATTTAAATAAAGGATGTGTTACTTCCTCCGCCAGCGATGACGAGAAATATCACATGATTTAACAAAAGTACAGCGGCCAAAAGCCACGTTAAAGTATGGCATCACTATGAGCCGTAAAGATTACAGCTGACTAATTACAACCAATTAGCAGTGAAGAGGGACATTTCCATAAGAACAGCTGCCTACAAAGCCCTGGTTATTAATAGTTAACCATTATAATGTCACACCGAGCCTCTCAAGCTAATTACCAAGTTATCTGAATCAACAGGTAAAGTTACCTTATTCTCTCGGCTGTCGTATAGTTCCCTGTTTTGGGGCTGAGGCAGGCTAGAAAGAGTAATTTCATATCCCCTCTTTAAACGGTGCTCTGTAACCGGTGAATGACAGAGCAGGCAAGGCAGGTCTGACTTTCAGCTCCCTTGCTACACCCAGCTCACATCACATTTCCTGGACACATTCCCGAAACGTCCACGTACAATAAAGCTAACAGAGCCCAGCATGCTACTAGTGATTTTTCAACCATGTTTCAAATGTTTACAAGTCCGTCTCTAATATTATCCCCTGGAAACAAGCGGTTGTAATAATAGCAGCAGGACACTAACATGTTGTCGGCACTGCTTTTGTGTGCTGACCAATATTAAAGACTAGGTCAGGAGAACATCTTGATAACACGTATATCTCTATACTACTATAACGAAACGATATAATAAAATCACCTTAAAGGAACTTCCTTTTACCGGCGGTACACCGCATGCGCTAAAATAGTAGATCCCTATATTACAGGGATGTACCACTTTAAGGCTCTGTTTATGAAACCATCACTTCTGGTTTTAGCTATAGATCGGTTCAGGAACGCAACTGTGACAGCTTTTACTGAGCAGCGTATCACGCGACAGTGCTGTGACACTGTTGTTGTGAACTCCCAGTTTTTTAGCACAAGTATTGACTTAATACGAGAGAAAACTGAACACTCGAGCGGCTAACTTCAACTAGAGTGGCTGAGGTTGCTGAAGACTGCTGGAAAGAGCTTCAGTAAACAAAGGTAATCTGAACCTCACGCTTTTGGTGTTACAGTTAGCTTAATGTTTGTTTTTCTTCTTTAAAGAAAAGAACGGTAACATTAGTGGGACAATTCAGATACTGTGATATTGGAGCATTCGTTAGCAAATAAAATAGTATGCTTAAATGGTGAGCTTATTGTGTCGTTAGGAAAATAGTTTTCTACTTGAACAAACTTGGGTGAATATAGGGCTCTTAGAAGTCAAGTAAGTGAAATTTAGACAACAGTAACGTTCTTCAAATAACGTTTTCGGGCAATGTCTAAAACATAGTTCTTGTGGTAATGTTCTTTCGTTTTGGGTCACTTCTGATTATTTTTATTTTACAATAAGTTGGTGGCACAAATTTTAGCCCAGAATGTTGTAGCTTTCGTTATTGTTTTTACTTTTATACATTATGTTTGTATGTTGATGTGACAGGTGTTTTATTGTTCAACACTTGTGAAATCTTGATTATTGGCATGTTTATGTAGTTTGACTTCTAATGTCATTTGTATTCTTCTTGTTGTTTTTTTCAGGTCTTTACTCAGAATTCAGGAAGAGTTTTGTTTCCATTATTTTATCTGAAAATGGATAACAGGGATGCCAATGAGAGCACCCCGCTTTTGGACTCGGAAAACAGACCTTCACCACCATCGGTCTTCCAGGGACGCAGACTAGCATGTGCTGCCATCCTACTTGCTGAATCCTTGGAAAGGGTTGCATTCTATGGCATCACATCCAATCTGGTACTTTTTCTCAACAACAGCCCTTTTTACTGGGAAGGCACTGAGGCCACGCAGGCACTTCTGACATTCATGGGAATAACTTACCTGATTTCACCGTTTGGAGGCTGGCTGGCAGACGCGTGCTTTGGGAAGTTCATGACTATTGCTTCAAGTTTAATCCTGTATTTGATTGGCATGATTTTTTTCCCTTTTATTTCAAATGACTCAACAAGGATACACCTATGTGGAGAAGAGACAGCATTTCCTGTGCAACCTGCTGAATGTATGAACAACTCCACTCCAGCAAATGTAATTTGCCCATGGCGCAGGCCATATTGTGGCTCAGTAATCTACATTGGACTGGTTTTAGTTGCGCTTGGTGTCGGTACTGTGAAGTCCAACATCACTCCCTTTGGCGCCGATCAGGTAAAGTTTAAACCATAGTTTTCACAACTCATATTATTTATTGCACTGCTCAAACATGTTGTTTTTCCAGCCATGGCGAGAAATGAATATGCCGCCTTTTGGTTGCAGAGTTTTCATGTATAACCAGGTTGTAAAATTATTTGAATTAGAATTGCACCAATCAGTCAGCCATTTTTCTCTCATTGGCTTCGATCTCTGATTAACAAATATTAAAAGATTTGTTTTCTTTTCTTTAGTTTTCATTAAATTAATCAAAACTAAAACATCATAATAATCCATAAACACATTAACCAACTGCATGTATTTGCATGTTTCTTAAAATTCAAATGAAGGCTATGTATAGATAAATAAAGTGAAAGTGTTAGATATACAGAACACATACACCCACAGGCTCTCTCTTCACCATGACGGGGTGTTTTTTATGCTCTGTGTTTTAGATTTTTTCGTTTCCTCACATGTGTAAGATTGGGTATGCAGTGTGTGATCAAACATGTGATTGGGTATTTGGTGTGCTGTGACATTTCACTGAGACATGCATGCTCTTGATTATCATGGCTGTTTCTAAGTAAAGTCATGTGAAAAGGGAAGTACGTGCCTATAAAAATGGAAATTCTCTGTTACAACTGGAAATGAAAGCACATTTGAAATATTGCTCATAAATTAAGGCTCTATATGTTAGCTACATCTCTAGGAATATCAGATAAATTCCAGGTGATGGAGTAAATCTATTTGTGAACTCAGATGTACCTTTGTTATCGGTGTTAAAGATTTTTTTTTTTTTTTCAATTTTACAATCAGTGCTGGAACACTTCTACTTGTTAGAGACTTGGATAATCCCTCCTTCCTGCTCTATATCAAGTGAGCTGAATTTACTTGAATTTTAGGATAAATCTATTAATATAATTTTCAAGCATATAATCTAATGCAGCGACCTAATAGACTGTTAGACTTTGAGATTTCGTCTGTTACATAAAGTCCATCTGGAAAATATTCAGAGCGCTTCACTTTTTCCACATTTTGCTATGCTCATTGTATTAAATTAAGCTTTTTTTCCTTATACTTCCTCACACAAATATTCCATTATGACAATGTGAAAAAGAGTTTTCAAATGTATTTAAAATACAGGAGTATTATAATGTTATTTCCTCATCAAAAACATACCTGCTTTAATTCTTAAATTCATGTTCGAGAAATCCTTGAATCTCCCGCGGCAACCATTTGGACTTGCGTAAACGCTTGTTCTCACTGAGCTCCGCCTATTTTCACAAAGCTCTTCCTTGGCGCTGCGGTCTCCACCCAAGCTTCCACCTCTCATAGAGCACACCTCTCCTGCGTGCTCCACACGTAGCTCCACCAAACTAGCAGTAGCAGCCATTAGCAAATGCTCATCGTACAAACTACTTCTCATTCCAATACTCCTAAGAACCTCATTGTGATGATGTGCTGAAGGCAGAGTGTTTGAAAAAGCAGGATCTTCTTTGAGAGACGGAGGCCAATTTCAATGCACCAAACTGCAATGTCAGATTTTGTTTGTCATGTTTGAGATATACATTCAACGTTTTTACAACAACTGAAGGTAAATTAGTTTCTTGATTTTGCTATAAAATGGCACTCTGTTACTGGAAAGCACATAATACCTTGCTCCACCCCCCAAAAAATGTTTTTAAGTGAATTGCGGTGAATACTTTTCAGGTACTACATTACACTTCTTCTAAAATACGACTATTTTATCTTAGGTGAACTAACATAAAATGTGTGGCTCTTTGAGACTAAAGTTAAACTTTCAGGAGTGATGCTAGACTGATAGTTGGTTGAGCAATTTATGGGTCTCTTAAAAAAATCTTCTCTGGATTCACAAGCATCTGCAACATATTTTTATTTCCTTACAGAGAAGTACTTTTGCATACTAGAGCAAAAGCAGAAGATTATCAGACTTAAAAGTTTACATTAGATTAATGCTAAATAATACCTCAATTTTACTAATCTAAAATCCCTTCTCAGAATATATTGATTTAAATGAGAGATGGATACAGAAGCTTAGTTCCTGTAACATGAGAAAGTCTTTTTTGTTTATAGTTTTTAGATAAAATCAAAATATGACAGTTCTGTGTAAAAAAAAAAAAATATTGACTGTTTTAAAGATATTTTTTCATCCATGTATTTACTAATTTGAGCATACCATAGTATAATATAAATGTCAACTAGGTAGGTTTCTAGATGTGCCATGCTTTTTGCAATTTTCTGATTATGGCTATCAAACGTTTGGAAAATTGCTTAAAAATTTAACTCCAACTTGAAACCCCTTAAATGTCCTCAGGACATCAGGACGTCTTCATGGATTCATCAACTAACTAAGCATTTGAGACTTAAGAGTTTACATCATTACTAGTTGATCCCTGATCTCTGGTTAGTTCTTGACATTGACATTGATGGGTGCACACTGAAAATGTGAACAAGTTCCACTATGTGCACTTTAGCAAGGCTCTGTGTACTTCCACTCTGTGGCTGTAAGAATCGACATATCATTATTCAAAGAACTTGCTCTAAGAAAGCAGAGAGATCTTTAACTGGATTATTGTATCCTGACACAATATCCCAAAGTGTGGGATATTGTGCCAGTATTCAAAAGAATACTGGCAAGTATTCTAGCAAGTATACTGGCAAGTATTCTTTTGAAATACTTCCAAAAGAGGTTGGTGGTGTTCATTTTAAACAATACTCGATCCTGTTGCAACATTTTTCACATTTATGTCACGATTTTCTTTTCACCGTGTTTAAACACACAGAGCACATTGGCATTTGACAGTGAAGTGAATGAAATGATTCAGTTATTATTAGTGTCAGTCAGACAAATCTTCATAAAAGGCCTATTAACTTGTCAATGCTACTTTTAGTTGAATTGAATCCTAAGATTTGTCAGTTAATAGCTCTTTTTTTCTGAATTAATAACTGAGTATCTCTAGGCTCTTACAGTTATATTTGGGACAAGAGGAGAGACGTCTCTTCTGACAGCTTTTGTGTAGTTAACAAAGAAGAGATGAAAGGGGGAAAAACTGAGTTGAGTACAACTGTACTGCAGGGCTATTTTTTTCAAAGACTATCATACAGGATTGATAAGCAAAATAACTTGCATAAAAAATAAATATTTGCTCGACAGACCGTTAGAACCAGTGCTGTATTTTAAGTTTGCCTTTTCCTTGCCTGAGTAAAACTGGCAACAGTATTTATTCAGAAATAAACAGTAAACTGTGTTCCTCATTTGAAATGTTCTAATTCAGTTCTTTGTAACCTGACATTGAAGTAAACTTATGTTGCACAAGAGTTATAGAAAATCAGATTCAGTTTTTTTTTTTTTTTTTTTACTGAATCTCTCTCTATTGGATATTTATAGAGGAAATGAGGAGTAATATGAGGAGCTTTGTTATAGCTCCTCATATTACGCTGCTAAAACCGGTGCTTCAGTATGAAGTGAATTGGTGCTGCTATGACAACAATTGTATTTTCTCCCATATAAAGTTTTCATAGATGTTTTTTTTTATTGATTTAAGATGTTCTTTTAGAAAGCTCAGTGTAGGTAATGTGTGTTGGCTGCTTCACAACCTTCAATCTTTGTGAAAAACAACTCTGTTGTATACTCTGCATATTTATTTTCTGCCATTCCATTAGAGCCTTAGATATTCATTGAAATCTTAAATTTAAAAATATTGCTTACTTGAATCAAATGTGGATCATTTTCTTTGGATACTTTACCTTGATGCCATTTACATGTCACTTTCATGTTAATTGGGTTTTTATGTTGTCTTTAAGAGATTTGCAATCCACACAAAGGCCAGATCGCAGCAGTTTGTGCTTTGTGTGGTTGCATGTAGATGGAAAGAACATAAACTGTGTTAGATAATGCTGCGTCCTTTGCTCCTTTTTTGCATAATGGAGGAGTAAAAGCTTAAAGATTAAATGTTATGATGCCTTTGAGATGACCCTTGGTAAATAAGTGCATTTGTGTTCAAACATGTCCATTCAAAAGAAACTAAGTGCAAGAATGATGCAAACATTTTCATAAGGGTTACCTACCTCTTTTTCAGAGAAGTGCAATATGCGTAGGACTTAAAACGATCTAAGCCAGAAAAAATAATCTAGTGACTTCATACAGACTTTATATATATCACAAATGTTGAGCCATTTGTGAGCCAACTCATCCAGTATTAGGGACATATTGTTGAACTTTAACATGCTGGCAAGAAGGTCTGGGCTCTGGAGCTAAGGGAACTCACTCCTTCACTACTGAACCGACCCCGTCATCGGAGGATGAGGGGGATGTGCAGCCACACGTTCCTTCATAACAGAACCCGTCCTGGCCATGTACAAGCCAAGATGTATTATCTCTTCTAGGTAAAACTTTTTGGCCAGTTTTAAATAGTCAAACACATCATAGCAGTTGGAAATGTGCCACTTGTTTTAATGAGATTTGGCCAGTGCTGGACTTTTCTTATGTCCTCACAGAGCGCCAGCTCCTCAAGAAACAACCACAGCATATGCTGCTGGTTTGTTCCAAGTTTGTGATTCATCTTCAGACACTGTTTCAGTAGTCCTTTCAAACCTTTCCTTTCATTGAACATCAGTGTTGTGTTCAAAGTACCCAAGGTGTATTGACTGTTTTTCAGATGATCAACCACTGTCGAGAGTCAGAATAGTTAACATGAAAAATGTTGCCTGATGAGCCTCAGGTACTTTCACACTTCAGTGTTTCAGGAGAATAGTGACGTGAAGAATACTCTTTTAAATTTGGCACTTTCTCCTGAGGTGGACAACCATCATTGCAGTTTTAAGAGGTTTTGTTGGCTCTAGTGGCCTTTATTTTTTGAAAGTAGTTCTACAGCAGGGGTCCCCAAACTTTTTCCTGTGAGGGCCACATAACTTTTCCTTTATCTGGTGGGGGCCCGGAGTCAGTTTGTAACAGAAAAAGTGTGACATTTGCAGGAGTGCCTAAATGTAAAAATATATTGTGTTCTAGAAAGCACAATCAAATAACATTCTCTGGGTTCTTCACAGAAAAAAATCCAGTTAGGATTATAGTCTGTATTTTCCGAACATGAAAAATGTTGCCTGATGAGCCTCAGGTACTTTCACACTTCACCCCAAAGTTGTTGTTTTTTTAATAAACCAGTAAACATGCACATAAGCCTCAGATATCTCTGCCGCTCCAGGTTTTCCACAACTATGCAGCAGCAGCAGAGGGGGGCGGACACCCAAAATTTGAGTCATAACAGGTCAATTGAATATCACATTTATTATGGCTGAAAAATAAAAAAGTTGCCAAGTTTAGATTTAACTGAACTGATTACGGTAGTTTTCGAACGGTAACAGTAAAAGTGCTGATCCTTCGTGTCTGCTACTAGCATGTGCTAAATCAGTGGTCCCCAACCTTTTTATTACCGCGAACCAGTCAAGACTTGGAAATTTTGTTGCGGCCCGGGAAGGAGAGGGAGGGGGGATGAACCGTCAGATAAGGCTTCTGCATATTGGTGTTCCCACTAAATCCTGAATATGCCCTATTTGGGTTGGCTTGGTCCTTTTATCACAGCCTGTGGGGTTTTCCCTGACTGGGAACGAGAATACAACCTGCTGAATGTGACAGGTAGCCAATCAGAAAGCGCGATGACGTAAGAACAGAGGGGAATCCCAAACAGCTGACATATCGCGCAACTGAGAGTCCGGTGGACATCGGAGATGATATGTGGAAATGTTTATTATTATATGTAAAGGTCATTATTATGTTTATTCAGTTAAAAATGTTAACTATGAAAAAACACGAATCGGTTCGTGTTGCTCCTGCCTTGGACACACGAACCGATCGAACCTGTTGTACTTTTATCAGCTCTGTGGTCACAGAGGTTTGGAGAATCGGCCGACATTCTTAAATCTTTCCGTCTAAACCAGACTTAAGACTCAAGCTCTACTCATCTCCTCTCGACCACTGCCCAAACGCTCTGACTCTGGTCGCTATGGTAACGTTTATATATCCCTTCAAAATAACAGAAGCGCCACAAAAACGAACATTTTGCTTTCGTGAAAATTTTAACTCACGATAATGACTAACGGGGAGCCCTGAGCTTATTTCTCTGCAACGAGACATCTGGGAGTGATGAGAGACAATGACACCCGAGCTGTGTTGCTTGAGCACAGCGTGCTTGGTCTCTATGTGGCAATCTTGGTCGCAGCATGTTACGCAGAGCGGGCTTGTAATGTGGGACTCACCTACCGGTCCGGGATAAATTCATTCTCCTGTCTCTTCTCTGGGCCTTTTCCCCTTTGCAAAGAAACTTTCCAAAGACATCTGATCAGTTTCTTACTCATTTTGCTGCGTGTGGGCTCAATGTTGGCGCGCAAGTAACCGAGACTTCCAATGATTCACTTCCTGCTAAAGAGCCCCCTGGTGGTTGAAGAAAAATTCACATATAAACGGCTTATAGTCCAGAAAATACGGTAAATGGAAAAAAAAAAAAAAAAAAAAAAGAAATCTGAATGCTTTCTGGTATTGTTCAGGGGGCCGGACTAAATGTGGAGGCGGGCCGGATCCGGCCCGCGGGCGTAGTTTGGGGACCCCTGTTCTACAGGAAAGAGGGTAATGAGAGAGGGGGAAAACATGTGGCAAATGTCGCCAGGCTGGGAGATGTACCAGCGACCACCGGCACAAGGACTAAGGCCTCAATATGTGGGTTATGCTTTGACCCTGCGCCACCACAGGATTGCAATTCTTATGTTAAACAGATCACATCTGCTTAGCATCATAATAGGAATCCATAAAGGAAGGCCATTGATAATAGACAGGTCTGACTACAAAGTTTCATCTGACAAGTGTGTAGTGATCTCCAACTTTACAATAAATTGGAATGTGTCCTTCCCTGTAGGGCAGGGGTCCCCAAGCTGTGGCCCGCGGGCCGGATCCGGCCCGCCACGTCATTTGGTCCGGCCCCCTGAACAATGCTGGATCCGGCCCGCCTCCTCATACCAGAGAGCATTCAGTGTTTTTTTTTTTTCATATATTGTATTTTCTGGTTTATATGTGGATTTTTCTTCAACCACCAGGGGGCTTGAGCAGATGTGAAACTAACTTTCCCTCAATGGAATATATACTAGTCAGTCCCAGTCACCGTTTCACTCACGGTTTTTTCCATTTGCATTCTGGGTAAAAATCTATCTAAAAGCGCGAATGTGTCGTCGCCCCCCCCTGTCGACAAGAATTTTGTAAGGTTTCTTTCTCCAAAAACTTAGACTGGCCCCCGACCAGAGAAAGGAACAGCTATGTGGCCCTCGCAGGAAAAAGTTTGGGGACCCCTGCTGTAGGGCATTCGTTTGCCCTGCTTTTGCGAAACGCTGATTGTGACAACAAAAACAATGGGTATAAACCAACAACCTAACAAACGGTATGTGCACGGCTGCCCTGTCCTGACAAGGCATATCTTTTTTTGCATTAGAGGTTGTTTGTGAGGCCAGAGGTGACACAGATATATTTTGGTGAGTAGGTAAAAGTGGAGGCAAAGTGTGACCTTTCCTTTAGAATACAACCACTTTAACTTCCTGATTACCTGGTGCTGTCTATGGAACGTTTTTGTCGATGCTTGACAACGAAGCTGAAGTTGGTTTCCAATTCCAGCTTCCAATAGCTAAAGGGCGATTCCACTTAATTTTTCACTACTTTCCGCATCTTTAATCAACTCTAGTTTAAAAACTACTACATGTAGAGACTTGAAACCTGGACTAGATTATTCTGCTCTAATAGCAGAATATTTATAACCATTTTTGGGATAAAAGTTTCACAAATCCCAAACATGGTTATAAATATTCTGCTATTAGAGCAGAATAATCTAGTCCAGGTTTCAAGTTTCTAGGTGTAGTAGTTTTTAAAGTAGAGTTGATTAAAGATGCGGAAAGTAGTGAAAAATTAAGTGGAATCGTCCTTTAGCTATTGGAAGCTGGAATAGGAAACCAACTTCAGCTTCGTTGCTTGACGGGACCATTCATACACTACAAGTGAAGGCAGCGCTCTCCTGTACAATTGTGAGTCTCCAGGAAGGCGACACCACTAGGGCAGCATAATGGGAGGTACACTATGCATAAAATGTTTGTTGGTCTTCTTGCACCTTTCTTTTCAAAGTAATAACGCTGTATAAACATAGTGGAGCGATTCTGGTGTTGGCTGAGCCAATGCTTCAAATTTACATTGTATATCTTGACTTCTTTCCTTGTCTGGAAGGTTTTCTCAGTCTCGCTTCCGCTTTTAAGTCCTGTGGCTCGCACCAACTATAATCCCATTACTAGACCACTCCCTCAACCTGTGAAGCCGACTTGCTCTTAAACCAGTCAGCTGATGCTGGGCTGTGACTACCTTGCTCGGTGAGTCTAGACTGCAACAGAAGCGCCCTGACCTCAACCCCCTTTACCTTTGCTTTCACAAAACGTGTGGATAGCAACAAGGCACCTTAAAGCTGCCTTCAGGTGTTTGTGTAAGAAGCTATAGCGTGAAAGCTTCTGAAGTTAGGCGGTGTTTGTCTAAAGGTTTACAGATCATCAAACACAAGTAGAGCTGTGCACAGCACTGACAAAATAACAGTGACAGTATCCAGTTTGGGCAATTTGAGAGAGAAGGAGAAACGGAGCAGATTGTCTGACATCGGCTCGAGGAATTGGTTGAAAATGTTGGTTGCTGGGTGAATGATGACCGTGATGACAGCTTCATGTAAGTACCACTGCAGCCTCAGGTTTTTTCATTTGTCATCTGCCTTAAAGGACAGTTCATAAAGTGTTCTCAGTCAGACCACACAGGGACATGATTTCCAATGCTACATAAAACAGGGGGAATCCATTAGAAGGGAGTTTTATGATGTGTTGAAAAGTCTATACGTGTGTTCTCTGTTAACATGTTAAAAAACTAATGCATTTGGTTGCATCTTGTCTGTCATAGGTCAAAGACAAAGGACCTGAGGCCACACGCAGATTCTTCAATTGGTTCTACTGGTGCATCAACTTAGGAGCCATCGTGTCTCTGGGAGGTGTGGGATACATCCAGCAGAATTACAGTTTTGAGGTTGGTTACATCATCCCAGCAGTGTGCCTCGGGATCTCCTTCCTGGTCTTTGTTCTGGGACGGACCGTTTTCATCAGAAAGCCCGCCGACGGCAGTGCCTTCTCAGACATGGTCAAGATCCTGTCCTTTGCCTGCTGCTCACAGAAACCAAAGGAACCAAACCTGCTTCGGTAAGAGTGCTCATACTGGTGTTGTTTTTTTCTGCATTTCTTTAGTGATAAGAAAAACTAAATTTGATAGGAAACAAATTTGTTGTTGTCAAAGTATTAGGCTGTTAGCCAAAAAGGATCTCAAAGGCTCATTTGGATCATTTGTAAATTATTGGAATTATTAGCAAAAAATAACAGTATCAAATATTTATTTCTCTGGCATTTCCACATTTCCAGTTGTGTATTCATTGTTTTTCTGTGGAGAGTTTTTCATGAGCTGCAAGGCAGCTTTTGTATGTTAAAGCAGACCTTTATCTTAAATCTCTCTTTGATCCCCTCCTATAATTCTTTTGTGTGTGCCTTTCCCCCCCACATCTGGTCAATGTATTCATCTTTGTTCCCTGTGGTGAAAAGTTATCCTAAAGTGCTGAAACTCGACTTTGAACCAAAGTACCACAAACGTCTCAAAAAACTTGACATTGAATATTTTAAGTTGGACAATCCCACAGCCTTATAAAAATTCCTTATTAGGGCATTTTCTCCAGAGATGAGGATTATGGGCTTTAGCGAAGTTTCTTTTGAATCTCTAGAAGTGCTTTTATTAAAGGGTAAGGTTTACTCAGAAAAAAGATGATTAAATCTATCAGTTTAAGAGTTGAGAGTAATTTCATCATATTCTATGTATAACATGTTTTTTTTTAATTTATGCTACTACTCACACTTCAGTCATTTAGTATTTAAATTACTTCATTTCTAATTCTGTTTCAGCAATAAACCCACCCTGCTCGACACCGCAAAACTGACCTATGGAGGGAAATTTCCGGAAGAAAAAGTAGAGGAAGTGAAATCGATAGTGAAAATCCTTCCAGTTTTCTTTGCCCTTATTCCATATTGGACAGTGTATTTCCAGGTAAGACTAATCCACGTTTCACAAGTGGAACAATTTAGAGGATTTTATCTTGACCGTGCTGGCTTCCAGTAAACAGACGTGTTAAAATCAGGGGAGGTTATTTCTTTCTTTCTTTGCCTGGTGATCGTAAAGTGGAGAGTTGCTTTATGCTGGCATTAATCTCCTTATTGTGCTGCAGATGCAGACGACATATATCCTGCAGAGCTTCCATCTGAGGATTCCTGGTACACCCTCAAACATCTCAGTGGACACCACTCATCAGGTAACAAACAATAAAAAAAAGGCTTAGTCCAAGATTATGCTTATTGTTTAGCAGATAGAACATGATGCACTAATAATAATAAACACACAAAACACCACCTGTTTGGGGATTAATATTTTCAAACCAGATATCTCGCTCTCGAGGGAAGAAAAAAAAAAAAAAGTAAATTGGTCTCTGACATGCAATGGCAAGCAACAGCTGGAGGCAGCAGGAAAGGCTTGTAATGCCTTGGGGATTAAGTCAGAACTTCACAGACTAATACCTCGCAGATTAGCAACCTGGCTGTGTTTGTGTTCCTCTGCTGCAGCGCCTCCATCTGACGGTTCCCGCTGATTTGTAGCTGATGTAACTCGCTCACACGGCTTGTATGTTGCATTCTGCAGGACTTTGATGGGTCCCTCAGCAGCTCCATGTGAAACATGACTCCTAAAAAAAACAAAAAAAACAAAAAAACAAAGCTTTCACAGCAATGACACTGATCACAGATGAAGGTTCAGGCTGTACGCTTCAACACACCTTTATAAGAAAATGTGAAGTGAAACACCTAAAAAAAAAAACTCATAGTGCTTCTTAAAGTTTTACATTAATATTCTCACAAAACTATAACTAGTCTGTTTTTTTTGTTGTAAAACTCTCAAACTTTTATTTATTTTTTGGGCATCATTTTTGATCTTCGTCTTGAGCTCAGCTTGCTCTTCTCATCTCTAAAACACCGTTGGTATTGAAAGAGGAAGTAAGTTGTCTCTCCTTCCAACCTCGCCAGTTGTCGGCATTAAAAGGGAAGTAAGAGTTGATGCCTCTGGGACTTCTGTCCCTCAGCTCACCTGACAATAAAGTGGCTAGACTGAAAAGATGCTATTTCCTCAAGGGAACAGGAACCCATACCAATGATTCATCTTGAAATCGGCTGAGATTCTGATATCTTCACTAATGTAACATTAGTTAATTGACCAGTTTCCCTTCATTAAAAAGCTGGATCATTTAAATATGAATTTTAGGTCAAAACTATTTCTTAGTGGGCGTGGCGAAGGCAGTGGCGCGGAGGCCTCAGTTCTCAACCCGGCTGTCGTGGGTTTGAGTCTTAGCACATTAACTTTTGCTGCCTGTCCTCCTCTCTCACAACCCATGTTCCTGTCAATATACTGGTTAAAAAAACTACTGAAGCCAAAAAAAAACCCCTAAAAACGACAACAAAAACTACTTCTTAATAGTGATTGTTGTAGATTTAGATCTTGGATATAAATTGCTAAAATATGTTTCATATACAGAGAAAGAATGAAAAAGTGTGCTTGTGTGTTTTAAACTTGTGAAATGTCGCAGGGAAAGACTACTGAGCCTGGTGTTACCAGCAAAGATACTCATAGTTCCCGTGCATACACTTTCATTTATAACTGTTATTTCCCAATGTTTTTTTGTTGCTGTTTTTTTCATGTGTAAATGTCTTGGCAAGAAAGAAGACATTTTGAACTATTGTCATAATTTAATCAAGATTTTTGGTGTCTCCTGGCAAAGTGGTCTGTTGTAAAAGCTGATATAAAATAATGTGCTATTAACAGATTGATAAATTGCTAAATTAATCCTTTAAGAATTGGGGAATTCAGTTTGAGAGAAAAATATATCAGTCTGTTAAATAAGAGGCATGTATCGAGCTTCCATGTCACCTGAAATTTAAATTGCCAACATAGATTTGTATAAGTTATGTGGTCTGGCAACTTGCAATTTTATTCAGCGCAAAGCAACATTGTGCTTGAAGTAGCAAACATTTTGTGTGTTAACAGTGACTGTCAATATTTTTGTTCCATCTAGTAATTCAAATATTCAATTTAAACATTAAACTTTTTGGTTCTCAGGTTTAGGGAGCATACTGTGAATGAACAATACAGCTTGCAGTGGGTTTTAATGGATTTGCAGCTAAAACAACAGTGTTATCAGTATTGCAGCTGCAGCCTCTGGGAATAATAATCCTAAAATGTGTTCACGTCTTAGATCCATTTGACTGTGGGGTTTTTATTCCTGTAAATTCAATTAATAGTTTTATTATTTTTTCATTAAATAGTATTTGTTTTTGACCACCTGGGGGTGCCAAAGCAGTATCAAGACTGAAGCCTGCTTGCTTATTGTGGATGCATATATGTGTATACAAACACTGTTGGAATGCACGTAAAGAGTCTCCTTTGTTTTTATGCTCTGTTGCTTCTTGTACATTTTTATCTCATCTCTTCTCCTCCGGATTCTTCCTGATTAAGTTCACCTTCCCGGCTGCCTGGCTCACCATGTTTGACGCAGTGCTCATCCTCATGCTCATCCCTCTTAAAGACAAAGTAGTGGACCCCATCCTGAAGCGCCGTGGCCTGCTGCCCTCCTCTCTGAAGAGGATTGCTGTGGGGATGTTCTTTGTCATGTGGTCAGCCGTGGCAGCGGGTGAGTGCCCCCCACACGTGTTTTCTCAATTAGGCTATCGCCTAAGTAGGCCAAAGAACAAGCCAAGAGCAGAGTTTACAAAATTTTCAAATCTGGACTTCCACGGTGATGGTTTTTTTGGTTTGCTGATTATTGTCTTGGCAGGTTTTTGAAACAGTGACTGAAAATATAAGATGGAAATTATGAGAGAAAATCTGTTATTAAGCATGCGGCTAATGATGCTTCAGTTAACTATTATATTTAGCGTGCTTTTTTTTCAGTGGATCTAGAGATATTTTCTGTTCATAAATCACAATATTATCTCCCACTCTACAAGAAAAATTAAGCCTTCAATGTTTTGAGAAGGACAAAGGTCGAATGTAGAGAAAGGCAAATCAGCTGCACTCTGTGGAGTCAACTTTAATTAAATGCTCTCCAACAAACAGCCTGTACATGGCATTTGAACAGTTTCTGTCATTAGTGACTTTTAAATATTTTCTTTCTGTAGTTGCAGGTGAACTATTAAACATGTCCTTAATTACACTTTTACAGAAGTTATTTAGAAAAGTGTTCTTCCAATTAAATTTAAAGGTAAGTCAACATCAGGTCAACCAACAACTCAATTTTGTAATATAAATAATAAGATCTAAATTGCCCGATAACATAATTCACCTCTATTAATGCCTGTTTGAGGTGTAAACTGTGGTGTATGATAAGGAAATAATCACCTGGTTGTCATATGGTGGTGATGTGTTGTGTATCAGTCCTAATAAGCAGCATTTTTAGATGGCAAGCGTAGAGATGACTAATCAGATATTTTTGGGCAATTTTTGAATCTCTATTTTTTGTTGTCAGGCTTTAACTTTTCAATTCTGAATTTTAGATAGTTCCTTTTTTTCTGGCTTCTTCAATATAAGAAATAGGAACAGAAATAGGAACAGATATTTTTCTCGTTTTTTTTGGTCAATAATTAATTATACTGAGACTCATGAAGAGGTTTTTATCATTTTTTTAAAACAATGTCAAAATATTTTTTGAGACAACTACCACTACCAAGTTCGACTAGCATCACAAAACCTGTAGTGTCCATGTGTTTATTCAAGAGGATGCAAACCTTCACAATAACTGAGATTTCCAGATTATTCCATGACAGGCAGACGTTGAAACCTCAAAAGTATAAAGAGAGTGAAACTTTGCACTGGTACTTTTAGACTTCTTGTTATCTTCTGAAAGTCTTGCTCTCTCCCAGTCTCTCACAGCCTGAAGGAATCACAAACATGTTTAATTGTGTTGTAGAAAATACTTTAAAAACAGCTTCTGACATTTCTGTTCTTTCTCTGGACTTTATTTTAGATACAGGATTGTTACTGAAATTAGCTATCCTAAGCTTCTTCCTGCAGGGAAGCTTGTTGTTGGTGGCTAAATGAGATATGGTGCGTTCAGTGACTGGGAAAAGATTAGATTTTGAAGTGTCACCAGTCAGATCCAATCAAGCTGAAAATTGTCAGAAAAATTATATTGTGTTGCTACTAACGCTTGAAAAAAATCAATTTTAACTGCTTAGGTTCCTCTTTTCATTTGACCTTTAGAATTTTATTATTTGTACAATTTTCTTTTCTAAATTTAAGATTTATAGATTTAATTAAATGTTGGAAAATAACATAGGTGTTGTGAAAAAACAAGACCCTTTTTGTGGCTTAATGTTCTTGAGAAGAGATGAAAAATCTCATTTCATATGTACTACCCTTGTCTATAAAAAGGATCTTTTTCCATCCGGATGATATAATAAAAGCTCTTCAGGAAAATGGAATGTGCAAACATTTACTTTCCAGAGGACTGGTCCTTTTCTGAAAGGAATGCTGCTGCAACATGTTCATTTCAACCTTTGAAAGCTTTTCAGTTATTTATTTTTTCCCATTTGGCTATTTTGGAAAAAAAAAAAAATACACCCCTTTTGCATTCAAGCTCCAGCAAAATAAAATCCAAATCTTAGAGAAAGCAATTTTGAGTTCAGGCGGTGGAGAGAAAGGGTTTAGAACGGTGGTGTAGTCTGAGCATTGGTCACAGAATAGAAGATAAACACACGACTCCGGTGCCAAACAGTTCTGACCTGGATTTTACGAGTCAAAGCAGACAACAGTATCAAATCTATGCATTGCAGTGCATTTTAAAATACTATTGAAACTCTGTGTAATAATCTTTTATCTGCAGTTCATCTGAATAGTTGCTCGTCGGACACATCCTTGCTTCACATTCATTAAATTAGACACAATGTCCCCTGTGAGCTGCCTTACAACACTGCTACACCTCAGTTGGCTTAACGTCTGTCCCGAGTACTTATCGTTCCTCTTTCTATTAGCTGAAATCATGTTGTTTAGAGGCCAGCGGATGGAAAGTAGTGAAAATCCCAGCGTGACACCTTTTGCTCACTGAATAGTCAGCTGAACCCATTAAATTTCTGCCCACCTCTCCAGCACGCCGGCTCTGCTCAGTGCTAGAATCACTTCTGTCACCTTGTGTATGAAATATGTGCAAATTTGTCAACAGCATTTCCCGAGGTTTCACCGAACATGTGCTGACAGATGTCTGGGCTTGAGGATAGCTGGACCACATATGCAGCGTAGAGATGGTTGACATGTTGTCAAGCACAAAGTGACTTTTTCTGAGCAAGACTTCTGCCACATATTGAGGCCAGCTTTGATTAGCGCATTTTTTTGTTTGTGGTCTTATTGTGGCTCAGTAGCTTTCAGGTAGCTAAAACCTTGTTATTTAACAGCTTTGAAGCTGTGCTGCACACAGGATCACTCTGAGACGTCTGATATGTGATTTTTAGTTAAGGTAAACATAAAAATAGGGATGTGTGTTTATACTGTGAGACTTGCTCTGGGCAGCCCAGCGGCCATGCTGTCTGAGATGGACGGCTGGTATTATTGGATATCCGGATTACAAGTCTACAACTCTCCTCAAATACGGCATTAAGTGTAGCTATGATAGGAGGCTGTCTCCGGGAGTTATCTGAAAATAGCCGCTGGTCACACGATAATATTAATCGAATGACGCTTTCGGGAGCAGACGCCAAATGATGACAACTGCTTACTTGTGATTATTGAACTGTCTGCAGTGTTGCATTATTTCCTACCCTCACAGATGGGATTTTAATGAAGTAGTAGGACGGAAGTCAATAAAACAAACTTAATCCCCAACAAGCTACTATTGAATTACTGTATTTTTTTGTTTGGCTACATATTTCTGACTTGCAGAATTGTGCTACATTCATCCACGTTTGCATATAAGTAGTAACTATTTTCTTCTGTCGTCTTCTTTCTTGTTTTCACCCACTCAGGTATTCTGGAGACCAAACGCCTTGAAATCGTTAAATCGAATGGTACCATAGACCAGGTGCTTGGCAAGGTTGTCTTCCATGCTGCAGATTTACCCATTTGGTGGCAAGTGCCTCAATATGTGCTGATAGGAATCAGCGAAATCTTTGCAAGCATTGCAGGTATGTTTGTTTGACATCTTGTGTTGAATTTACTTTGCCTTGTAAAAATGCCCTTTTTTATACTAAAATTCCTTCAGGCACTTCTGGAAATCTTGGGATTTTATGTAGTAGATGTAATCATAAAATATGTAGTAAATAATACATATTTTCCAAACGTTTTTTTTTTACAAATAATATCAGTGACTTGCATGTGTTTTCAGTCTCTCAAAGCCAATACTTTGTTACATCAGCTTCTGCTGTGATAATACCTACATGTTTTTTCAGGTATTTCTACATCAGCTTATCACAGATGTCTAAAGTTTTTGCCCATTTTTCACTAAAGCAGCTCAAGCTCGGTCAGTTTGGACATCTGTGAACATAATTTTTTCACGTCCAATTCAGGTCTGGACATTCACTCTTGCATCCAGTGTGCGACCCGAGGGTCATTTGCAGCACCTGAACTGACTTTGTGTTAAGTTACCAGCAAGTTAGGATCTTCTTACAATGGAAAACATTAGGAGGAGCACAAAGTATTCATCTTTTAGTAACTCCACTTTTTAACTTTATTCTTACCCAGGTTCATAAATGAAATTGCGATCGACACTTTCAAAGTTTATTTTGTGGGAAAAATTGAAAACTGTGTATTTTCTTTTCTTCTGTTTCACAATTTAAAAACTGTCTCGTTTTTGTCAATAACCTAAAATCACAATAAAATACATCCAAGTTTGCGTTTTAGTGCCACAACAATCTCAAACAGAATAGGAATACTTTTCCAAGGCACTGCTGGTGTTATAAACTCTAATTTAACTCTGGCGAGGCAAATAAATGTTAAATACAGGATGACTGAGTGAAACGACTTACTTTTTTGCGTTTGCATGATTTTACCTCGCACTGATGTGTTTATGCCATTTACCGAAACACATTTCAGTAAAAGTGTGTTGAGCACTTTGATTCATTGCCAGGCTCCACCAGCTAAATGTAGCTGTGGGTTGTTATCTAGAGCAAACATCCTAAGACATCAATTGATGAGTGATTATTCTGAATTTCTCGCCCTGCTGCATAACACTGTGCAGCAATGAAGCTTTTTACAAGCAAAGTATGGATTAGGAAACCATTTCACAGTTGAACTGAGGGAAGGTTCACTCCAGGCAAGTGACTCACTTCACATAATGGGTGCATTGTCCACACAGATACTGTACACAAACACAT
The DNA here is from genome assembly GCF_051168715.1 of Poecilia mexicana. Classification (NCBI taxonomy): domain Eukaryota; kingdom Metazoa; phylum Chordata; class Actinopteri; order Cyprinodontiformes; family Poeciliidae; genus Poecilia; species Poecilia mexicana. The sequence goes on along the minus strand of NW_028263378.1, from coordinate 24,440,188 downwards.
AAAACTGCACACGGTTTAATGAATTAAGCCATTCTTTCCCATCAGCTTTCAATTAGCTTCAGTGTTGACACATAAAGCAAACGGCACAGAGACATACTGAAGTGGCCGTCATTGTGTTTTTTCCTGCTTGCAAACAACGCACACATAATTCTATATATATACATGCAAGCTGTTTTCACAGATAATACCACGAGTTAAACTCACATCCTTTTTCTTTCTTGACATTGGTAATATCTGAAGTACTGCATGTCAAGGCTTTTCAGTATTCAATATTTTTGCTCTTTTAGTAAGAAATGTGCACATGCTGATGTCTAAAATTATTCTTTTTTATTTATTTCTGGAAAAAAAAAGATAATTGATTGCCTTCGAACTACGTTATTAATGACTCATCATTCATCTTTGTTTATATTTGGTCTCACATTTTTCCTGAGCACCGTCTGAGTCACACTAGAAATCAGAGAGGATTTTCTGATAGTAAGATGACAGGATCCCAATTTAAGCCTTCGTTATTTTCTTAGAGAGCAAAGGTTTCCTCCTTGCACACCTCCCAGAAAAAGGCATCCATTTCCACATAAACACTAGCTAGAGTCTGCAGCAGGCCCCATGATGAGATGATAGGGGTTCTGAGGATTTCATTTTTTTTTTTTTTTTTTTTTTAACATCCTGCTGTCTGCTCTTGAGGTGAACTTGCTTGGATGACAGACTTGGTCATGTTGGAATGTGTTTTGAATGTCCTGTGAGCTGGAAAGTGTTTTTAATAACAATAATACGTTTTATTTAAAGTGTCTTTCAAAACTCTCAAGGATGCTTTGCAAACAAGATAAAAACGTAGTTCTGTGTGAAGGAATCAGAGAACTCTTTCCATCTCAGCATGGCGTTTACTCTCCCGTCAGCAGTCAGGAACACACCAAACTAAATGCCTGAGGTTTAAACACGACAAACCTTTAAGATGCTGCGTAAGCTACGTTCTAATCATGCACGCCTGGTTCACGTATCTGCAATTTTTCTTGGGTTTTCTAAGGAATAAATGGAGCGGTGTATCCTAAACTTATTCCTCAGCACCATTTCTATTACATTATAAAGCCTCTGTGTTCATGTTTACCTCCAAACAACTATTTTGTTGAAGTTTTTACTAATTTCTCAGACTTTGATTTGCTATTACATCCTACACATTTAAAAACAAGTGCCCATGTACTAATTTAGCCTGTCCGCACTTCAAAGCTGGGACAAACTAAGAAGGTTATGAGTTTATTTTATTTATTGGATATAGAAACCAATGTAGGCTCCTAACACACAGCTGAATTCCAGCATCAAGCAGGAAAGAGGGAAACATTTTGCTTTGAAAACTCATCTCCTCAGTTCCCAAAGCTTAAAGATAGATGTTAAAAGAAAAGATTGATGCAACCCAGTGTTACATTTTATCTCTGTGTTGCATCACATTTGCCGGCATCAGGCTGAAAAGGGGCAAATATATTTTGGAAAACAATGACATTTCTCTTATTTCTCAGGTTTTCAATCATTATGAGGATTAATATATTTGGAAGTTATTTCCTTCCTTTCCTTTTTTTTTAATTTATTTATCAAAAATGACGTTACAGTGGTTGACTAGAGGTTGGGAGATTTTAAGTTCCCCTTTGTTCCTTATTTTGTCACAAAGCCAGGAGTCCTAACAGCAAAGCTTATCCAACGCCAATATATTTAATCTTTCTTCTACTCACAGAAGACGGATTACTCAGAAGCAAACACTGCAGTTGTAAGCAAATTTTTGGGGGGAATTATAGCACTCAGATCCACTTTTCACTGGGAGGTTAAGAAACATGCAAAAAAAAGTGTGTTTCTGGTTCATGCTTCACAATACATGCACTTACCCAACCCTGACTTCCTGCAACCTCTCCTGAAGCTGCAATAGTGTTTGCCGTCCCCCTAAATCTACTAATGTTTAATAACCAAAGAGTCCAAACAGGTCAAAATTGCACATTTCTGGTTTGAAACTCCTTTTAAAACTCTTTCTGGGTATCATTTGGAAGATAGATGTTGAGTTTTCTCCTATTTCTTGTGAACCCTGGCCCAAAGTTTTTTGTTAATACCTTCTCTTTCAGAGCTCAGAGAATTAAACAGCATATTGCTTCTCCGAGGCTGTAATGTGGTGAAGTAAAGAAGTGCTCTCTCATCTGAATCGCTTTTAACAGCACAATCACAGACTGGAATACAACAGAAACAACTTTTTTTTGTGTGTGTCATTATTCAAAGAGCAGAAATTTTGTTTGTCAGAAATGCACTTTACTGTGAAATTGTGTAGAACTTCGCTGCTGGTTTTGGGCCATTTATTTCCCATAAGAGAACAAGATTGCTTTGTTTGGAGTCACTGCTTATAGTGTTAGGTTGCACTTATGTTTGTGAATTAAGTTTGTTAAGATCTTCTTATTACAATATATTAATTTGCATATTCTGTAGGGAATTCTGCCTCATTAATATTTAACTTTTTTTTAAAAATCAATTTAAAAGATGCTTTAGTCGCCTTCATGTTTTCATATATAGTCACAAAAATATATCATTTCTAAATTTAAACTCCATGAATACTGAGATTAGCATAAATATGTTGGGTATTATGGACCCGCTGTTTCAGGCCTCTTGTAAAAAGACTGGAATCCACTCGTATCAAACACGGTTTCTATGAAAGTCAAATCCGAGCGAACAAAGCTATGCGGGTCTTTAAAATAAATGCACTCACAGACCATCCCAGCCCACAGGGCTTACTTCAAGGGAAATTGGCAGAATTGTGACATTTATCTGGTGAAGAGGAATATTTCCCTTATGTCGTTTCCTGTTTGAATAAATTTGTGTGAAATCTCACAAGTCCCGAGCCTGGTCGGACAGAAGGGAATCTTTATGCATGAAGTTTGCCTCATCCGAGTCAGTAACTCAAAGGTGCATTGTTTTTTTTATAATAAACAACCTTTATAGACACTTCCAGAAAGAGGGGGTGGGGGAGAACATTGTGTCTGGACTTCTACATATTCGTTTTTATGTTTTTGGTTTTTTTTTGTTAGGGAAAATCCTTTCAGCGAATGAAGGTCAAGCTGTTTATGTTGTGGTTTGAAAGCAACAGACATCGCTTTAGTATTAGATTGTCATCACAAATACACATTCACAAGATTTAGTCTGATGTTAGAATCCCCTCTGCAGTGCTGAGCTGGAGATTGAAAACCCCTACAAAGCTTTGCACTAGCTTTGTGCGTCGCTATTCAAATGTTAGCTGAGGATGTAAAGAAAAGGATTACATGTGCAGGAGACATCCGCGCTTTCCTCTGTTTAATTTAAACATGATTCTTGTGTTCTGCTCTAGTATCCTTCAGGTTCTGTATTTATTCATTAATCAATTTTACATTCTTATTTTCGTTCTCATTTGCACAAATGCCTCGTGTATCTATAACCAAGCTGGTGTGACGCCTGAGGTAGCGAGAATAGGCAAACATCTTGTATTTACCTACATCTCCTTAATCTCTTGAGACAGATGGAGCTTTAGGGCCTCATCTGAAAGATCAAATGTTTGAGGTGCTCTGAAATTATCAGTGTTAGCTTGTGTCTAGAAATACCTTCAGGGGGAAGAGACTCCGAATTTAGATTTTTCCAAAGCTCATCATTCTTTTTTTTTTTTTTGTACTTTCTCGAGACGTTTTTCCAGTTCTTTTTGTTAAAATAGCCACTAAGTAATAAGAGTTGCTAACCAACCCGAGTATTTCTGACATGGAAAATGAGCTTTTCTTACAAAAAGGTGGAATAGTTGCTGTCAACAAAACTGGTTACATTACAAGAATGAATAAAGACAAATATTTTATCCTGGTTTATTGAGAGGAAATTTTCAGCACAAGGGATATTCGTGAAGCACAAAAGTATAATGTAAGTTTTAGTTGTGTGCCTATCCTTCATCACCAGTCCTTATCAAAATTACGTACTTTATGTATTTACCAGTTTATCCCATTTGGTTGCAGGTCTGGAATTTGCCTATTCTGCGGCACCCAAGTCCATGCAGAGTGCAATCATGGGGCTCTTCTTCTTCTTCTCTGGGATCGGCTCGTTCGTGGGCTCCGGTTTGCTGGCCATCGTTTCTCTCAAGTCGATCGGCTGGATGTCTTCCCACAAAGACTTTGGTAAGACCCTGGACCAAGCAACAGATCAGCCTCTCTTTGTTTTTTTAGAGCACATTTCATACACGAGGGAAACGTAAGGTGATTTATATCAAGTAGGTAATGGAAGAACATACAGGGGTGACAGAAAGAAAAAGAAAAATAAGTGAAACATGAGTAAAGACGGATGGTGTTGTTTGAAAGGACTGAGGAAACTGGAGATGAGTAAAACAAACTCATTCTGGAATATTTATGAGGATTAAAACTAAGTTTAGAAGTAATGATAAGAAGGATTTACAAAGTTGAATTATCCTAAAATTTGCAGTTTATAAAATAAAAGATGTCATTACTCCAACAAAAACCAAAAAATGAACTTTTTGAACATCAGCTTAAAATCAAACTACAAGTGGAATAAAGCTACAGACACAATGAACTTAAAGTGTTGCTAGCATTTTGTGAATAAGACATCTTAATTACTGAGAGTAAACTAAAAGCCAAATTTGCTTTTTATGATGTCAGTACCTCAGATCTTCAGGCTCCCTGTTCCTAAAGAGAGGAAAACCATGATTTGTGGAATGTATGTAAATATTAGCATAAGGACTTGGGTCTTTGGTGATTTTAGGTGTCGTAAAAACAGCTCTAAGAATAATTTGTCATGTGAAAATGAGCTGGTTGTCTGAAACGTCATGTTTTAACAGTAGGTATGCAGATCTATTTTTATGACTTCCACTGCGAATATTTTTGATCCAGCACCAAATCCAGTGGATGTTTCAGATGCGTGTATTTCTTCCATAAAATATTTAGGTGAGACAACTGAGATGAATCACCGAACCCTGCTGGGTGTGTCAAAAATAACTGCAAAAGAGAGAGAGAGGAATACAAGACTTAGTTTTTATCTGACATGTTTTAATTCTCAGGCTGTATGGAGGGGTAGTGCTTAGCAGTGTTGCCTTGTGGGAACAAGGTCAACAAGGTTGACATCCTGGTCTGGGCTCTCTCTGTATGAATTTCACATGTTCTCCCTGTTAGCTTGTGTTAGCTCTGACTAAGTACTCTGTTTTCTCCTACACCCCACAAACATAACTGTGAGGTAAACTGGCCTCTCTATGCTTCCTTCAGTTATGAGAATGTGTGTGTGCGTACCTGGTAGTTTGTCCTGTGTACCTGTGTGTTGCCCTGTGACCTGTCCATGCTGTGTCCTACCCAGTGACCACCTCCAGTGGTCATTGGGTATCAATGCCACCCCGAAAACAAGCAGAGATATGGATATTCTTTAATCCATATTGATCCAGTTGACATTCTGCAGCTAATTTATAGCTGAAGTGCAGAAGGAGAGCATCACCATTTTTCAACTTTCTATTTTAGGTGTTTTATTGTATCAATAAGCATGTCAGACTAACTACAAAAGGTGTAAATCTGTCAGACTGGTAAAATGAATAGCGCTGTGGTGGCAGCAGATGGATGGGCTCCCTTGCAGGTGGAGACTCCCAGTCCAGACACACTTTTTTTTTTTTTTTTCCCTGAGCATGTGTTGACTAAGCCGGCGCTGTAAAATGTTTATCCACAAACACCTAATAGCTCATTAATAAAGTGTGCCGACAGGTTTGGGAGCTGCTGCTGAGGATGCTGGGTCTGCTTCATAAATCCATTCTCTGCTTAGCCTCATGTCACTTCAGGGGAAGTTTAACTGAAGCCAGATTGCCTGTTTGGCTCTCCTTGCTTTCCAAAACAAGCCGTTTAGAAGGTGAGCCACAGAAATGGAATAAAACATCCTTCCGGCCACTGATAAGAAACACATGGCACAAAGCTTAGACGGCAAGTACAGTCAGAAATCATACAGTTTTTTTTCCCACCATATTAGAGTCTTCCACATCGCTCAGCTCTGTAGGTGGAATGGATTCAACTTATTTCCATGGCTTCGGGCGAAACTGTGTGCCGTAAACAGCATCTCGGGTGAGCTGTGCTAAGTTGTACTAAGTTGCACGGTTCCTGAAGACAGACAGCAACATTAATCACAGGCTGGGGGTCTGATTACATAGCCCAGCCCTTCTTAAGTAAAGCTGTCCCTGGAGCGATACATGAAGATGGCAGGGCTGGTTTGGCATCACACTGGTGGATGCTCAGGTCTCCTGTTGTGCTCTCGCTCCATCGTCCTCCTTCTCTCTAGAGATGCTTAATGTCAGACTAACTCGGCTTTAAAGTTTCACATAAAAAGGCATGACTCGATTACATTACCACATTTATATATATACACTGCTCAAAAATAATAAAGGGAACACCCACATAACACATCCTAGATCTGAATGAATGAAATATTCTCATTGAATACTTTGTTCTGTACAAAGTTGAATGTGCTGACAACAAAATCACACATAAATCACCAATGGAAATCAAATTTATTAACCAATGGAGGCCTGGATTTGGAGCCACACACAAAATTAAAGTGAAATGTTCCCTTTATTTTTTCGAGCAGTATATAAAAAAGCACATCTAGGACTTTATTTTTTTCCCTTTATATTTAACCAAAGTGACTCCATTCTAAAGTGTTAAGAATTGTAGGATGAATTTGCATCAATAAACTGTTATTTCTTATGTGTTTCTGTCTGGTCCCATTAAAATAGAGCTACAACATGTTGTAAAACGCTGCTGTTCACTTTTTCTCATCTTGTTACATAAAGACACAACCTCACACAATGCATTTCATTGGGATTTATGCGACAAACCAGTGGTTCAGTTAAAAACAGTCGATGCTGTTTTCAACAGACTTTGTTGCTGTTTTCATGTAAGAGAAGAAATAAAACAATAAAACTGAGAAGTTGGAAAAAAAAAACTCAAATCGTGTAGCTCCAGCTCAGAATTGTTTCACTGAAATTATTATCGACAATGCACCACAGAAAGAAAATTTTTCTTCAGCAACAGCATAAATTCACAAACTGAAACAGTAAGAATAACTTCAATCTTAAAATGTCAAGATTCAGCCTCCTGCCGAACGAAACTCTGCAGATACATTCAAAGGTTTTTACTTGATAAAAGTTCCTGAACACCACTCTCTATTCCACAATTTGAATTACTTTCTCACTTTATCACAAATAGTCCTAGTAAGATGCATTGAAATTCGAAAAGTAGTGGAAAAAGTGAAAGAGATGAAGAAACTTGCAAGGCACAGTAAAAGGGGTTTTCATTTTAGTCGTTCTGGTAACACTTTACTTGAAGGGGTGTGCATAAGACTGACATGACACTGTCATAAAAATGACGTAACATCTGTCATGAACATAAGGAAATCTTTATGAATGTCTGACAGTTGTCATGAAGTGTCATTCGGTAAATAATGACAAAAAGATGCAAAATGCCAACTTTACATTAAATTATCATAATGTTCAAAATCATGCAAAGTTGGCACTTTTAATGGACTTTCAATGCAACCTTTAGAGCAACTTTGCATTAAAAGTGTCATTATTTACCAAATCACACGTCATGACAACAGTCATAAACATTCATAAAGACTTCTTTATGTTCATGACAGATGTTATGTCATGTTTATGACAGTGTCATGTTAGTCTTATGCACACCCCTCCAAATAAAGTGTTACCGTAGTTCTTCTCATGTTTCATGGACTTCTCTTGAAATGTTTCCATAAGATTAACCTGTATAAATGTAGGTGGAATTATATATTTTTTTAAAAAAAAACTTGACCTCATTTTCTATGGTCTTTTCTTTAAAATCTTAGTAATTTTTAAAGACAGATGTGACAGATTTGAACTCTTAGCTTACCAAATCCCACCAGTTGCAGGGTAGGTTTAACTTTTAATGGCTCCTCATTGGAAACGAGGCTTGTCTGCATTTATTTAGCTGTGTGCTAACTCTTATTGTCAGCTGAAAAGCTCATATGATCTGTGTACACTTGTTTCACCGCAGCTCAGCAGAGAGCGTCTCCTCGACAAACATAAACAGCTGTTTTCTTTCACAGGTGCCTGCCATGCCCTCATGTGTTTGTTTGTCTCTGCGCTCGTAAATTGTAGGTTCAGCTCGTACTATGTGTCCCCCATCTCTGCGGGCTCGAATACATGCAGCCCTGTATTTTATTGCATTTCCCTAACATATTCAATGCAGTGACTTCTAAGGACAGCTTATTTTCCATATTACACAGCAGTATGTGCTGCAAGGGAAATGAACAAAAGGAGACTAAAGTGGCAGAGGGAAGATGTGGGTGAAGGTTTGCATCTTAATCCTGAATGTGTTGGGGAAGGAAATCTATTTGTAAGCAATAAGGGATTGGTTAATAAGAAGCTAAATATTTAGGATTTTATTAATGGACACGTTTTTCTGGCTTGGAGAAAGATTTTCATTGTTTTTGCATGTTTTTTTTTTCTATGTCAGATATAATTAAAAAAATCAAAACTCAGAGCCTTAAATCAAAGTCATAGTGATACTAGTGATCCTTTTTAACCTGCTGAGATTTTATTCACATCAATGTACCTGCATGTGTGAAGCTTGCCTCGGGTAGAAAGGGGAAAGAAGACTCTAATCTGTAGTTCTTCAAGTTTTTCAAAATGCAATTTGAACTTAGGCTGTATTTTTTTTTTATTCTGTTTTTGAACAAATGTTCTGCTTTTTCTGTGCGTCGGCCCATGAAAGCATAGTTTGCGGTGTCCCCAAACAGCACACAGTAAATGTTGAGGTACACAAGTACACACAAGTAGCTGAATTCATGTCTTTAGGAAATGGCCAAACATCCTGATGCAAGACCTAAGAGATGCATCAACATTCAATTAAACATCAAACACTTTTTTTTTTAGCTAGTAGCTCTTTAAAATGTAAACTTGTTGGTGATGTAATGCTATTTATATTTTTCATGCATTCAAGTAAATGGAAAAATTATGTATCTGCGACTGCCTGCTGGTAACAAAATATCTAAGGTTTTATTGAAAATTGGTTGCTGTTATGTCTAGACACGACATTGGTTCATTTTTTGAGTTTAGGGGCCCTTTTATGCTGCAACTGGAATGGAATGGCTTTATCAAACATTATAGGCTTTACAAATGATCAGATACTGTACTAAAAATGACTGCATATGGATTGAGTAAAAAAAAAAAAAAGAAAAGCCTCCAAAGTAAAATTTTGAAAGGCATTCATAAACTCTGTAAAAATGCTGCTATAAACCTTTAAAAGATTTGAAAAAGCCTATGAAGAAAGCGGGGGAATAGAACAGTCTTCATAGTGGAGCAAAAAGTATATTTGTGCTGCAACATCTGCCTTCAACCTTAAAACCCGTATTCAACCCTTCAACTGTTTCTTCTCGCTGAACAGTCATGCATCCCGTTCTGTCACTTCTTTCCTGTTTCTCCACTCCACCTATTCTTGTCGAAACAGTGTGCCACCATTTTATTTTCATAACTCAATGAGAGATTAACCTTTTACTCTCAATACAAAATGATCCTTCATACAACAGCAGGCTTTGTGTCTGTGGGAAATGGGTTTGCATTCTAATTTGCTTCCCTTTTGTTGGAAGTATCACTCACTCAAAGTGGAGGGTTTTTGTGAACGTCTACAGTCACAAGACAGGAAGTGCCCTTTTCCTTGGCCAGTTTCCAAGTCCTGACTGATGTTATATCAGATGTCTGGGACGTGTTCAGATATTCACCGTGGGCTGACATTCGCACGTCCTATTGGGTCACACTCAACAAAATGTCAGGGTTTTAATGGAGGTTTTAATGTCAGATCTGACAATTTTAATATCAAGACTTGCTCCTCCTAAAGGGACTGTATGAAAACAGAATTTTTCTTGTCTGCTCACAAGACGTGTTGGAGGTTACAGAGCGCACGTAAATATTTTTTAGCATGTGGCCAGTTTTGAAACTTTACCATCAATAATAATGATCCGGAGCTTGTGGACGACTGAGGAAAATAACCATATTTATAGCTGAAACAAACATGCATTGATCCCCCATGGTCTCATTCTAGGACAGAGAAAAGCATCCAAGGCACTGGAGCATCAAGATATTGAGTTGTTGTATTGAAGGTCTGATCCATTGATCTGTTGTCAAACATTAAATTGGTATTGACCAGCTTCATCTGGCTAACATTGTCTGCACAAAGTCACTCTCAGGTAAATTGACCCAAAAGTTTATAACAGTCAGATATTTGGTAAGCTGAGCCTCTTTGTTGATGCATTTGGTTTAATCACAAGCTTGTAATTTTCTAACTCCACAAATGTCAGCAGAACCCTCTGAGCACTGGTGGAAATCATATTTCTTTCACTCTTTTTTTTCCCTCTCGTTGTTTTTTCCCCTCCTGCTGGGGACTTGGGTTTTAACGTGGCTGTCAAATATTTATGGCCTTCATTATAGTTTTCTGCAGTACGTCCTCGATTGGTATTTTACTAGTTTAATTAATCTTCAATAATTTTTGAGTGCATTTGGCAGTCAAGTGGGCCCTGGGGGGTGGACAGTGAAAAGAGGAAACAGGTCGGGTTTAGTCTGCAGGAAAACTGCGGCAAGAAACTTAGAAAACTGAAATCTTACAGAAGTTTCAGAAGTTCTGCTAAAAACCTTGAAGAGTTTGGTGTTTTTCAGCTGCTTTTCTATCTGTGAGTTTATGTCGAACTCGGCTAAATAAAATCGACTTTTAATTAAAAAATCAGAGTAAAAACAATTCCAATGTTAATAAATAGTTGTTTTCAACAAAGTCACCAGTGCTGTGCTTATGGGCTGCCTTGTGTTTAGTACTGTGGACTACAGTCTTTTGACAGAATAATATTTACAACCTTTCCTATGCCATCTCACAAGATTGAAACATACAGACAGAGGGATCTTTGACCGTTAATCCTTGCATGTTTATCTAGAAAAATTGTGCACCATTTTTTTTTTCATTTGGTAAAATATTCTTGTATCATCATGAGATTTTATCTTGCTAACTCAGACCGAGGTGATGCATTTTTAGCTTAGTAACAGAGTCCAAAAGGGTTTTTTTCTCTTTTCCAATTAGAGCTACTGACTATTAAACATGTGCAGCATCCAGTGAGGATTCAGTGGCAGCTTAATGTAAAACTTGCTTAGGACAAACAACCTTCTCTTTATGAGGTGCTGATATGTGAGGATGAAACTGAACTCTAACTACTTTCATCATTTTTGATGAAATCTAAAGCAGTTTCTTAAGAACAATTCTTCTGATTTCATTAAAATATTGCAAATTAGTTTAGCAGATAAATGTTAAAAGTGTACCACATTTGCTAATATTTCACACAAGTTCTTACACGAAACAAAACTGTTTCCATGCACTCCAACAGGGTTCCAAAGGCCTTTGGAAGAGACACAGGCCCGCAGCATCACAGATCCTGCACCATAGATAACATCTCTTGCCTTTTGTCTATGAGCAAACCCAGCTGGACTGTTTGTTGTAGAAAAGCTTAATATTGTCTGACCAAAGCAAATTGTCTCAATAATGTTTAGCAAACGCTACATGTTCACGTTTGTGATGGCGGGATTGGCTCGCAGATGGTGATGACTGGTTGTTATGGAGACATTGTGAGCAGAAGATGCTGAAATTCTCCAACACTGAGCTTTTGGAGATTTTGTTTTAGCCATCCTTAGCATCCTACCTTTTGTGTGTGGTAACAAAATAAGCCTGGGTTCTCATCTGGCGTAGCAGCCTTTGGCTAAAACAATTGGTTTTATGTCAGATTTATTTTTTTAAGAATTAACAGAACGTCATTGATTATTAATTAGATGTTCCTAAACACTAATCAGTTTCAAAAAGTAAAGTATAATTTTTTTTCAAGGTACTTAATATGTTGTTTTTAGTATTTTACTCATTCATGCCGTCTTTATTTATCTGCAGAGCAAAAGGAGTCCATCTTTGCTATAAAAAGATAATAAACAACTCCTGTTCATCAGTCTGCATACTTGATCCTGTCGTTATTGCTTACTTTTTCTGAAAGCACAGCGCTTCAGTAAACTAACTGCAGCAGCATTTGTTTTCCTATCTGTCAAAGAAAAATTGACTAGAGAAAAACAACCATTCTCAGTAAATGTGCATTGTCTTATCCTCCATGAATTATTCAAGCGCTGCTTTGGTTTTTTGATCTGTTTCTGTGGATTTAAACCTTTGATGGATTAGGATGACAGCAGAGTAGGTGAAAGCTGCAGCAGGGGTCAGAGTGTATGTCAGTTTTTTCTCCTCTTTTTTTTTTTTGTCTGACTTGCCAATGATTTCATTTATGCTCTGGCAGGGTTTCAGAGTCATCAGCCAGCTCTCTGTTCCTTGATCAAAGCTTCACACTATAGAGATGCCCCAGTGCACAAAGCATTGACAGAGAATCACTCCATTTCTAATTATCTCCAAGAACATGCAGACAACAGAGAGAGGGGAGGGAGGAACATCTGTAAGCTTGATAAGCGTGGTGACATTATGGTGTGTGATCTGCTTCACCAATCGTAACAGATCATGCAAAGCAGTCAGACGCTTGGTTAAATTGACTAAAACCTTCTCTTTGATCAGTCAAATGTGCCCTGTTGAGTCATTTACAGGAACATTCTGCCTTTACAAGCCTCCGTCTAATGCAGTAGTTTAGGAGTGTTTGGTTTAAAATGTACACATTTAGTCATTGCTGTGACATTACAGGTGTTTTCACACCTGGCCGTCCGGTAGACCCGGTTCAGTTGAGGACCAAAATTGCAACATTTGCTACATTTTCAGCTGGTGTGGTTCGGTTTCGTACGGCACTCAGTCAAATGATCCAAACCAATGGAAAATCCTGTTTTTACCCCCTGACCTGTGGGGGCACTGCATGAAGAACTACTCAAGGAAGCGACATAAAAACCTCGGAAGAAGACATGAATGCGACTTCTTTCTTCACAAAATGTGAACAAGAATGGAGCATCGTCAGATTTTAGCAGGTTGCAGGATCTTGTTTTTGTAAAAACACGACCCATTTCTCCCTCTAGTGTTAGATTCTTGCATCTGTTTTGGTTCTTTTAACCCAGAATGCTTTGCAGTGTAGCTATTACCTGCATTTGGAGCGGTCTCGGGTCCTCTCGCATCCACGTATACATATGAGCCACTCCAGAGTTCCCTTCAACCAAACAGAGACCTTTATAGTTTATAGGCGGACCAGAGTTTGCATTTTTGGTTCACATCAGAGTTCAATTGCGCGTTCACACCTCCCGTTGTGTTTCTAGACTGACAGACTAGATTAACATGGGAAAAACAGTGCTGATGTTAATGCACCCCAAGTCTAGAAAGGTAGATTTCCATGTGTATTCAGAAAGACTTTTCTGCATTAAAATCAATTCAAATAAACTTATCAATTCCAAATTAATCCTAAATGGCATCAGTAGTTCTTGGATCATCGGGGTCAAATAGGATTTATTTCAAAGTAACGTCTCTGTTTGATGTATCTTCAAGATATTAAGAAACCAGTGTAACACATTAAAGTAAATGAAACATCTGTAACCAGCACAGCCAAATGAAACGTAGATTATTGCTGATATTAATTACATAACACATGAAGCTCTGTCACATTAATGTACGTCTGTCTCTCATGGCGCAGACACATATACAGGTTAAATATAGTATATAAAGTGTGGCAAACCAGTCTTTGCTTACTCTTGAGATAGAAGTTGTTACAGAACTTTATATAGCAGGAAATCTTTGTTCTTTAATTTGTTAAACTCATTTCAGCATCTGAAGACAGCAGGACAGATGCTGATAATTCAGCAGCCTCATATTAGACTAACTAAAGAGATACCATTTCAAATATCTGCCTCCTTTACTTATATTTAATTGCCTTCATTTTGCATCATATAGGTTCAATCGTCTCCGTTTCAGTTCTTTGTGTTTGCCATTAATCCAGGCGCTCACAGCGCTCCCTGTCATCGTCCTTGGGCTTGTTAGCATCCTGCATCATTTTTCTTTATTTGAACAGTGTACAGATGGTTGCAATATGCTAATTGTGCCACTAGACGTGACTAAATACGACACACTAAACTCTCCAAAGTTTCGGGACTCGTAAGAAAAACAGAAAATGCAAGAAAAAAAACTAATTCCTGTGCAATCTGTCCTGTTATTGATGAACAGTCTTTGAAAAAGTCCTGAGCTGTAAGGCTGGTGACCGTTAGGCTTCCAGGTGGCTCAAATACACAGAATGAGTGTTGAGAACTGCCTTCATATCTAATCAAAGTCAAGCCTACTTTTCTGTCTCCAGCTTTTTATTTACTGTGAAAACCCTCTTTTTAATAGGAGTTTTCTGAAGGAGAGGCTTTATTCCCGATCATGTCGTTTTTGAGCAACAGCTTTCTTGTGTCTGTTGGCCGCACCGCACCTTAAATGACCTTTAGGAAGAAACAAAGACGTGATTTTAGGCTGCACAGTAAAAAGTCTAATCTCCTTTCCTCTGCATAAGGCTCTATTTGCGATAAAGATGATGCCCTTAATACAGAGCATCATCTCATCCCGTCAGCTGCAACGTCAATTGGTCTGCCTCGCATGGTCAGGGGGACAAAAGCCGCTCTTAGACCAATCCAATTGTCTCCAGTGAAGACAATTGTATTGCTGTCAGCCTAAAACCCCCAGAGTCAAAACCAGTGTTTGTTTGGAATATTTCTCCTGAGCATTGCAGGCTGAATCAGGGCGACGAGTTCAGGAAACATTAGGACACTTAGCAGCTGCTGGCTGAAAGCTACGAAGCCAACAGGAAGAGGTCAATTGGGAATCCGAGCCATTAATATTATTATTACATTTTATCCGCACGTATCGTCTCCGTGAGATCAACTATTTTTCCTTATCTGCAGAGTCTGCTTTTGCCGTCCTCCCTGTGTACGAGTAGTGTTTCGGTGAACAGTCGGTTTTATTCTCTTTCTATATTTTTTTTGTTTTATCTCATCCCGGTCCCATGAGGAAACAAACAGCCCTTTAAAACGGATGAAAGACTGTGTGACTCAGATCACAGCTGAGGATCCATGTTGCTCGTGTTATTTTTTTTTTTATTCTTCCGTCTCACATCATCAATAGAGCCTTCCTGTATCAGCGCTGAAGTGCTGGGTCAATTGTCTTCATTTTCAGAAGGTTTAACAGTGACGAGACGAGCCCCTCTCATCTGCTCCCCTCGCTCATCCTTCAGCTCCCGTTGGATCTTGATTCCTGACAGAATCTTGTTTTCCCTGACGCTCTCACATCAAGCCTGCTCTTTTTGTTGTGTCTTAACACATATCAGCTTGCCACGTGCGTCAGCTGTTGGCATTTTACCTTTTTGTTTTGGAATCTCTTTAAATGTGCGACAGCACTTGACACTTTGGTTGTACAAATTAGTTTTGTTTTTTGTTTTTTTCTTGTTTGTATGTGTGCGTGATTTTGCTTTTTGTCACTATGCGCCTCCAGAATGCCAATTCGATCGTCCCTCCAAGCTAATTTCCCTCGTGTCGTCTCCTGCAGGCAACATCAACGGCTGCTCCCTGCACTACTACTTCTTTCTCCTGGCGGGGATCCAGGGTCTCACCTTGCTCGTCTTCCTCATCGTTTCTGTCAAGTATGACAAGCAGAAGAGCAGAGCAGGAAGTCAGCGCCAGAGATACTCCTCCTCTTGACCTTTGCACCCATAACACCAGCCTTCACCTGTCACAATGCCAAAAGGTCCTGTCCAATCAGTATTTACTTATGATCCTATAGCGCTCTGGGTTGTTGTTGTTATTATATTACAACTATACACTTATTTATGCTTATTGTAGCTCTTTTGATTTGGTGTTTCTTGTACAGTGGTTGTTTTACCTTGACTGAGTGAGCTTTCAGAGCAGGAGTCCTGATTTCTGCTGAACTCCCCTTCTGCTGCGTATTTACTCCTGTTGCCTTTTTTTTTTTTTTTTTTGATCTTTTGCACTTAACTTGAGTAATGGTGCCATAAAATGTGATATTTTCATGTTTTCTAATATAACGAGAAAGCCGACTTGTTTTTACGTGTTGATTTTGACTTCATCCCTATAAAAAGACATTTTATATCTTAAGTCTCAGTCTTTACAGTGGCTTAGTACTTTTACTAATTAAGCTTTTGATTCCATTATGATTCTTTGCTTAATATTTTTAATCCATCTTTTATTATTTTCTTTTCTTTTACGAATCCTGCTATGCAATCTAATATTAAAAGCAGAAAATCTTAAACATTTGTGTGCCACCGCCTGTGAATGCTCTGCACACATAAAATGACAAGAAAGCCATACTATTAAGTCCACTGTAAATCTTCCATTAACACAGTTAATGTCTAATTATAGCTCAATGTGTTACAAAATTATTCTCTAATTAGAAATTAACTGTTAGAGTAACCAGCGCACAGGAGCACACACGTTAAAATAATGTCATTACTTAGTAAGTCACAGATCCCGTTGTATTTGTTTTTAAGGAATTTTCTGTTTTTGCTGTATTTGTAAGACTGTGATGCTTTTAAGTTTGAGACTGTTGTATAAGGATGTGTGTGTGCGTGTGTGTGTGTTTTGAAACGTCATATTAAGTAGAGAACGAGCTATTGTAACAAGTTTTATTATGAGGACACTCAGGGCTTTAGAAATCATGTGAAGTACTGAAGAAATACTCCAGGAAATATACCGCTGCCTTTGGGAGCTCTCAGCTGTTTACTGTCAGTGTAAGTAAAGACGCAGCAAATATAAAAAAGCACATATAAAGCAAGAGGTTCACTTCCTCTTCTTGATCGTACGAAATGGCTGTTGGATGGATTTTCGTTTGTGTTCATTTGCCGTATGAATCTAAATCGTCTATGTCTTGTTTAACTGCATTTTGTCACAGTGCCTTTTTCATCTCATTATTTTTAAGACTGACTATACTTACTTTAACTTTACCCTTTGAAAATGCTTCAAGACTGGAATAGTGTTTTGTGTTTCTATTTATGCTCAATAAAGTCTATTCCATGGATGCATGGTTTTGTCCATCCTTTACCTACTAAAAATGCATTTTTCAGGTTTGGGAAAACTAATTTTTTTTTTTTATAGATTATTTCCAATTCCATTGTCTAAATGTTGTATCTATCTATTAATTAATCTGCCTTCCTCCATATTGCCATCCACCCATCTATAAATAATACATCTTTATTCATCATATTATTCCTTAAATTCCTATAACTTTCAGAACATAAAAGTCTGACAGAGCTGCTAAAAGGATTTTTCTTTTACCACTGTGCTTTTTTTTTTCCTTTTTTTTAAAATATATGTATATATTTATGTTTCTGCTCTGCCAAGCCTGTGCTGCCTTAATGCAAGCTTTATAGCCACTGGGTATTACTGAAAAATTTATATTCCACTTTATTTTTCAATTTGTATATTAAAGATGTTTATTCCTACATTAAACAGCACTGCTCGCACAGAACATTATCAGCATCGGGAATCAATAATGGAGTAAGAGCTCATTCAGGCCCCGCATTTTAAATGCAGACAGGGATGGAGATACTGTTCTTTAATCATGGCATGTGCCTTCAAAGTCTGCTTTCATGATTAGGGCTGTGGTTTGTATGTCCTAAGGCAAGCTCAAAGTACTGTAGAGTGCCTTAATTATTTATATTACAAAAAAGCACAGCCTATAGCGGGCAGTGAGGAAAAATGTTGTTAACACAGAGGTGTAATGCTGGGTTTTGTATTCCCTGTTGGCTAAAGTCAGCATATTACTTCTTAGTTTCATCAGGCACACGCTGAAATCAACGTCATTGTGGATCATTTTTTTAACGCTGAAGCCTCCCAGCCACCAGGCTCGGAGACAGCCGTTTCCTGTTTAATTTGGTCCGAGAGCCACACAACCGCCGCTCAGCAGACAGCTTGATGTTTGAAAACTCAACACAATATCTCTGGGTCATAATTCTTGTGCGGTGGCTCGCCTCTCATGTTGAGAAGAATTTCTGACACACTGAATCCTTACTCGGGCAGAATTGCACAGCACCGGGGATTGGATATGCAGTTTATGGGCCAGAATATAAGAAAAAAGAAAAACACAAATCTCCTGGGAGAAGACACCTTGTCTAAGTTCTTTTGTGTAAAACATGCATACTTATGAGAAAAATCCACCGTATTTGGTGTTCATTTGAAGAAATAATTCCATTTTGGATGCATATGTAATTTTAGCTGAATATCCTTTTGTGTCTTGAAAGGTGCATCATCTTGGCTACTACCATTTAATGCCAAAACCAATGTGCTCAGTCAGGTGATAGTACTACTTTAGTAGCTATCAAAGTCCAGTGCTAGTTTTTAACAAACTCTGAGCATAAGACGTGTTTAGCATCCCAATAAGCAGTAGAAAACTCATAGAAATATGTTTGCCTCATTCTGCCCTGCAGACAAGGCTTTGCGAAGATTATGTAGATTTTTTTTCTTAAGTTAAAGCTTGCCTTATTACATCACCTTTTTTAGTTTTTAAAAAATCTCAAAACTTTTTTGTTGTCAAGATTAGCTAGACTGTTTGATTTATCCATGTAGCTCATGATGACTTTGCCAATATTGCTATATTACCATCTTGCAGTGGAGAAGAAAGGTTAAATGTCGAGTGGAGAAAAGCTGGTGCTGAACACATTGGTGCTTTTCTGAGTTTAAATATTTGTAACAGGGCCACTGACATGAGATTCACACCAGATGTCAGTAGTAATCCAAGTAACCCAAGCAATCCACACAATACAAAGACATTTTTTTTCCAAAATGTAGTTGAGTTGAAAGTTCTGCAAGTCCTTTTAATGCTCTCCGATATTCAGTTATTTTCACAGACACTTTGTTTTCAATACAAATGATTTGCTAGTTTTACTTTCTTTGGCTGTGTGTTTGGGATTATCGCCTTGCTTGGCAATAGTGGAAACACTGAATGTGACTGCAGGCCATTGTGGTTTAGCATATTGTTCGTTGTTTTCATGGGAAAAGCTAAATTTTTTAAGGTCTTTTAGAGTCGCTCTTTGAGTGCTCCTTGGTTCTTCAAAAACTCTTGATTATTGTTTTGACATTTCTGTCAGAAATCTTATGAGGGTGATCTGATGTTCTTTTCGCTTTTGACTCCAACAATGCTCCCTGGAGCATCCAGAAGTTTAGAAATATAACCAACTAGTAGTCTTTCCGATGAGAAACATTTTCATAGGATATAGCAAAACAAAAAAAAAACAAAGACAAAACAACAACAACAAAACAATTGTGTCCCTTTTCTTTCTTACTTTTTCTTTCACATTTTTTGGTACCTTGATTTCCCTTTCTTGGGGAACGGCATCACCTTTTTGCTCCATCCAGGCCCTGTGGGTGTTGGGATGGGACCTCAGAAAACATCCATTGTTCCATTATGACAATAACTCATTAGATATTTAAAACATGCAACGTAAGAAAAAAAAAGTTTTTGTTTCAGGCTTTTTAGGCTCCCTGCCTGCAAGGAACCCTAGTAAGCAGAACCCCAGCTACTCATCTCCCCCACTGCAGCTCAGCCCTCCACAAGACTGCTGAACCAACAGAGAACTGAAAGATAAGCAGTAAAGTCAATGAGGTAACAAAGGAATATGAGAATAAATGGCCAGGAAAAGGTCTTTCTTGCATCGGTTAATCTTTAATCTTCATGACACAGGCACACGGGGACAATGGGGCTGCATGTTGTGGTTTCATGAAAGAAACCACTGTACTCCCAAAAGAGCATCGCCGCTGTTCTGCAGTTTGGTAAAATGTGTTTCCCTGCATGGATGAGATCAAGTCTACTTGGATTAAATAATAAATGTTACATCTTGGAGAGGAGGAAAGTGCTGCTTTCTAGAATAACAACCTTCTGCCTCTTGTGAAACACGCCAAACAGCGCTTTTTACCACCAAGTTGATCTGTTCATGAATTAAACCTGAGGTCAGTAGCAACAAGCATTCTTCCCTCTCAGAAAGGGGTTGTCATAAGATCTGAGGCAAGCTGACCATATGTCAAAACGCAGCAACAGTATATGTATGGAACATCTTTAATAATAGTCTAATGAGGTGGATTTTAAAAAAAAATTACAACACAACCTTTTAAATCGGAATATTTCGATAAAACACCTTTGTTAGGTTTATTGTTCGAATAAACTCTGAAATGATCACAAGGACACAAAAACCTGTCCACTCCTTCCGCACTTCCCGTATCTATATCCTCTGTTACTTTTTTTCAGCAGTTAAAACTGTTTACTCGTTGTTAACACGTCGTAACCTGTTTTTCCGAGCCGCCTTCAAACGTAACATGAGCGCTAAGACGCTCGCATTGGGTTTACACCTGTGCGGCAGTGCAGAGCTACTCAGGTTAGAGTCACGGCAGCAAACCAGCAAAAATCAAAGAACTTTGCACAGTCCCCCCCCGCAACTAACCAAATGAGTTGAGTAATGCTATTGGATGCAGGTGATATTAGCTAAAAGATGACTAGCTAGTAATACAGCACCTTAAACTTGCTATGCTAACATCCTGTAGGCTACTGATGTTGTCTATGTTCAAAAGTGGGTAGTACTTGTTACATTCACTTGAGTAACTCTTTTTGAAAAAAAAAAGAAAAAAAAGAAAGGTACTTATAAGAGTAGTTTTACTCCACTGTATATTTTTCTTTTACTTGAGTAATATTATTATTGCTACATAGATTAATTTTGCCCCCCCAGAATAAGCCGTTGCTCGCCCGCCCCCCTGTTAAACTCTGAACACCGGGGCTGAATGCATACCTGCCTGTGCTGTTGAATTATCACTATGACGACATGCCTTTGCTTAGAAGTGAATAAATATTGAAGGGCTGCAAGCCCCCGTTGGAGTTAGCTCGTCTGACAAGCTCGTCCATATGGTAACTCTTTAAGAGAGCTTAGGTTTACACAGGATGTTACCTGTTTTTGTAGACTGCTGCTGAAAGCGTCTGCACATTGTCTGGAAACGTCTTTAACAGGAAATCACATCTGGCAGAAGTATAAAAACAGCAGATACATCACTAAATAAATGGTAAAAAGTATCAGTTCCCTCAAATGATTTATGGTTTTAGGAGTGCATATGTTTCTGTATTATCTAATTAATATCTTTGCCCAGCTGTGTTGCCAAAGCCTTTCTTAGGACCACACAGAAGCCAAATCTACAGAAAGTTAAGCTGCTTTATTGTATCACAATGTCTTACCTGTGTAATGAGCAGCTCACAGATGCCCTCCAAGATGTTGCTCTAGTAAATGGAGGATTACAAAGTGTCATCCCATGTTAATTAAGATAAGCTAATGAACACGTCATGTTAAAGAAAATGGCCAATTAGGCAAATAGGCTAATCGCCTGCGTTTCCATGGGCCTTTTTCAGGATCTCAGGGCTGTTGTTGACAGAGAAGAGCGTTTCCAATGCTTCGCTCTTTGCACAGGGTTAAAGCTGCAGAGATGATAACGTATGTAGAGCCTCACTCACGGGCTCCTGTTCTGGAGAATTTGTTCTCGTCACTTGACTGGCTGTTTTCTGCAGGACTGAGCACAGCAGCTAGTTGAGATTGTTCGCTCAGACAGATCATCTGTGAAATAAGCAACCGTAAAGCGCTTCAGTGGCATACATCAATCTGGCTTTATGGCAACAATTCGGGAATATCGCATAAAAGCCCTTGCAGTAGGTTGGAGGCTCTTATTGGTACGAATTGTGGCATGACTGTAGTAAAACATTGCAGGTATCAAGATAAATCTTTTACAGCTAAAATGAGGAATGCTTTTGCTTCCAGGTGCAGCTTGGTAAGCCTCAGACTTTCTGTTCTCTCGATGACAGAAAAAGCCTCTCAGAAAGCTGCTGATTTTTTTTTTTACCCACTGTGTGCATTGAGCCCGACTTGTTCTGAACAGAACGCCTGACTAACATCATATTTAGGGTTCAGACAATGTTGTTAAGGGTCTTGACTGTTGCTGCTTAGCAGGACAGTTTTGGAGTTTTGAGCGATTTAGTTCATCTTGACCTTTGAGCAGAGATCATTTGATGATCAGCAGAAAAGAAAACAAAGCGAAGCATGAAAAGAAAATGTTAGATTCCGTCAAGATAAAGCATAAGCTCTTTTCAGTCTTTAAAAAAAAAGTCGCTGATGTTTCCCAATTACTATCACATTCAGTCAAACTAATTTGTTCTATTTTTAAACATTTTGAAATGTAAAATAGAAATTTTTTAGTGACTTTAATTTCTTTTTTTGACTATATTTTAGAACATACAAATGCATCCAAACATATCTTATAGCCCATTACATAACATTTCAGTATTCAATTTTTTTTAATTGGTTTTGAGCAACTTAATTTTTTTGCCTTTCATTAGCTGCAAGCCACCATTCTCGAACGAACAGGAAAAAACTCTTGGAACGCATCACCATGCATGTTTTTAAGTGATTTAACGTTTTTTTTTTTTTTAATCAAGGAAATCAGTTCAATATCCTCTGCACCTGCATGTCTTCAGGCGAGGGTCAGAATGTACTCTGAAGATATTTATTAAGTGTGTCTGGCATACGGTCCCAGTGGGAGATTGTGTACCGGGACACACAGACTTTGCAAAGGGGTGTTCTTATGAACAATGTTGTGTTTAGGTCCCAGTGGAACAATCTGTAAAACTGGTCGACCCAGAGTGTCGTGCCGTCCTTGTCGGCTTCTGCTCATTTGCTCCTCTCCGAAAACGAGCGCGCGAGGGCTCAGTTGTTCCGAAACCAGCGCGGGCTTACGTTTAATACGAATTCAAGGAGGCAACATAAATCATGTGGCGAATAATTATTTGGAAATTGCAAATCCGGGCTTGGCACTTCAGGACCACAGGGAGCAGAGTCAACCATTAGTACAAGTTTGTTGGTCTCACATCATCAATTTAATTAAAAATCCATTTAAGATGAAAGCCTGGGGAGAGTTCTTTTCTTTTCGTTTAAAGGAAGCCGAGACTTCGAGGCTGACAAAGCCGAGATTCCCCGGGTTTCCGTGCCACAGGACAGGTGGTGAATATTCAATGTGCCTCCTGTGCAGCATCCTAGCAGGTGTGAGCACATCTAAAACCGGGGCCCAGGCGGGACGGCGGGTCGGACTGCTCAGTTCCTAACTGAAGAATCGGAGATCCCTGACAAATGGTCATATGATCACAGAAAGACCTGCAGAGATGCTTAAATTGCAACCCCCCCGTCACACGGTCCATAAATCATGCCCCTGGTGCTGACTGTTGAAATCCTTCCCATACCCACAAACTCCCAGCACACTGCACATGCTGCACATGGACAGCAGAAAAGAAGACATTCAGGTCTAAGGAGAAACAGTAACTTGTGCTACATAACGTCTAGGAAATTTTTCTAAACAACTTTCTATCTTTTCAAATGAACGCCAAACCAGTTCTTTCTTTGCATTTCTTGGCCCCTGGACTCATACAGAACTGTGATATTAAAGATAATGGATGTAGTGGCTTGGAGAGGAACCCAAAGGGTCAATTAATAATGCATCACACTCATTATGCTTGACAAAAACAACGGTTACCAAACTGTTTTGAACGTGATCAATGCCTCCGTGGTACGATTGGGATGAGTGTGTCGGTACATTGTCTGGCTCCTCGGTGCTGACCGGAGAAGCCCGGTTGCTGCACACACTCACCTGCATGGCTCGGTCGCCTTGGTATTGGAAGGGAGGCTGAAAGCAGACTAAGACTTTTTTTAATGCTTTACTTGTGAGCTTGCATATCAGATGAAACTTGGCACATCAGTATGTCACAGCGCTGCCCGGTGAGGAGAAACACGCACACGTCCAAATTGTGCAGGTAGGCAGGATTCTGATGACTTTGAAGGATGGAGAATAATTCAGGCTGCAGTTGAAATGGTAGATTATTGTGGAAGAGTAACTCTGGCGTTGTGTTTAGCGTTGACAAAAAAGGACAACAAGGAAGAAATGGGGGGAAATTTATAGTTGATTCATTTAAAATCTAACTTTAAAACACTGCTAGTGCCTCATGTGAAATGACCCTGAGCTTCAGCGTGATCGGATCAGAGGTTGCTGAAAAATGCCTCGCGTGTTTGATTCCTTCTGGCTTAGAGGAGAGAGAGTTTAAATTATTGAAAATGTCCAGCTTCAGATTGCACGTTATTATATAAAGATCAACTGCAGCCCTGTTTGCTGCCGAGAAACTGAATAAAACACTGATGCTGTTTCCTCCTTTCCTCTGTGGCTGAAACCCACAGTAGGGGTGCAGGAACCTCCTGTATTTACAGGGAAATTCCACAGACTGTAAAGTAGCATCCTTCTGCATATGTGACACAGTGGCAATAACATCATGACAGGATGTTAAATGGCAGGGGAAAAAAACCCCAGAATTGAGAGTGAAGCAGTTTTAAGTTCCTATTTTCACTGAAACGGGGTTTTTCAGATTTGCCACAATCCACAGCTGTTCAATCAATGAGATCCTGGAGGCTACAGACCAAAGGTCCTAATATCCACATACAATATTTAACGTTTTCTTGTTCTCATTTTCTCTCATGTTATGAATATTCCTCTATTTGACCATTTAGAATTTCCACACAGACTAAGACTAAGAAATAAATCAAATGAGGTTAGCCTTAGCTAATAAAAATTGCATCCAAGAAGTACACTCATGTATTTCAGCCTCTCTTCTTTAAAGTAATATTGTACATTTTGTGGATTAACAATAAAGCCCAATGTGCAGCAGCACATTAAATGAATTTCCTTCCTGCCTAATGGAAAATAAACAAGCCCCATACCCTACTGGGAAGATAATAACATTTCCTGAAAAACACACAATTTATCAGTTGAACGGCTTTGTTTAGGAGGTTTTTAAATGATCATTGCTATTTGTGCAATTAGCAGAATGATCAAAGGAAAACATTACCACACCTTGAAATTATTCTCTGAGTTTTGTATGAACAATAAAGCGGAACAGAAATGTTAACAGCTAGATCCATTTATTTTGGTTTTTTTCTTTTTTTTTCTTTAATTGTTTTTTCAGGGAGAAGTTCTCAGTTAACTCACTCATCGGAGGGTTAGTCATTAAACAAACTCAGAGATTGCAATGCTACAAAGCTAATGTTGCCGTTCAGAACTTCCTTAGCTTTCCAAACCTGAACACCATCTCAGTTCTACAAATCTGGTTCAAGATCTAAAATATTTAAGAGTGGCCAAATTTGAACCTGGATAATTCAAGACTGTAAAGATTTTGTTTCAAATACTGAGATTTATAAAAACTGTGATTTGTTTGTTAACACACATAAATAAAGCATTCCTCAGTGTTTTACCAATCCTAGACAAAAAAAATTGAAAAAAATTACACTCGAACTGAATTATATTCAATTTATCATGAAACTTTTAAAAGATAGTTTGTAGTCTTAGAAAAACTTGCTAGTTAAAATGTTACTTCTTCTTGTACTTAATGTAATACATCATCTCGTCACAGCCGCTGAAAGTTGCTTTTGTCATAATTTTCAGAAACAAAACATTGATAGTTTCTCAAACTGATTGCAAAGAGTTTGGGTCATTTTAGATTAATCTGCTCGCTCTTGACTGTCAGATAAGAACTTTTCCTACTTTCTCCAGTCTGCCTGCCTGTTGCAGATAGCATGCTATTTGCTCACAAGTACTCTACACATGACCTCATTATCAAAGAAGAAGAAGAAAACATCCCTGTTGCTGGCATTTTCCAGTCCTGGCAAGTTCAGAAACTAAAAATCTGTGTGGGCTACGTGTGAAATATCACATTATCACATTGTCAAGCCTCCTATGCTAAAAGCTTCTCCACACGCTTGGCTGTCATGGCTGCAGACGGTTCATGTGTGTTATAAATTAGATGAATTCAGAAACTTATTTCTTCGAATGGGAAGTTGCGAGAAGAGTTGTGCTCATTGTTTTTGATTATAGAAACATCAGATTAATAATAAATCTCAGCTGGGCTTATGAATGGACAAAAAAAAGAGAGAAAAGAGCGGATTCACAGTCTGGACATTATTGTGTATTCCTTAATTGTTATGAAAATACAATATACAGAGCAACAATACAATGATTTGGAGAATGTTCGGTTTGTACATAACAGGTTTTCTGCCTTGCTAAAGAAGGATAAGAAAGAATTGGAAATTTGTGCCTTTTTTTTTTCTTGGTACCAACAACATGCAGAAGGTCATCTTGGCCCGTTTTCATCCAGAACTCTTCCATCGAACGGGGGGGGGAGGGGGGAGGGGTTGTGTGTTTTATGAAATGAGTATCCAAAGCGATACAAAACCTCCAAAATGATTTGATGTGCACACACGTTCCGAACGTCTATCCAGCTGTTGTAGAGAGTTTGTTTAAAAATCGTTTAATAGCCACTTGAATGTCAGCATCCGTCCTGGGTTCCTGGATTCTAATCCCTGTATTAACAAAACAACAATAAAAAGATCATCATCTAATGAACTAAAAGGAAAAGGATCCACCTGATTGCCTTGTTTGTGTGTGTATGTTTTGTTTTGTTTTTTTAATGAGTGGATTCACGGCCGTCCTCTTAAATCTGAAGATCCTTTGGCAGTTTGAGGTGATTCTGTGTCCAAACGTCCTCCTCCTCCTTCTCTTTCCCCAGACACGGATCTGTTGAGACCCACTCTCCTCTGAAAGGCAAAAGGGTGAGTTTGTAGCAAGTGTACGCTGTACATTACGCCACCTCTTTTAAAGCACTGTCGTTTAACCTTTCCATGTAGTTGCGCAACTCCTTGGAGTCTCCCAGCTGCACGTCCTGGCACACCCACTTAATGTCCTGGCTGTGGCTTCCCGTGAGCGTGCTGACAGCCGGGTGGCTATTGTCCGAAGAAAGAGTGGTGAACGTGGTGAACTTCACTCTTTTCCTCTTGGTGGTGGGAGAGTCTCCTTTGACGTCCTTCGCCGTGTCCGCGGCGCGGTGCACCTGTCCCTGCACGTTCTTCTGCACGGAGCCGCCGTTCAGCAGGTGGCTGCCCTCCTCCAGGCCACTGCTGGAGTCTATCATGGAGGTCTGCTCCTCCTGCTGCGGCGACAGGCTGATCTGACTCTCCAGCAGCTCCGCCTCGTTCCCCAGCCACACCCAGTCGTGGGCGTGGTTCAGGTTCTCCTGGCCCTCGATGGAGAGCTCCTTGTGGCGGTATTTAAGGGTGTAGGAAATGCAGTTGATGAGAAAGACCAGTATGGCGAGGCAGAAGACGCCGAGCAAGGCGTACATGCCAATCTCCAGGTCGGTGAGTCCGCGACCGCCGTGCATGAGGTCGTCGTCGGTGTTGCGGCCGTGAGGCAGATCCACCTGGGCGGGGAAGTCTGCAAAGTCAATCGGCATGTTTCGGCCTCTGTCGTCTGAGAGCTTAGGCCTGCGAATGATAGCACTCCTGGTCGTGGTCGTTCTCCTCGACCCCGCGTCTTCTATGTCGGAGACGGAGCTGCCATAGTAGTGGGTGTCCAGGCCGGTCCTGTCCTGTGATGAGAGCCTGCCTCTGTTCTCCACGTCGTCTCCGTCCGGGCCGTAGTCGTTGCTGCCTCCCCTCGAGCCTTCGCCGGGACCAAACGCCACCCTGACGTTACAGTTCCCCGCGGCCAGGACGCTGCGGCGCTTGAACTTCTGGCAAGCTTCATTGACAGTCATTTCCACCCTGATGAACAAGCCCTGACCCTCCGCCTCCGTCACGATGATGGGCCACTTCCACGAGGGGTCCTGCTGCACCGTCACCACCCTCTCGTTCAGAGACATGGCCGTCAGCACGAAGAAGTCTGTGTTGTAGAGATCCAGCGGAGCCAGAGAGCCGTCACTGAACTGGAGCCAGGCGCTGATCAAGGCCTCCTGGGGAAGGAAAAGACAGAGGAAATAAAACTTATAGAAACAATAATCATAATAACTTAACCGGGGTTTTCTCATTGAAATCACAATATCTCTTGTACAAGAGAGAGCTGGCCAAGAACGGCAGCATACCAAAAATAAAAAGACATAGTTACAAAAATCTTAAACATACAATATAATATGTGCAAATACATTCAAAACTATTTCATTTCTACAACGTGAATGCAATAGGACCTATATCTGTCTGAGGAATGCCCTTCTGGTGTCAAGACATTATTTTACATGAATTGTAAAACTTGTTTCCAACTTTATATTGTGGGAAAAGACTGGAGCAGATCATGTGAGCTATCTCTGAAGGTTAAAACTGTTAGGTGAGTGACAGAGTGAGAGAGAAGAAACGAGGGGAAGATGAAAGGAAGAAAAAAGAGAAAGAGAGAGACAGAGGGAAGTATTTATGCGACCTTTATTTAATCAGATGACCGAGAAGTCATTTACGCCAACCAACTCATCAGAAACTGTAATTTGCATCCATTTCAATGGTAGCAGACAAGCAGATGGACGGATGGATAACAAACGAATGGATAGATGGAATTTATGGCTTGAATGAAATCTAATATAAAGCTCGCAAACTCCGTGGCAACTCTCTCGAAAGTTAAAAAGGGAAACAGATTAAGGGGAAAGAAAAAGTAGATCAAAGGGCGACATCAAACATTGCTCGTGCCAATAAGGATTTGCCATATATTTGCTCTTAAAGCCGCCTTGTGCTGAAGCCTAACAACTGGCCGTTTAATGTTGCCGAAGGACAAAAGAGGAACAAGTAGCTCCCCACTGTGGTCTGCAAATGTTTCCTAATTACTGCCACCAGACGAGCAACGCTGCAGCGCCGCCTGCTTATCTTCACACTGCGCGTGAGGAGATGTAGAGATAAGCGCCTGTTCCCTCCCCGCCTCTTCTGCTAGGGAAAGAGAGGTTAAGGAAAGTAGCAAAGCACAGAGAACTCACGAGAGGGCTTGGTAAATCAAAGAAGCTACAATTCAAGTTGCCTTACCAAATTAGCAAGACGGAAAGTTTGATAGAACAGCCGCATTTTGAATACAAGTCATATTTTGGTGCCGTGGCTGTGATTTCACACTCGCATGCTCTGAGATTAAGTTTCCACTTTTAGCTGCTGCCCAAGAAGAAGAAGAAGAAGGAAAAAAAAAAACATGTCTGTCACACTCCGGCTCTCAAACCTCGAGTTTAAGACCGCCGGGAGGGGGGAGAGCGCGGAACGAACAAACAAACAGACGTGTGTACTTGAGCACAGGAAGGCTCACAATTTGTTCATCCTCATCTGTCTGGAGGAATATGCCTTTTCCTTTCAAAACAACAGGTTTTTTTTTTTACTGAAATGTTTGAGAAAACTTGCAATTTTATGCACGGAAACATAAACACTACTGTGTGAAATTAACACCATTCTCTGTGGTAATCAGACCTGCCTAAATGCTGCGCAATTACATGTATTTGGTTTTAATGTCATACATTACAATCAGCATTGGACGAAGCTAGACGCCGTAGCGGCTAGCGTGGCAATAAGAGAGAAGACGAGGTAATTACAGCTCCGTTTCCACTTTTCAAAACAGATAATGATTATTCCCATTAACATATAACCCCACATGTTTTATCTTCCAAAATTATCTAAATGATCCAGAAGTGTTTTTGTTTGCCTAAAAAAAAAAAAAAAATATTGGTAGACAGATACAAAACAGCGCGTTTAATATCCTGTTGCCGTAAGTGCCATAAACACAGCAAAATTAATTATACTTTACAAGATGTTTAATTGGAAAATTCTGAAATTAATCACAGATTATCATCTAAATTGTATTTTATGACTTCCTTTAATAAATCCACAGATTGCTCTGATAAACATAATCTGTTCCGACCTGTTTGGGGTTCTGCAGAACTTCCTGTGTGCTGGTCGTAGCCAGGATGGCCCTGTTACTTCCTGGACTCAACTGCAGGCCCATCGACAGTCCCGTCACCAGCTGGACCCCCAGTTCTGCGATGGTCACTTTGTCGTCCACCACCGTGACAGTTTTCTCCGCCAGGATTGAGTCGGACAGTGGGGACAAGACCTGGAGGCAAAATCAAAGTGTGACAGAGGAAAAACAGATAATTTCAAAAGATGGTAAAAATATATATATATATTTATATATAAGATAAAACTGGACTTCTTTTGTTTGGAGAAGTCCAATGGATTCTTCATTACTTGAGCTGCTTCAATATGTTCAGCATGGTTCAACTATAGATCAATTTGGCTAACTTGGAGGAAGTCATAGATCATTTCAATTTTGTTTCCTGATGGTCAGTTGATCATTATTTAAAAAAACTGATTTCCCCAAGTTTTTGGGCTACGGAGCAAGTATTTGGATGAGATGTCTTCATGAAGAACAGAACATGTCGAGACCTTCTCAGCAGCTGCTCCCTCATAGCTGGCCGATCTTTTAACTTATTCTTATTTCCATTAACATCCCCCTACCCTGGAGAAAAAAAGCCCATATAGCCTCCGCATCATAATGCTCGGAGCACCAAACAAACATGCTTTTCATGGAACAGGAGAGCCAAATGCACCTACTCACGTAACGTTTTCAAGAAACGATTGACTGGCCCGTAAAAGTGGATCGTCAACAACAAAGGATGCACTTCCAGCACTTTAATTCCTTTTTTTCCCCCCCTCTGCATCTCTCCTCTAAACACCAAGTCTTCCCCGAGAGACGTAAACAGTACGACGAACAAGGCACGACGCAGAAAGAGAGCAACTCATTTGAAAAGCTGATCATGGGAAAATCTCGGCAGATATTCACCGTCGCCTATGTTGCTTGATTGACAGGCTGTGAAGATGTTGCAAGAAAATGGATCGCTCTGAGTTGCATGTGGTTTAGAAAAATGTTTCTTTCTTCCATAGGTTAATCTTGCATAAAAAGTGTCAAACTTAATGCAAAGCAGTTCTCAAAAGTGCAGTTTTGTTTTTCCACCCAAAGAGATCAGTCTACTGCTGTCTGACAAAACTTCCTTCTCCTTAAACAACAATGAGAGAGATTTCAGTTCTTTCGTAAGAACGAAAGCTGAACCCTGAGCTGTGACTGTCGTCCTGTGCGTGCATATGCGCGCCACTGTCTCCTCGTGTATCAGGTGACATGCGGACTGTCGAAGGTAATCGCAGCTGTCAGACCTTTGCGTTCATCACGCTCTCAGGTCCGTGCTTTTTTTCTGAGTCTGCGAGAGAGTTTGTGGAGGTGAACACATGTCTGCCCTCCACAACGCCAAGAAGATTCTGCTTTTTTTTTATTTATTTTTTTGCTGATGTCATTAGGAGGTTGAGATTCACTCAGTCAGTGTGAAGAGCTGACAGGCCCATAAAGGCCAACTCACGGCCGAGCACCTGTCCACTCTGGACAAGAAGAACGCACCGATCAAATACCAGCAATGGTCTTCCCGACTTGTATTGCCTTTGCAATAAACAATGTGTTCCCGTTCCGTCAGTACATTACTCGTACGTTAATCTTTCTCTAGCACAAATACGCCCAAAGGTTTTTACACGATCATTTTTATTTCCTGGCTGAGTGAAAACTTAGAGCCTTACTGATTGTAGCTTGTGGTAAAAAAAAAAAAAAAGGATAAGAATCACAAGTGCTGGACCCTGTTGGATAAGGAGTGCATTACATGTTCAGCAGAGCATTACATGTTCAGCAGAGATAAGGTGTAAAAGTGTAAATATGTGGAAAAAACAAAGATTACATTGGAATGCTTAGTAAATTCACAGAAAGCCAAGAAGTTGAACAAAGGAGTCAGCCGTCTGGTTCTGATTACGGGAAAAGGAAGAAAAAACAAAACTCTTTTTTTTGACAACTATATTATATTCTTTTAATTCACGGTAACAGGAAGGAGTTTCTATTTTGTCCTCAAGTTCCTCGCAGCGGTATTCATACTCCTTGAACATTCAGTGTTTTTACTGGGACTCAGTGATACACCAAAAAAAAAGAAGAGTTTATTTGTGAAGAAGAGAGGAAAGGAAAGCTTGGCAGAAAGGTGTGGCATTCATTTGTGTTGTACAAAAGTAGTAGCTTCAGTACTCACCTCTTTGTAATTTTATCTCAATAAAAAAACAAGTTGTTCTTTAAAGGCATCACAGGTTTTTGAATGGTTTAATGACAGCCACTGCTGTGGGCTTTATGGGATTTCTATTGTTTCTATATGTGAAACGATGGAGCAGACAAAAGACTTGCAGCAGCAAAAAAGGCAGCCATGTATCTTTGTGATTCCACTTTACTACGATGTAGTATTTTGTGTTGGTTAATCACGTGAAATCTATCAAAATGGAGCTAATAGCGAAAATTCAAACTGGAAGACTCCATCCCCTCCGTTCGTCCATCGGCGTCATGCTCATCTCCGACCTCAGCGCTGGACCTCACCTGACGTGTCCAATCATCAATCAAGTTCAGCATAAAAGGATCCACACCCAAGTCATCGGCCGCTTCCCAGCTGCGTTCAATCCGTTCATCTGCTCGCCACAGCTCCTCAGCCAGCACGTCTCATCTTCTCCACAGCTTCGTGATTCTCCGTCCTTCTACCTCTCATCCTGCGTTGGCCTTTTCTTTTCCCCTCAGACGCTCCTCTGTTGCAAGAGATGTTTCTCCCGACCTCAGCCTCGATTATTTCAAGCAGGCTCACCCGCCTATCTCTCACCTATCTGGGGTTTCCCGTACTCCTCGTCCCACCTTCGAAAAACGTCATAATAAGCCCCGTCACCTCGTTACCTTTTAACTTTTGCCATGACGCACGACGCAATTGCTTCCCGCACAGTCAGTGAGTCCAGCTAGCTAACTGCGGAGCTCTACGTGGAGGAGACAGCCTGTTAAAATATGCCACGTAAAAGACGACAGAAACGAAGAGAGGATCCGACGGAAGCAGCAAGGCCGTCTTCCTTCGCCCGCCAAGGTCTCGCTGCACCGATCCACGTCACCTTTTTCTCCCAGCTCACCATCCATTCTCCCTCCATTTCTCCACCACCGCTCTCGCATCGTCTTCACACCGTTGCCACGCGATGGGTCAGACACGTCAACAGCTTCTCTCTCTTCCGCATGCCGCCATGGTCAGCACCTTTCCGGATTTCCCTCTCTACGCCCATCTCGGGCTGTCGGGGTAAGACGTAGCATTCTCATGTCTCATTCGCATTATTACGAACTGCATTTCAATTAGCCTATTCTCTCCCGAACTCGTAGGCCACTCAGGCTGCGCCCAATATTCTCGAGAGCTTTTAACTGCATGTTGAAGAATCGATTTGTCGTGTTTGGGGAGGCGCTTTAAAACGCCATTCGAGCTCTAAGATTCTTCACCGGGTTTACTCCCGTGCGACAGCTAAAGAGACCTGCTGCTGCTGTCTCAGCTCCGTGTGTGTTCGAATTATGGCAGCAACCAGCAATTCGCAGAGCTTTGCACAGTTTCCTCAATTAACCGACTGAGTCGAGCAAGCGTTGGAGGCAGGCAACGTTAAATAATAATGAAAGTTTATACAATGTAGCACCTTCAGCTCGTCGACTAGTGGCCTGTAGCCCGCTGATATGTTCTAAAGAGTGTAGGACCCTCGTTATTGAACGCTTTGGAAATGTCCTCGTATGGGTAGTTTTACTGCAGTGTACCTTCTGCCCCCATAAGCCAATGCCCTCATGTTAAACTCGTCTGGAGTCGGGGCAGCCTAGAGGGATTACTCATTCATATATCAGCACTCGTATGCGCACTCAGCTACTGAGAGCCATGCAGCCCATTGTCTCGGGTGTGTCGGCTACCGCATTTTTTATTTCAGCTCCATTATCAGCCAACTTGTCAACCGAAGACTATGCTGTCTTTGACTGTGTCATAATTCAAGTCATATTGCCAATTGTCTCTGCACGAGTACGTATTAATCATCCAGTAATTAGGAGTTTTGCCTCAGTTGTGAGGCATCACACGCTGTTCAGTTGCTGGCCACAGATCGTGAAGTTGACTTAAATCCCTCCATGACAATCTCGGTACAATCGTTCCAGACCTTATCAATTAAACAAGCCATGAATTCTCGCTTGCATCATCCATTTCAGCAGCTCAAGTCCTCAGCATTTTCTAACTCGTTTCACTGTCTAACCTGTTTCCGGAGAGTAATGTCAGCAAGCGATCCCGATCATCGCTCACTATAAGTTGTGTTTTAACTATAAGCCAATCCTCCACCATCTGTCTCATGTCTTCTATCGCCACCATTTAATTTAGCATACCTGCGTGTTGCATCTGGTCATTTTAACACCATTGCCGATAAGCTATCTCCCTGCCTGTGCTGTGTCCAGTCCTGCTATTAGACAAGTCACCCATTTCAAGCTTAATCTCATCCTGCCTGTATATTTCCTCAGTTTTCATCCCCATTCTGAGTCTCGGCTTTTTCTTCATGCTCATCGTAGTTCCAAGCCCTGCATGCATGCAACCTTGAGGGGAGAGAAAAAAAAAAAAAAAAAAAAAAAAAAAAGTCTATGTTCGACTACGTTCACCAGTCTCGAGGTACTCTCTTGGCCTTACGCTAACATCCAGTGCCAGACGAGCACTGCGCAATTCTCTGGTGGTGGTTGGTCAACCTCATGCAAGTGAATGTTATCCTGTCAATATTTCGCATATCTTTCCCCTCTGTCCTTTACACCCTTAATTTAAGGTTTCTTTCCAGTCTGTAACACCCAGCTGGCCTTCACCCTCCTGACTAGCTCTGTGCCTTCTCAGTCACTCCCTCAAGCTGACCCGTACCCCCAGGCTGGCTCCGCGCCGCCTCAGCTGGCCCATGTCCCAGCTGTTCCTTCTGTCTATCCAGCGAGGCGCCTCTCCAGCCCGCACCTGTCATTCAGCCTTTCTCCAGGCTATTCTGCTGCCCCATACCCCCCAGGCCGGCTCCGCGCCGCCTCAGCTGGCCCATGTCCCAGCTGTTCCCTCTGTCTATCCAGCGAGGCGCCTCTCCAGCCCGCACCTGTCATTCAGCCTTTCTCCAGGCTATTCTGCTGTCCCGTACCCCCCAGGCTGGCTCCGCGCCGCCTCAGCTGGCCCATGTCCCAGCTGTTCCCTCTGTCTATCCAGCGAGGCGCCTCTCCAGCCTGCACCTGTCATTCAGCCTTTCTCCAGGCTATTCTGCTGTCCCGTACCCCCCAGCCCGGCCCCGCCCCGCCTCAGCTGGCCCATGTCCCAGCTGTTCCCTCTGTCTATCCAGCGAGGCGCCTCTCCAGCCCGCACCTGTCGTTCAGCCTTTCTCCAGGCTATTCTGCTGTCCCGTACCCCCCAGGCCGGCTCCGCGCCGCCTCAGCTGGCCCATGTCCCAGCTGTTCCCTCTGTCTGTCCAGCGAGGCGCCTCTCCAGCCCGCACCTGTCGTTCAGCCTTTCTTCAGGCTATTCTGCATCCCCACAAGCTGACCCGTACCCTCCAGCCCGGCTCCGCGCCGCCCCGTATCCCCATGGCTGGCCCCCATTCACCTGCCCGGCTCCGCTCCATCCCAGTAGCCCCCAAGCTGTTCATGCTCACCTGCCTGGCCCCGCCATCACATTAACCACCAAGCTGTCCTGCTTCCTCCTGCCTGGTCTCACTCTCGCAGAGTATTCCTCCGCTGACTCTGTCTCCAGCCTGGCATCATGTTATGGTTTATCACTGCTGGCCTTCTTCCACCAAGTTCCTCGTGGCATCTGTCACCTCATATCTGTTCCTTCCATCAGTGCCTCACCTTTTCTCGTGATCAACATCCCTATTGGCTGACCACTTGTATGCTGTGCCTTTTCTTTCCTCTCAGCATTCTCCTCCTCCTGTCCCCCAAATCAACTCACAGGTTCAGAGTCCCACTATGGACTCTTTGCACCTCAGTTTCCGCGTTCCGGGCGGAGCGGCTCGATTGTTTCCGATCCATTACAATTATCATTTGCACTAGGTGCTTGCAGTGCTTGGCCAAGGTTGTACATCGATCCGAAGCCCCAACAAGTCAGCTGGAGAAATGTTTAAGATGCACGCCTAGTTATACATTCACTGACACGACAGTGAGTTTTACTTAAACTTTGTGGCTAACATTAACTTTAGCTTATGCTAGTAGGCAATATTCTCTGCCATTGTTCTTGTAAAAATGTGCTAATTAAGTATCTAAACATTCTAACGGACATGTATTTATTCTATTTTCAAGTCGTTAGTGTCAGAGATTAACGGGGGAGGTTACGGTTCGGGCTTTAGCTTCCGAAGCCTGACGAAGCTCAACAAGCCTCATAGCTTAACAGTAGCCCAGCTCTGGTGTCAGAGATCTGCTTCAGCTGACCGTTCAGGTTCAAAGTTGCTGCTTTAGAGAAATGTAACCATGTTGCTTCATGTCTGTGTTATTTCGCTTTATTACCTTTGCATGTTTCTTATGAAGAGCTCAGATAAGACGGTGTTTACAGCAGTATGTACAGGTGGATTAGTTGCCCTTTCCCTCCTCTCACCTTAGGGCCTCGGCCCCGGCCTCAGCCCCTTTTGGGGGGGAGAGCATCCCTAATCAGAGTCGGGGGCGTTCACCCGAGATCACAGTTCAAATATTCCGCCGGGGCTCGAGTGCCAAAGAACTGTCATTCATTTCCTAAGAACCGTTATTAATTTTGTCTTTAAATCTTCAATCATTCATTTCTACGTCCGAGTTTTTCGGCATGTCCCAGCATGGCCTGCCCTACGGCTGGCCCATGTCCTAGCCTTCCTCTCATTGTTGGCCCATGTCTCAGTTGTTCTTCGCTCATATTTTCAGCAGGGCTCCCATATAGCAGGCACCTATCCTCCAGCCTGTCTCCAGATGATCGTGTCCCCCGAAACTGATCCCATCTCCTGCCTGGCTCCGCGCCTTCAACTATCCTTCACTTTCTTGCCTGGTATTTTTCAGCCTTTCTCTTAGAATGCCTTCATTCTTTGAATGGGCTTCATGATATCATGAAAACCCCTCTAGCAATCAAATTTGATTCCTCCTACCAGCTTCTCACCTTTGTTAAGAAAATAAATTTAAAATAAGCTAATTTTAAAACTGAGCATGTCTTGACTCAAATGGCCTAAATTGTGGTTTTAAATCAGTGACTTATTCTGGCCTGTTGACCTTTGTTTTGCCTGTGGCTGCAGCGGATGGTTTGCTAGGATCGTTTGAACTGCCTTTTGTCTGTGTGGAGAGCAGTACAGGGGAGGTTCCGGCTTTTCGCGCCCATTTGTGAAAGGCCGTAAACTGCAGGGGTTTTAGGCTTCAGATAAGGGGCCAGAGATGGCTCCTGGATTGGATGAGCAAAGATACGCCTTATTTGAATAAATTAAAGGAGATAAAACTTTCTACACAGAAGTAACACATTAGATTTGCTCTGGCAACTCTCCAAAGATGTCTTTGCTTTTCTTCTTCTTTCCATTTATGTCAGGTAAATGAATGTATGTCTCCGTTGTTCGGTAGTTTCTGTGCATTGTCTTATATTGGATTAAACTCTGTAATTCTGTGACGTCAACACGCATTGTTTTCCTTGTGGCTACACATGGCCCGCCGAGAGGACCTGGGATCCAGAGGAAGAGGGAGCCAAACTTTTTCCAAAAGTTATCCAATTTAGATATTTTCTTCCTTAACACCTTCTAGACTTCTGCACTCGTTTGGCGACTACCAGTACTGTGATGTTTCTCTCCGCACCCTCAAGGCAGCTCACAAGTTTTAGGTCCCCCTTTTCTTCGGGCCTCGGCCCCGGCCTCAGCCCCTTTTTGGGGGGAGAGCATCCCTAATCGGTTATCGGGATGTTCATCGAGTTCACATCAAATCTCGGCTCAGATCAGCTGCCGGGGCCCGAGCGCCAAAGAACTGTTATTCATTGCTGTCATTAAATCTTTTAATTGTTCCTTTTTCTTCGTCTGAGTCTTTCCAGATTGAAATGGAGCTAATAGCGAAAATTCAAACTGGAAGACTCCATCCCCTCCGTTCGTCCATCGGCGTCATGCTCATCTCCGACCTCAGCGCTGGACCTCACCTGACGTGTCCAATCATCAATCAAGTTCAGCATAAAAGGATCCACACCCAAGTCATCGGCCGCTTCCCAGCTGCGTTCAACCCACCACCTCCCCTTCTCCACCCTCATCCTTTGGCTCCAGGATGGCACTCTTTCCAGACCTCCACCACCAGTGTCGGGCCCCGGGGGAGAGCATCCCTAATCGGTTATCGGGATGTTCATCGAGTTCACATCAAATCTCGGCTCAGATCAGCTGCCGGGGCCCGAGCGCCAAAGAACTGTTATTCATTGCTGTCATTAAATCTTTTAATTGTTCCTTTTTCTTCGTCTGAGTCTTTCCAGATTGAAATGGAGCTAATAGCGAAAATTCAAACTGGAAGACTCCATCCCCTCCGTTCGTCCATCGGCGTCATGCTCATCTCCGACCTCAGCGCTGGACCTCACCTGACGTGTCCAATCATCAATCAAGTTCAGCATAAAAGGATCCACACCCAAGTCATCGGCCGCTTCCCAGCTGCGTTCAACCCACCACCTCCCCTTCTCCACCCTCATCCTTTGGCTCCAGGATGGCACTCTTTCCAGACCTCCACCACCAGTGTCGGGCCCCGGGGGAGAGCATCCCTAATCGGTTATCGGGATGTTCATCGAGTTCACATCAAATCTCGGCTCAGATCAGCTGCCGGGGCCCGAGCGCCAAAGAACTGTTATTCATTGCTGTCATTAAATCTTTTAATTGTTCCTTTTTCTTCGTCTGAGTCTTTCCAGATTGAAATACAATGAAAAAAAGGAAGGTGGTAACCTGACGAAATGTGAACGTTCAAGAGGGGTAAATACCTTTTCAAGGCTCTGTATTTATGCTTATTTTGCCAACAAAAATAAAACAATTTTGGTGAATAAAGTTGTCCCGCAAACTGACCCAAAATATTCATGCAAATTAGAGTTTTTTTCTGTTACAACGCATTTTTGTTTTTTTTTGTTATGGTAGATCTCGTGATATATTACCTGGATAGTGGTCATTCCTGGGTCTTGTCCAGCCAGGATCCTTCTGTCAAGTAGCTTTGCTATATGGGGGTCTTCTACCTTCAGGAAGTCCCCTACCAGCTCAGTGATGTCCACCTGCCAGTCGGAGCCCAGCATGAAGGCGGTCTGACCTCGCGCCTCGCTTGGCTCGGCAACAAAGTGGGTCAGGACTTTGACCATAGCGTGTTGGTACTGCAGAGTGCAGCCCCGTCCCCGCCTGTCCTCGTCGTCCTCGTCCTCGATGTCCCATGCGGCTCTGACAAGAAGATAAAGTAAAAAAATTACTGCTGTAGCAACATGAACACGTGGGTTAGGACTCGCTTCGCAGCCCCAGAGACGGTGACACCGTCCACATCTCACCGCAACGCATCAAAACCAACAACCTGACCAGTAATGAATTGGTTGGACTCCATGAACAGGTTGACAATCAAAGTAGACCAGGGACTTCTGGCAGAACTTCAACTACATCCACGACGCACTTTAAAAGAAAAAAAAAAAAGATCTGAAGAACCCACAACCTCCAGAAACACTTTTTTTTTCTTCACTGCCAAAGCAGTTCTTTTCACTTCAAAGGTTGCTGAAGTTCTGAGCTGTAAAAGTAATTCAGCGCAGAGGGTGAGCCCCAACTTCTTTAAACCGACTAGACTCTCAATGTCACCGTTACAGTCGGGGCTTCAGAGGGAAACCTGGAGGTTTAATGGCAGCCATATGAGAGAAAGTGCACGAACGGTGCCACATGTTCGCTTTCACCGCCAGTTCAGCTTCCGTTTCGATTATTATTTAGTCATAGATCCGCTCCAACATTGAGGCCAACAAACTTTTAATATTACACTCGGCAACTCTTTGTATTTATTTTCAAAATGGAACTATTTTAAGTTGTTGAAAGCACGAACATATGTAAAGAAACTGCAAGATGACAAGATCGTGTCTGTAGACCAATAATAAATCAGAATGCACTTGTTATTACCTACTAGTGCTTATATTTACATATTCATTAGTATGTGTGAATTTTATGAATTCTGTTGTCCGAGCTATAACTTTGGAGTCCATTTGCACTACTAAAGTGCCTTGAAATTGCCCCTGAGGGACAAATATAGTTCTTTGAGTTGAATTGCGTTGAACTGAATACAATTCAATTTGCAACTTGGCGCTGTTGACCTCAGATTGGGGCCAAACCAGAGTCCAGGCTGGTGTCTGGTTTGGCCCCTCTGGAGAGATCTGAAAATAGCTGCACAGACATCTGAGTCCAACCAACCCGACAGAACTGGACATGTAGAGTAAAAACACTTTTTTTTTCTTTTTTTTTTTTTTTACAGTTTATAAATGAATATTTCAAAAATGCATTTGCTTGACAGGGCATTCAGCCGGAGGAAATGATGTCCATACAAGAAAAAAAATAAATTAAAAAAAAAGGTAAAAATCTGTAAATGCTTATATGAACCATGAATTGCTGAAGTCGAAACAAATGGCTGGTAAATTGAAGAAAGAGAGCAATAAAAGTTGTCAGATTAAGCTGATTTGATAAGACATTATTAAGGTGCTCCTAATTGGCAGCTTGCATGGACTGAGTTTCACATGAGGCTCACAGCCCAGAAACTGGATGTGCACAAATATTAATCAGAGGAAATTTTACAATTTTAGTAATTTTGTAATTGCTACCATGCAATTTTAGTATTGCAAGTTAAACTTATGTCAGTGCTACAAACCATCTGATCTAATTTATTTACTTTTTACGGGGAGACGTTCACATAGAAGTGATAACCAGTAGAACTTTATTAAAGTCATTTAATAAAGTGACTTTCTAGCCTCCATGATTTAAACAAGAAGCAACACCATTGAGCGAACTATAACCATGCATTAATCACTCTGCTGGGTTTGATTCATCATTCTTTGAGTAATATTACATTTTGAGAAGTTACATTATTGTTTTCTTGTCCATAGTTTTCAGTCAACATGTCATATAAACTAAACTTTATTGCTTTTTGATAACCTTGTAATTTGTGGAGGCAAACATATATATTTTTTCTCCTTTTGGTGATTGGCAATGTTGTGTTTCTTTTCTGCTAATTGACTGAATGTTGCGTTAGATCTGAGGATTAGAGGAAGTGATTATAAGCATGCTAGGAATCATTAAATCAAACAATAATTAGTTCATGTGTAAGTAACATGCTGCAAAAAAACCCTGAGGATCCTCTGGATGCAAATATATCTCTTTTGAAAAACTAATTTATCTTTTTGAAATTTGTATATGGAAACAACTTGCCCAGTTAAAAATAATAAAGTTTAAACAATGTTAAAATAAAGTGACAATACTTCCATATTTCAGCAAGAAGACGTTTCTTCATACGATAAAACGTACCGCCATAACCCAGTAAGAGATGCTGCAGTAAGTCAAAAAAGTATATTTTGGTCCTTGAAAAAGAATTAAAAGGTGGACTCTAATTTGTTTTATATTTACAACTTTTTATATTTTTTTGCACCTAAAAATGATAGATGAATTCAACCAATATAATACAGTCACTCAAGCTGCTACAGCCATTTTAAAGACCGGGGGGGAAAAAACAACAACAAAACAATTTCCTTGAATAAATTTTATGTGCCCATTTCAGCAGCCTCCCTTGCTTAACCGAGCTAAGTCCAACACACAGCGACTGGAGTGTGTCATAAAGAGCCGTTTAAAAAAAAAACGAGTCATGATGAAATGCCGCTGATCAAACTTGCAAGAGAGATGCTCCATCCTTTGAATGGCCATCGTTCTTCTTTCTCCGAGCCTCTCCGTCACCGTTTTGAAGCGCCCGCTTTGAATCCTAAATGTGCTTACACCTCCTTACTGCTTTACTTAATAGCCTCCCTGATTGCTCTGTTGCCTGCAAATCTAATTTTATTACTTTAGGCAACAAATCAGCCAACAGAGGCACAACTCGTTCGCACCGGGAAAATTGCCTTGAGTTTGACAAACTAGGTTTAAATGGTTGCAATATAATTAGATTTTTGCCCATAACTGCTTTTCTGTATATTGCTTCAACAAACACGTTTGTAAAAAAAAAAATCACAGAATGAAGCACTGTGAGGTGTTGAGAAAGCAGCTCCTAAATTGTTGATCAGGGAGAATAAATGCTGTTACAGCCATCCCCGTCTTCCACTGATGCACAGCTGGGCTGCTTGCAGACGAAAAAGAGCTACGTCGGCACAACTATTAATCATATATGTATACTGTGACTTGCGTTCACATTTTCTTCTAACCATCTGCATTGGTCCCTTTCTCATACACGCCAGCAGAGGTTGGGATCGCAATAACGGGGAGAAGAAAAGAAATTAATCTCTTAAAGTGTTTTTTTCTTGCGATTATCCGCTCTGCTTGTCTCTTTCTGTTGGAATCCCCTAGGAAATCTGACTGACTGCTAAGCCACGGGAATAAAGATGTTAGCTGCAAGCGCCACAGAAAAGCCAAGAGTACAGAGAGATTTGAAGTTAAGAGCTTAAAAGCTTTGCTGGCAGGACTGATTTCACATGCAAGCGAATGGCAGCCAATAACCGAAAAATAGATGCTGGAAATGGACGCCGTGGCACCAGGAAGAAGCCCTCTATATGTTCAGGATTCATGGCATCATCACAAGTGGTCTCCAACGCAGTCACAGCGGAAACGATTCAAATCTGCAGCATGTTGTTTAGGAAAGACTGTGACGAGAACCACCACACTGTGGCAATATTGTGATATTAAAACAAAATTAAATGTATTTTTCTTTTTTTTACTTTTTAGGCAGTTTTAAAAATTCTAAATGTTTTTTTTCTTCCATTGAGCACTGTAAGTTTAAATTTGCTGCAAATATTAGCTCCAAAAGTTCACCTCGGATTGAAAAGGTGCGAAAGCGTGATAAATCCACAGAAGTTTCATTCAGTCTAATTAACGT
This sequence comes from Poecilia mexicana, assembly GCF_051168715.1. Classification (NCBI taxonomy): domain Eukaryota; kingdom Metazoa; phylum Chordata; class Actinopteri; order Cyprinodontiformes; family Poeciliidae; genus Poecilia; species Poecilia mexicana. The sequence goes on along the minus strand of NW_028263378.1, from coordinate 24,397,389 downwards.
CAAATCATAAAATAAAAAAAATAAAAAACAGAAGAAACAAGGAAATAAGAAAAAAAAAGTCTAAAATAATGCAACCTTACAAAATATCTATGCCTTGATCTTTTAGAAACTCTTCTTGTCTTTACCTAATGCATAAATAACAGACTACGTTCCCGGTTGTGGAAGTTTCCTAATTATTGAAAACAGGTCGACGCGTTTCATTCAAGCTACTGAAGCATTCTGGTGAATGTGTTAATGTGTATAAATGAATAAATGACATCAAAACAATAAAATCCTTTTTTATAATTTCTGGCATTCTGTTATTTCCCCCCGCCCCTCACATATTTTGGCCATTCGTCTTTTTCAACGAACTCCAAATTATGTAAGGTGAGCATACTTTACCAAATAATTTATGATTTAGGAGTCAGTTTGGGCCAGTACAAAACATGAAAATCCAGCTTTATGTTTCCAGATAGTTTGTACAGACATGATAGAAACCAGGTCTGTGTGTCAGGAATGACACTTAATGCAACTTCCTAAACAAAACTTGATGATTTAGCCTTTTCTCAATAAATTAAATAACATTTTGAAAATTGTGCTTTGTATTACTCTTGTTGACTTTGTCTTGTGTTTTTATATTATTTGGTGATCTGCAACATTTAAATGTAATAAAAAAGCAAAAACAGAACAGAAAAATTCTGTTTGTGGCAAAAACTTGTTGCTTTTACAATATTTTGTGTCTTTTGACTGTTTTTAAGAAAAACACAGCTTCTTTTTAAAAGTGACCTACTGGCAACTGAACTGTCAGCACTGATATTATGGTGTAACATAATAACCACATTTTCATTTGCATACGCATTTTAATACAAACACAGATGAATATGTTTAACAGATGACCAACACTGTTGAATTTAGGAGCAGGTAAGCCAGCGGAGAAGTCCGTCTGTTTTTATCCACGGTATAAATCTGAGCCAATGTTTGTGCAACCGCCTTGAAAATCAAATATAAGGTTAATCTAATAAACAAATACCGCTCCGTGCCCGAAAACAACCTGCCTCTCAAAGCAATATTTTTTTCCACTTCATTTACTTCCAAGTCAACTCCTGACTTCAAAGGAGATGGTGCAAATTTATGTGTCGTGCCTGTTTTGGTCTTGTCCCGCGAAGTGTGTGTTGCTGCTGCCGCTTTTCCTGCATTTTGTCGTCTGCTACAGCAGCGAAGGTTGTTTGGACAGGAATAAGCAGTGTTAATGCATTTTATATATATATATATATATATATATATATATATATATATATATATATATATATAGTTATTTTTTTATCTTTATTGATTCCCAAGGAAGCGAGTTAAAAAACAAAAACATATTGGTCTTGTGATTGAGAAAGTTTGTTTTTTTCCCCCCCATGTTATGCATGTTAAATGTTCAATCAATCAATCAATCAATCAATCAATCAATCAATCAATCAATCAATCAATCAATCAATCAATCAATCAAATGTTATTTGTATAGCACCTTTCAGCATCAAGACATTTCAAAGTGCTTCACATCATAAAAACACAAAGTCATAGAACACACAGTCAAATCTTAATGTCACGATATGCGGCTGTAGGAGGTGAGGTAAACGCAGTGGACCCAGGCAGTAGAGAAAACGATGATGGTTTCAGTGACGAAATGACGAGAATACAAAGTCCAGGCAGCACAGGTGAGCAGAAGGCTAGGAGGTCAGAAACAGGTAGCAACTGGAACAAATGCAGAAACATGAGACACAAACAAATGGCTGGATAGACGAGGAACAAGAGATACAGGTGGGATTAAATACACAAAGGGTAATCAGGGGAAGGAGACACAGCTGGGATCAATCAAGGGGTAGAAGGGACAGAAAAAATAAAGACACAGAAAACTCAAATCCTCACAGTTATACCCATCCACTCATCTAGGGTTTGTATTGTGACTGTCATTTTCTTGTAACACTCTTTCTAGTTACAGTTAATAAAACGGTCATTAGACGTTTGTTTCTTTTTGATTTTTTTTTAATTTTATATATAGCAGAGTCGTTTCTTATATATCCAGAAATGGGGGAATCGTTTTTTTTATTTTATTGTAGAGCTTCCAATCCAGTCTGTTTAAAGATGTATGAAAGAGAATGTTTTAATCGCTAAAAAAAATGGGGGAAACTAATTCTGAATGAATATATCTGGAGCGGAGTGTTAAAGTAGTCATGCATGCCCCGGTACTCCGCCTACACTTAGTTCCTCTGTCTGTGCAGGCTTATCTTGTCGCTCTTTTGGCAGAGCTTAAGCAGTGAAGAGGTGAGCTGTGCAGGCAGAGTCAGTCAAAAACCGAGTCAGTAGTACCTCTGCAGCTATCCCACTAACAGACCAGATGCCTCTTTCCATTTTTTTCTCTCTTTTTTTTCTATTTCTCTGCTGCCTCCCTGCCCCAGCATGGCCACAATTTCCAAGCCCAACTGGTCAGAGAGCACTAAGCCACTTGTTATTGTCACTCATTGGCTTAGTTCCTCTTGGGCTTGCGGATGGCGGGCCAGTGCACATCCTCACCGACAGCCACCGAGGCACCATTCAAGGTCATGCCTGTTCTCCCCTGATAAACAAAGACGACTGCAGGACACTGGGAAGACAAAGCTCTCGGAAGCCGTCAACGATGCTGCCGGAGCCAAACGATGACAACCCGCCTCGGCTGTCCCCACCGCTGACGGAGGCATGCATGCCGACACGCAGCAGGAACAGCAACACACTCGACAAGCCACGAGATTAGCTGAACGCTGTACCTCTGTCACTCAAAATAAGAGGGGGCCACGGATAATTAGAGGAGACACAGTGGCGCGTGGGATGACTCCGAGTCCAACTTCGACGCATTTCCAGATGTAATTACTGCAGGTAGGGTGATGGCTGCTCCCGTCGGCTGACGGATTCCTGCAGCTGCAGAGTGGCAACACATGGCAGCGCTGGCAGAAGGCGCCGCTAGTGATGAGGCCTCAGGAGAGAGGGGCTGACCTCGAGACAGCTCTAATAATGTGCTGTCCTACTGACAACTAAGAGACGCAATGGCAGGCCACCATGAGCCAACAATAATGACAAACCGGACTGCACATGTCAGCCATTTTGTGATCAACTAAGAACTGGCAGGGGAACTGAAGTGAGGGAAAGAGAGCCAACACCGAAGAGTTGCTCGCCAACACGGTCGTCATTATCTCATTTTTCTCAATGACAGAACTGAAACAAATCAGTCGTAACAAAAGCCATTCATCAGGCTAGTGGTGCATCTCAAAGACCTCTGATTATAAGCTTTCAAGACTAACTGTCTTGTTCTTACCAAGCTTGAATCATCGCACAGCAGGAGACACAATTAATTTAATAGAACAGAAGAATGGACCTGTGACACATTTATGCAAGATATGGGTGTTAGTTAGTTAGTTAGTTAGTTAGTTAGTTAGTTAGTTAGTTAGTTAGTTAGGAAATTCATGTAACCCCTCAGGTTATCTTTTCTCCTACACACCTTTAACGTTTTCTTAAATACAATGCATTGTAAGCCTTTTCACCTTAAACAGTAATAGTCACCTTTTATTTAACATGGTTAATGTTTTACACTCACATATTAGAGGCTTTACCCACTGTAAAAGTCCTTAACATTATAGTACACGCAAGTATTTTCAGTTTGCTTAAAACACGCAGTATGTGTAGTTTGTTAATAACTGTTATTTACTACCGCCAGTAAATGCATCGTTTTACTTGTCTCTACCTTACTGGTCAGTCAAGCGCAAAATCAAGTTTAAGCAATTTGATTGGCTGTGATGGACTGGGGTGAGGACGGAGGTGTACGTGCCCGCTGCCACGTACTGGCAGCCGTTCATGGGCGAAGTTGGATCTTTACCGCTGTTGACTGTTATTTTTTAGCTAACCAGTTGGAGCTACGAACTTTTCCTGGACGTTTTGCCTGTTATTTGGAGCTACTACAGAACCGGACCACGGTCAATGTTTTGCTTGGATTTTGGAGCTGCAGACCCAAACCACGCTCGTATTAGACTAAGAATACTAAAAACATTGGAAAGTGTTATTGCAGTACAATGAGAATCACGCAGTAGTCTTCCCTTAGTCAAGGTGTTACACAACCTGACTGCGGTCGGCACAGAAGATCTCCTGAACCTGTTAGCCCCGCAGCGCAGTAAGACGGAGATATCAATGTAGCAGCTTCTCTTAATGAACTAACTTCAAACTTTTGTCATACAGATTCATTCAGTTCAATGTACTTTTAATGGGATGCTGGAGAAACTATCAGGTCCCAAAATGAGGTAAACACCTAATTTCAGAAATTGTTCATGTAATTATTATTAAGGCTGTAGGAGAACGGAATACGATCACGGAAGTGATTTAAAAAAGGGACCACAAAATATCTCCAGATGTGTTCTTGTTTTCAGTAGTTTGCGTTTATCTGGGCTGAAGGCTGGCACAGGATACCCAAAACAGACATGAAGCTAGAAAGGCCTTTAAAGCCTGGTTTGGTTTTTAATGTCGTGGTCTACTTTGGATCTTACAATAACAACAATTCAGCCAGTGGCAGCTTTGCACATCTATGGTTCATTTGCATTCTGGGTGTAGAAGAGGGAACGTCTCCTGCTGCGAATGCAGCTGGGAGGGAAGGCTGCAGCCACTGCAGCACCCATTACTTATAAAGAAGAATAAGAGTCTCCAAAAGTCTCCTACAACACCAGAAGCATGGGCTGCAATTTTTGTAAAAAAAACAAAAAAAAAAACAAAAAAAAAAACAGCTAAATGGATCTGGATAATGTAAGACAGTAAATTGCAGAGAAAGGGCTGCAGTCCAGTTTTCTCCAGCTGTAGAGCAACAAGGAGCTGCTCTCCCCCTTTCTGCTGCTCAGCTTCTACATATTTTTATTGCTTGCAAGAAATACAAATTTGTCCCCAACATATCTTTTAATTTAAATTTTTCTAGTGGCATAAAATTCACACCTGATGTCAGCAGTGGCCCAAGAAATCAGCACGCACAAATTAGTCCACACACGAAATTATGGGTAACTAAGTGGAACTGCAGAGTGAGCGAGTCTTGAACACATGCAAAATGTGTTAGAAAGGCAAGAAATCGGCTGAAATCTGCTCATATATAAAACATATTCCTGCTGCTATGTGAACATCAATACAAGCTGGTTTAATGTTATTAAAGTAATGCACTGAAAGAGATCCTAAAAAATTCTTACTGTTCCAAAAAATACAAATGGGAGTAGTAACAGCTGGAGTTTAGACTTCTGGATGTTGCAGTGGAGCTGGCTGAACATGTACAGCATTCATTTTACCTACTGGGCAACCACCACCATGCCCATTAAACCACCACCATGCCCATAAAATTACCACCATGCCCATTAAACCACCACCATGCCCATTAAACCACCACCATGCCCATAAAATTACCACCATGCCCATTAAACCACCACCATGCCCATTAAACCACCACCATGCCCATTAAACCACCACCATGCCCATAAAATTACCACCATGCCCATTAAACCACCACCATGCCCATTAAACCACCACCATGCCCATAAAATTACCACCATGCCCATTAAACCACCACCATGCCCATTAAACCACCACCATGCCCATAAAATTACCATCATGCCCATAAAATTACCACCATGCCCATTAAACCACCACCATGCCCATAAAATTACCATCATGCCCATAAAATTACCACCATGCCCATTAAACCACCACCATGCCCATTAAGTAACAACTGCAGGACGGCTCCTGCTACTTCGCTGAAGGCCTCACTAATTAACCACCTAATATTAGCTTGTTTTCCTCTATAATTTAACAGTTGTGACAAGTCAAATTAATCAATGAGTTTTGCAATCCATCATCAATGTGTAGTCAAACCAAAATTTTATAGATTTTTCTACTTTCTCAGTCTTTGTTCTTTGCAATTACACAAGTCATAATGGCGTTGCTGTTTGTTTTTTGAAGCATTTTAAGTACTAAATGTTGTTTCAGTTTTATTGTATAAATGCAAAAGTGTATTGTAAAAAAAAATGTTTGGAGAAAAGTAGTTGTTCTGAGTAACTGATTAAAAGTTCAGGCAATAGATCATCAACCAAAAACAAAAATAGGGATAATATGTTAGAGCAAAAACCTGAAACTACTACTTTTATGCAGTGTTAAGTCGAGGGTAACTAGGTTTATGTGTCAAAATTTAAATATGTATATGTATAAAAATGTCATAGATGACCAATTACATGTGTAATAACAATGTCTTTTGTTACTCTACCAACAGCAGGGATAGTTACTTAAAAAAATTATCCCTTTAAATAAATGGTGATGTTTAATAAGACTCTACTTGTGGGCAGAATTAGTCCGTCCTTTTCACATGCTTTATCAGGTAGGACAGAGCTGATTCATGAAGCCCCGGGTCCAGCCTCACCTCTGACCCGTTGCGGCGGTGGGCACCCTCCAGCCTTTGATCTGGCTCAGCTCCGTGTCCGACACCTCAATCTGGAGCGGGAGGCGAGGGATCCACACGCAGAGCTCCAGCTGAGCGCTGAGGTATCCATAAGTGAAATTCACCATCATCTTCACCTTGCCCTTCATCTCCTTGCCATTCACAAAAACGTAGTCGCACCTGTCGGAGACCTGCGCAGGGCGAGGGGGGGAGGGGGACAGGAGTGGGAGAGGAACAGAGGGAGGGATTAGGAAAAGGCAGCTTTTACTGTGGAGCTCCTCTGACAGCCGCGCTGGGCAGCTACACAGAGAAACACACCGTGCCGGACACACGCTCTGCCCTATAGCTTTATTACAGGGTTTACTCGTCTGAGCTCTCCCCTGATATACAGCAGTATTCCTCCAACAACTTTGAACAAGATGAAAGGTCCTCCTCAGTATGAGGCTGACACTCGGGGAAAGTGGAGGGAGGGTTCTGCAATGACTTCTTTGAACCGGACATCGGTCTGCGAGGCGGCGTTTGGGCCTAAAAGCGAAAAGAAGCAAGCAGATGTGAAATAGAAAGAGCAGAGCAGCTTTGTGCAGTTGAAATAATCAAACTCTGAACGATTTGTTTTGCAAATCACTTTAAGAAAGGAATGGGACAATTTCTTTGTTTGCATCTTTGTTGCTTTGATTCTTTAAATTCATAATTTTTCTTTGATCCTTCCCTCCTCTCTATCCACGGTCCTCCTCCTCTTTGTCTTAGAAATCTAGACGTAACGTAGACGGTCCAAAGGGACTCACACAACACAGACACGTTATTAATCAGCTTCACATTGAAGACATTTCTCTCTTTTTTTGTTGTTTTTGGGGTGCTTTGTCAATCTTATTGATCTTATCATGTAGCTGGAGCCATATTGGAATTAGATGATCTGGGGATACATCTTTCCTCTTTCCTTCCAAGCTATTTCTCCACAGTGAGATAAAACTGGAAACACCCATTCATCATAAAGCCGCAGCAGCATTTCCTCTGTGAATAGCGAGAAAACTTTGCATGTGACAGAATAAAGCCGGAGCCTCGTGTGAGAATCTCTCCTTTCATCTCCTGATAGGAAGCCGGCAATTTGAGCTTTTGCGGAACTACGTTTTTCCTCTTAATTCAGGGCAGGTTGGATGTGAGGAGGGAATCTGCCGCCATAACTCGATAGTTTACATCTAGATATGAAAGCGGCATTCATCCTGTTTACAGTTTGTCGTCGGTACAGTGCCTTGACAAAGTATTTCTACCCGTGTTTTTTTTTTTTTTAATTTAGCTGTTGCAAAATCAAACTTCAGTGCATTTTTATTGCAACATCAAATCAAATAAAATCAACAAAGTGAAAGAAAAAAAAAGGTGCGAGCGAGACATATTTATTTTAAGCTTGCATGAGTCAATACTTTTGCACAACCACATTCCACTGCAATTACAGCTTTGGTGGTATTTGAGCAGAGTTGTCTTGATAAAAAGTGAATCTCTTTTTGAAGACAATAACAGATTTTCTTTCAGGGGGTTTTCTGTCTTTAGCTTCATCAATCTTCCAAGCAACCGTGGAAAGCTTCTTTCTCTCTGTGCTGAGCTAAAGGATCCTCGCTGTTCAGGGTGACGTTTGTGGACCAAAAAGTTCCATTTTGGTTTCATATATTCTGCATCCCACATGGCTTGTGACAAACTTTAAAATAATCTTATTGGAACTTTTTTTTTCCACCAATAGCTTTCAAACTGCCACACTTGCATAAAGCACAGCTAATGGTTGCTTCTCTCCTCTTGGCTTCTTCTCTAATTAATGTTCTCCTTTGTTGCCCTGTCAGTTCAGGTGGACGATTCTGTCTCGGTAGGTTTGCAGTCGGGTCGTACTCTTTCCTTCTCCAGATAAGAGCTGAAACGAGGCACTGTGAGAGTTTGAAAGCTTCATCACAGATATGCCCCTGATGCATCCGGTGTGATTCTTGGTAATTATGAAAAACCTCCGAGATTTATTCATAATTAGATTAAACGACGTACGGCCAGGTTACGTAATGCTGAAGGCAACTGGTTTCACAGTGTTTCATTTAGGAGCAGCATTGTCAAAGGGGCTCACAATGTCAGCTCCCAATGATTCACTATTTTGTGTTGGTTTTTCGCATAAAATCCCAGAAAAATACATGGAAGTCTGTGGATGTAACATGACAAACTGTGAGAAAGTTTAAAGTAAACTTTCATACTGTACTGAAACTTGGTTTTTGCTTCAGCTAGACTGGAACTGTAATTAGATATCTAATAGTGTTTTTTTTTTTCTTCTTTATTCTTAATTCATCTACAAAGTGATGCAAACTCCAGCAAGAAACCAAGGAAACAATATGATGCAAGTGTAGCATAGTGAGCTTAAAATCAAAGCCTATTTCTGCAATTCTGCATTGAATAAAACTGCTTGAAGATGAAAAAGTAATAGAAGAAACATTTTTTTTCCCATTTTCCGTAGTGATGATGTACCTGGAAAAAAGTGAGTCTTTTTCCCAGGTATTTTTCTCAGATCTGAGGACAACCTTTATTTGGGAATCTGCATATAATCATGATTAATTATATGCCCTTTATAGAATTAAATATTTCATAAGAGTCAGTTTTCAACTCAGTTCAGGTTGGAATATTCACCATATAAAATATAGGAATCAAAATAACTACTTTTTTCTACAATGTACTTGAAGTTTTATAATCTTGGCTGAGTCATGACAAAAAAAAAAATATAAAAGACCGCTTACGAACTCTACAGACTCTGAAAATACTGGCTGCAAAGAAACCTCAAATAGCTGTGAATTTTGACTTTTATGTATTTATTAATTTTTTTTTTTACTACTTTCTCCATAAATAAATCCGACCTTGACCCGCACAGCTCAGCAGAGTAAAATACAGCCCTGAAATACAACATGTCATATTGTGTGAGGTCACATGTACGCAGGCTGTTTATATAAAGAAGAAAATCCATCCCTGCACGACGTTGCCCTTGGTTGAGTCTTATTGATGTGGTCCGTTTTCCTTTCAGATTATTGACTGATTGAGTGTAGATTTACCTCCCTGTAAGAATCTGATGCCTTCATGTCATCAAACATTTCTGAAACAAAAAGAACCTTTTGAGTCCCACCTACTAAAACAAAGGAAGTGCCATATATGGGTAGTGATTAGAAGTGTAACAGAACGACCTTGAGATCCAAGGTGACTCATGGAATGACCTTGAGATTCACAGAATGGGCTCATTTCTTGACAAAAATAATCGTTCAAATGGGGAATAAGTGTCCAAAACATTGACAACAACGTAAAGGACGTAGTTTGCATTTTACTAGCAAAGATCATCTGTGTAAGACAGATGTGTGACGTTGTAGAAGTAAATCGGTGAGAAAGATTGATTTCTCCTCACTCACAATGAAATCCTTCTGTTAGAAAAACACCATTTGCAAAGGATTACAAAGCAATTAACCCAAACCTAAGAGAGAAGGCCCAGTTAGGACAGACGCAGAAAGTTTAGCAGTTAAAAAAAACATCTTTTTATCTTTTTGTACAGCAGTCTTTACTTTTTATGTGTCCTCTGTTGGCGACACATTCCGTTGATCTCAGCCGATTTCTTCTACTAAATTGTTTTCAAACCAACACAGGTGACCAAGGAAAGCAAACAAAATGAGTCTGAGATTAATCTAAGCCCTGTGTGAATAATAATGTAGTTTAAGTTATTTAACCTACTAAATTACAGAAACACCAGTGGACCTGGCTGACAGCCCACTCAGTGATGTAGCTATATAAATCCTCTGCACGTAAAGCAGAGATTTTAATACCAGGTGTGAACTGTCACTGTTGGATTGGTCTGCTGACGGTCAGATCAGCTATGTTAACACCAGATCTGAACAGGGCCATGCAGTTTGAGTGGAATTAGAAATTGTTTCCATGGACTTTTATGTGGACATTTACTAACCATTGCAGTTCTGTTAAACCCTCATGAGTAGAAAAAACACAGATTACATGCAGAAAAGTGAGATTTGCACAACCGATGCATAGCTAAAATACATTATTTGTGTGAATGTGCTGATGAATGAGTGTGAAAAGGGGCTTGATGAATAAAGCGTGATTAATAGACTGAACGCATGTCCAGATCAGGTCACAGTTGGATCAGAAAATACCTTTATCTAATCTTTTGCAAAAAGATTTTATATATTTTTTGCAACTGTGAATTGAAGCCAGACTTGGCTCTCCACAGGACACTTCTAAATCCCTTCAAAGGGAGCTAGGTTAACAGTCCTCTAAGCTACTGCTTCTGGACAACATTTCTTACTGCTCCACTTCCTATAAGCTGCCATATAATTCTTTGCATTACAAAGTCAAATGCAAATCCCCTGCTTTAGTTTGGGCTGGCGTTTGCGTAATGCGTAGGTGAGTGAGTGGGGCGTTCCTGATGTAACGTCACACGTTTATTGGGCATTTCATACTTTCAGTCATGGAAATAAGCATATCTCTTATGAGCTTCAAACGGCAGAAATCAAGATATAGACCTTTATTTAAAAAAAAAAACCCAAAACAGATTTTAGCTGGGAAATTATATAACATTATTAAAACTAACAAAACTCTTTGCATGCTAACAAAGGCCTTATGGAAGAGCTGCAAGGCATGCTGCAGGCCGTCCTCTAAGACTGCAGTCAAACACCAGAGAATTCCCCACAACCGAGGAGGACATGCAAAAGTTAAATGGGTGTTTAATCCGCGTTCCTCCAGTGAATAAACATTCCACACAAAGAAGTACCTTGCTCGTGCCCTTGTGCTGCAGGATGCCAATGTAAAAGAGACTGGTGGAGTCGCCTAATGAGGCGTTTGAACGTTCCCGTAAGACCGGGCTCTCCTCCCCTGGCTGCAGCCTGTCACGGAGCAGATTGGACTCCACAAGGGTTCCCAAAGAAAGAATTTGAACTGATATAGATATCAGAGGACTCTGTGCTGCTTAACAGGCCTCATTGTTAAGCTCTCCCTCTTTAACTGCACTCTGCTGGGACAGTCGTGCCTTTGACAGCTCCCACATGTCTGCCGTTTTCTTGGCTTTGTTTCGGCAGAAATCTTCCACAGCATCTGGCTCAGTTCTGTGACGCTAATGGGCCACAAAAAAATAAAAGTGAAATACCAATCGTCAATACTGTTGACTTTTTTTTTAAACCCTATTACTGTTGCTATTTCATGGCTATTGTAGCGACACTCCTGGTTGGGATTATGTAAAAAGCCAATAAACTTATTTGATCTTTAATGCAGTAGAATAATCTCACGCTGAAATTGAACATGTTAATGTAGCAGAGAAAGAAATCCCACGTCTGTTTTTAACAAAACTGCAGGTGCCAAACTAATTGGTACGCCCGCTGTCAATACTTTTATACAAGCCACTTTTGCCTTCTAATAACATTTCACAAGTTTGCAGCACGCAGAGAGAGAGAGTTCAGACTGCTCCTCTGCATAATCACTCTAGCTCAACCAGGGTAGCGACGTTTAAACATTTTTGCAATTCAGCTGAGAATATTCAAGTTTAAATTACTTGTGGCCCATAAAAATTTAATTTTTCTTGTAATAAAAAAAATATCTTATTGTGATTTTTTTCTCCCCTTTTTATGTGCTTAGCAATAATTTGCAGTTCAAAATTCTCTGTAAAAGGAAAAGAATATTTGACACTCGTGATAAAAACTTTCTCTGTTGTTGAAGTGTAGCGAACAGGGACAGATTTTTATTTAAAATCTCCTGATTTCACGATGCCATTCACTCTAGCAAAAGCTGACAGAAACCTTGTGAGAGAAACAGGCCCACAGCATCACAGATACCGTACTTTTGCAACGGCCACAAGGTATTTTTCATTTCACATCAAACCAGTCTGAGGTGTTTGTTGCCTAGAAGCTCAATTTTAGTAGAAAAAAAAATCCACTTGAAGTTCTGAAAGAGTTTAACAAACACCATGTTTACATTTGAGATGGTTGGATAGTAGTTGCAATACTCCCAGACCACCAGTTGGCATGTGGATCGTAAATAATAGTTGTCATGGAGATTTAGTGACTGCCAAAGTGATGAACTTTGTTGCAGTTTCCCACCAGAGAGCTTTAAAGTTTTGTTTATCTGTCCTTACCTGATAGCTGAATCTGGTAGCAAAACAAACGAGAACTTGTCCACCCTTTAGCCAGAGGCTTAAAACAATTGCCCGCTGTATCGTTTCACCAGGTAAATAGAAAGTTGCAGATTACTTATTAGAAATTCTTAGAAAACTGATAAATTTGGAGAGTAAAATTTAATAAAAAAAAAATGCTTCAGGTACATTTATTTTTAAATTATTTTTTGTTTATCACTTTCAAATAGTTGTGACACCTTTGATTTTGTACATTTCAGAGAAATGGATTTTTCTTTCTCAACTGAGTAAATATCAAGTTCAAGGCTGGATATTTCTAAAACATGTGCCAAACCCGAGGCCCATGGGCCAGATCAGGCCAGCCAAAGCTATTTATGTGGCCCTCAAGACTCTAGAGAGGCACATAAGTAACAGCTTCAAGATAACAGCTGTGTGCTAAAATATTTTATTAGTCAAATCAACTCGGTTTTCATTTGTATAGTGCCAAATTACGTCAATGTGAAAAGAAAATATTTAATTTTAGCTAGTTCTCATCGTATACAGAGAGAGAGGCAATATTTTAAAAGTTCGTTAACAGATTTATAATTGTATTTTTATTTTGTTTTTATAGTTTTATTGATACACTCTACCACAACCAGCTCTTAGAGGACATTCATGATGTTGATATGGACCAAAAAAAAAAAAAGAGTTTGACACCTGAGCCGAGTAAAACATGAATTAATTGAAGGCTTTTGGAACATCTTCATGTGCCAATAAATATGACAGGAACTGAATACTTTTAAAGCTGCATGATTTTATTTTGTTGTCTATGGGGATAAAAAATTAACCCACAGTAAAAAAAGGGGTTTAAATTATTTCAGAAATACATAATGACGACATGTCAGCCATTTGCGTTCAATTTACATACAAAATCTGTGATTGGTCTCACCGATAAACTTTTTTTTTTTTTAAACTTAACGAGCAGGCGTTTTAAAGTCTCGTACATTCATGGTGTCCCACCCAGGCCTGGGGCAGGTCTGCCTCTCTGCGCTACATTCTGCTCTCTGTCATTCTGCCTCACAAAGCAACGCAAACGTCCAGGAGGATCCGCTGCCACATTAATCAAACCCATTAGGCAGCTAGCGGGAGAATACTTACAGAGAGCATTAGGGCTGTCGCTGGATCTAGCCCAGGAAATTAACAACTCACCAGACAGATACAATCCACGGCAGATATGAGCAAGGGAGTGGAAAGCGTGTAGGTGGGGCGAGTCCGTCTCCGGCGTGTTCACACGGTTAACATGACAGAAGCAATTAAGCTGCCTCGACCGCTCTGCATACTGCAAGCTGCAGCTCGTTTGGAAAGTGTGGACACATCATGCCTTCCCCCAGCCATCCTCCCTGGCAGTGGGGGGTTGTGAACGCTCGCTCACAACCCCTTCCTTGGGTTCATGGCTAACATGAATATGGAAGGTTTTCCAAAAGAGCTCATGAATAGACACCGTCAGAGTGTGTTTGTGTTGTTGCTTTGGCTCGTTTCAGTTCTAATATTCCTGTGAGCAGCTGAAACACAGCAGCAATACTCTGAGTCAGAGGTAACGTAATGCCGGGATGCGGTGTGTGTGTGTGTGTGTGTGTGTGTGTGTGTGTGTGTGTGTGTGTGTGTGTGTGTGTGTGTGTGTGTGTGTGTGTGTGTGTGTGTGTGCGCGCGCAAGACCTGTTGGTGAATGCAAATGTAAACAGTAAAGTTCCGGGCTAGAAAAAGCTGAAATGAAATGTTGGGGGCACATAGTTGTTTTTTTTTTTCTTCTTCTGCTTAAAATATTGAGAATTGGTTTAGTGTTTTAATAGGCATGGCTTCATTATACAGAATGCAGCGGCAACATGCGGAGTTACAGTGGGCAGATGAGATGCAAATGTACGCAAACAGCATATTCCCAACACTGCCTTAGCAGTCATACCCCTAACCTTAGCTGTCAAAATCTGAATCCAGGAAAGCAACATGTGCCGTCAACATAATGAAGGGAAAACCTTGTTTCCACCTCTACATTAAGTCAACGCTGGTGTAAAAAGAAGAATACGTCCTAAAAGACGTATTCTTCAGCATTTCCTTCTAAGTTGCAGCAATATTAGAACTCTGTAAAATATACCGTATTATGCACAGTGGCGTCACTCCGTCTTTACAAACTGAGTACGTCCCAAAGATAAATTAATTAAGTTTGCATGATCGAAGATTGTAACTGGAAACAACACGATTTGGAGACATATCTCAGCAGCAGCAGACTTTTCTCAGATTTGACTGAAATGTATTTAGATTAGATAATCCAAACGTTGTCTACAGGAGCACAAAAGCAATTAATCAAATTTTGATTCCGGTTGGCCGTTTATTCTGATTACTTATGTCCACGTGTGTATCGCTAGCAGAAACGTAACATTTCACGGTTTCAGAGTTTGATTAGTTCCATTATGTGTCATTTATATGACATTAACTATTTGCTTTATTCTGTCTTGGTACATCTAAGGGATTTCTTTCTTGAGAAGAAGAAAGATGTTCTTTCTCATAGAGACAGATGTAAAGAAATATTTGCCTTTTGGTTGATTTGCTGAAATTCTGCAGGCGAGTGTCTTCTTTGGAGCCCCTGATATCTGAGATCATATTTTTAAACCTGTAGGAGACTTTTCACCATGTAGTGACTTATGTTCACTACACAGTGTTAACCGGAGCTATTAAAACAAAATCGGCTGAGTGTCACATACAGTGAACTGCAAAAGTATCCATACACCTCGGATGTTTTATCATTTAGACATTAAAATCACAAACCTTAATGTGTTCCATTGGTATTTTATGTGGCAGAATAAAGTAGTAAATAATTGTGAAAAGTGTAAACAAAAGGCAAAAGGATAAATCATTTTTTAAATGTCCTGGAAATAAAAGTCATAAAGCGTTGTACCATTCTTCTCCTTCACCCTAAGACGTCCATATAAAACCCAGTTCGATGTTGTTTTTATAACTCATCTAATTACTAATACAGTACAGATGTAAGTGTTTAAGCTCAGTCTGACTCTAGTTGTTCTTTTAATGCCTCACAGGTTTGTTGGAGAACAACATGATGAAGACCGAGGCATACAGGACGGGGCAAAGCTGCAGAGAGGTTCATTATTGAGTTATAAAACAACAATCCATAAAAGCCAGAACAAATCTGGTCTTTATGGGAGGCCATGTTGGAGAGCAGGACACCAACCCTAAATATAATCCATCATCATCGTAAAGCAACAATTGTGACAAATTACTAGGTAAATATTTCTCTAAGCATACAGAAACACAACACTTGCGATTTCTCATGTTTTAACAAACTCGACCTTGACGCTGCCCAAAATTCAGGGTGGTGATGTGAAAAAAACAAAAAAAAACAAAACAACAAAAAAAATCACATCAAAATCATCAGTAAACACTTGAAGTAGCTGACAAAACCTAAAAAGTTGTCATTTTCAGTTCACCTTACTGACCTTCACTACGTCTTCATCCGTCGAGCGGCATGCCACCGTTTCAGAGACGTCGGTGACAGAGGCATCCGTTCCGATGGTCACTACCTTTACTGGAACGGCTACTGTCTTCCCGGTCAGGACAGCAGTGTTCAGGATCTCAGTGTCCTGCAAAGAGAAAAGACAACAAAGGTCAAGCGAATGCCACACAAAAACGTATCGGCAGAAACCGGCTTACAGAGATCAGAAACAAGGGAGCTGATGGAAACAGGTGAGCTCGTATACTTAAGGTGTTATCCACTGAAATGGTATCCTCCATTGTGATTGGCTGGTCTACTCTTTCATAGGATAAATTAGATATTTTGCCTGCAACTTGGTGGAACTACTTGTTACCCTGGCAGGTAGGGTAACTTCAATGTTAGGTCTGCTTTTATTATTTGTTCTAGTTGTAATCATCCATACTTTGTCCATAATTGCACTGTAAAATATAGCTAAAAATAAGCATATCTGTCATAAAACAACTTGAATATATTGCAAGGAATATGCAGAAATTTTTTCAACATGTTTGTCTCTGGTTGGTGAAACAGCAGAGGAAGAAATTTGGTTTTATAAGAGTAATCAACATAATAGCTCTATTACATGTTCTGTTTAGCTTGATTTTGTCATGATCCTTAGTTTTCTGTATTTATTTTTGAGTTATTTCTGTGTTTATTGTTATCCTGTTCCCTGTGAGTCTCTGCGCCTTCCCTGTTGATTGTTCCCAGGTGTGTCTCGTTCTCTTGATTACCCCGTGTGTATTTAAGTCCACCTGTTGTCTTTGTCTCTTGTCGGGTCCTTGTCTAGGTGCGTCAATTGTCTAATTTCTAACATTGTCACACGTACGTCTCAGCTCTCCAGTGGAACTGTATAGTCCTGGTTAGCTTCGTTCTCTTTTCAGTCTTGTTGTCAGTGCTACCGGTGTTTAGCTGTGTGCTAACTTCTCCGCCATTATTAAACATATTATCATCTTCATCATTACCTGGGTCCCTGCATCCTCCTCCTCACCACCACAACCGCTTCATGACAGATTTTTATCTTTTTGTTCTTTCCATTAATGACTTTAATTGCTTTCTGGTTTGGTAAATTTCATCTTCATCTTTTTTTTTTAATTTAATGCTTATTTCTCATCCATGTTATCTTTAGCTGGAAAAATTTACCTGTCCTGTAAGTAAATCTTCTGTTTTTATTGAATTCTGTCTCTTTCTTTGTTCACTGCAGATTTCTCTGTTTATGTTTTCATAACGCACCTATTTTTATTCATTTATTTTTTTCCCTGAGATTGCCACGTTATGCGTTGCATCTTCTTGTTTTTAACAGTGCATAGTGCTTGGTTTACTGTGCTTAGCGCTTGTCACTGCTGACAGTCTTTTCTCTATTCGTGCCTCGCTGGATCCTGCTTGTTGTTACAAGATTTCTATTTACAGATAGTCTCCGTCTGCCAGGGGTGACGTTTCTCATGTGGCTTTGAAATTCCTTTTTCAATCAATTCTGTCCTTAATTTTCTCAACCCTGCGATTGGATCAACTTTGCTGAAGAACAAATTTTATATTCAATGTGCATTTCTAACAAAGTAAAACTTCCTGTAAAACAACTTAGGAAGTATTCAAAGGATTATACTAGATGACTAGTGCATTAAACTGCCTGTACTTTTTTTATTATCCCCAAACAACAATAAAATAATTGTAATATGTAGACTAAATGATCAAAATTATGTATTCAATCACATCTCACCTCAATGCAGTAACATACCACCTCTAAAAGTGTAGTAATAGAGGCTACATGTATTTATTCATGTATCTATTTTGTAATATAAATCATCAAAGAAAACATCATTTATACAATTTTCAACAGTCATTGAAAAAACAAAACAAAACTATTTCTAAACATGATCAGCACTTGGTATGTTTTCACTGGTATTTTGACGATTTATCTTCAGAGACGAGCTCCAAGTGTTTTGGTTGGAAGACCTCAGGGCCATCGCCTTAATCTTCAGCTTCCTCCACAGATTCATCATCAAATTCAACTCAGGACTCTGGATCAGGCTGGATCAATCAAACAATTTGGCAAAATAACAAAAAACCAAATGCTGAAAATGATCTGTACCAAACTCTCTGTAATCAGTGGACAGCTGGCTGGCCTCATGGATGGATGACTGGATGGATGATTTGTGTTCAAATGCAAATAAAACAGAGGACTTGTGGATTGTTTTCTATATTTTAGAAGGTGTTTCAGAATGAGTCAAAAATAACAAGCAGACTATTAAACTCTTGTTGGTGTCCTGTTAGATCTGGATTGTCTGTGATTCAGCTAATAGCATAAACAGTTAATCATCAAAGATTTTAATGCTTGATGATTTAATATACTATTAAAAATGATGCAGAAATATAACAAGAAGCTTTTGTGAATTTACTATAAGTGAACCAGATGCTTCTGATACACATTTGTTCTTTATGTGCATATTGTTATTTAATGCCCAATTAGTTCACATCCACCAATTTTTCACCTGCACCGCAGGAGATTGTAATTGACCTAAGTGGTCCAGACATCTGTGGTTCCTAAGTTCACTTCATTACTCTGAACAGAAATCTTAACCTTTTTTTTTTCTTTCTTTACAGACACACCAACACACAACGCCTTTGTCAGTGCTGGTAATTGGGATCAATTAGGGTAACTACCAGGTAACTTTCACGCTCTAAGCTCATCAATGCACAATGGATGGACTGTATAAGCTGTACTGAACTTATGCTGACACTAAACTCTGCAAATAGCTCCTTCTGATGCCAAGGACAGCTGTAATGGCTGTGCTATACAGCAAACAGGACTCCATATACAGGTGAGCTTAAATTCACTTCATCTAATTGTAAAGCCTGACAAAAGTCCCTCATTGTGAGCTTCTCTCATTCTGCTATTGGTGCAATCTTCGACAAAAGCTCCTCTCCCCGATATCCTTCATTTCAATAGTCAGGAACCCTAAGGCATCCTTTTTCTTTTTTCCCTCCTCTATCATCCCCTTTGTGTCGAAGCCATGCTAGTACTGAGGATTGTCAGCTTTTTTTTTTTATTAAAAAAAAGAAGGATCTACCTCTGGAGTGGAGGGATCTGTGCAGAATTAAACGTCACATGTGTTTAGAGTTTTCCTACGAAACCTGATGAGTGCAGACGTGACTGACTTCACGTCGCGTATTCCCACAATATATATGAACGCGCGCTGTCAGCTCAGTTTCTAAAGACTTACCTTGTGTTTGTGAGCTTGCAAATGAAATTCATTCATTCAAAAAAAAAAAGAAATGGGGATTAGGTTCGACTGAAAGAAGCTTCGGCTTTAGGAGACTTTGCGACTTTAGAGTGAAATGATTATTATTAGGAAAGCCAAGAGATACCAACGAATAACAAAAAAAAAAAAAAAAGAAAACACTTAATCATCAAATAGCTTTTCATTCAAGTTTTATAGACTGTGACAGTGTTATGGAGCAACATAAAACCTCTCTCCGTCTGCGGCACTGACTTTGATTCAATTTTCCTTAAAACTGAGGACTGCTGTAAATTAATTCCATGTCTGCTGGGATTCTTCCATTTCCAAGGGGTCATCTATAATATATAGTGGGGTAAATGGCTGGGACCCGGTGAAAGCTGAGGCTAATGTTAGATTACAGCAGCTGGAAATGACCCAGCAGGTTAGGGACAGCGGATAGCGGAGCCTGGCAGTAATAAGCCACTGCGGGATTCCACGGCGACGCATCAGTGGTCCACACACTTAAACACAGACAGCGCAATTAAACACAAAATGGAAACCAGTGGTGCAAATCAGAAGCTTACAGCGGTGTGAATAGAGACACAATGAAGTGTGGGCTTTTGAGAGTAGGAGAATTTGCCCAGAGCCTGATGAGTTTTCAATATGATCAGCATTTGAAATGTGCTTCAGACCCCAAATTAAAATTTGACCAAAAATGAAGAGTCCACTGTCCTGTTCAGGCTCCTGCGGTATTTTAAAAGTGTTTGACGACGACTTCATCTGGTGCTCAGAAAGGCGTCCTTTGCAGCAAACATGTGATCTTGTTCACTTCTGACGTCTGATGATAAATCCAGTGGTCACATTATTCTCTGATTAAAAGATAGAAAGCAAGTCAGATCTCAATATGAGTTACTAAAAAATTCCTGTGCCTTGTCAACAAACTACAAAATCATATGTACTACTTATTATATTTACACCTCTAACAGATTTTAATTTTTCTTTTACATTGTTCTTTTACATCGTTTTTCTTTTTATTATAATAGGAATATTCCAAAGATTAACATGGCGATTAATAATCCATGCAAACCCTTGTGACAATCATGG
This sequence comes from Poecilia mexicana, assembly GCF_051168715.1. Taxonomy (NCBI): domain Eukaryota; kingdom Metazoa; phylum Chordata; class Actinopteri; order Cyprinodontiformes; family Poeciliidae; genus Poecilia; species Poecilia mexicana. Next base: position 24,376,972 of record NW_028263378.1, on the reverse strand, counting down.
ATTCTTAATGAATCGGCTCTTGAATACAGCGTACAGTTTGGTGCAGTGTGGCATATTTAGCGGGTCTCTAGAGAGAAACATCAACCATTAAGGGATTCCAGCGGCTCAGTAGAGATACTGCAGTCCTTACAAAAGATCTCTATAAAATAGATTCATGAGAAACTGTATGAATCCTTACAGCATTTGTAGCTCTAGCTGTTTATCTTGTGGTTCGAAGTAACATTAGGAATACTCCCATCAATCGTTTAAACTTGGGAAATGTTTTTCTTGGTCGGGTCTGAAAAGAATTGGAGCTCCAGCCAAATGTATTAACCACCAGCATGTTTTATTTTCACTTAATAAAATTCAAATAGCGGTTGGGGACATTTATGCTTAATGGTGAGAGGGCTGCAAGGTAAATAACTAGCGTTGCACTTCTCTCCAGTAAGCTACTTAAAAAGATTGGGTCATAACGTTATTCTTTGGAATCTAGTTGGAGCATGATTTCCAAACTATGCCTCAAAGTCAAAACATTTTAGTCTAATCTAACATGACACCAGCTCCCAAATAATCTGTAGGAGTAATGTCACAAAAAACAGCACGACAAAATCTAAATGCACACGTGTCTACTGCCCCTTTTACTTACTTGTTTGTCCTTTTTCGTAGGCTCTACGTAAATATTGCTTAATATTACAAAAAAAATGCCTTCGTTAACTTTTAAAATACATTTAGCTCTCTCTTGCTGATGCCAGTGCTTGTGCTCTGCTTACAAGCAAACCTTACAATCTCCAGTTTTTGGAGACAGGGGTCTTTTGTTCAATAATCTGTGGGAGAACTGCCTGTCTGCTTTATCAAAGATCTCTCTGTTAGCATTCAGCACGCCGCTGTGGCTGGTAATGTGTTCTGGGCCGTAATTTCTCCCCATGTCTTGGCTGGATCTGAAAATAAGTGAGATTTATGGTGTCAGCCTGAGTGACATGGGCAGAATGAGAAGCAGCAAAGCCGGCTGTCCCACTGTTACGTTGGATTCTGCTTCGACAAACGCGCCGACGCGTCCACATTCTGACCCCGTGTTGCCAAACAAACGGGTCGAATGCGCGGCGAGTAGGAGACTTTAGAGACTGCATCGTGTGTCCTGCAACAAGAGTAGGCTGTGCGTTAAATATGTCGGAAAAGCATAGGTGAAGCTCCCTGCGCACCTGATCGTATCAGCCACTGCCGTGGCTACCTCAAAGCTAACATAAAGCACAACTTAGAGATTCTGTGGTCTTCTCTAAAAACCTGACAAGATGTTTGCACTACCAATATAAAGTTATTAAGTAAAGGTCTTGTTGTTTTGAAGGGCCACTATGAATTATGCTAATAGTCAACTAACCTGTCCTACATGACATTTATGTGTCAGATAAACATTTTCACAAATCCGGAACCTAAAGTGGGAGTTTGTAACTGGTGATTCATGCGCTTGCCATTAAATGCCACTCAGTGTCCTGAAGCTATTAAGCAGACAAAAAGAGACATGTCCTTTCATCAGTTTTCTGTGCAGTGCTCAACGTGAAACTTCCTTCCCTCGATTCCAGTGGGCGTTTAATTGGCCATAGAGCCGAGAAACATGGAGGAGAGTGGGAATAAAGGCCTTGGTAGCACTATGCAGAGCGATACATCACTGCATGACAGCGCATTGAAGTGGTGGGATGGTTGTGAAGCAAAGACACAGCCTTTTAATGAGGGTCTCTCTCTCTCTCTTGTGCCCCTCTCTTGGTTTCCCGCTCTCGCGCTCCCTAAGAAAGGGCCAGTTACTCGCCTGTCTTTACTCTCTCCTTTTCCTTGTTTCTTCCTGGTTGATGGAACGGACATGGCTGAAGTGTAAGCGGTGGAGGGTGCGGAGGGAGTTGGGACCAAAAACCTCTCCACTCCACCGCCACGCCTCGCTGCCTTTCAACATACCTCTGAGTGCTTTTCGGCCGCGGCCACTTGTCTGAGGTACACGGCGGTCAGCAATCTGATCTGCTCATTACTGCCGGTCAAGAATGGCAGAAGGAGAATTACCTCCATGGCTGCTTTGATGGTTGATCTACTCACTTTAAAGGAAGATGTAATGAGGAGTCATGTTGAGGACAAAAGGAGCTGGCAACTAAGAATAAATAGTAGTGCTGAGGGCCTAATTATCTGGTACCTCAGTCAATAATGAAGACACTGTGCAGAAAGGGTAACCCAGTCACTGTCAGTCCTCTAGGTGGAAATCTGCAAAGTGACTGAAGGTGCCAAAATTGCTGTTTGTTTTTATGCTGTGAGACTCAACAGTTTCACAGCCGTGAGAAAAACTAACACAACATGTCACATCAAGGCACTTTACTAAAAAAAGGGTTAATTCATTCCAGCTGATCCAATTCGTCCAACAATGCAGTCAAGTTCAGTTCATTATTCAAATCAGTTCAGAAAGTTTTCCTTATAAACCAAACAGATTGGACTGAGTAATAGACTTGCAACATTCACTCCTCCTGGACAAGCATGTAGCAACACTAGACCATCGTTTACATGCAATGGTTGACTTTACAGCAATCCCTCATACTGAGCAAGCATGTGGCGACAGCGGAGAGGAAAACTCCCCTTTAACAGGAAGAAAGTTCAGAAGAACCTGTTTCAGTGTGAACAGCCGTCTGCCCCGACTGACTGAAGTAATCCTCCCACCTAAACAAAAACGGACAGCTATGTGACATGACCTTGTTCGAGGCAATTTTCCAATCTGGTGGATAGTAAGCATACTATTCTGTTTTACATACTCGGTTCTAATTTCAGTGTGTTTTTTTTTCTCCAATTTGTCCTTGCTGCTAATTAGTTTCTTTACTTTGTCTGAAAAACAAAGCCAAATGCAAATGACAATCAAACCGTCTAGGTGAAGGTCTGAATAACAACAACAAAAAAATGCACCAGAAAGAAATGAAATATTAAATCTGTGAAACATTCCCGCAATGTTGTTTTTTCCTGGAATTTGACTTAACGACCAGGCCAGTGTGCATCCAAAGGGCATGGCAAATAAAATACTTCAAAAAAACAACAACTGTGAAATAAAAAGTGCTGGTGTTGAGTCATTCAGAATGATTCATATCTGTGGCTATCAAACACTTTATAACGACTACCACTTCAGTAAGTGATTTCCTGGTTCGACTTTTTTAAAACAAAAATGCAACAAGGCTTAAACAGTGTCTTTCTATTACTGCTGATTACTTAAAAGTTGAAGTTTGTAGTTGGAGAAATTAAGAGAACGGTCCAAAGAAGTTGGACTTTTCAATAAGAAATTCAGTTTTCTCGAACAACAATGACCTTAAAATCCAACATGACCAACTTACATGAAAACAACTTTAGTGACAGTCACTTTAGAAGCTTCTTATTTGCACTTCTGACTATTTTTATCCTATTGCATCGTTCACACACTCAGTCATATACAAGCTCTTTCGATGACCATGTTGCTAAACTTTTTTGAAAAGATTACAGAGGAAAACATTACTAGGTTCCATACCACTTAACAAATCCACATAATATTGATGAGCAAATCACACTGATTTTGAAAATTGGAATTGAAACAAGTGAAACAAAAAAAAAAGGTTTAATATCATTCCCAGATCCAACTTTGGTATTCAGGAGTAAATTAAACACACATGTAGAAAACACCACCTCATGTTTCTGATTCAATGTTATCTTAAAAAACGCATCGCAGTAAATATGCTTGTTTTGCACCTCAGAGGGAAAAAAAAAAACTAATCACAAAACTTCTTTTGAGTGTCGGTAACGGAGGTCAGAGGGCCACAGTTTTATTAGAATCACGGATTTATACTGCGTTCACAACTTTCAAAACAACCCCAACATCATCTAAGCTGCTCGCACAGCTATGCATGACAATCGACACGGCGGTTCATGGGGAGTATTAACGTTTTAGTCACACTGGATTGCTCTCAACTGTAAATTATGTATGAGTTGCACATGATTTATGGGAAAACTTTGACTCTGGGGAAGTGTCACAGTGACATGCTGCTGACAGGACAAATCCCACCACAAATAATAAGTACATGATAATTTGTTCCTGATGCCTTACTCTACATCTCTAATTGGAAACATGATTTTCTTTTTTTTCTTTTTTTTTTCAGTGATGCAAAAAGCTTATCAAATGGCATGCCACGTTTCATTCAGGGCACAAGAAAACAACAGCAGACAGATAATCTCTGCAATAAAGCTTTGTGCCGTTATAATACTTATTGATTGTATCTAAATTCATCTCCAGTTTGTCATTTTGACCTAGAAAGTACATCAGCATACGACTACAGAGTCTGCACTGGCAGCGTCAAAACTTATGAGTTATTGAAGGATGGCACTGGAGGGACAGAGCCACCCTCAGGAGCCCAGTGGCCATGAATTGCATGTCCATCTTTTGAAAGGAAGCTCCTGAATAAAACATGACTGAGCATGGAAGTACTGTATTATAAGTTTATAGAACAAATCCCCTACAGTTCTTAGGAATACTACTGTGGTGATACATTTAGATCAGTGGGTCGGGGAGGAAAACGAATGTCCCTAATGTATTTCAATAGCAGTAAGATGAAGCTACGAAAGAATCCAGGCCAGGCATGGGGGAATAAGCCACCTCGCCGCACCAGTAGGGGGGCTTTGGGATGGGCAAGCTGAGTGATGCTGGTTCCGGCGTAGCAACCCCTCGCTTGTGCCTCTGCTGTTGTTCTCTGAAAACATGGCCGAGCGCCAGAGGGGCCAGCCTGTGCCACGCTGCTTAATTTCAGCCCGGTATTTGTCACACAGAGCCAATCGATGGAAAGTTCTTCACCTACAGCCTACCATGCCTGTAGGGGGACGACCCCGTGATCCCTCTCCCGGTTCTTAACCTCTCTAAAATCCAGATTCATGCTGCCAGCTTGCTTGGCTTTGCTTAGTCCAGCCGTCGTTTTCTGGACGCAGAACAGGCAGTACACATGGCCACCCTGATGGCAGCCCACTTGTGTCAGGAAAACGTGCCCATTCCCCTTTCGGCCTACAAGAAATGGACTGAAGCCGACGTAACTAGAAGAGTGTCAGAATATTGAAATAAGCCAACGTCATTTAGATGTCGTCTTAAAAACCCTCCACGCATTTTGTGCCTTTGCACTACTGCGCGAATCGTTTTGGAGGACTGGAGAGGTAGGAAGGTTCGCAGCATTCAGTCAGAGAAACTAAAACATAAGTGGTTCCACTGGGTACATTCCCAGCCACTTTGTGTAGGCATAAAACAAACTTTTACATAACTGCGGCGCTTTGCGTGTGAATAACGCTATCCTTTTCAGGTCATCTTCAGGGGAATGCAAAGACACCATAAACAAGCAATTCGACCTCACTTGTAAAGACGCTTTCAGGAGCACTGCGGAGAGGTTGCCTGCTTTAATGGTGACAGAGGCTGTTTGAGTGTCACTGTAATGAGAGAGCTCTGAAAGGTAACAAAACCGTCCCACTCACTTATGGTATTTCAATTAGAGGAGGATTTCAGAGCACGCTGTCTTTCTGAGTGACACAGGATTTGCCATTAAACCTCAGAGTGTCTGCCTTTTGTGAAAGCACCTCCCCATGTGCAGCGGCGATGCAAGACGGCCCACGCATTTCTCCACTTCTCCCATGTGCCGTCATCGTAAATTAACAAGTGGGTCCTGACGATTCTTTTCCAGCATCCTGTCATCAGAAAGGTGCTTTTCTGACACTTGGACGTGAAGTGATAGTAGAAGTGAGGATCTATTATAAGGGTATAAGAATTTAGGAGTCGGAATGAAACTCTCACATTATAAAAGAAAAAAAAAACAATTGCACAGAGGTTTTCACACACAAACATATATAAATGATTAGAATAACTATATTATTATATAGATGTAGTTATAATTTTGAGTTTGATGCATACAGTTAATCAAAAATAACATAAATATATGCAAAAATAAGTAGTCGCCTTTCAGTACTTGATGTTATACCTTTATGCTGTTAGTTAGTCAGACTGCCTAGCAGCTGATTACAGCCTCTACCTGAGCAGACAAGCTGCTCATCTGTTGCCAACTGTAGTTGTGTTTCATACAAAGGTATTTTATTATCATTTTAACCTGAGAAGTTGAGAGAGGAGGCAGTGGGTGACCCATAACCTTCACCTGTGAAATATGTGCCAAGAACAGAAGTTGTAGAGCGTTAAAAGTCAAAACAATGTCTAAGAGCCGTAATTTGACAAGAAATGCTTTACATGTTCCGTCATCAGCAAGTGTTTCACACAGGAAGATTATGGGTGGCGCAAGGCCTCCAACCTCCATTTCCCACAAAAATAATTGGCTATTTAAAAAGATAACAACTTACTGCAAACGTGGAAATGGTTTAATGTTTCCAAAATAGCCTTTACTAAACTACTGTGAGGTTTTTTTGTTGTTGCTGTTTTTTAGATTGGAGTCATTGTAAGACAACAGAAGTCTGTTTTAGTTTTGGCTCCTCTTGGGCTGGCAGTAAACCTCAATCTCAATCTGGATTTACAATAGATTGAGACACCAGGAAAGCTACATGACAGGTAAAATATGAACATTGACATGGGTAATGTTACTCAGTAACGTGTTACTCCAATATGGCCACTATTTCTTCAGTACAGAGTAATCTAACACACTACCATGGCCAATCAGTAATCACATTTTAACTAATAAAGTAACTTGCAATATTACGTTGCTACTTTTGAAATCAAGAGATCGGTAAAATAATTTACTTTTTAAAGGATTAATGAGTAGTCAGAGTTGGATCGCTTCTGCAAGGCAACTGGGTATGAACTGTCAATAACCTTTTTAACAGAGTCTCGCTTCAAAACTAGCGATCCCTTTAAGACACACTGCCTCAAAGAGAGCCATCATGTTCTGGATTAGAGAGGCATTTGTCACAATCTGTTGTCCTAATTAGCATTACATGGAAGGTGACACATGCACATACGGCGGCAGCCTCAATGAGTGCTACCACTTCATCATCAGCCTCTGTAGTATAATGCTAATGGTTTCACACTTGTGGTCCATCCGTCAGCCCTTCATTGTAAACTGTGTGACTCATTCAGTGTGAAGAATAAAATATGCTAGATTTGATCCCATTTCATTAAAGCGCCAGGACGGAGTGAGGTGGGAGGGGCTGGAGGTGTTCAGCAGCAGTGGCCAAATTCAAAGTGTTTCAGCCTGCAACGGTGGGATAAATAGTAAAAAATAAATAAATAAAAAAACGGGCCCGGGACGCATTTCTACAGTATTATCTGGCATCTGTAAGCGCTCACGTCCGATGATGAATGGTCCTCCTCATTTTACTTGCCCGGCAGAGAAGATGTGCATGGCGTCAGAGGCCAAAAGAATGGAAAAGAGCAAAGTAAAACATTCATTGGACAATGCTGATTGATGGCTTTATCATGTTAGAGGCGAAGTGGCCTGAGAAGGCCAGGGTGATGATGCATTGTTTCACAATACATCGGAGCAGTACGTGAATACAAAACCGCCGCCTTCATCTCTCCTCATCTCCATGCCTGCGAATGTGGGCGTGCGAGCGAACGAGCGCAGTTTGGTGTCTCGCCTGGAACGGGAAGACTGATGAGTCAAGATATGATGTATGCCCCTGTCCTCCTGCTCCCTCTCCATCAGCAGGCGTCCACAGCATGGGTAATGACGACGAGGGCAGCCTGGACAGCAGCGTATTACTTTACAATGCTAAAAGATAATGAACTAGCTTCCTGCTGCGGTGGGAAAATCTTCTCAGGCATCCAATTACTGCCTTTAAAATCCATCTCCAGATGACCCCAAAAAAAAAAACAAAAAAAAAAACGCACACGCTCTCTGTCTCGTCTGCTGCTATTTCGAAGCTCAAGTGAAAAAAATTGGGAATGTCAACAAAGCGAGGGAGGGAGAGGTTGATAAGGGAGGCAATTAATCTACATTTTTTAATATACTAATGGATGTTTGTCTGGGTCAAAACAGGGAGGGGGGAGGGGGAATAAAATAAATAGTGAAAGGAATCACGGAGGAGCAAAACAGAAGGAACAAATCTACAAAGGCAGTTTAGGAAGAAACATAAGCGGCGATGCAGTTTGACAGAGGCATTTTCTCACTCTGAACTCGCTGAAACTCTTGACTACTCCTTTCATTTGGTGCTTTTGAAATAATTGCTGCATTTGCAAAAGTTCTGCTTCACAGTTTGAAATTGGTGACAAAGTGGCGAGCGGTTGCTCTGAGCCCTCCCAGTGCATGTGGGTATGTGACAACACACAGGAGGAACCTTCTTCAAAGAGAGCTAAAAAAAAAAAAAAGAAACTTCTCTCCCAGAAGGACGCTGCTTTCCCACAAGTGTTACCCGTGGCGGAGCCTATCACTTTGCTGCTGTAGTGGAACAAAAAGCCTTTTTTTTTATAATAAACTATTCTGGCAAGGCCGCAACATTTTACAGCGTGCCGCAAAGGGGTACAGGGTTTGGGTCGGAGAATCTGCTGAAGTAATCGACCGTAAATGTGATCAAACCCAAAATAAACTTCCCATTACCAACAGTCATTAGCTTCATTACGCTGTAACCTTTAGAGATGTAGTCAGGTGCAGGCCTTCGTTCAATTTTTGAAATGGTTTTGGGTCAAAACCCGATTACAGCTGCCTTTACGTTGCGATAAGACTTAGTAGAAGCTCATTAGACTAATTAGAGCTAATTACAGATGAGCAGACTTTCTAAAGACGGAGTTGTGTCAACAGATGCCCTCAGCATTCTCTGTGAAGTATGTCCTGTTAACTTGATTAAAAAGAAAGAGTTCAGAATTACCCCTTCGCTCCACTGACAGTGAATCTTTTTTTCTGCTTTGCCTCCCTTTCCTCATCTGTTTTCATATTTTCCATCGCTTTTACTTTCTGTCAGCATAATTGATCACGAGACTCTTCCACAGTTATCGAAAAAACAAAAGTAAAAATGCCAATTGGATGTTGCCAAATGTCAGTGGAAAACAGTTCGTCTTACGTAGAGGAGGATCTGTGATGCTTATTAGAGTAAACGGCATTATGAAAGCTTTGAAATATCAGGACATTTTGTGTATAAACTGAAGTTGTTGAGTATCAAAATGGTTTATCAAAAACAATGATCTCTAATGGATATGTCCGACTTAAATACTGTACGATATTCTGTAGGAAACCTGTGGGCTGAGCTGAAAATAAGACGGCATAGGAAAGTACTCCAGGCTCTGGATGTCCCAGAGAGACTGAAAAAAAAGAAAAAGAAATGGTCACAGACCACATATAAATAATTTAACATCGGAGGGGAATCAGTATTTGTCACACCAGCATTTCTTTTTCTTTACATCTATTTCTTAATGAGAGATTTTTCTCGATGTACTCAACTAAAACGTTGGATACTTTTAAAATTTTTCACATGTAAATACCACAAGAAAAAATACATTTATTTAAAGAGCTTTTACACGTTTCTTGCCAGGAATAATGTAAAGAAAATAAGTGTGGAAATGCAGTATAATGTGTTGTATTTTTGACACTGTGGATCCCAAACGGCACTCGACATCATAAACTCAAAGCCCGGTTTTGCAACTTTAGGCGAGTTTCAAACATGCTAAACTTCCTGTTTTATCTCCTTCTGTTTTGTCTCCACCCCCGAGATGAAACGGGCTGCAGGAATCCGACGGCCTCATGGTGTTTTCACCGGATCGACCGGCGAAGCGAAAATTTCGCCAAAAGGGATAAATCAACTTCATTCACATGTCGAACAAACTGAGACTCAGAAAACTTCAATCAGTTGGATTTTACCTTTAAAGCGTCACGCTCTCGGATGTGCTGCTGCTGCTGCTGCTGCGCAACATTAGCTTACGTAATGACATACAGATCGCTTTCCTGAGCTGAAACCTTCATTTATTGAAAACTTTAATCTGGAAACGTTTCCTCCTTATATCACCAGAGCGAACTGGGCTATGCAGCCAACTTCCTTCTGATGTTCTTGTAAAGAGAACGCAAAGCAAAGCTCACTTAACATGCCTCAGCATTTGTGTTAAGAGATTAACACTGTGGCAGGTCTCCCACTTCTTATTTCAACAACCCTCATTAAAAGGTAGGCAAGTATAAAATATTCTATAAACAAGAGTGAGACTTCTTTATCTTCAGCACTCCCATTACAGGCTTCAGGTCTGAGTGCAGGAAAACCTGTTGTATCAGAATTGGAACATGTTTTCTCTGGAGGAGGTGATGGTGTGGGCTGATTTATCTGTGTGTGAGTGTGTGTGTGTGTGTGTGTGTGTGTGTGAACGGGGGGGGCGGGGGGGGGATGTCGGCTCTGCTTTTACATTACCTTATTTCCTCTTTTCTATCTGCGAGGAGTGTTGCAGGGAGGAGGGAGAGGACCTTATCTTTGCGGCTTTTCATGCCACAGTGATCCCGAGTAATCTAATTCAGCCTTCCCTTTTCTCGCTTGTGTGCTTCTCACACATTGGGGCATGCAGATTGTAAAAACTTTAAGCATGTGTCAGTGTGTGTGTGTGAGTGGGAGCGTGGGTGAGAGGGAAAGTGTGTAAAGAAAAAGGAGGACCGAGGGAGATGGACAGAGTTAATGAGTCCTGAATGTGTCTTCATGTATGAGTATTTTTGTGTGTGTGTGTGTTACGTGCTGAACCAGGAGATGCTGTGCACCTCTGGAAGCTGCTTGTGAAAGAAAAGGGAAGAGTAAAAACACACGCAGGAGGAAACTAACGTTGGAAAACATGCAAGTGCATCTCAATAGAATGAAAATATGAGAGAACAGGGAAACAAAATATAAATGTTAAATTCCCAACGCATTTATTTTTGTCATTTTCATGAAAATTTACAATATTACAGTCGCCACCAAAGAAAAACATTTCAGTGTTATGCAATGGCTTTTTAATGACTTGCACAATTATGGGGAAGGGTGCTGAATTGACAGCTGTCCTGTAAACACTAACAACCTTCACAAAAGGTCAGAGCTAAAAAAAATCTAAGCATGTCAATGGGAAGTTGAGTGGAAGGCAAGTTCATTTGTACAGCACGATTCACACACAGCACAGTACACACTGCTTTAAAATGATAGAAACCTTTAAGCTTTGCTTGAAAATATTTCTCGAATTGTCAAATGCTGCACTGCTTTACAGGAGGTGTGCTCCAGTAAAACAGTCTAAGAGGTTGTTCTTTCCTCAAGAGGTATCTTTATGTTTTTGTAAGAGGAGCAGAAGCTAAGCTTAAAGATAAAGGTTTGGTGACAGGCGTCTGTTCTGGCTTTGCCCTCAAATCTCTCTTGCATCAACTCGCCTTACGGATTTCAAACAATCCTCCAACTTTCCGAGTTTTGTCTTGGCCTTTGAGTTTGCCAACGAGGCAAGCGTTGATTTATTCCCACAGAATCTGCACACAGAGTTTTCCTGGAACGATAAGTTGTTTCTCTGCCATTAGCACATTTTGCAGCGCACTCACAAGGCTTATTGACAGCGCTAGGACGTTCCACTTGGCTCTTATTGGTCGTTTCTGGCAGAGTGGTGAATTTCTTCAGGTCTTGGGGGAGGTGGAGGAGCCCAGACTGTCTCAATTTGCACTACCATGACTTATTGATAACTTTAATAAAAATGTAAAAAAGAATATATATATATATATATATATATATATATATATATATATATATATATATATATATATATATATATATATATATATATATTCTTGCCATTTGGCCAATCAGTTTCACTGACTGGCCAAATGGATCCATGCCCTGTTTAGTGTGTAATTGAATTGAATCACTGAAATTAATAAACTTTATGAACATATTCTAATAGCCTGACATGTTCTTGTAAAAATAATTTACAAACAACTGCAGAGCAGAGTATCAGATTATGCTCTGCTGTCAAAATCTTTTTCAATAAAGGAAATAGTATAGCTCCCTTCCTCAGCTGCTGTACTGGCTTACAGGTTTGCACACTGAATAAATCCAATCCAATGGAAGAAAATGCGCGCACGCGCACACACACACACACACACACACACACACACACACACACGCACACGCACACATGCACAGGAACATCATCTTTACCTCCTGTTTGCCATCTACGTCATCCTGTCTCTAACTGATTTCACCAAGTTCAGGAAATAATGTTAATGTTGGTTTCATTGAGATGGATTGTTGCTGCTATGATTAAGGAAAAAGTCATATGATTTATGGTGAGCAATAAAAATGGCTCGCTGTGTAAAACGAGCAGAACCATCAGCGTGAGAAAGAATGACTGAGCAGGTTCTGTCTTAAAAATATAAATATATATATTTCGCTCATTTGGGCTCCACACAACTGTAAATTAACAACACAAATACAAAAATAAGTGCAAAAATCTCTGATTTTTGTTTTCCGTTTAACTGTTGTCGAATAAAGCCTTTTGAAAAGAATCGCACACAATCATCTTTGCCGGGGATTTTTTTTGTCATTTTTAAAAGTGTGGGAGCGACTCTGTGTTCCTGGAGCACCCAAAGCAGGGTGTTACGTCAGTGACATGAAAAGGAAGTCGAATAATACGGGAGCGTTAGAGACGCCGCTGCAATTATCCGGAGAATGGATCAGTGGGTGAGGATGCCTCGTGTTCCTCTAAATCCAGGAACAGCCGCCCACAGGCATCAATCATCCGCATAGCTACGGGCTATACTTGGAGAATGGGAATAACACAACAGTCGGGTCTCTAGCCTACACATCAGAGGTTGCAAAATAAAAATAATTACAATCTTTTTTGTCTTTTAATTTTTAGCGATCAGCACCGTTGTAACCCAGTGCCTTTATTTTATTCTTTTCGTCAACGCAGCTGATGTTTGTCGCAGAGCTCACCTGTACGCTGCCGTTCCTCATCAGAGGCGGCGCTCTCTGGGATGCGCAACAAAGCTGCAGAAACGCATGAAGGGTGACCTGTGTGAACTTTTACAAGAGTGAATCTTATGCGGCAGACTCCCTGGGCCTTGCCGAGAAAGATACACGGCTCCAGGCTTCCCCCTCAGGTTAAAACCAGATCCGATCTGAGGCCTGTGGTAAACCACATCGCTCTCGTTTCCCCCCGCCCCTGATTCTAAATGCACACTACGGGGCACCGGCCTGCAGGATATCATCGCCTCTACCTTCCTAATGAAGGCAGCAGAGGTCCGAGAGGTGAAGACTGGATGTATGTGTGTTGTGTGTATTTTACTGTGGTTTATATGACATATCAAGCGGAAGCAAAAACTTGGTTTTCAAAGTGACTTTCCCCTTACACTGCGATACCTTAAGTAGAATCCAGTTTAGTCAGTCGATCAACTAAATGGAAAATAAGCTCCATCTGTGTCGTGGCATGAGACAGATGTTCTCTGAAAGCACCAGAAGTCGGGATATTGTCCGGGTTATTGTTTTATAATCTAACTGCGCTTCAGTCATTTCATTAATCCTAATCCTGAGCTTTCAGGTGTGTTTCTCTGTGTTTTTGATGTTGCTTGAGGATAAACTGCACAAATACTTACTTTATTTGCTAATTAAAGTATGTGAACAAAACTACAACAAAGTGTGTGGTAGTAGTATTACGGTTACTTTAAACATATATAAATTCATTGCATAATTTTGATTTCGTTTGTATTTGTTTTGAAACAAGACCGTGTCCTGAATATGTCATTCTGTCAAATTTATCCCCCATCGGTAGTTAGTTTAGCTTTTCTTTTTTTTTTTTTTTCCCTGTTATGAAAACCCATGAGCACAGGATCCGGGCATAAATTTGTGCTTGAATCTACTTAAATACTCGATTTTACATGCAGAGCAAGAAGAGAGGAGCCGTGTATTTTGATGCTCCACTGAGCTGGATGAGACATCACTCACCATGGCCAGAGGCACAATGCCTGCCAGTTCCTCCTGCGCCAGGCGAATCTCTGTCTCGACCTCTTTTGTGATGGCGCGGCTGGCCGGGTACTCCACTTGCCAGGCCATCCAGCGGCTGCCTGTCGGCTGTGGGAAGCTCTCCATTTTCAGATCCACCTGGAGAACCCTCTGAGCTCCCAACTCAGATCTATAATTGCAAATAAACCAACAAACAACAACAAAAAAAGACATCAGTGAAGGTTGAAACATGGCTGGGTGAGAAATAACTCTCAGTGCCTGAAGTGTTCATAATCACTGAACTTTTTCACACATTCTCACATATTATGCAGATAATTCAAGGTTTTGTGGTGGGGATTTTATGCAACAACACAGGGCTGCACATGATTGTAAAAGTGTGTGTGGTTTTCAGCACCTTTTATGAATAACAATCTAAAAAAATGTGACATTAATGCTTTCTTGAACCACACGTTGATGCTACTGCATCAAATGTTTTAGGGGTATGTCTTTAAACTTTGAACCTCTCCAAACTGAACATCTCCAAAACTTTGTCTCAAATTCTCTAAGGGATTGAAGTGAACCAGCAACTCTTCTTGCTCTTCTCTCCATTGGATTTAGGTCTGGACTTTGACTAGGCTATTAAAACAAATGCATATTATTTGATCTAAATCATTTTATTACACTTTAGTGTTTAGTGTTGCCCTGCTTAAAGGTGAATCTCTAAACCAGTCTGAGTGTTGTTTGGTCTCCACCAGGCTTTTTTTCAGTGAGTTCATACATAATGCTGAAGAAAAGTATGATGCTGCCACCACCGTGTGTCAAATTCAAATTGTCAAAGTGTTTTTAATTTATGACAAAAAAGCTCAATTTGGCTTTAGATCTCTACAGTAACTCTCTCTAGAGTAACTGTGGGCCTCTCGCCCAGTTTTTTTCTTTCCATTGTCTGATCATGTGTGACGTCTGAAGGCAGCTTATTTGGGGGCTTAATCCATGCCACACTTTTCAGTGCACTATTTTTATACTGGTCTATGTGTAACAATAAAATCACAGTTAAACACATTTAAGTTTGTGGTTGTAATGTGAGTAAATGTAAAAAAAAAGAAGAACAAAAAAGTAAATGGATATGAATGCTTTCTAAATCTAAGGTTTCCGTGTGATTATGAACTCATTCTGGTCGTTGTGTGACCTTACAAGCCCTAAAAAGTCTGAAGTTCGTATCAACAGGAAGTCATATTAAACCATTCCATTTGTTTCATCCCAGTTTATAAGATCTGTAAAAAGAAGCTGCAGTTTAATGCCCAGGTTTTTTTTTCTTTTTTCTCCCCAGGACAGTTTAAAGAAACGTTTCGCTGCACATCAACCCCCGCTAAGGTGTTGATGGTGAGGTTTGTCACAGGCGCCCTTGTTTGCTCTGGAGGACCGTAAATACGCGGCGCGCTTTGGCACGATCCGCAGCAGCTCTGAATTAAGTCAGACAAATGGAGAGCGTTGCTAATGAAAAAAAATTTCCCATGGCACCGTAAGTCTCTGGTTCTCACAGTTTAAATATACAGCCGGAGGCGGGAAAAGGTCAGCATTGCACAGGAGCCGGAGGAGACGCGAAATGGCAAGAGATCTGTTAGCCGCATCCCGCGCGTCAAAAGGCAGGAACTCCTCGCCAATAAATTTCACACGCGCTCTCTGTGGTACCCTGGTGCAAAACGCTGTCATGTAATCTGGTGAGAAGAGACAGACGGGGAGAGATGCATAAATCCACGCGGCAATTTGTGTTGAGAAGAGGTTCTTTGTGCAATATAGTAGGGAATACTGTAAATCTCCAGGCATTACGTCTAACACCTCTAAAGGCAAATTCAATTACGACAAAAACAAAAAAGGTGCGACCTCTTGGAACGACAACTCATGCAAACGTATAACGTCATAAATTATAAATCGGGTCCTTAAAGCAGTAAAACGATAAATAATAGAAATACTCTATCTGCTGCTCTTACATTCACATAGGACACTCTCCTGATGTTCACTTTTGCACCGAGAGAATGAAGGAGCACAACAACTCCTGTTGTTGTGCTCCAATTTTCACATCCAGCAGAGGTGTATATAAATAATTAAGGTGACAACCAAATAACTTGTGTCACATTTCATAACGTTGCACCAATCAGCGTGGCGAGCCGTTCAGGGCGCAGCACGACAGCACCGCCTTACATAACCGTCCCACAATGCTGTGGACGGGAGACAGATGCTAATCTCTGTCTGTAGACCAGAGGAGCCACAAGGTTCATCTGGAAAAAAAACAGTACAACAACAAAAACAAACAAACAAAAAAAACAAAACAAAGTAAAACCAACAAACAAAAACAATGTTAACAGATAATGCGCTAAAGATCCAGAAATAAACCACTGAATATGTGGCAGACATCAAGTGTCACAGAAATCCACTGTCAGTCATTAGCACAAATGGCCTACTTTCCCCAGAACAGGCAGGTTGCCTTGGCAAAAACAGAGGAAAAATAAAAATCACAACACTTGAGAAGGAAGCATGAGGATGGCGGCAAAGGAGCCCGGTTTGCCTAAAATGTACTGAGACAGCAAAGCGTTAATTTCCCTTTTGCAATTATTTTTTTTACACATTTTATCGTCTTAGACCATGCAGAGTAATTATGAAGAGGAAAGAAAATGATATATGCTATTGAACATGTTTTTAAAATAAAAATCTGCAAGGCAAGACGCGCCGTTCATATTCAGTCCTCTGTGCACAAAATCCAGTGACTAAGGAGACCAACAGGTAACGTTTTGGTGTACATGTGTTGTACTCATCACCATGGGAACATGTACAACACATGTGCACATGTGCACCACAATTCACACCCACAGTGAAATGTGATCCCTTTTTTTTTACAGCAGAGATGAGAAGGCTGGTTAAGATTAATGGATGGAAATAAATAGAGAGTAAGCCTGACATGAAGCATGGTAATATTATGCAAAGGGTTTCAGCCTTTATATCAGAGGTTTAGTTTCCAACAGGACAGAAATCCTAAAGTTTGTACCATTTTCCTCAGAGACCTGCAGTGAAAAATTGTCCTAAAAAGTTTTGGAGGAAAATAAATGCGCGCCACACTTTGCAGGTACTTTTGTAAAAACCAGTTCCCCTCCACTGTCCTTCTGAACTCCTCTGGGTTGAGCACAACAATGACAAAACGATACATGACAAGTATGAAAGAAAGGTCAAGAGGTCAAACCGACAACCTTGCAAGTTTCAGGGATTGATTGAGGAGACTGAAAATGGTAGAATTGTGTTAGGAAGTCGTAGTAAGTGTGCGTCTTGAAAACTTTAGCAAAAAGTATTAACATGAAAGATTAATGTTCTTAGAGTGTGTGCAGAATTCACTGAGAACTGACATAAAATGTTTTTTCACGCAAACATTCAACTTCAAAATGCCATTTTGAGGAGAGAAATTCGATTTTTTTTTTGTCATGAGAAATTAATCTCAAGGTCAGAAAAGATTGCATACAGCTAGTTATATGCAAAGGCTTCACATGCAGGCGAATTGAAACTTCAGTTTACACATTTAAACATTATATGACACTAGAAATCAGAAACTCAAAGAAAACTGTGAAATGAATGTCAAAGGAGACTTTAACACGTTACTGTATTTATTAGTCAGAAATCTTTTATTACCGCCGAGGAAGGATTGGATGACTAAGGAATAGAAGTGCAGCTTCGCCCGAAAGCATTAATGCAGAAACACAGTCTGAGTAGCGGAGTCACAGCAATTAAAGTTTACAAGTGACCTTTTCACAGGACAAAACCAATATATGCAAGTCATCATCTGGACAAGTCAACATCAGTCCACAGAGAAGCGCTCTGAGCGTGCGAAGGTAAACCAAGGCACCACATCTGACGAACATAAGAGTCAAAACAGGAACCAAGTCAAGTAAGTCTGCAGATGGAAGTATTTTGGCTTCATATGGTGAGGAGGTTCAATGTTACAGAAGGACATAGGATTAATTAATATAAAGAAAGTCGAGAGCATTTCAAAACGTACAGTGAGTTACAGGATGAAAACCTTGGCAGAGCCTCGTTGTCTGGTCAACATCGCCGTAAATATTGTGAACAGATTTAAAAACAGGGTGTCCTTGTGTGAGGAAATCCAAGATATTAACCTTTTTTAAATGATAATTTCATGCAAATTCATTCTTTGTTCTCAAACTGTGAAATCTATCTATCTATCTATCTATCTATCTATCTATCTATCTATCTATCTATCTATCTATCTATCTATCTATCTATCTATCTATCTATCTATCTATCTATCTATCTATCTATCTATCTATCATTTAAAATTAGAAATATCTGCAGCCTTTTATTGTAAAAGCAGATTTTAATCTATTTCAGTTTGTCTTCAAAATATTTTCGTATTTTCTTCATGATATGTTTGAGGGCAGCAGAGCGATGTCACACCAAATGTCAGAGGGTTTCGGATTTTCTTTCTTAAACAGCTGTCTGTGTTGACTCTGAATATTTTTGTCTGACATTAAAATGTGTTTGATGATGTGAAACATTTAGGTGTGACAGAAAGAGCAAAAGCAGAATAAATCTTTCATGGCGTAAATAAAATACTGTTTTTTCAAGTCCGTAGTCGTAAATCAGAGGAGACAAGTTTTCCTTTGCAGGAGCACTGACCAAAAGAGAACATCACGCATGAACCAGAAGGAGCAGTGAGGGCTCAGAGGAGTGTTAGGATTTAGAGCGGAGCCGAGTGTCTGCGGCGAGATTTTGGATTTTGCAATCGGGACCGATTAGGAACCATCCATCCATTTTTGCTCGTTCTCTCCAGATCAGGCCCGTCGTTTCTTTGTATCCCTTTAACAGAAAACAGCTGATAACAATCAAACCACGATAAACATTACAGGGAAAGTTTCAAGAAGACTGTCCATGGTAACAACATTGGATGTATTTTTTTTGGACCCCTGGAAAGTTTCATATAATGAACTGAGACTGAAATGTTGGAGTCAGCGGGGATGTAACCCGTCTAACATCAACCGTGAAGACACTAGTGTGCGGTCTTGGGTCAAACTCTCCTTTTCAAGTTTGTAGTAATGATCACATGACCCTCTGCTCATTCCACTGTCACTTTCGGCACTGGGCCAGATTCAATTAACAACAAAAGGCCCGGCCTGTGGCGGTGTGACATACGGCTGGCCCAAGCTTCAAAACACTTAAGTTAGCTCCGGTTTGACAACATCTGAAGCCTGACAGACGACCAGAGGGAAGCCAGAGGTAGGCGGGAAAGACTCGGTAGATCCGAAGCCCTGAGGTTAAGAGCAGCTGGCCCTTCAGGCTTCAGGGACCAGACGGGAGAGGGAATCGGACTTGACAAGGTACGGCCGGAGACGCTGTCGACGGAATCACTCAGAATAGCACAGAGTGCTGAAAGGATGCTGTTTAGGCACGGTGAGGACACCTATTAATCACCATGACACCAGCAGCCGCGGAACAGCGACACGCTGAAACATATGTGAATACCTTAGCATCATAATGCGATGGGCAGAGATGCCTTATGAAGCTATTTATACATCAAAATGACAATGTGATGGAAATGATTGTCTTAAAAGAAAAACGTAGTCACGGCGACACATGACGCCTCCACCGCTAGTAGCCCTGAAGATAAAATGACTTGGGCTCTTCAAAGCTGTCAAAATTTTCCCAATGAGCCGCTGCTGAACTATTCCACTGATCCTTCTTCACATAACAGTGCTTTCAGAATGCATGGTGCAATCTTAAACACACCTAAGCTTTTTCTTACAAGAATGACAAATTAAACTGATTTGATCTGACGACTGGGCGTCAGGAAGTGCAAACTGCACTGGTTAACTGGGTTCTGGTATTGGAACTATACTTTCTAATTATTGCTCCCAGGGCCAATCCTCCAGGCTGCAGAAACAAGTAGTGATAGACTCCAACAGTGCTTGTATAATGTGCTGCAGCAGACAGCTCTAAGCAGCTGGACAGAGAGCAAGCTGACAACCACCATGCAGACTGAGAAAACGGATGGGTGTTTTCTGTGTGCTTTGGTATTGCTGCCCAGTTGTGGAGCTCTAATGCGAGACAATTCTGCCTGTAAACGCAGGTTGGCAATTATCAGGGGTTTTGCTTCGTGTCGCCGTCCAGAGCCTGTAGGACACGGTGATGCCTGACGGCGAGTGTCGCGCTTCTATAACTGCTGACTTAAGTTGTAGATGTCTGTCGTTTTAGATTGTGGGGGCTGTTGGTGTGCTGTGGTGGTGCAGGGGTTAAGCACAGTCCACATATGGAGGTCTCAGTCCTCAACATGGCCGTCGCAGGTTCGATTCCTGGCCTGGCGACATGTGCCGCATGTCTTCCCCCTCTCTCATTACCTACTTTCCTGTCAACTATCAAATAAAGGCAAATAAAGGCCACTAGAGCCGATAAAACCATAAAAAAAAAAAAGATTGTGAGGGCTGAAATGAGACGTAATCCCACAAGATCTTTGACGTTAAAACATCACAAACTTCTCGTCAAAATGTGGTTGATGGCGCGAAATCCACACACCGTCAGAACGTCACTTTGTCTGTTGCGATAATTATGAGCTGCTATTATTATATAGATGAAGGTGGGACCATTAAGCTCGACTCCCTGTTGTATCTATTTTGAGACTCTTACTGTAAAATGAGAAGTTCTGGTGTCTTGTTGTGTTGACAGAATCAGCTAGGAATACCAAGGTACACAGAGATTTTTAAAACCACCAAATGTTCCCCTGTTCCTCTGATTCAGCGGCCTTCTCGTAAAACGCCACAGGAAGAGGTGAAGTTGTCTCAGGCTGTTTGGAGAACAGCTCATCCCTCTGTTATCTGTTTCGTTGCACTTTTAATGCACTTTTAATGGAAGTTTTATTAAAATTTTTCATTAAAAGTGTTAATATTTACTGAATAATGCAAAGTTAGCCATTTTAATGGACTTTTAATGCAACTTTTAACAACTCTGCATTAAAAATGTCAAAATTTAGCGAATGACATTTCATGACAACAGTCATAGTCATTCATGAAGACTCCTTCATGTTCATGACAGATGTTATGTCATGTTTATGACGGTGTCATGTCAATCTCATGCACACCAAATAAAGTGTCATCACATACTTATACTGTTTGTGTGGCAGCGTTGTGGTTATTATTTAGCAAATGACAGAGCGAATTCAAAGTTCTGCAACTCGTTAGCCGTCATCTGTTAATTATGCTAAAATCAGCATCTGATTCACGGTTCTTACAGCGCCTGTGTGAAAACACTAAAAAGAACCACATACCTGCTTATTTTTTTTCTTTTACAAATAGGAACACCAAATATCTAGACATTGTGCAAAAATCTGATTTTGGGTAAAGGAAAGCCGAGTAAATAAAATCGCAGTTTTCATATGATGATTTCATCCACTAAGAAAAAACTAAACCATAAGTCCAGACAGCCAAAGCCACTGCTGAACTTCATTTTGTTTTTGCTTTTTTTGCTTCCCTTTTAAGTCATTCAGGTGTGGCCTTGCTGGGCTTTGGGTCGTTGTCTTCATGCAGAAGTGACTGGGCTTACTGGCACTATCTGATTCAACCCGCAGTGCTTTAGATATTGTTCTGGTTTAATCATTGATGTGTTTTTGGATCATTTTTGGTTACAGTACCGTGTGCATGTAAACGTAGCCGGTGTTGAGTCTGCCACTGATTTTGCCCTTTTCTGTGCTCTGGATGGGAGGAACAGGGGGGGTTTAGCTGAGGCTCTGCCAGCCTCAGGCAGCCCACATTTACATTTAAAAGAAAGTGCAGAAGGGTCCCTGTAGGAGTCATCCTGCCAAATGTACTTCAATAGCTGAAGATGGTTGCGATTTCTATTTGATGAAAGTGACACAGACCGAACTGTTTTAATCATAAAAGCTCGACATTGTTTGCCAAATACCTGCCTTCACAACCCAACACCCAAACAAAATCATATCATTTATGATAGCACAAATGCAGTGACACAGATATAACATATTTCCCTTACTCTTTGAAACATGTTACCAGTTTTACCTGATCTTAGATAATATTTGCTACTCTTGATACGTGCTGATTTTTTTTATTCGTCATATGGATAGCATTAGAAGTTCTAGTTTTACTCAGTTGTTTGTTTTTGTTAGAGGAAGTGCACATAAAATAATTTTACTGCAATCTGACACTGGCACAGATGACAAACTTGATCTGATTTTCATTGAAATAATCCAACCCTTGTCATCCTGTTCTGTTTATGGAGGGTTTGGAGCGACGGGAGAGGAATGGAGGGATTGACACCTTTTAATAAATCAATTCTGATTCATTCTTCCCCATTAAATCAGTCTGACATCGATAGTTTTATTAAACTGGATGATTGTTTTTTTTTTAATCTGACTGTGTTTCTGACAGATTCCCATTTTAATTATAAATTACATTGTGTATTATTTTGTGAAGGTTTTATAATATATCTTATTTCCATTAGTTGCGGTTTCATCCTTCTCCATTTCAGTCGACTGTTATAAATTAGGAGAGATTATTGGTCAAGTTCAACTGACTTTAAACAACATCCTGTTAGTTACAAATAACCGCTGCTGGGTCTTTTGCATGTTAATCTTGATTAAATATATACAGATAAAACAATGCAACATTTACTGAATATGGATCACATTTAATCGCACCTTTCTCAGTTCACTAATGAAAATATTTTGGCTCAAAATAAATCTAAAGTGTGTTTCCTAACTGAATCTGGATCAGCTCCAGAGGCAAAATAAGTAAGTTTACGTGTGACGTGACTGTTTCATCTTATTTAAATTATAAGATGTGTTGCTGTGTCAAACAGGACTGTTCAAAATGTGTAAGTGATGCAATCTTTATTGAAAATATGTTTTAGTAACTAAAGGAATAACAACAGAACACAACAAAATCACTGTCTCCATTGTTCACATCTCAAACTTTCTATGACACTGTGACGACTTTTTACTATCTCTGCTGAACGGAGGTCCATCGACTCCACGGACACTTGCTGCTTATCGTCACAATCCCTAGTGGGTTTCGATTTTCAGTTGTTTTTGTGTTCTTTATTGTCACTTAGGAGATTTTACCATATTTAGTTAATTATTATTTTTACTTAGAAGGTGTTGCCATACACATTCTGCCATTTAGCTTCTTAGTTTATTCTTGTGTTTTTTTCCCCATTTGTTGTCTTTATATATCTTAGACTCTTTGTCAGGCATTTTCTCTTTTGTTTGTAGATCTTCTGCGTTCCTTCTCTTTATTTTTCATCTTCCGTAGGTCTGCCTGTTTTGTAATTAACCACCTGCAACTTGTCAACAATCACCGCTTCAGTATTTAAGCCTCTCTCTGTTCCTGTAACCCCTCCTGCAGCATCATTCATTTCTCAGTCCTCCTACCATGCTTCACAAAATGATCTTGCTGTATTTTTGCTGTAAGATCCTTTTATTTTATCAAACTATTCTGTTTTCAACCACTGCCAGGCGTCTCTGTGCATTTTGACACTTACAGACCAAAAACAGGAAAAAAAAAAACCTCATCCTTTCATTTAAAACCTGTAAATGAAGTATTCCACTATTTGCACTTGGAGGTTCATGATTTAGAAACAACTCTCATAGAGTGTTGTTTAAAGCAAAAACACTGAAACAATCGCTCCACTGAACAGTGCATGTAAGGTTTAAAATAAATGCCAAAGGTTCAGCAGGACAAAAGGTTACTGCTCCGTGAAAAGCTGAAGAGAATGGCAATTTAGGATGCATAATGTAAGCTGATAAGATCAGAAGTGGCACTGTGCGTGTGTATGTGGTGGCCTTGTGCACAGAACTTGACTACTTGTGAGCAAGGAAAAAAAAAAAAAAAATCAAATTTGTGGCTTCAGCGATGCTTGAGAACAGCCCCTGAAACGCTACTGTTCTTATGCTCCTTCACCTGGAACAGCAATAAAACGAGTCAGCAAAACGAAGCTCTGACACACACGTGTGCAAACATACACAAAGAAGTTGATTTAGGTGTGCACTTGCATACACGCGCCACGCTATACCTACGCACTGCCACACAAGCATGAGGGTCCTAATCACTGATCCGAGACGAGAGTTTCTAAATGTCATAAGAACACACTTCCTAATTAAGATATAACGCAGCACTCAGTGTCCCCAGCTGTCGCATTCTTCTCTGATATATTATGCATGCTACGCATGTTTACATGTACACAAACTCTGGTGATTCACAAAAGCTGCGCCGAGTCAAGTGTTTTGTCATTCACCGTGACGTCAGGAAGTCACACAAATATTTTATTAGCCTCCAAAAGCGTTCCAAGCTTTAAAGTGTTTAGGAGAAAAATCTGATTTATTTGTTTCCCATTACGTAACGTCATTTTTCCGTGATAAACAGATTGCATCTCGGAGGAATTTTGGACTATTTTAAAATGGGAAACTGTTTTGTGTGTTTACTTTAATGTTCCAGTTTCCAGTATTTCTCACAGCATAAACAAAATAGTCGCCCTGCCGATGCAAGAGCTAATTCTGAAACTGTAAATAATGTGAAGCAGCACACTAATGGGAAAAGATAAGTATATATTTACAAGTGGCAAAGATAATTCTAGAATGATTGTAAAACGGTATCTTACTGTGATGGCCGAACCATCGTTAGTGGAAAATATAGGTATTCGTCACATATTGCAGCTGCTGGAGCCACAGTACGTCCTTCCTTCATGACATTATCAAGGCGACACAAGGCTACAGTCCTGCTCACCATTATTGGCACCCATGAAGTTTAAGTACATATAATCGAATATTTACTGAAGGAAATTCATCAAGTGAAACAACATTTTACTGCTGATAGCTTGTGCTTGATGCAAAACAGCAAATGATAAAAAAAACATTTAAAAAGATAAACATTATGAGGAAAACAAAGAAAAAACATCATTTTTACCAAGCCAATGGTATTGGCACCCTTTGCTGCAAATCAATATGAAAACCCAATTTGGCTCACCTGTTGCAAATCATACATAAAGATCACTTGTGATGGACTGCCTCCACACATGTGACATGAATTAACCAATGAATAATCATGCTGGTGCTTTAAAAGCCACATGTTAGTCCATCTCCACATGTGGCAATGGTAAAGACAAAGGAGCTGTCTGAGGACATAAGAAATGCTATTATTTTCAAACACAAGTCCTCCAAAGGATATAAAGCCATCTCCAAAGACCTTGGTATCCCTGTTTCAATGGTGCGTAATGTTATTAATAAGTTTTCCAGGCATGGAACGGTCAAGAACCTCCCTGGCCGTGGGGGGAAGATAAAAATTGATGACAGAAGTCTTCGACGGTTGGTGCGAATGGTGGAAAAAACACCACGTCTAACATCTAAAGACCTAAAGACCAGCCTGGAGCAGTCTGGTGTGATTGTTTCAACAAGTACCATACGCCACACACTAAACAAAGCGGGGCTTTATGGGCGGAGGCCAAGGAAGACCCCATTGCTGAAGAAAAGACATAAAAAAGAACGTTTGATCTTCGCAAAAGAGAACCTGGACAAACCTCAATCCTTCTGGGACAACGTTTTATAGACAGATGAAACAAAAGTGGAGCTTTTTGGTAAATCACACAAACAATATGTTTACAGACGGCGCAATGAAGCCTTTAAAGAAAAGAACACCATTCCAACAGTTAAGCATGGTGGAGGATCCATAATGCTGTGGGGCTGCTTTGCGACATCTGGTACTGGAGGCCTTGACCGTATCGCAGGCATCATGAAATCAGAAGATTATCAAGCAATTCTAGAGCGAAATGTCTTGCCCAGTGTAAGGAAACTTGGTTTGCGGCGAAGATCCTGGGTCCTCCAGCAAGACAACGACCCAAAGCACACCTCCAAAAGCACACAGGCCTGGTTGAAAGGGAAAAAATGGACTGTTTTAAAATGGCCAGCAACGAGTCCTGATCTCAATCCAATTGAAAATCTTTGGGTGGAGCTGAAATCTGCCATTGGAGAAAGGAACCCTGCAAATGTACAAGAGCTTGAGCATATTGCAAAAGAAATGTGGGAGAAAATGCCACCTGAGAAGTGTAAGAAGCTTTTAGATGAATATAAGAAACATTTGGAGGCCGTCATTGGTGCCAAAGGCTGTGCAACCAAATATTAAAGAGGGGGGTCAATATTAGTGCACATGCTGGTTTTCTGTTTTGTCCTTTGGAATTAAAATATTTATGTTGAAATGGTAATTGTCTTTGTTAGATTACTTTGGACCTCAAATTGAAAGATCCTGCTGATATAAGTTTTGAACATTTCCATTTATTTCTGAAGATATTCACTCAGCTACACAAATCATGAAGGGGTGCCAATAATGGTGAGCAGGACTGTACGTATTGCTTTATTAAAAAAAAGAAGGTAGCTTTTCACCGCAGAGCCTGTTGTCTGTTGGCTTGACAATTGAAATTTAGGCTTTGGAGAATTTCCAAATGTCTCTACGTAAGCTATGATTCCATACCGATCAAACGTGTGCTGTGGTGCATCCCCACTAGTTTAGAGTCAACAGGCAAGGAAGAAAATGCTGAACAAATAGAAATTGTAAATTGTTCTTATGCTATGAAATGGACAGTGAAAACTACAGGTACAGGTATCAGACCCTATTCAAGATTGTGTCTCTCTGTGTGTGTGTGTTTGGAAAACTGATGAGTCTAACATAAAAAAAGGTAATTTGATGATAACACTGGTAAAATGCAAATATTTTCTTTTTTTTTTTTAAATAGAAACATAAAAATAATTGGATTGTCGGTCTAAACGTGATTCAAGATCATCTGAAATTCGCGTGGCTCCTCAGAGCCGGACTGTTTGTGAATGTAACTTTGATCTTATTTAATGCTGTTAGTGTGCATGTGATTAACAGGTTATTAAATAATTGACCAGGCGCCGACCTTTTCCACCACGAGTGTGTGGCTTTCGTGACCCTGGCACGTTGTTGTTTCTAAATACTTGACTTTTCTCATTGTTCACTTCGTTCACGTTATTACTTCATAAATTATGCATTCCTTAATAACCGTAATAACAATTAACAGCTTGCTTAGGTATGGTGTTGTACGCCATTAAGCATAATAATTGCTGTCTAATGAATCTCCAATCTAATTATTTCCAAATTATCACTAATGAAATGACTACTCAGGCAATACCACTCCATGCCGTATTATGAAAAATTAATTTGGAATAGAATTATATGTATAGAATCTCTGTGTGTCTAATCTCATTATCTATATGACTTTATCATCTCATCATTCAGATATTAATAGAAAATGTTGAAAGTACAAAACAAAAACAAACAGAAGCCCAGTTTGACAATAAAAAGGTGAGTATATTAAGTCAGTGAGTACGAAGAGTGAGTAATGGTGTGCCACATAGACTCACAGGGTCCGACAGTCTTTTGCTGCTGATGTGCTCCTCTGCAAGGCACTAAGCCTCAAGTCTCCTAGCGCTTTGAGTGGTCAGAATGGCTGGAAAAGTGCTATATAAGTTGAGTCCGTTCACCGTTTACAGCCCTTTGTCATTCTTGCTGAATCATAAGCAGCCTGAGCTTCAAACAGAGAGCTTTTAAATTTTTTCACAAGGTGCCAGTTTGTTGGGTACATAGCTACTGCTATTTAGTTTTTTTTCCCCCTGAGTTTCTCCTCCTCCCTGGATGAATTGGGACATAAATCTTAACTTTACGATCCCAAATTTGTGCCGAATAGTTTCCCGTCCTTGGTGACAGAAATAAATCCAACTGTTGTGAGCAAGAGGCGTGAACATAATTGGACAGGAAATCCAAAAAAGACGATAAATGCCCCTTTTTAATAGACGCATGCATTAAATTTGGGCAGACACTGACAGAAGCAAATGAAAAGGAAGACACGCACAAGTCTGATTTATCTAAGCTGGGGATAAACTTTTATTTTTCAGAGGGAGAGGTGGCCATTAGACAGGATTTTCTTTCCAAACCTGCTACCAAGGAGCAACCTCAGTGGTCAGAGCTGATTTCAGAGCACAAAAAAAAAAAAAAAAAAAATCCAACAGAAAACGCAGATGATCACAGCATGAAGCACAATCTTTCTTCTGAAGGAGCCCGGTAACATTTTCCTGACCCTCTGATTAGCCACTCTACAATCAAAGCAAATTACTCAGAGCCTGAATGTACTGTAATCATGGACACGCTCAAAAGCCAAAATCACACTGCAGATAACAATGAAAAGTCCATTTCGAATGGAAAGAGGGGGAAAAAACATACATGAAATGTTTCAAATGGTACTTAATATTAATGTTATACTTGCCATTAGTCTAATTTTATAAGTGAACCTGAACGCAAAGGTTGAAAGCTGCTATACCGTGACAAGGTCTGCAGAGTTAAAGGTGGCATTAATAAGAAATCCAGGAATATGTTTGTGAAAAGCAAATAGATGAAGAGCAGGAGGACATTAGAGCAAAAATAATATTTACTTTGCCTGCAAAATACAGAAAAAGAGAGACACAATGAGACGGTGAGAAAGGTGACA
Organism: Poecilia mexicana; assembly: GCF_051168715.1. Taxonomy (NCBI): domain Eukaryota; kingdom Metazoa; phylum Chordata; class Actinopteri; order Cyprinodontiformes; family Poeciliidae; genus Poecilia; species Poecilia mexicana. The sequence continues at coordinate 24,348,571 of NW_028263378.1, read as the reverse complement.
AATGTAGCTAAAAAATAATAGGAAGACATGTAAGGGGAAATAATGCCATTGCAGGACAAAGCAAACAAATTCATATAGAAATCTTCATGTTGTTCTTCAAATCATTCATACATATGACAGATTTAGATTTATTATTAAGTATTTCCATTCAATCAAGATTTTTTTTTTCTGATAGTAAATTAAACAAACCTCTCTCAAAAAATGTCTCTAGTTAGAAAAGAAAATATTTATGTCTCCATTTAACTTTTTTTTTAAAATACCAACTCAAAACTGATTTATACCTGTTGAAACCTTAAAATATTTATTGGCATTTCCCTAATCACAACCTTTTAATAGTTGCCAAGTAGCTTTTTGCTTGTTTCCACATTAATTTTGATGATATATTTGAAGCGATGAGCTCCAAGTCTTAGAGGTTGGAAAAATAAAGTTTTGGGCTGAGCTGTGTGTATAGAGCTTTAAACAAAAGTTTAGATTACATCATTTAAAGTAAAATCTTAATGTTTCCTTCAGCTGCTCATAGGGACACTTTGAACATAAACTGGAAAAAAAAACGTTACAGCGTATTTTCTTTTTTTTTTGTGAGTTTGAGTTGACGCAAACGAAAAGTTTTTGGCAGTCTATGAGGGCTCGATCCATCCTTAGACGGAGAATTCATCTGTACGGAAGCGCAAGACAATAGCTTGTCAATATGACATCCAAAACGGCATCAATTTCATATTTGATAAAAAATTTAATACCAGGCTACCTCAAAATGAGTTGGTTTGCACCGAGAATGTAGGCGTTTGCAAATACAGGCATGCAGGCTCAAACTGATCCGTGTGCGCGTGAGATTCCTGTATTTCTAATATGTCAAAGCTTTTCCTACATGAGGGCTACAATAAATGGCTGGTGATAGAATCAAGGCAGCCGGAGCATCGCTCATGTTGCTATAATTTCCACCAAGATACTAAACCAATACTTTTGATTTATGGCACGTCAAGTGACATTTATTTATATCTCTCTGAGCTGACAAACCTGAAATAGAGAGTATACTGAACAAGGCTGTTAAAAGCAACTTCTCTGTTTTAAAGGTTGTCATGGGGATGTGGAAGAAATAACACAGATTTTGGTAACAGTCTTTGAAAGTGCAATGCAGGCAGCATAAATCATCACACGGATCTCGGTTTTGGCACCCAGATACTTCTTGAGTCCAATCTATACTGTCATGCTCCAAAGCAATTTCCTTCCCTCAGCAGACACCCATTCTGAGAAGCTCATGATCCTTTTTGTAAACTCATACCAAACGATATGAAGTTAACCCTGAGGTACCCGCAATGATTTAACATAACTTTGCAGAGCAAATGTCATCTTGTCATGGTATAGCCAAAAAAGTTCAATAATTTTTATTGGGATTTTATGTGACAGACCGACACAAAAATAGTGAAAACTTGTGAAATAGTAGGAAAAATAATGCTACTATTTAACCTTTTCACCCATTTACCGATTATCTTGAACCCCTAAATAAATCAGAGCAACCAAAGCCACCTAAGTAGTACAGAGATTTAATGAAGGAACAGCATGATTAAGGCCAATGAACACAACCTAAAGATGACCAATGAAGGTGTGCCGCACTTTGCTGCAGGGTTTTCTAAAGCAATATCACAAACGTTAAGCATCCCATGGAGGGGTTTTCCAGCTGGAAGCCTAACAAGACATGGCCGCCAACATAAACCGATGTTTGTGAAGGAGAACATTGATCAGAGGACTGTGGAGACTCAGGAGGAGTTCGAACTTATTAGAATCTTTAGAAACCATGTAGAGGACAGAACAAGCAAGTTGTGGTCAAATGCAAAACACTGCACACGACCCTGAACGCAACACTCAGAGAAACAAGGTGGTGAAAGCACCACCACCATATTTGCTGTCAACTCTAACCAAACAGATGGCCAGAGTTGATGGCAAAGTGTATGGTGAAATCCTGCTAAAGCTGCTGTTCACATTTAAGCGGGACGGCTCTAAACGGACAGCTAAAGCTAAAACTGAATAGTTCAAATCAAAGGATATTAGAACGGTCATGTTAAATAAGCCTGAGCTCTTTTGCAATGAAGAAATGGGCAAAATGTGTCTGTCTCTTAATGTCAGGCAGGTAAAAACTTATCCCAAAAGACTTGTAGCTGAAATCTCTGAATATGACGACTCCACAAAGTAGCCGTGGAGGCTATATACAAACACAAGCCAACTTCACAGGGTATGAACAGACACACAAGAAACCAAACATGGCAGTCAGACCCCCTTAGCAGAAATGTGTGAGGACCAAACTAAATATCAGAGTTATGATCTTGTTACCCTGGAGACATGACTTTTAACTCCAACAACATCCAAGTTTATATTTTTATTTGAATTGAAATATAAATGTTAGTCTGAGCTGACCCAAAAATATCACTTAACTTTTCTGACTAACTGAACACTGTAAGCATAAAAAACATTTCTCCACAAATATATTTGTATTCAAAGATGTCTTGTATGAGTTTGGTTTCAATTCCAACATGCCAAATGTTTGAGAGTAATTGTCCAACATGCAATTCATCAGATATCAGCAAAGATCCATCAAAATAATAGTAAAAAAACAATAGAGCCAAGTAAGACTTTTCTTTTGGACACACGTTGTGTACCATACACATTTAATCAAGAGCTTTAGACGCCCAAGTCTTCAAAGTGCTTCAGTTTTAACGTGAATTTCTGCTTTTGAAGAATGGTTCCTCACAAACATGACGGCTTCTTTAGATGATCAAATAATCTTCCATCATCATGGTTGTGAGGGCTTAAATTGGGATTTCCTCATGAAGTATCCTGATGTTTTACACTAGAGATTACTAATCGTGATCTGCAATGTCGCTAGACTTAGAGGAGATTTGGTATGTTTATAATACATCATGACTTCCCAGCTTGCTTATTTTTATCCTCCTTGTGTAAGCTATCTTAAAAAAAAGAAAAAAAAAAAAGAAGAAGCTTCTAATACATGGATTTAAAAGTCAGTCCACAGGCCAGTTCTCAGCTATCCTTAGAGGCATTTTATATTATTCTGTTTTGTTCTTACTAGTGGGAAAGAAATACTTCAGTAAATGTAATTTCCATTGAAGTTATTCTCTGGAGGCAAATAATAAAAAAAGGACTAGGCTGTTACATTTCAAATAACCTACAGTGTCTAAATTAAAACCCCACTTTTAATGAGCATGAGAATCATCTTAATTTAATCATTTATACTTTACCCGTTTCTAAGATGCACACAGACAAAAGGCCTGAGTGCTATTAATTATACGATTATAATGAAGTGTGGATGCAAACAGACGGTTTCTAGCTTGTGTGGATCAAAGCTTGCAGATGGATCAAATTTCTGATTATTCTTACAGCGCTCTGGAAAAACCATCAACTCCTACGCATACTTGATCACTGCTTCCCCCCACCCTCCCAGTCTCATCTGGACTGTGTTGAGTGGAAACGTAACACGCCAGACTAAACAGAAAATGCCGTAACGCCATCTGAGACCGAATCTGAACAGTTCGCCAAACTTTTTCATATATTGGCCCCTGTCGCATACAATCCCAAATAATAAAAAAACGCAATTAAGTTTGTGGTTGACAGAATGAGGAAACAGGTTAAGGAGGCAAGAGGCAGCGTAGATCATTTATTTTTAAATACTATTTAGCGTCTTGGCCGGCGCGTATCAGAGTGAGTGCATCCATTTTTAATAGTGCAGTAATATAGTGGTGCAAGAAAACTTTGTCTTCATATTTCCAGGCTGGCGGGCGGGATCATTTCGCATTAGCAGGAGAGAAAATATAGAGGCAGGAACTCCAAATCTAAAAAGACAGAGGAGACATGGGAGCAGAACTCTCCTTCATTACATTTGGATATTGCTCCTTATCGCCTCGAGGAGAGCGGGACGCAGTCGGCGTGTTAGCCCAGGCTCTCGCAGTGGCGTATCAATTCCCAGACAACAAAATCTCATCCCGGAGTTAATGAAATGCGCCATTCCACCAATGTCTAATCAAAACCAAATGCTTTTCCGCTGCGCATCATCATTAGAGTCCATCAGCTTGGAGTAGGCTCCACGGTGTAATGGATCCCTAATGACGGCGGTTATCATCACTGGTGAACTCAGACCTTTTTGCATCCGACATCAGTTATTAGTCAGCTGCACTCCATATCTGTCTCATTCATAGGAAAGCTGTCTAAATAGCAAATTGCAATGTAATAAATTGCTCCTTGTCTCAATAGTTTCACTAAATTTTCCTCCCATCAGAGCGCACATCTCAAGGCTCTGAGGGAGTGGGGGGAGGGAAGCGTCCAGCAAGGCTGCTGAAAGCTCAGCCGCACACGCACGCACACACACACACACTAGGGGGCAGCAGATACTGAGCCCTAAGGCGCGGATGCATCGGCTGTCCCGCTCCCCGCCCGCCCTCCGAAGGCTGCCCCTGGATGATTTGTGGGTGACATCATGTGACCGTCCGGGCTTGCTTCAGCACCTGCAGGTGCCGCGACACTGCTGGTGCCTGTCCTCCTCGGCGAAGTCCTTAAAGACTCAGATATCCCAGGTCCTTTCAGCTCCACCGCTGTTGGCATGGCAACAGAACCTGGACAGCACACAAGAGTCATTGAACAGAGAGGCCTTGAGTATCAGATCGCAACCCGGGATTTATCTGCCCCTCTGCACCCCCACCCAGAGCTTGAGGGATGTGCAAGGTTAAGCTCCAGCTCAAAGCACGGTGTCACAGAGGGGGGTCACAGAAAGGATCAGATTTGTATTACAGTGTTTATTTTTCGCAAACAGGTCAATGACGAATAAGTGGAGCCGAGCCAGATGTCAAATTCGCAGTGGCAACAGGCCGGGCTCGTATCTAGCAGGAGGAAGGAAAGATAAAAAATAAAAAAAAGGAAGAAAAGAAAAGAAAATAACTGGCATTCCTCTTAGCTAATGCATGTGCAACAATTATACACATGTGCACTTTGGTAAGAAATTGCTCATGGATTTAAATATACAAAGTTGCAACCCCCGTTGTTTCAGAACCACAGGCATAATGTGTAAACAGAGCAGCTTTGTTTGGGATAATTACAGTGTTGGTGAGGAAGTGATGCGGAGGCTGTGTGGGCATGATTGCCTTGTACCTCGGTGTTGAAGTAAGGATGCGCGGATCAGAGAGGTGAAAAGCTCTGACGGGCGAGTCGACTCCTGCACACTCATTGTCTTCCTTAAGTTCATAACAGATATATTGTGTCACTTGGAGGCTGATGGAAGATCGTCTCAAACCCATCGACTGGCCAAACGTTGCCATTAACGACCAATTTCCTTTTGGTATACGTTTATTTTTTCACACACCTGTTCTGACATAAATTCAAGATAAAATCCCAGAGGTGGGAGTCCTAACTACTGTACTTAGTGCAATCTACTAAAACAAGTGCTTATGCAAATGTTACTTTCTTTACTCCTTTAAAATGCAAATCAGTTTCGCATTTATTAAACTTCTGAGAAACCATCAAAACCATAAACGCCTCAAAATGTGACGGATTATCCCACTGTAAGGCTTACATGGTTTACTTCTTTTATTTTTCACAAATCAATTCAAGTAAATGAACCCTCTGCTGAAATTTCAGCTTCCTGTTTTTGAGGGGTTTTCTCCATCAACTGCACAACATTATCAGCTGAAATTTTACCCACTCTTATTTTGCAAAAACAACTCAAACTCTCTGAAAATGAGTGGAATCCACCTGTGAAAAGCAACTTTAAAGTCTTGTACCAGATTTAGGTCTGAACTATTCACAGTTTATTAGTTTATTAAAATAAGTCATTGTACTGTAGCTCTGACTAAATGTTTAGGGTTCCTGAAATGCATATTTTCAGTCATTTTGACAATCGCATCTGTTCCTGCTGAAATAACGCACAACCCCTACAGCTTGATGCTGCCATTACGGTGCTTATGATATCAATAAGACGGTGTAATCAGATGTCATACTTTTGAATTTGTAAATACATAAACCGAAACTAAATCCTAAAATAACCAAACACACACGCTATCTAAATTCAGTACAGCAAAGTCGGTCTTCAAATGAAGGAGGAACAAAGTAAATGCTGGATCATATTGAGGTATTTCAGAGCATAAATTAAGATGACACAGCCACCAGATCTCAGTCCATTCATCAATGTATTAATATTTAATAAATAGCACAATTTTAATGTTATCTGTTCAGATCACGGCTTACCTGTTAGGTAATTTAAAATGTAATAGTTTTTGGTGAAATTTTTCAACTCACACTTAGGTACTACTTTGTCTTGATCAATAATAATAATAATAATAATAATAATAATAATAATAATAATAATAATAATAATAAAAACTTAATTCATGATTGTCAAGGGGAGTAAAGTCTTTGTTACTCGTTACTCCTATACTACAATTGCACACAGGCTGTTGCAGTGACTGGGTGTCCTAAAATGTTACCAAGTTTGAAAAAGGAAAATGCACTTGTTCATAAATGCACATGGCGGGGGGGCTGCAGCAGCAACGTTTTGCATTGATCAGCAGTTGCAGAGTGTGATGTGAGCAGCCTTGTTGGCAGAAGAGGCATCATGAAGCATTTTGCAAAAGGAAAAACTGCCTCCACTCACCCAGGGGTGCGTGAGCAGAAATGAGACATTGATCCATAATTGGAAGCGCTCAGTCATGAAATCTAAAGACTAATTAAAGAAAGAGAGCTTTAATGGCATCCATTTACATATTTGGCGCAGTGATTCAAAGCCGCTCGCTGACGTGCAGCCTGAGAGAGACGGGACGGGGAGGGGGCCGACCCAGAGGTTCTGGAGAGCAGAGGTAGATCACAGAAAGATGGACTAAACAACTACGATCTATAGAAAGTATTTTCTTCTTTTCTCATGAAAAAAAAAAGAAGCTTTTTCTTGGACGCCTTCCCAAAGCTGCGCATGTCAAAGACGGAAACAGATGCTTCACAGTTGGCTAAAATCTAACCGTGAATCACTGCAGCAGCAACATGTGTCTGCCGGAGTGCGAGAAGGTTCGTCTGCCCTCGTGCTTGGAGGCTCGAGGAGGAAAAGGTGACACCTACAAAGAGTGGCATCTCATCTGGAGGCGTGTGGACATGTCTGCCGGTCCTGTTGTGCTGAACCGCTCAGGGCTAATCTTCGACACCCCCAGAGGCCCGCCGAGGAGCCCGCACCCGTCTGATTACATGTCAAGGCCGGTGAGTCTGGCTAAACTGGCACGAAGCTGATGGGGGAGGAGAACGTCCCGCGGCATCCGACTTTTTTCTTTCCCTCCTGTTATCGAGCAGACAAGAGTTCTTCTTTCCGCCTGTTAAGACTCGGCGGCGATAACGAAGGACGGCAAACGATTGCTTGTCAGTGTTTGCACGCACAAATGCGGTGCTGCAGATGAGAGGATGCGACGCGCACCTCTTCTGTTTGCCTTCAGGTTGATTCAATCTGTTTCTGACTGAAAGCGGGGGCCGCCTATTCCCGATAAGATCCTCGACACCCCCTTTTCTTTGTTCGTTGTAGAGTGCCCTCCCCTCCTTCCACTTCTTGTAATTTCTTCACCTCAAACGCTGCCACTGCACATCCCTCAACGGCCCTGGGCCTCTTTAAATAGGATGACTGGACTAGTTCTGTTTAATCATGTAAAAAAAAAAAAAAATGAAACAGTCCTGCAGCTGTGGCAGGTATTTCTTTAAGTGGAAAAGGCTGCAGGATGAAAGTCAATCATCTTAAAGACCATCCAAACTCAGGTTAATTGGAACCAAATTCATGCCAGGTTTTCTTTTGCCTATTCAGATTGATAATTTGACGGGATGAGAGGCTTGAATGGAAATATTGAATCCAGGCGGATCTTGTTGTGTCAGCCCTGCTGTTTGTTGTCAAAGATGCTGAGCTGAATGCGCCACACCGCAATTCAATCCAAACTCAGCACTCATTCAATAGATTCTCTAAAGATGTAATTACAGTTGTAGGAGGGAAAACATCCGCCACGTTTTGTCGCAGAGCCTACAGACAATTGCATGTTTACATCTCAGCCCACCCTCTCTTCCCCTGGCTGAAAGCTACATGCTGCGACAGCCACAATTTTGATCTTCACCCCACGTCTGAATTCACCTAACCTGTGTCCCTCTTCTCCAGAAACGCCTGGGAACTTTTATTTACCATTTCGAGAGCGTGGCAAATAAATCTTAAAATGTGTTCATTTGTTCCCCCCGTTATGCTTCACAGAGGCTCTCGCGACAAAACAAAATGTACCGATTCACAGGAAGGAGGGACACGCTTGCGGAGGGGAGATGCCTTCTCAGACTCTGGCTACTGTCAATGTTTCCTGTCACGGTGCTTTTCTCGTCGTTTTTAAAAATGCAGCACAGGAATAGGACGTCGAAAGGCTGTTAAAAATAGGAATGCGATCACTAATATATGAACACAGTAAGAACTACAGCGTAGTAAAACTTGTCTAGTCATTCCTTACCAAATGAAGGATTTATGAAGTTGCAAGTTTAGGTTAAAGCTTCTGTCTCAGCCTCGTCTTTCTTTACAGATAACAGTTTGAACGAGCCAACGACCAGATGATACGTGAACTTCTTCCACAGGATGAAATAAGACATAGCAAAACGGTAAAATGATGCTAATGTCAGTTACTTGTGTTAATTAGTTTTAACCACAGAACAAGTTTGTTCAGCTACGATAACGTCAGCCTTTTATGTGCTAAGAAGTTAGCACAAGCTAGCGCTAGCTAAGTCAGTATCCACACGTAAAGAAGTGATCATAAACTCAGTTTTATATGATAAGGGTGAATTTAAACGTAAGCCGTTTGTCAATAAATATCAAACAAAGTTGTGAGAATAAAAGATACATGGCCTACAACTCCCAGCTTCCTCATGAGCTGTCTACTTTAGATAAGTGTCCAGAAATCCCTCCCTGACTGTCCAAATGCATTTAACACATTCCATAAAATCAAAATTGATGTAGACGATCCTCAAAATGGATCGTGACGGTGTGGTTGGTCTCATTCCCTTATACACATCACTTTATTGAGTGTGCTAAAATGCCAACAGAACAGTTATCCAGACACATGGCCCCCGTAAATCCTCCCTTTATTTTCCACATGGTTTCGCACAGACGATTACAGCGACTGAACTTGTTGGAATTGTAACATCTTAATGCACAATTTGACATATTTCTTTTCAAGTCATTTCCCTTTGGTAGTTACTGTCATTGGTTTTTCTTGTCTGAATATGAGCCAGTATTGTAGGTCAGTCCCATGACACGGGGGTCTGTAATCTTTACAAAACCAAATAGCCATTTTTGACCTCGGTCCAGTGAAATAAAACTCGTTTAGCATCACAAATGTTACTTAACTTAAAATATTTTAATGAATATCTACTATAGGATATGGACATTTTAAACAAAAATATCTCATTTTATTGTTTTTAGTTTTAAAAAAACAACAACAAAAAAAACATTTTACAAAAAGATTAACACATGGTCTTCTATGGAATGTGGAAGAAAAGAAAAGCACTTATCTTTCAATGTAACGATTAGAAAAACAAAATGCTAACCCAGACTGTATTGTTGTTTTTTTAGCCCAGAAGTCTTAAGAGAATAAAAAAGTATAACTACTTAATTTTTCCGTCAATATGTTGCAAAAAGCAAGATTTTCTCCTCATTATAACTTCTTTTCTCCGATAGTATTAATTAGCTCCAACAAGTTTTGTTTGTTCTCTGTTGCTGTCTAGTTTATAACATAACCACACATAGGAAGAGGGGAGCTGTTTTTTTTTCTTTCATTAAAATAGTCTTCTGGCTATAACATTAAACTTAAAAAAAACATACACCACAATTCTCCTGTGGATTATCACTTTAAAATATTCCTTAAACTATTTATAAAATGCTGCTTTTAACAAAGCCATATTGCTGCTGCCTAGCAAAACAAAACAAAACCCAGAAAAAATGATCCAGAAGTTGCCGCAGCTAATTAAATGCACATGACGGTGTGGTTGGTCTCCTAAAGCGTCTCGACAGCGTCGGAATGAAAGGAAGCAGGGAAATCTGCGTGTTGGAGATGTGTTTAAGGTTTGCATGTTATATAACATGTTTTAAAACCATCTTAAATTACATAAATACAGGAAATAACACAGTTAATGCAAAAACTCCAAATACATGTTGCGCTGATCTGATCCTCGGGGGGGAGATTAACAGAGCAGCATACTTACCATTAAACCTTTTTAAATCTGACACACATGAACTCTCCGGGACACATGTAAACCACAATCTGTCTCTCTCCGGCATATCCGCTTCCACCCAGATGGCACCGTTGCTGGCTGAGATATGGGCGAAATCAGATAAGCTTTCATGCAACCCGACCTCTCGCTTCATGTAGCTAAAATAACCTCCAGGTTAATATGAAAGCCAGTACGTATACTGCCGACTGCCTGCTTTCTGTAAACTTCACGGTGGCTCGGTGCGGATGGACAAGAGCACAGATCGGCTCCTCTCGACTGGAAGTTATTACTGCCTGGACGGCAAACTGGGAAGCGAGCGCACTTTTTCAGTCCGAACAGTTCGATGTAATCTGGAGTGACTACTGTAATCAGATGGCTGTCGGAGCTGGAGAAAATGCCACATCTCTTTTCACGTGCTGATAACGAGAACCAAATCACATTGCCTTCACTTCGCACAATCTGGTTGTTCCTTTCTCATCAGCTTTACATCCCCGTCCTCCAACAGGAACCCCTCATTTCACCCAGTCCTGGTTAAAGTGTTAATATCCTTAAAACACTAGATGTGGTGCATGTAAGGATATTGGAATTGATCTCATGTTACTCCTACTAATATTAGATGAATAAAAAAAAAAACAACTAATACATTAAAGCTGTGTAGACAGCAGTAGCGTGTTGGTAAATAGCGCCAATGAGACTCCACTGAGAGCATTTTACCACTAAACGGAGCCCACTGGGAATTGGGCTGATTCATTATTAAGAGTGTTAGCATTAAGACTGTCAAGTTAACATCCCTGTTTGCCCCTAATGTAATTGGGCCATTTCATTTGCGCCTTGATTTATGCAGCATTATGCAGCATTAAAGCCCACAGCATGTGGCTCATTTTCAGGATTGCCGAGCACCAACAAAACTTGATTCCTACAAAAAAGGAAGAAAAAAAAAACCCAAAACAAAACAAAAATGGCTTTACTGTCGATCGTCAAATCAGAACAAGAGGGGAGTCGAAGATCTTTTGATTGTGATGAAACTTTGTGCCTGTTTGTCTTCAAAGTGACCTTGTCATTAATAATGCATCTTAAGTATGTATTGAGGCATTGAGGCACCTTTTTTTCTCCATATGTCTGACAAAGTGCATAAACGTGAAAAATTCCCAACTTTGCTGTAATGTCAGATCAACTTATTGTTGCTGTTTTTTAGACTTAGAATAGAAAAAAAAGAAATTGAATCTCATTCATTGCTATCCAACTCTGTTCTTTCTATTCATAAGCCTCAATGGAGCAGACAAAAGGATGGCACACTAGATTTAAAGAGATTCATTTAATCTCTGTGCAAATTGGACTCAGACAATGTAAAACACGCCTCAATCGGCCCGACTGAATTACAGTATTGAGTCACCTTAAAGTCATTCAGATTTCTACAGTGACTTACAAATCTGGATAAATTTGGAAGGGGCAAAATAGTGAGAAAAAAAACAAGCAATTAAAAAAAAAGAAGCTATAAGAAGGTCAGTTTGCATTTTGAAATTAGGAAAACAGAAATCATGTGGAAGAAGTAACTCTGGCCAGATGCGGCTACAACTAACTATCTGGTTCCTGACACAAAATGATTAGTGTGACAGAAAGCTCAAGCTAAATGCATCATCTCCAACATGAAACACGAAGGTGGCAGCAAAAGATGTTTTTCAGCAGCTGAACAATTAGAAGGTCCCACAGAGACAATGTTAGAATGGCTCAGTCAAAGTCCAGATCAAAATCCATTTAAGACTTGAAAGCTGAGGTTCATAGATGCTCTCCGTCCAATCTGATAGAGCTTTAGTTATTTTCCAAAGAGGAATGGACAAAAATTTGATTCATAAAATAAATTTCTCAAAATACTTATACAGGACTCTTTTTTTATTTTTTTTTATTTCACATAAAATTCTGACAAACTACTTTAAAATTTGAGACTCTCTGGTGGGGTAACAAGCTGTCCCCGTGCTGGGCGTGGCGTGGCGAGGAGGATTAATGAAGTGGTGGCTCATAAAGGAGATCCATCTGCACCCAGACAGTCCTAATGAGCGACCGCATTCTCCACTTACGGCTGATGACATGCCGAGGAAGCAGGGCCGCTTTTGTTTTGAACGGCCTCGCCTTTAATGGTGACAGAGTAAACTTTTCAATCTGCCAGAGTGCATGTGCCGTCAGTATTACGACTACACCGCAGCACCATTTTGTCCCTTTCCGTAGAAAGCCCTTCTGATTCCTCTGACGTGCTGCAGGCGCAGTGACAGATTATTTGGAGCTGTCCTGGAAAGGCTTTGGTGTTAAATCCAAAATGTGACACAACGCTCAGGAAAGACGCAAGCCTTAATCACGAAAGTCGCACTAAAGCGGCATCTTTGATTCAGTTTGTGTTGCAGATGTGTGGAATTAAAAAGCTAATTTTTCTTGAGGGCACCAGGTGACTCAGGGGTAGAGCAGGTGCACCAAATACAGAGGCTACAGTCCTCAAAGCATTTGTCCGCCGGTTCGATTCCCAGCATCGGGCCATTTGCTGCATGTCTTCCTCTGCCAAAAAATAAAACCCTTTTCTCTTAGAAGGGACAAAAACATGCATCTTTCAGCCTGAGCCACAGCTGACGGCGTCGTTCATTAAACTTTCTAAATAAAACAGTTCATTCTCTCATTCTCTACGAAGTTTAGCAAAAACCTTCCTCATTATTGCATCCATTGTGCAAAAGAAACACATCGAGTAGGTTTCAATTGTTTGTTTTTTTTCCCCATCGTAACACCTAAGAACCACAACAAAGGAGTTGCCGATTCACATATTCAGAAAAAGAATATAGTTCAACAAATGCCGAGGAAAATGCTTTGAAGCAGACGGTAAACAGTTCATGGTTGAGCATTTAATCAGTGTGCTGCACAGCGGGTCAGGTGGGGGTTCTGGAGCATCAGCTGTGAGTAGACGGGGAGCAGTGGCTCAGCTGGTCAGGGTAAACAGTTCAAAGTGACGAGCTGAACGAGCTCGGAGAGTCCACCTGACCCAAGCTCACGCACAACAACCAGCCCCACACACACTGTTCAAGTGCATTAAAGCCTGGTTGCAAGCCGAGGTCCAGCAGCAGCAGCGGCGTCGATCCATATGTAGCTTAGCTCATGATGTGAGCTGTGTGTGTGAAGTTCACACTCCATTTAGCATGACTGCGTGTTTGTTTGCATGTGATGAGGGGTAAGAGGCTAGTAAAGGCATCGCGTCGATGGAGTGATGATCTTTTTCTATGGAGAAAAGGAGACCTGACCCGACGAGTCGGACGGCTAAAAGGGTCGGTCACAGAAAGAAGACACTGGAGAGCTGTGCATTGTTTGTGACCCTGACGAGAAAGTTCTGTTATTGTTAAAAAGAAAAACAAAAAAAATAAAGAACGAAAGAGACGGCACCCGAATTTTACACACTAGGTCAAAATGTTTTGACTACATTGTAGGTGTGCTAATGTTACAAGCTCATTGAAAGAATAGACTTTGAAATACTGTTTTTAGTTTATAAATAATTTAACTGCTTAGCATCACAATATATTAAAGATCTGCTGTTGTTGCTTCAACCTTCCAGACCTCTCAGGTTGTCTGGTTCTGGTCCAACTCTGCATCCCCAGAACCAAACATGAATTAGCAGCATTTAGCTTCTGTGCAATCTGGAACAAACTCGCAGAAAACTGCAAAACAACTGAAACACTGAGTTCCTTTAAATCTGGACTAAAACGCCACCTGTTCAGAGCTGCTTTTGAACCATAATAAGTAAAACGTTCACCAACATATTTGATGTGTACTGATGATTTTGATGATGGCACTCATAAAAATGTAAAGTTTGTTTCTGGTTTTCTCAATTGTCGATGGCACGGTGTCTTTTATGACTTTGTATTCTTGTGTTTTTATGACGTAAAGCACTTTGAACCGTCTTGTTGCTGAAATGTGCTATATTGGTAAACTTGATTAATTGATTAGTTGGGTAATGACTACCGTTTGAAAACGATTGATTTTCAAAGAGTAGAGCAACAACAGCTAGAAAATATTTTGAATCCCGTCGCTGTAGTTTTTACATATTTGACCATGTGGCAGACTCTTTTTGAAATCTCTCCATATTTTCCGTTCATAATTTTCCTGTAAAATGAAACACTAATATCAGACTGAACTGCTCCTTGCTGTCTGCTCCTTTTACCAGAACTGAAAGGTAGAATAATAATTCCTCGAAAGTGGTGACTGAACTAAAAACATTTTACTGTAGAGGAACTCTGTCGCTGTTCCAGAGGACATATCTGATTCCTGCGACGGAAGAATGAATGGTCGGATAAAACCCGTAACAAATGAGTGAACATGCAACACCCTGCAGTTGAAACACTCGAATACAAACAGCATTTTACATTTCTTTGAAATAAAGCGATCAAACTCTTCATCATTCTTCTGCGCTCCAAGAAGTCTTGGCAAGAAGAAAGCAGACAGAGTGACAGCTCAACAGATGAGGTACCTATGTCTAATCTCCTTCTGAAAGAGCTTCACTGGAATGGCTGGGAGCGGCGAGGGCCAGACAAAGAAAAAATTGGGGCATTCTGCATAGTAAAGCCATCACAGGGCGTCTTTAGTCTGCTTTCTGATGAGAGTTTGACAGCTGTGAGGATTAAGGAAGAGACCGACGAGCAAAGCCCAAGCAGCCGGGATATGACTTGATATGCTCACATATGCTCTGGTTTCTTTACTTAGTAAATCAATAAAATAAAATTTTACTACTGTAATGAGGTTGTGTCTGTCTGCAGGTAAAAGGACATGTTCGCGAAACAACGTAGAGAGACGTGAATCCACACAAGAGGCTTCTCCTTCCAAAGGGAAGACAGTTATGCCATTGCTTCTTCTACTGTATTGTTTAGGATGCAGCTGGTGTGAATTACAGGAAGTAGAAATGCTGTTACTAGGCAACCAGTCCCATTGAAAATGTTTCAATTAAGACTCTTTAAAATACAAAAGTAACTGTAAAGAATTTTAGGACAAAATATCATAGCACTATCTTTAAACTAGAAAATTTCTGAAGAAATTTAAACGGGACCTGCCAAAGTGCGCCCGTCGGTTGGAGCCCAGCGTTCTGATGCTAAAAAATTAGCATCAATGCTAAAGTAAGCTACAATGTAGTCAATAGTTTGTGGAGAATTACAAGAATGTTGACTAAGGTGGACTTCTTCTATTCAGTTTTCTAAATTTAGTGTGTAAGCTAAAATTAGCCAAAATGCTAATGTTGGCCTAAATGCTGCCAGTGGGATGTGGGGTATAGCTAGCATGTTGTCTTACATTGACTTCCTTCATTCAGTGTACTAAGCATTGGTTACTAGAAAAAGCACTAATTTCTTAGCAGAAGAATAGCAAATATTGTTGTTATCCATTTCTTAACACCAAATTAAAAAGAAGTCATATTATTAATAAAACACAAGCTCTTTTGAAATACTGCTTTTCTGCTCAGACACAAGAAATTTACAGCTGGTAAATTTTGCAAAAGTAAAAATCCGATGTTTACTTTGCGGCACTTGGCTACCAAAAAATGCTTTCACATCTTAGCAACAGAATAAATATTGTTATTGTTCAAAAATATATGCCTTCTACTCTTTTTAAATATTAGTTATCTAATACTTAAGAAGAACTGCATAGTTGATGAGTTTGGCAGAAATTTAAAATGTTTGTTTTTTTTGTCACTGGTGGTAAATATATTATAAACAGACATTCAACACAAAAGTAAAAATCTGATTAATACTTCATGGCATTTCTTTACAAGTAAAAAAACAAATCATCTTTTAAAACCAACTTAATCATTGTTTATAAAACATAAGCTGTTTTTAAATACTGCTTTTCTGCTAAGACATAAGAAATTTACAGCTGGTAAATTTTGCAAAAGTAAAAATCAGATTTTTACTTTGTGGCACTTGGTTACCAGAACTCGTTCATCTCTTAGCAACAGATTAACAATAAATATTATTGTTCAAAAAACATAAGATTTTTTTTTTTTTTGCTTTGCAAAGCATTACACTGCTCTCCTATGCTTTGCTACGGCAATAATTTGATTTTTAAGTAATTTGAAAAAATTCTATGTTTAACACAGTAGTTAAGACTGACACAGGCTTTATTTATTATACTTCAGTAAAAAGATTATCTTTGCTGTGCAGAGCTGCAGTTCAAAGTACAGAACTCCTCACCTTTATTGGCACCTTGTGAAGCATGTGGCATAAGCCTTACAAATACATTTTTTATTTCTCAAAATGAGGCCAAACTGAAAAATTTAAAAAGCGAACCTGTAATTTGAATAATAAAAGATACACAAAATAGTTTGGGTTTTTTTGCAACATCACCATGTCTTCCAACTCCTATGAAATAAGTATACTTTTTTTTTGTTGCCATTGATTCTTTAGTTCTTTAAAGTCAGTCACGGTGTATCGAAGGCTTTATTACCAGTCCACCTCGTTTTTCTGTTTCCAAGGGCTATAAACACGATTTGTCAACAGGGGACCATTTTTCTTGGGCACTTTTTAAAACAGAGAACAGAGACAAGAAACACTCCATAACACAAAGACAGACTTGCATTAATTTTCAGAAGTCAAGAAATGCTCACAAGAAAACCGAGATATGACTAAACTTCCCTGGTCGTAGTAATATTTTAAAGGTTAAAACAAATTAATCTGTGAAAAGTCTAAATGAGGACCTGAGCTTATCTTTCTCTCTCTCAATTCTGTACAGTCACAGTGATGGTTATAGGCAGGTAAGGAGATTTGAGCTGTAGAGGGAAGCTGGGTTATCCAGAGAAAATAGAGAGAATATATAAACACCATGCAGAGACCACAGGCAGGGATTTGAACCCAAGACCTTATTGCTGCAATGCATCACTGCTACCAACTGTGCCACCTTGCAGCCTCACAGTGATGTCACACGCAGTAATGTTAAATAAATGTATTTTTTTAGTTCTAATATCTGTTGCCACACACATAACCTGATGACAGAATGTCACGATTTGCAAATTAAAGAGACAGATTTAATTAAATGTTGTGCTCTATAACTGCATTTTTTTTTCTGTTAGTGAATATTTACTGAAACTGGCTTTTCTGAAAGGTTCATCAAATTAAATCTGCTACATACATCTGACTTCCCATTACAGGGGAAGCCACTAATGTAAAATTTGCTGGATATATATATATATATATATATATATATATATATATATATATATATATATATATATATATATATATATAAATGTTTACAAGCTGCTTCTGATCTTACAGCTGTGCTGATTTCAAGGGACACCCAGCTGTCTATGATTTCCACTGCTGTAACACCATAGTTAGACTATAATCACTCCCTGTAATGATCCACTAAAAGCAGTGTGTCTAAAGAAAAGTCACTGGACCAACAAATTATAATTACTTATGCCTAACAGGCAGCTCTGCTCTTAAATAAACCCCCTGCGCAACTTTGATTATAAAGTAGCAGTTGCACTCAAGTGTCTTGTTTCCTTCAAGAAATAGTTTCAAGTTTGCTAAGCGGAACGAAGGCTAAAGAGCAAATAAGCACGCTTTTTCCACCCGGCCTCAAATCATCCTATAATCCATAAAATTACACCTGTCACTAGAAAGTTAGATTTATTAAAACTACTTCCTGATCCGAAGAGGAAAAAAAAACCATTAAAACACACAAAGGCCTTCAATCAACACTTAATTAACGCAGCAACCTTTCCCTGATGCTGGCAATCACGTTCCCTATCTGCCAGATTAGTTTAAAGACGTGAATGCAGATTAGAAACGGGCCCGAGAGGCTCAGCAGTGTGAAAAATATATAGGCAAATAAAAACGAGAGCAGGGGAAAAGGAGGGGGGGGGGACAGGATGGCAAGACGACAGGAGTAAGAGAGAAACGGAAAAAAAAATAAAATACTGCAGAAGTCAACTTTCTGCTGCCCACAGTTCTGTCAAGTTAAGCGTGTCATTTCAGCAGAGGGGAACATCGCTTAGATAACTGTTCGCACTGTGTATTTCAGCGATTGTGTGTCCCTTACAAAATGGGAATCATCAGTGACAGCACAGGCAGTAAAAAAAAAAAATATATATATATATATTATATATATATATTTTTTTTGGAGACGGCCTCACGGGGCCTTACAAAGCCATTTTTTAAGACGCTGTTACCTTAAAGTGACTGTGACAATACAGCAGACGGAACACCTTTACTTACAGCAGATTGAGTTCATTATGATGGAGAATCTGAGCGGATTAGTTTGAAGCGAAATAACTTAGTGCTGACCTCTGCTGATCGTAAGTTGACTCCTTTCTGAGGCAGTGGAGGGTCACCACGCGATGACCTTCACTCCTCAAGTCCTGGCTGACGATCCACTGAGTGGGGTTGCTGGGACGCGCCCCGAGGAACGTCACTCCTTCTTTTAATTTTACCCTGCAAAGAAAAAATAAAGACAGAAAATATTAGTTATTTACTTTTCGTAGGCATATGTTTGAGTAAAATGAACATTGTTCTTTTATTCTATATTTAAACACTGACAGCATGTCAGTTTAAAGTTTAGAATTTATTTGAAGAAAATGGGAAATGGTCAAAAAGATGCAGCGCTTTCAGACCTGAAATAATGCAAAGAAAACATTGTAATATTCATTTAGAAACAACGATACTAATGTTTTATCTCGGGAAGAGTTCAGAAATCAATATTTGGTGGAATAACCGTGAGGTTTTCAATGGAGTTCAGTGCGGTGGTTGCACTTCTTCTTTTTATGGCAGTTGGCAGAACACTGAGAACGCTGACGCTATTGCGCCCTCTACTGCGCATGCGGGACACTTTCAGGTCGTTTGCCTGTTTACACTGCAGAATGCATACAGGTCGCATTTACTGGCAGTGTGAACGGCCCCGGCAAAAACATCGGAATTGCCAAAAAATCGGAATTGAGTCACTTCAGGCTGCAGTGTGAACGCACCCTATGTCATTGGACGTTCATAGACGATTATATTTTCCTTTAGGAGTCAATTGTGAACATTTGCAGAAAGTTGTCTTAGTAATTTTCACTCTTTATGAAATCGATACTCATTGTGAGTTAAAGAAACAAAGCAGAGAAGTCTGAAGACCCCAAACTGTGGCTTTTTTATGTTCTAAAGCAGATCCAGCTCATAGTGCTGCTTTGTCTGGTATTGAATAAGACGGGGTCAGACCACTGGAAGCCTGAGAAGAAAGCAATAAATTTTTAAAATCAATCCGGAAACAGACAGGAAGCCTGTGAAGAGAAGTCGTAAGGGGAGTGATGTATTTAAGCTTTTTTTTAAAAGTTTTTTTTTTATGCCTGTTTAAAGACAAGCTAGCTGCTGATTTTGATGAATAAAGCTGCATCATGTCTGCCTCAAACACCGCTGGCGTGTATATTTACTATGTTCCCGAAACAACACGGCATGAAATAATCAAAGTAAATAGCAATTTCATTCTGCAGTCTGCCATCTTTGGCGAATGTTTGTCATAAGATCAGGCTATACGTTGTAATTACAAGCCTGTTAAAGCTTGCTGTCCTGCTTTCACCTCAAACAGTAATGGATTCTCTCTTGCAGTATGAAAATGAAATTATGGAAATGTCTCTTCTTTTTTTTTTTTTTTTTGACTGATACATGTACAGCATCTGAGGTGTCTTCAGCTCAGGGGAGTACAAAGGAGAGAACTGTCTTTGGGAGCAAATTAAAATGTAACATGGAGTATAATAGACCGAATGCACACAGTCTAATTTGAAGGTAAAAGCACCGACATACAATGGATTCAAGTCAATGTTGCAAAACGCAGCACAGTGGAAGGTCTGTGTGATGCTAGCTAAGACTGACAGTGAAGTACAATGATTGAAGAGCAGACTAAATTATAACAGAAGGCCAAATCACTTTCCCTGTCCAATCCATACCAGGTTGGCAGATGAGACCAAAGACGGAGCTTCTCTTTCATCTTGAATTTGTTGCTGCCCTTTTTAGACGCAATTGCCTATCTGTCATCCTATGAATATATCTGCCCTCTCCAATCAAGCCCATTTCTTTGATGTGATACCTCACGCTGTTGGGCTGCAGGTAGCATGTGAGAAATGAAAGTGGAATCTGTGATCAACAGTAAATCTAAGGGTCACTTAAAAACTGTGTGTGTTTTTTTTCCCTTCCTCTGTTTTGTCGTATAATAATGGAAAAAAAAAAAAAAAAGATTTTCATCCAACCTTAGTCGGTGAGAGATACAGCATGGTTAAAGTGTGTATATTTATTTGCTACTTTGATTAACTTACTGTGAACTGTATGTTTTTGCCACCTAAGCAGCTAACTGATCCCACATAAAAAGACAAAATAATCTTGACATCTAAACACATAATTATCTTGTACAAGCATGTAATCTAAACTCAGTCTCCTCCTCAGCCTGACTGGTTAACAGGATGACAAAGGCAGTACGGCAAGCATAAAAACAGGAGGTTTATTCAAAGAAGAAACACAGTTCCTTAGTGTTCCAGTTAGGTTAGGGCTCCTCAAATACTTGTTTTCCCAAAAATTAACCAAGCATTTTGCTACGTAGTCGCCATAAGTAAAAGTAAACAATTGGGACACCCTTGCAATTTTCAGTATGGTAATGTCATGTTTTTGACATGTTTAAGTATGTCTGTGCAGAGCTGTATAACGTTTTGCTTCCTTTTTGGGATTCTTTTTCTTATTTTAGTAGAAATAATACTAAAAGTAAATTTGATTTTCATTTGAAAAATTCTAAACCTCTTCATGAGAGAAGAGGGACCAAAATTAGCAGCAGAAATTATTTATTTGAAGTTATACTTGAAATAACCTTTTTTTTTTTTTTTTTTTTTTTTTTTTTGGGGGGGAAATTTCTCTCCAAATATTATATTTAATGATCCAAACAAAGTAAATGTGGAGAAGGAAATCTGACTGGTGGGATGTGTACAACTGGAACAAACAAATAAATAGGAGCTGTGGTACAGTCCTCTCGTGGTCCCAGTGGAGGAAGCCGGTTCTTTTATCAGGTTTTGTTCCACCTCGGTGGTCAGGATGTCTATCAGCGGCTTGTGGTGTGCTCCCAGAATGTTTTAAACACAGCTGAGTCTCAAAAGGCAGCCAGTCATTACTCCACAGTCCATAATATGTCCACAGAGCATTTGGTGCAGGACGGTTGAAGTGTCTTTTATTGACTAAATGGTCAATTTGGCCTTGTAACCTGTAAGCGTCGGGACATTCCTGCAGGTGAGACAGCAGGCAGACGGTCCCAGTCCCAGTCAGATGGATGTTGAAACAATCCCCAATCGATCAGCTGCTCCTCCATATTGGTGGAGTCAGGAATAGCAACAGGAATAAGACAAGTGGGAACATAAGTGAGAAGGAGAAAGAAAATGATTTATATTTTTTTACATTTCCCATCTCAAAGTCGGTGCTTTGTACAACAGGCAGTTGCTACATTTACTGCTGCAGGATGTGTCTACCAGCTTTATGCATCAATTAAAATTATCTCTGTACTTTGACTGGGCCATTCTACAATTTGAACGTGCTATATCTAAGCTGTTTCATTGTGGATGTGGCTGTATGTTTAGGGGTTAATACCATGCTGGATGGTGAACTTCCACCTCAGTTTCTACTCCTTCAAAGCCTGTTTTTTTCATCCAGAACTGGGCTGTATTTAGCTCCGTCCGTCTCCCCATCAACTCTGACCATTTTCTGTTTCCTGGCCGAGGAAAAGCATCCGATACGCCATTTTCTTTAAAAAAAAAAAAAAAAAAAAAAGACTCTTTTTGTCACTACTCAATAAAGGCCAGATTGTGGAACGTATAATCAATAGTTTTGCTGTCAACATATTCAATCCCAGCATTATCCATGGGATAGTGTTGTATTCTGTGGTCTTCATGATGCTGCTTTTTCACTAATGTTCTCTAAAAACAAAACAACAAAAAAAGTCCAACAACTTCACAGAACAGCTGGATTTAATGCTGGTTGACTGGATTCTGTTGGATGGTATCAGAGTAAATGGAGCTGACTGTCTCACTTTTAAAAACTCGCAACTTTTGTTTCCACTTTACAATTATGCAATGCTTTGTGCTGTTGTTTCAAATAAAATACCCGTTTTTTTTAATGTGTGTCAAAATGTCCTAAACTACTGCAAGGCCCTCTGCAGCGGCTAATTGGTGGTCAGGCTTTACTGGGTGCAGTGTGTGGTTTGTAACTTTGTACATTTTTCTTGTGAAGGAAGGTGGGACATGGCGCCAAGACATCAACCTGAATCAGCACTGAAAAACAAAAATACCCCTTGGGATACCCCTGCTTTATGTAAAACAGTAAAATGGAACTGGGATTCAAAACGTTTTTCTGTAGCTCAGTGGATGTGCTGCACCGGACGTGAATCAACAGAATCAGCCACGATTCCTGAGGGAACGTGGACATCTGTAGCTCATTTCAGAATTAATCCACTGAATGCATTTCACAGCAAATACTGACAACGTCAATTTGACACTGGAAACACCGGATCTCAATTTGAGTAAAGCTTTAAAAGTGTTTCATCAATTAGTAGTACTGGAGTTTACATGACTATTTGTGTCTTTTGATTTCAGTCAGCTATCCAGCAGTGCTCAGCCACAGGCGCAGGAGCTTCAGCGGAGAGCTCCTCGGTGCTTCTCACAAATCTGTAAAACGTCCCAAGTCGAAGTTACCAGTGTTTAGAAAAATGATTAAAGTTTGCAAATGCAGAGAGGGAAAAAGATGTTACATTTTGGAGACATGTCCTGTGGTCTGGTGAAACTTAAGTTCAAGTGTTTGACCACAATGACTATTTTTAGATTTGAAGGAAAAAGAATGAAAGGAACAGGCACACAGTACAAAGTAGACAGTATTATGATATAACTTCATTTATAGATATTGAAGCATTGGTCGGGAAATTTAATATTGGCCAGGAATGGGTCTTTAAATGAACAATGAGCCAAATTATGCTTACCAGATTTGTAACAAAGAACAACAAAATCTATGTTTTGAAGTCCTAGTCCTTCTTGTGGAAACTTTAAGACTGAAAAGGCAGTTCCACCAGTTACAAAGTAAATTTGTCTAATATTTGTATGATTCTGAAGAAAGATTAAATTATTCTAGAATTTAGAAAACAGAGACGAATTTGGTAGTGAGAACAAAAAAGGGGACAGAAATATTTTAGCCAGAGAATCAGGAAATGAACAAAATCCTGGATGGGAAAAAAAAGTCACTGCAGCGCTTTTTCTGGCATCACCTAAAAGAGCTTCAGTTGGAAATTTTAGAATTTGAAACTAGGTCAAAAGGGTTATCTCAAAATTTTTATGCAGTTTCATAAAACTTCTGCATATCTTAATACCAGTAACAAGGTCATGACTGGTATCAAAGCAGCTGCACACAATAATCGTAATGGCGGTGTGTACTTTACAAACTCCACAACACGTGTGGACAAAATGTTGTTTTCGTAGATGCCGAGTGTGTTACAGTGTCATGTGGCTCTCAGATGAATTTTCCTGCAGAAATGAAGTAGAAAACACCATCCCGGTGCACCTGGGCTCTTCTTAATGTCTGAACACGTCTCCTGAGGAGACATTGTGGCACATTCATCGCACTCTTTTGATTACCAAGAATTATATAACCAAAGCAGGTAAATAGACAAACAGCCCTCGGAGGGAAGACAGTGAAGAGTGCAAAGAGACGGCAGTGTTTAGCTGACAGTTTAAAGTAACACAACATGCTGCTTTCAACACTGTCAGCAATCACAAGAGACCTTGACGAGCCTTCATTGGCACCACACCAAGTCTGAGCTGAAGTGAGCTGATAAAAAGAAAGAGCATCCAGGCAGTGCACGGGGAAATCACAGAGCACAAAGTGGCGCATTCACACTTCAGAGGCATTCTGTGTCAACTTTACCCTTTCTCGGCTGAATCCCACCGTAGCCATTGACATCTCTCGTTGCCGTTTCTGCTATTCTACCCTTCTCTCTCACCTCTCATTCTTCCCGAGATCTGATTGCATGTGCTTTGAATTTCTCCGAAGCCTCTACATATAATAGCGACTACCACTTAGCGGCACGGTGCGAGAAATAAATGTTTCCGAGGCGAAATCCAATAAGATGGGGGGGGGGGGGGGGGCATGACAATGGGAGTCCCCACAGCCAGTGGTGTGTGTGACCTGGCTACTTTTCAGCAACACCCGGGGTCCGTTTCCTCTTGGCCCCAGGTTGCTCCTTGTTCACATGCATCACAATGTTACTCCGACTATTCTCCCCTACCGAATCCTTTGGAAACCACACGCTTTCAAAACGAGCGTCTCCACAAGGAGGACGCTGTGTTATTGTACCATCCCGCCTACATAAACCGTGTGCAGGGAATGCAGCGGCTCAGCAGGGAAGACGAAGAGGAGCGAGGCAGTGTGGGGGGAACGACAGAGAGACAGGCAGGACAACGGTGCTTTGTGATGGTTTGTGGCTGATGCCTAATGGAATAGTTTAAAAGACTGCAGTCGTCTATGACTGCACTGATTTGGCTTACCGATTCTGTAGAGGAAGACGATGGGATGAACTCCCATGTATCAAGTCGTAAAATGAAAAATAAAAAGTGGCACATTCACTGAAACACCTACACTCCAGTCCCAAAGAGATATGGGAAGGCATAACTTGCTATTCTCAAAATACACCGATAAGTTACAAAACTTTTGTAAAGTTGTAAAAATTCTAATAAGGGAAGAATCCGAAACGTCTGCTCCTGAATTAGTGCTTGTTCTTCTGCACCGTCTTGCAAAATGCATTCCTAAGCCTAAACTTTTTAAATATTTTTGTCACAAACCAGTAACTTCAAAGTATTTATTGAGTTTTTTTGTGACAGACTAACATAAAGCTGAGCAGAGTGGAAGTGGAAGAGTTTGAAATAGGGTGAGGTTGTAAAAGAGCATCCCGAGCTTTGAAAATCTCACAGAGCACTGTTCCATTATCCAGAAAGTGAAAGTATTACAGAACTTCAGAAACATACATAAACTCAAATTGCTCATATGACAGTCAGTCACAAAACGGACCAAAAGAAAACTTTGCGGAGGCTACAAATGACTAGAGCAGGTGGAAGTTTGCCTTTAAAAAGTGCAACAGTCCTAAACGAACAAAGGAGCGCTTTAGATCAAAGTCAGTGCCTCGGCCTAAATCCCACTGAAAATCTGTGGCAAGACTTGAAAAGTGATATGAAATAATTCCTTTGATACTATCTGACTGAGCTCACACTGTTTTTGCAAAAGGTTGGTCAAATTCTCAGTCTTTATATGCAAAGCTGGTGTACTTCTAGCTGGTTCGAACAACCTCGCACGAAACACTTTTCATATTTTTTATTCCACTTCAAAATGATGAACAACTTTGCACTGAATGTCACAGGAAATCACATCAAAACAGTGACAAATGTGACAAAATTGAGAAGTTATTTTGTCACATTACAAATTAATTGTAATGTGTCAGGAAGGCATTGTACGTTAGCACATTTTAAGCCATGATATATAATAAAAAATGTATTTGGATGAATGTTTTCAGCCAGATATTTTTTAAAGCCTGATTGAAAAACATTTGCAACATCTGGATGAAACAGCTGAGATATTTAGAGCAATGTTAAAATCAAGAAGGGGAGAAATGCAACATTTCTTTGCTGGTACAGCTCTGATTTAATGAATGCTCACATTAAAGGCCAACATTACATGTAGCTCCTTAGAAGAGGTCTCACTGCTGCAGATGCCCTACTGGAGGCTCACTCAAATTATGCTAATCTAGCTGTTTAGTGCAATATTTTTTAAACTTTTCTCTCTTTTTTTCTTAAAGCACACTTCACCAATTTAGTACTCGGTGTCATCAGATCAGCCTGTAAGGAAAGGAGAGGTGAGAGAGCCAAGATACGAGTTTTGCTAAGTCAGCTTAAGCTTAAGTCTACTCCCATATAAAAATCCCAAGGGGATTGATTGGATGAAAAGGAACTTAGGTTGCAAGAACCGGAAGATTAGAGATTGTTTTTGTCCTCTGAGGTGTCTCAGCTTGACCATGGCTGGCCTAAGGTCAAAGCCCGAGCGTCACACCACTAAAGCATTAAAGAGCCGCTGACAAAACTGCAGACTTCAGTCTTATTTCTGATGTTTTTCCTTTGAATCAGACTGATTAGAGTGTCAGTAAAGCCAAATAAGTGCCATAAAGTACACCCACGGGGAACTTTTTGAAAATTTGTCACATTACAACAAACTTTAATGTATTTTAACGGGATTTCAAGCGATGGACCGATATGGAGTAGTTCAGGATTTTTCAAGACGAATAAAAAGAGTATATGGTTCCCAATTTTTTTGACATGTAAAAGCCGAAATGTTTCACACAAACTTCAGTCTTCGACTTTTTGCAATGCTGCACAAAAATCTGATTGTGATCTCGTCTCTGGTGTTTCCCTATGTCAGATGGAATAAACTGTAACGAGGACGGCTTATAGCTTTCTTATACATCCAAGGGCTCAACAGAACATCTGGATTTATACTGAGATTAAATTACAAGCTCTATTCGCATAAAGAAAAATACAGACTATGAAGAAAAAAGAAAAGAAGTCAAGTAAAGAAGCAAGATGCTTATTAGAATCAATATTTGAAGCCCAAACTTAAAGTTTAAATGTAAACCACATGAGAAAACATTCGAGAGTAAACATTAGCAGGCCAGAGGAAGGCCAATGTTGATTTAGAGAACTCATGAAGATTCATTAAAACTGTGATACGAGCATGAATCTGAGACTGGCAGACTGTCTGCTGGCTGTCAGCATGGCCACTTCAACAAATTATTCCTCACCGTCTTAGCCTCACATCAGCCTTTTCTTCTCGCATGAATAATTCATCCGCTTTCTCTTTTTAGCCGTCCCAATGTCAAATTGAGTGAGTGGTGAAGAAAAAAAAAATAGAGAGAAATTCCACCTATAACAAAACAAATATTAGCGTCTATCCAAAAAGGCACAGATTGGAATATTTGAGCCATTTATTCAGAGTGACAGAGCTGTTGCAGAAAGTGCGGCAGCTTGCCAACAAGGATCTAAAACAATGCGAAACATTAGACCATCACGCGCCTTCTGCTTGTGTCGGTGGGGGAGCCGCTAAGTGCTGGTAGCACGTTCCACAATAGCGTTTTACCCACATGCCAGGAGACAGATTTCGTTGGTCTCTCATTCCTGAATCGCACAGCAGAGATTATAGGAGCGCCCACTGTTTTGCTGAGAGACCATAAAAGAGAGGCAGAAAGCATTAGGATTGGAGATCTGTTTGCCAATTACTTTGCCTTTTGTGTAGACACGGTGTGAGCAAAGAGAGGGGAACATCTAAAATCCCATATGAAGAATTCATGTGATTGCTATCATGGAGCGAGGTTTAGTGGTATCCTCGCAGAATGTGTCCACCTAATTGGATTTTCACGACATTCAAGTGTGCAGCAAGAGAGAAAACATCGTGCTGGGGGGAAAACATCAGAGGAGAGAAATGGAAATTACCGGGCCAAGTGTTCTTCTAAAGACGTTTTACTTTCATATTTATCCTTCTCAGACTTTCCCTGTTCTGTTTCTTCAAAAGGAGAAGGTCTTCATGTTGTTGGATTGTATATTTAGGATGTGTTTGAGAGAGCAGGTGATTGAGCCCGTGACAGCCGCTCATCATTCGTCCTCATTTGGTTGATGTCAGTTGACAGAGTTTGTTGCTGGAGTTGACATGATTCACGTTGTGGACACATTTGACTAGACGACAGCGTTTCTACTGGGGCCCACCCGTAGATCCCTTTACAACAAAGTGACTATTTAATTGCTTATTTAACCCCGCAGGTAATTCTTCACCTTTGGGTAAAGCAGCCAAACTAAATGTGGTGCGTATGTAACTTTAAGAAGGAATCTACCTTATCAGATCCGGGATCAGACATGGACTCCAGCTCATCCTTGGGTTGGATGTCACACAGAGAGTAGTGCAGCTTGTATACAAAATGTTGTTTCAAACAGTTCAACATTAAATGCTTCTTTTTATATATATATTTTTGTCCAAAAAGCCAGGTTGACTTGTAAAAGCACAAAAATGACACAACATCTAAGGGGGTGAATACTATTTTGAAGGCACTGCAAGAATACAGTTGAGAGAATGGATGTCAATGGGTGATTTCCTATATTGAGTATTTTTATAGTTGCTAATACAACAATCAGTGTCAAGCATATCCGAAAATGTTTGCATAAATCATACTGAATATGAAACGTAGCATCAACAGACATTTAAGGCCTGGAACTCTAAAATACCAGGTCACAGCATCCTCACTGTCAAATTGTGCTTTTAGCATTCTGAGAACTGCACTCATTTGGAAGCAACCTGTGATGAGCGTTTGACCATTTTTCCACTCCTACATCACCTTTACTTTGCAAATGTAAAGTGACTGCTTGATATTTCCACTCTTGTACGGAGGCAAACAGCAAACAGCAAGGCCCAGACTAATCTGCAGCTGAATGTGTGCGCAGTGCAGGTAAACAACATTTTTATATATATATATATATATATATTTTTTTTTTCATTTTGAGCACAAATGCTGTCAAAAATCTTCCACGCTCTGGAGAATCTTCCAGTGCAAACGAACGCATATCTATACATGCCAACGAACGAATAGCCCCATATGTGCAGTCGGTGCATGTATGCACCTAATCAGAAACAACACCCTCAATAGCAGCACATTGTAAAGAGATAATGTCACAATGTTGCCTGGGGCAGAAAGAATCAGCCGTACCGTTCTCATCTCCCTTGTACCTTTTTCTTTTTTACTCTCGTTTTCAGTCTCAGTTTTAAGAAAAGACAAGACGTAAAGAACCTCATGCCCAGAGGAAACGTGCTGCAAATGGGGATCCATCCTGTAGGCTCCAGCTCAGCTGCCAGCACACCAATGTCTCATCGATGAGTTCATGCGGTTATCATGCTGGGGAGAGTCAAAGGGTGTGTGAGGTAACCTCGGAAGATCTGGCACATATTCCTTTTTAGGCTAACCCGTGTGCTCAAGTAGTTTTACAAGCAAATGTAACCAACGTGGCCTTCACGAGAAATATGCAAAAATGAAAACACAGCAACAGAACATGAGAGAAACAGAACACACTTTCGAAGCCTTTCGCTACACCAGGAATCATCAGAAACTCCAATCCTCGACTGCAACTGGCATGCTACTGAAAAGAGAGCTCGATACGTTTGGAAAATACACTTTATTTGTCAAATACACACTAAAAACCATGTAACGTTTTCTTCAAACTTAACGGCTATACTCTGCTTTGTGTTGATTTGCCGTGGTCACATCATGAGCAGGACTAGACGTGGTTGTTGACATCTAAACCGGTTTCTTCTGATACAGCATGAAGAAGACTGACGACGCTTGGTCCTCGTGCTTAGCATTCAGCCTGGTGTCAGTTTCTTAACCTTCCTTCAAAAAAAAAAAAAAAAAAAAAACACCCCAGGATTATTTACAACAGCCCATGGCTTCCTGTCTGCTCTCCCATATCCCTTCAACCCCCGCCCCACCTCCACGTCTTCTCTTCCCAAGGGGCTTCGGGGAGTTGGTAAAAGATAAGCTTTGTGTTGTGGCAGAGGCAACTGACACCGCTTCAACAACATGAGGATTTAGCCCCGCGAGCACGATAACTAATACGCCGCACGTGCGGGGAATCTCCGATGCGCGCCCACAACCATCCGCTCGTGTATACCTAAGCAGGGATGGAGGAAGCGCACGAGGTGCCACGAAAACCTCCAACGCTCATGCTCGTGCGGGCACATTCACTCCAGGTGAAACGTGCATGACGGAGGCTCCCGGGAGTTCGCAAAAAGACACAATGAAAACACCCCCCATAACCCCCTCTGGCATGCCTTGCTCTAGTGCTCACAAAATTGCTTTTAATTGGTGTAGGAGAATAAATCAATGCAAATCATGTTTGGAATGCTGGTGATGGGAATCAGGAAGAAAAGGCGCTGAGGAGAAAAGAAACAAAAAGCAGAGAGCAGCAACTGTTGCCAGATCATCACACGAGGCCGCTCCTGAAATAGGAAACAAAAAAGGACGGATCCTGAACTATAGCTGCACAAAGGCATTCTAAGGGCACACTTTAGATCTCAGCAGACCAGAAGACAATCTCGACAAAGAGAGTAAATAAGCCCAATAAGTCATGGAGAATCCTCAGGGAGGCGAGGGAGCCCCCGGGGCGCTCCGTGATTCATCCCTCACCCGTTCGCCCCGCAAGATGCTTTGATGAAAATTAGCTGTCAGTCTATGGCACTCATCTGATCGACACAACTTCATCCGCAGCTCACTGACCTTTACGGAGAGAGCAGAGGAAGCGCGGCCGCCCGCCCCGCGCCCAGATCAACACAGTGAGGGATGAAACAATAACAACCTCAGACGCTCAACAAGATGACACAGCACGGAGCTCGACTTCCTGCTGAAAGACATGACTGGAGCAGGAAGGGTCGAGGTGTACGGGACGGAGCTGTCTGCATGCGGCGCATGTGATTGTGTCTCAGGATGTGGGTGTGTTTCTGTTTAAAAGATTAAAAAAAAAAAGAACATCAAATGACATGAGGGAGATAAAAAAAATCCCAGAGCACAGACCAGTGGGATGCTGCTTTACAGACAAATCAAATGAATCAAATCAAACTTGACGAACGGAGCACAATCTCCTGTACGCACCGTCTTGTTATCAAACGCTCACAAAATGAAAATTGCTTCTCTTCTCTCCAGCTACTCCGGCGGAGTTCATATGCTTTAAAATATTCAATTTGCGGGCTCACCAGGTAAAATCCATTAAAGCCAGCCAGTAATGTCAATTGAATTAGAGCTGCTCCATATAAAGCGTGGGATCTCCCCGTTCTGTTAGCTGAATGGCTCTGCTGGCACCTTGTTTGGTAGCACAAGGCAAATGGGATTAGGAGGAGACACGGGCTGCTAATGTAACAACATAATTCTTTAAATCACACAAAACTACAGCGAGCCACAAAGAGGCCAACGCGGCTCGGAAGGAGGCATTATGGTCTATTAAAAACCCCAAATCCACTCTGCATAAGTGGCTCCAGCTCAATGGCCTGACTAGCCGATGTTTACATACAGACACAGACAGACGAAGTTTAATATAGTAGTTGAATGTAATAATTTAAGCAATGTCTGGCTCATTTGCCGCCTGCTGTCACGCTCTGCGTGCTGCAAGATGTTTGGCGAGTGCGCAGAATAGAGGATTTAATATATACGGATATAGCTTTTTTTTTTTTTTTTTTTTTTTTTTTTTAACTGCTGCTCAGTAGTAAAATGCTAAAAATCACGAGGACAGTAAAATTAGTCCTGAGCAGTACGGTGGAGATGTTAAAGTAAACTCTGAAGAGCTAAAGTGCTCTGCAGGACTCGGAGGAAATGCAGAGTTCACCGATTAACAAGTTTCTAGAATTCTCTGATTCATTTCCCTTCTCGGAAAAATACCGTTATAAAGTCCACATCAGCAGAGGTTTTTCTTTTTTTATGGGTAAAGTGGATGCTTTACCCATAAAAATCCTTTTTGTAACACAGGTGTAAAGTATTTATGACGGCTACCAGCTTTGTGTTTTTTTTTTTTTTGTTTTTTTTATCGTCACTTCACTATCAATGAATAGGACTAATAATCTATCCTCAGAAGGAAGAGACCTTCCTTCTGTGTGTCACCAGCAAACACACTCCCATTCCCTTGTAATTTAATTTCTAAACACCCTTGCATTACCCTGGTTATTTTTCGTCTGCATTTTGACTGCTGTGCAAAAAACTGTGCTGTTTATGTAACATCAAAACCAACTATGATTGCTGCATGGTGCTGGGGAGGCAAAGCTCCTTTTTCTTTTCCAGAGTGTAATTGTTTTACTTCAATCTTCTTTACTTCAAGTGTAAAGAAGGTCACATTACCTAAAACATAAATCAGAAATGCTATTTTGTGCTGCTGCTGCTGCTGCTTTAAAGACAATAATAAAAAAAAGGTTAAAAGGTCAAACACATCCACAAATGTCCTGAAATCAAACAACAGCGTACCTCATGAACAATTTAGCGTACCTCATAAACTTGTGACAAAACATGGTGTTTTAGCATTGAATCAGAAGCTGCAAAAAGCGCATCTACTTTAGCATCAGTAGCCAACTGCAGTGCACTGCACAGACCTATTTTCTCCCAGTTAAACTCGAATGAAAGGTGATTTGTACCAACCTGAGTGGATAAACATCAACCATTTACATCACTGCTCACTGTGGTTTGCTACATTAGCAAAAATTCATTCAGTTGTTCCTATTATGCTGAGGCATCCCCACTGCTAAAATGATTCTCATGTACTTAACCCCAACTTCAAACTCCTCTTTTTTTTTTACATTTTTATTTATTTATATTTTTTGCAGACTGTTCGCCTCTCCAGCTTTGCACCCAAACTGAGACGGGTTTTCAACTTTGACATCCAAGTTGTGATCAATGCTGGATTTGCATCACCGACAACTCGCTGACCTTTCATACAGTAATAAGAAGTGAAGGAGCACCTCTCCCGCCGCCGCCGCTGCACCGCAGCTGCATGCCATGTCTGCAAAATGCCATTTTAATCACCCTGCTCTTCGTGGAGGGCGGTTCTTAATGCCAAAATTACTGCCGGGTGCGCCGATCTCTATTACATGACTCCAAGGTCTTCCGAGGAGCTGATTGTAGCCACAGCTGGTGTCGCCCATGGACCCCCACCGGCCCAGGACAATAAATTATTCAACTGTGACAGAGTGACTATTACATGCCAGGTGATGCTGTAAGCAAAGTGAAGCAGACACTGCGGTGCCCTTGTGCCGTATATAAATGTCCGCCCCTGCAGAGGACAGCTGATCAGCGAGCCGTATGCTCTTTCTCGCACCCGAAGCCTGTTCTGGATTCTGACTCTGAGCACGCAAGACGACAACACCAGCATGTGCACAATTAACGCTGCGCCGCCGCAAGTGCGGCAGAATTTCCTCCGCACTCGCTTTGTGCGACCTGACTGAAGCGTGACAGCTCTTCAAAGAAGCCGCCAAGGAAAAGGTAATCATATTTAACAGGTTTTAGAATATCTTGAAAAGAAACATCTTACCTCAAGCTTTTAAAGTCTTACTTATCAAACATAAAAGCCTGTCGAAATCAAAGAGCAAGGCTGTCTTTTCAGGCTCAGAGAATTCCATAAAAGAGGAAGACACTAGTTTCATTTCCAACGCCAGCAACAGCCGCGGCAACCAGAAGCTTATTGGGAGTTCAGAAATGAACCTGTTTTTGCTTTCTTCTTTTGGAACATCAGATTACCTTTGTCTGGGTTTCTGGTGGTCATTAGATGAGACAAAAAGGCCGAGTTTTTTTTGAGCAATCAAAAGGAGAACTTCCTCATGACGAATACAAAACACAAACAAACGTCTTAAGCTAACCTTGTTGCTGTAATCTAGCAATATGACAACATCAGTTAAATATATCTGCTCTATGAGAAGGTCATATTCACCTGGAAAACAAAGTGTTCAATACATCTAATTACCCCAGCGTTGAGGAACTTTGCAGTTTAGTGCAGAACCTTAGTTGCAGTTTAGTTTCAGCAAACAAATGCTGAAATCTTTGTTTCAACCGAACAAAACTAAAATAAAAACTAACTAAAACCATCCCGAGGTCAGCTGACCACAAACCCAGGTTTCTGATCTGCCGTTAACTGCTCGGTACCCCGTTTGCTCACACAAACGCAAAGTTGCACGCTTCCTATTGGTTTCAACACTAACAATAGAGTGTGAGCTCATTTTGATCGATATAGGCTATGACTGCATCATTATAATTTAAAACACCACTTAAATACTGCAACAGACAAACTGTATTTCTTCTCATTAATGTCCATCATCACAGCGGTGTCCCTCTGCAGCTCCATCCAAACAAAGTGCAAGGAAGATGTCAGAAGTGTTGACATGATTTTCTCGTGCCTCAGCCCTCTGGAGCAGAGGTCAGCCAACTTCACAGCCCGACGAGGCATTTTTGCCTTTGGCCTAGCTAAGCAAGAATTACTTAGTCACTGAACCAGCACAACTCTTTGAGACAAAATATGTTGTTAGTACAATACCTACTAATTTAAGACACAGCTGTTTTCATTTTTAATCTATTTTGCTCAATGAGACATTACGTTTTCGTAGAAAATGAAAATCGAATTCAAAGCCATTCAGTTATTCAGACGTACTGACAAGGGAGCATTAGCACATGCAAATTTGTGATGTAACACAAATGTAAATTGGTTAAGTAGTGATTCAGTACAAAACTGTTCATAAGAGTCCGCTAATATAGGCAGATTGGTGTGACATCCTTCAGTTTAAGGTTTTATATATGGCTAAGATGCTCTCCACTAGCAGAAGTGTTCCTTTGAGATCATTTCTTCATTTCTCTGCAAACTCACTTTGATAAAAACTCTCCAGTCAAGGTAAGGTAGTGACTACTGATGACTACTTCGCAGAATCCTATTTCAAAGAAATCAAAGCCACCCTTTCACTTTTACCCCTTTCTCTTGTGCATACACCCGGTTACACTTGCAGAACCTGAAATTGAGTCTGTGCGCTGTTTTTTTAAACCAAATTAAACCAAAATGAGTTTCTGATATTTAGCGTAGCTTCAGTGACTCTGCAATTACCAAGCCAAGCAAACAAACAAACAAACAACCAGCTCCTTGTATCGGTCTAAAAACAAATCCGTCATTCAATTAAAATTCACCCTAAGAAAAAATGTCCCACCCAAACGTTTATGTGGAAAAAGATTTAGTGAAGGAGTGCTGTAGCAGACTGCATCAGCTTTAGCTCAGTGTTCCTAATTAAAGACCAAGCGAGGTTGTGTGGACTTGATCAGGCGGGGACTTTCTAACTAAAAGGTCATGTTTTTTTTTTTCTTTTTTTGGGGGAATTTGTTTTGGGTTTGTTTCTCCGTTTGCTCTTTCTCTCTTGAGATCTGGACACATTGTGCAGAGTTACTTCAGCAGCACATGGGGGACCTGGACTACTTTAATGTTGTTGCTGACTGAGAGTCTGCATCTGATTGAGCAAGCAGGAAACAGCGGTTGGTTGTCCATCTGCAGCTTCTTTTTACGGCACTCTGTCCAAATATAATCACATATTGGAGGCTAAATTGAACCATTACTCTGCCTCACCTAAGGGGTGTTCGTACTGCTTAGTTGTTTTTGAATTTTGGCATGTCTTGTATTGTGTATTATGGAATACCAGCAAAAAAGAAAAAAAAAATCTGTAAAGTTATCCATGCATTTGATTTTTAGATAAGGGATAAAGTTCTGAAGGGGTTCAAAGCAGAGCAATCTCTATGTATTCCTACGAGGAACTTAGTTAAAGACTGTAAAGGACCTAAAACTTTGCATTCTTTGTTTTAGTATATCATAAAAAAATTTAAAAAATCTTAACATATGTTGAAGTTTCTGGTTGTAACATGAAAAAGTTCAATGAATTCCTTTGCAACGCATTGCTTCTTACAGTGCGGCTTAAAACACTCATGTCCTTTCTGGCTTTACTCTGAATGAATAAGATCTGGAGTGAAACGTGGAAGAGGAGATTCAAGGTTATCTAGTGCTATCCAGAAAAATAAAAAAAGCAGGTAGTTTTGAATTCAAGAAAAAAACAAACAAAGCGTTTATAAAAGCACATATTCAGTCTTTTATTGAATACACATAATGTACTATGCTTTAAGGACATAAACCTGATTTATGGTTACTTAGTTAATTGACAAGACTGTCAAGGCCAGCGTAAGACTGACTGAATTTGACACCTCGTTCAAAGAAACATAACGTGGGAGAGAAAAAGGGAAGGACAGCCAAGATTAATAATATACTTTTAATACCCCTCTGTCTCGTTCCTTAATTTCTTTTATCTGTCCTCCCCGATTGAGGATCCGGTCGCCTTCTCTCTGACGCTCTATTGTCATTTCAATGTGTTATCTGTGGGCAACCTTGAGTCAATTCATTGTAGGTATTTTAAGCAAGAATGCCCACAAACACACACACACACACACACACACACACACACACACACACACACACACACACACACACACACTTACCCAGGGTGTCCAATCACTACAAAATGCACATTTGCAGCATGCCTCATTTCACCTTAGCTAAGGCCATTTACTCCGAATACACACTGAGTTAATGAGACAGCCGCAATTAATTCCACTTGTTTACAAAGTGAGGGGGTTGAGGTGGATGAAGACTCTGTGAGCAGGGTTCACACAGTGGCAGTAAGAAACTGTCAGAAGGAGGCTGGGTCTTCTTGAGGCATGTGTGCAAAAAATAAATTGACACTTCAAATAAACCACATTTGAAATTAAAGATGAGACTTTGAAACGTGCTACAGTTGTCTCAGAGTTAACATGAGCCAAGTTAAGGGTTTAATAAGATTTAAAAAAAATAATAATAAAAAAAAAACATGAGACAAAATAATTCGTTCACACAGTTCCTTCAGTTTAAAGTGGTTTTTAAAAGATGGCAAAGTACCCGAGTGAGGGGGGTTTACCTGTAACGAAGATACACTGACGCTGTCTGTCAACGTGCATCATATTTGGAAATACTTGAAGATATTTCCAGTCATGAAACACATTCACTGTCAAGATGTGGAAAAACAGGAGAGCGCTCCCAGTGACGCCATCTAAAAGGTTTATTTAGACTCAATTCATTTTCCCCAATTTCTTATCTTCTCCTTTTCTTTGTCCATTAAAGTTGTTTATATATATATATATATATATATATATATATATATATATATATATATATATATATATATATATATATATATATATAATGTTTTACTGACTTGCTGGAGGATCTTTTGTTAAAAAATAAATAAATAAATAAATAAAATTTTTCCTTTACTTAAGCAGGTAAAACCCCACTGAGATCCAGATCTCATTTTCAAGAGGGACCTGGGCAGAAATCTGAAAAAGAATTGACAAAAGAGCACACACTTGTGGTTCAACCAACTTCATGACTCACCTACAACATTATTCCTCTGATTATTGCACAGCTGCATGCAAATTATACAGTGGTATCATTTAACAACTCTAGGCTGCTTTTATGACAGTCAGAAGCTGCTTTTCCTAAGGCCTTGGTAACACTGGCAATCTTGTTTTAGTCGTTCACTCTAGATGCTGCAGGCTTTATGTCCATAAAGAAACAAACCTCCGGAGGGGCTACCTGAGCAGGGGGCAACTCTACAATTCGCCAAAAATATATGATTGTAAATATAATTTTAGGTCCCTGAAAAACTAAGTTATGTTCGTGCATTAAACATTGCCTGCCTCAGTGGCCACACACCCTGGTGCGTCGCAGGCACATTTACGAGGCCTTCTGTCTGCAGCCCAGCAGAGCGGGAACACTGAGCCACCCGCCTTTCTTCTGGCAAACTCGGTTTTCTTTTAACACACAAAGTTAAAGTCCAATTAAGTTTGCAATGACGCGTCTGCTGAATGTGACCGGTGGTCAGACTTTAACATGTCCTTCATTGCTTGCCGACAATGACTCACTCGCGTTCCTACTCATTTTTGACTAAATTAAACACAAAAAACAGTTTAGGAATAGTTAAAATTTGACCAGTCTTTAAAGCTTGCTGCTTTAGTGGTTAGAGAGTGGTAGAAGATTCATATCACAGCAGAACCAGGTTAATCACATAGGAAATTACCGTAATATTACTCAAATAAAAGTAGAAAGTATGGTGTAGTAAAACTACTTCTAAATGTTTTGTTTTTTTTCCAAAATATTACTCAAGTAAATGAATAAACTAGATTCTATTCACCTCTACAGAAAAACGTGTGAATGAAATGAACAAAAGTGTGACTGCACTCAGAATACTGACAGACTTTATAGGTTATTAAAGCTTTGGGTGAAATTTTGCTTCTCAAAGCAACTCAAAAGGTTTATGAACAAGGTGAAACAGAAACCTAACAAAACAAGGTCAATTTCATGACGTCTTACATTTTTTGGAGCAAGCCTGACGTTTTTAGATATGCAAAATACACCAGCGAAAGGGAAAGGCATTCTGGGAAGTTTGGCTGAAATGAGGAGATAGAGTATTTTCAAGGAGGTTAAAGGCAGAAAGCATTTTTCTTTTTTTTTTTTTGGCAGATGAATCAAATGACATTTATACTTAATAGCTGTTACCTCAGGAGAGACGGCAATACAATAAATAGTCTGTTTTGTACAATAAATAGTCTGTTTTTGTAGTTATTTTAAGGTCATTTGCATTTGGGGGGGATTTTTCACATACATCACCAAGGACGTCCACCGTAACCCTTGACCTATCGACACTGTTCCCTCCAACCGCACTGCTTATAAAATGTTGTAGGCCGGCCTCTGGTTCTGCTAACATCAACTTGTAGAAAAAGTTGAAGGGCAAGAAGGGGCCTTTATTCCACGCAACATTTGTTAAATGTAACCAAATTGGAGAATTCATTAAGCCACAAATAATGGCTGCTTTTCTGGAAACTGTAATAATTTCTTGCCCAAGGTAAAAGTCTCCTTCCTATCTGTTAGCGTGTTCTCTAATGAACAATAATCTCTGCAAATTTTCACATGGCGCCCTTTGTTGTCACACGGCAGCTATCACTGCTCTCCGTCTGCAGCCTGAGGTGTCCTCTCCTCTGAGGATCGATGAGCTTAACAAAACTCTACGACGCGCATCTTCTCAAACATTAGAGACAGCAGCAAAGCTGTCTGTAAGGACATTAATCTGCATGATGAGCAGCATAAGAGAAACGATGCCATTTCCACAAAAAAAAAACAGAAAAGAAGATATTGCAGCCTATTTAGCGAGGCTCAGGAATACGGATATAACCAACACGCTGGTCCTCTGCTCTGCAGCAACGTCACACAGCAAACTGCAGACGGAGCAGGAAAGCTGGGATCCTAGGAAATTTGCATTTTAACAGCCAAAGTACACAAAAGTGTCAAGTCCCTCTGCCACACAAGATGATTCACTAAAAGTGGGGATGAGGTGAGAGAGGAGATATCTGAAGGGAGTCTGACTTTGAAAACTGGTGGGAAACAAAATTCACATGAAGGATTATGCCACAAAAGTCATAGGTTGGCAATTTAGCAGCTATTCCCATCCATCCTCGGCCCCTTTAGCTACTGGAAAAGATGAAGAGCACAAGAGACGAAGCTGCGGTAGCAAATAAAGGATGAATATACATTCCATGTGTCAGGAAATGAATATACATTTCCTTATTGGTAATGTTTGTCTTTGTTTTCTTTTTTTCACAAATCTTTCTGGGCTGAGATCATGAAACACGTGAAGAAATTAACAATAAATGTTGCACAGTTTTCAAGATTATATCAGCGTTTGCGAGCCAAAAACTTTCCAATCCTCCTGGAGCTGTCTACCCAGGTTATCTAAGGTGCGACACATAATTAACCTAAGTGCTTTTATTTTCAGTTTCCAATTGCTTCTTGCACGCTCGAGTAGTCACATCACTGTTTACTTTGGGAAAATGTGTAGATTTTCTGATTGAGTGGAGAAGCAGTCGGATTTGCTCATTTGAATTAATCAAGCTTGATTAAAGGCCAAAAGGGCTGATGAGCAGTCAGGATACATTCAGAGTCTTAGGAAGTGCTTGAGGTAAAGGTCACTGAAAACTTTTCTGGCTTGTATGCAGCGTAAAACAAAATTTAAAGAATATGCACAGAACACACACATATTTCTCAGGTTTGCTGCCTGCATTAGAGAGGATGGTTTGAGAGAAACTCAGTCGTGAGAGATTCCTTTTAGGCATACTTCACAGGATCTCAGCAGGGCTAACGGACACTAATAGAGTGCATTTTCAAAGGGACTCTCACAAGTGCCTTACAGTCTTTTGTCTCATTCAAACACAAAGCGGCATACAGTTCAGTTAGAGCACATTGGAGTATAATTGATTGCCTAAAAAAGAACAACTCTGCTGCACATGCGCATGGCGCAGTAACGTTCAATTTCTCAGAAATGAGCATAATGAAGATGGGGATGACAATGGCGAACCCACTTCTCTTATTTTCCTTAGCAACCAAGGAGTAGGTGAGATGCTTTCTTTCTTTCTTTTTTTTTTTTTTTTTTAAAGAAAATGTCCTAATTGTTTCT
This sequence comes from Poecilia mexicana, assembly GCF_051168715.1. NCBI lineage: Eukaryota > Metazoa > Chordata > Actinopteri > Cyprinodontiformes > Poeciliidae > Poecilia > Poecilia mexicana. The sequence goes on along the minus strand of NW_028263378.1, from coordinate 24,308,147 downwards.
CTCCTTTTATTAAATAAAGCAGAAGCGAGGCAACGCATTTAGCTCACCAGATAAGGTGGTTTGTGAAAATAAAATGAGAGTTTTAACAATGTTTGTGAGAATTTGTAATATTCTCCTTTCACACCATTACAAACTGTGTTTAAAGCAATCTGTAATCAGTGCAGAACATGTCAGTCCACATTTGATGAGTCTATGCATTACAGTTATATTTAACACTTAGAATATTATTAAAAGTTGAGGGGCGGGGGGGTTTCTGTAACTCCACTCACTAATTGAACCACGCTATGTAGATAAATTAGTGTAGACTCTCAGTCGTCCAGGACATGGCGACCATGGTAACGATGAAGGTGATTCATGAAGGTGACTGGACTTCCTCAGGTTTCATCCTCCTAACATCTACAGTGCAGCCTTGACTCCTCTCCCAAGGCAGGTTCACATAATCACTCACCTTAAGACGGCACCAAAACAGTGAGCATGTGTGACGTCGTTGGGGATTTTTTAGGATCGTCTTCTATTGAATAGATGTAAGGCTCAATGTCTCATGTGACGTTCGTGGCTTCGTTGCAGAAAGCGCAAGAAAAACTATAGGGGACAGCATTTCAAGATGGCGGTCTTGTTTAAGTGTGTCAGAGCTGAACACATTCATCGTATTGTTCATCGTGAGAAATATCTTATCAAGAATTTTGACTAATTGCTACAATAAATTTCACTAATTGATGTTACATAAAATTTTTTATCTTTGCTATTTTCTCATGTTTTTCTTCCAGAAGTGCATCGAGAAACATCACTAAATACAAAAATGAATAATTTCTTTTTTTTTTTTTAACTAAGTGGCATCCTGAAAAAGCCTACGTCAAATGGGAATGTTTTTTAAAGGACAATATTCATTTATGGCACTAGAAATGCTGTATTTTTTTATCAAATCATATCCTTTATCATTTTCACATTTATTGAAAATTAATGTATATTCACCTTGCTACTTGTGACCCACGGACCTAATTCTTGATCTTTTTTCTACGTATCTTTTGTCGGTAGAAACTGGTTGGCGCATAAGGTTCAGGTACAGTGTTGCACCTTGCATGTGCATGAGGTACATTCATCGCCCTGGAGGCAGAGGCAACATAAAAATAAAAATAAAATCTTCGTAAGCTTTTCAATTGAAGTCACTTTGTCCTTCCCCGTACTTCCTCCCACAGAAACGTTTCAACTGTACAGATACAATGAGCGTGAAGCTTTTGAGGGCCACCATTTTCCAACCACTGTAACTGAATGCAAAGACAAAGAGCATTAAAAGATTCCTGCTGGAGAGGTGATCAAAAAATCTATAATCTCTTTTATTTGCCCCCAAGGTGACATCTGTTTTAAAAGAACTCTAATCTAAGCGGATATAAAAAGGGTCTTTAAAAAGCCATTCCGCTGGCTTTTGTTGTGTGCGCCTGTGTGAGTGTGTACTTCCTGCTCGGGTGTCCTCTGTCCCACAAAGAGAAAGAAAGCAGCGGCGATGATTATGTGGGGAAAAAAGGTTCTTTCAAAGCCTCCCCTCACCAAGTAAAACAGCTGCACCTTTAACCTGCTTTATGAATGAGATTAGATCTTTTTTTTTTTTTTTTCCTTTTTCAAAATGAAAATGCCATAATTTGCTGACATGAGCTGCGGTGTTGATCATGACGAGCCCCCGCCGGTCGCTCCAGCTTCTTTAGTTCATTTCGGAGTTGCGCAACGAGCCCGCTTCGTTATATTTTGAAATTTCAAACCGAACCGTGTTGGAACTGAGCCTCTTGGAGTGTGGTGGGATCACCCTTATCCAAACAGACAGGCTGGTCGCCGCCCCTCCACGTGGATGAGAGCTGCTGCTGAACACTCTCTGCTCCACTGGCACGGAGCAGTGACATCCCTGCTCCTTTGCCTCAGCCGGCTGGTGCTGTCCCTCCCCTGTGTCCGCTCCTTTGCCCCCGCCCCCGGTGTGGGGCCGCTATCTCCCAGTATCAGCTGGAAATTTGATGGATGACAGGTGGAGGCAGAGGGAACAGGACTCCTCGGGGCCCGTCAGGCTCGGTCCCTCCATCCATTAGTTATATATTTAGCCCTGTGTGGGCCGGCCATCCTGATCCCCCCCCCCCCAACTTTCCCCCTCTTCCCCAGGACACGCTTGAATTTTCTGGTCAGTGATGAATCCTTAACCTTCCAGCTGCTGCATGGTCCCCATCTCCTTTCGCAGGAGAGAAGGAGGCCATCACGGTTCATTTCTCTCATCCCTAAGCCACTTAGATGAACTGCTTTGTTCTGATCCTCTTTCTTCACTGTCAGATAACCTAATAACACAGGAGGAGCCGTCATATTCCTAATTTTTCTCTGCGCTAAACGCATATTGTGGAAGACAGGACGGCTCCCTGCAGGATCGGCGCTTCTTTTGGAGTCTCTCAGCTCGTCAAGAGTCCTTGCTGAGCGCCTGCGAATCACACCGTACATCCGGAGGCCTGGTAATTCTGCAACCTGTTGGATAAACCCTCGGCACATCGATCTGGCCGGGAAGATCAAGGGAAGAGTGACAGGCAGAAAAGATCACAGAGGACCTGCTGCGAACTGGTCGATGGTTGAGCTCCAGCCCTTTCTGCTGCCTTAACAAGGCCCAAACCTCTGACATCTGCCCCGGGAAAACTCATGTTGAACACAGAAACACTGACGTCGAAGGCATCGGATGAACAAGTAAAGGTTGTGACCTTTGGAAATGCCAAAGCAGTTGAATAACGTAACTAAATTTGGAGGTGAATGTGAAATGCCAGTGTTTGGTGCCTTATTGGTGAAATCCCTCGACGTCGGGGTTGGAAGGAGGAGAGATGTAAATACATGTAGGTTCAAAAGACTGGGAAAAAAATGGTGGTTTCTTCTCAAAGATTCAATGCAGAAGCATTACATCAGCTAAATAATCTGAACGTATAAAAATAAGTTGATATAATAATTTATAAAAATCAGTTTTGAAGAGTGAATCCTTCATGTGTCAGGGAACAAAGATTTGATGTATTTTTTTCTTTTAAATTTCTTCTCAATCACAATAATTACACATAAGGACAATCTTTATTATATAATAAGGATTAATTCCTGCTGATTTAATTGAAGTAACAAGCAAACAAGATAGAACAGACTAAAACATATCATTTACTGCTAGTAATAACCTAAGAGGGGGAGTTTTAATAAGGAATGTTGAATGTTCAGTATGTCTGGTTAAAGGTTTAACTTTAATCCCAGTGATGCTGGTGGGACTCCGTGTTAAAATATCTAATTATAATACGAGAGCCATTTGGATTCCCTAAGCACAAATGCCTTGTGCATCATTTCATTTCATTTGTTCAAACCAGTATGTCGCTGCTTCAGGAGTTGGACTCATTGCTACATCTTTTCTTCTGTCTACAACAGTAAAATAATTCTGGTGATTCATCCAGCTCATCTCTCACTGAGGCGCATACAGCTGCTCTGAGAGCGGCCTCAACACAGCAGCGCAAAAAACACATCGAATAAAAGAGAGTAACAAGAGAGAGAGCGGCATCTGCGAGCATTCTCCCATTGTCTCGTCTTTTTTTCTTTTCCGCCCAAACTCTTGACGCCTTTCTGAGGCCGTGTTTAAACGCAGGTGTCGGCCAAATTTGAAATTGAAGCACAACAGAACGGACCACTGGGATGTGGCCGAGGACATTTGTCAGATTTACGTTGCTTATATCTATTAACATGCTTCACAAGTCTTTACTTAAAGACTTGTGAAGTCTTTAAGTAAAGACTTAAAGACTTCATTAAGGCATCATTATTCATAATGATGCCTTACGAGCTTGAATTTTTGGTGCCCACACCAGGCACTTGGTGCCCAATGCACAGTGCGTGTGATGCGTGTGGGCGGAGCAACATCACTGACAAGAAGAAAATATTTCAGAAATGGAAAAAGAACTAAGACTGAATCAAAGTTTGGACCACAGTGGAAACATCAGTTTTCTTTGAAAACGACCTTTTCAGAAGAATTAGGAGGATTTACTGAGGTCCAGATTTAACTGTGTAAAACGTAGTGGGTCTCTTGATCAATGGCTGTAATCGTTCTGTTTGTCTGAGGAGGAAAAATGCCCAACAATTAGTGACAAATTCATCAGACATTGTATTTATTATTTGGCAGGGTTTAACTTTTTCTTGCTCAGTTTGGACTTTTATTTTTCTTTCTGAGCCGTTCGATTTGGACGGCAGATATAGAAGGAAATGTTCCCACCGGTAATTACCCAATCAGAAGAGACTTTACACAGCCAAAAGTGAAGACTATTATTTTTCTACTCTTGCTTTATAGTCACTATGAGCATAATTTATAGTATGCCATAGCAGATAAAATACCTCTGGCTAAAGGTCCTACTGGCATATTACAGGCCTCTGAACAGCAACACACTATCCAGTAATAAAGCGATCTAAAGATGGATTTTATGTAAAGGCAATACAGAAAACGGTTACAAAGTGTGTGACATTTTAGATTTCACGATGTTTGTGGTCAGCAACTCAAATTTAATGGGGGGGAAAAAAGCAGCAAACCAAGCCTGAAGAAGCGCCACGCAGTAAGTTGATATTAAATATTACATTTTCCCTCTGCAACTTCCAAACAAGAGATTTTTACGAGTCCTTCCACGTTCAATCTCCATATTCCTTCAACAAGAAAGGGTCTCCTCGGGTTAATAACAGTTCCTTCCATAGGTTATTACAGGGAGAAGATAATAAATTGTAGAAAAGCGAGTTAGCATTTTGATAATGTAGATCTCTGCTCCATTTCCATCAAGGCACTGCCTGAATTTAAATATGGTGCGTAAAGATAGTATACCTAATAAAAGCAACCGATATGGGAGAGACACAGGGAAACGCACTGCTCTTCATCTGCATGTGTGTCAAACAAACGCATTAAAATTCAAAGCATACCACATCTTCCCTTAATAACATTGAAAGAGCAAAATATACAGGAACAAATCCAATTGGTTTTCTTTCATAACCCGTTACTCTTACTTAGTTTATTCAAACCAAATTCACTGCGAAGCACTTTAGTACTGAACATTGACAAAAAAATAAATAAATAAATAAATAATAATAATAATCCGCTATTACTAGTTCAAATAACAGGTTGCAAAAAAATTGTTTTCAATTGCCTGCAATTTCTGAGTCTATTATAAATCTCTCTAAGTCAATGTTCTCCCGACTATAGCTGGTCAGCAATCAGGCTGCAAGCGCAAACAGCTTGTCGTTTTAATCATCACAACAGGCTGCATTGTTTTTTCCTCTGATAAGATTATTTTATTTCCAAGTCATCTCTGGTCCCCAGCAGCCCTCGCCGCTGATTTGATGAGGTAAAGAAAAGGCTGCAGATTTCATCTAAAGTGCCTTGCTCATATCTGACGGAGACGTTCTGACGCAGGTCACACCTCGCTGTGATCAGGGTGGGGCAAAGTTTTGAAAAGGCACGATTTCAGAACTGCGACATCTTCCGACATTGTGTCTCAGTGTCATTTCACCGAGGTGCAGGAGAGGTTGCTGGGGTAACAGGAGCGCATCATGGCTGTTTGGGTGATGGTAATAGTGAAAACTGTTACTGCTATTAAAATATTTTGTTCCTGATTTTAAATTGATGTGGTATGAGAAAATTAGTATATAATTTCATTCAAAATTAGATACAGTTGTTTATAAATAATCCATCAAAAAATGCATGTCCCAATGAAACTATATATATATATATATATATATATATATATATATATATATATATATATATATATATATATATATATATATATATATATATATGAAATGTTTGTATCTTCATGGTGACACTTATTTTGTTATTTTTTTCATTAATTTCTGAAACTCCACGCAATAAACTTAAACCGTCTGGATTAAATTACATTATATAATATCCAAAATAATGAACTCCAAAAAGCAGTCAAGCTGACTACTTATTTCATCTTCTGTGTGCAACTCTCCTCTCATGCCTCACCTTAAGCCACAATATAATTGTTTGTCTCCTGGGCCAAGTTGATAACTCTTAGCTCATAGGTAGAATTTTTAATAACTATGAGCCATGATAGCGAAGCCATTTCTCCCAGAATGACTAACATGGTCTGATATGACTAAGTCAGGATGAATAAAACATTTCTCCAATGTTAAGACAGACGACAATGTAATGTTATGTGTGCCCTGAGCTTCGGAACAACTTTCAAGCTTGATTTGCTCTATTTGCAAAAGAGAGAATCTCAGCTGGGAGTAGTTTCAAAAAAATAATATAAGGGGAAAAGCAGGCAGAGATTTCAGCTGCTTATGAGAGATAAATTATTCCGAAAAGGGAGATTCGTATCAGGTAGCGCATACACCTTTTATGTCATTCCATAAGTTACGTAGACACTATGAAGCAGATTCAACATGCAAAAGGGGGTCCTTATGTGATGGAGGTCGGCAACACAGACAGTGGAGACTGGAAAGACAAAAACATCCCGGAGGAAAGAGAGCGGACAAAATAAAGATCTGCTTCTGGAGGGAGAGGAAAGAGGTCTGATTCCATCAGGTGTCTTAATGTTAAACTACATAATATGTCTATTCAGTGAAGTCTGTCTCTCTTAGACGTGTCCCGTTGTCCTCTCATTGTCTGTGACTTTTTGTATGTTGAAGTACGTCTAAATAGTTATGATCACCGGGTGTAAAAGTGGTTTATGTTGTATATCATTGTCACTTTGACCGGCGGAGGCTCTGCATTCAGGAAGGAGGCGAGGCAACAGAATGTAGTTGAGGTAGGTTGATTTGGGAGCTCCAGGTCACAGTTACACCGACACCCTTTTTTCAGTGGAGCAAAGAAGCTGACATTGGTACCTGAGGGAAGTTCCAACACTTACACCAGGTAAAGGGGTGATCACAAAAAGACAAACAAGAAACAAACACCACTTACACAAGCCTAGCAAACAATGAATGATCCCACAAATATTTACATGCATGCAAATTATTAAAACTAAACTAATCGAAGGTCAATCAAAAGTAAATGTAACTAAATATAAATCCTCAGAGTATTACCCCTCTTAATGGAAGATGGTATGCTCCAGGAGCATTCATCTCCCTTTCTGTTCCACCTTGCTGAGACACACCCACAAAGGTAAGTACTCAAACAATCAACTTAAGTTGAACCAATCTAAATCAGAAACACACTGACATTTTCCCCTACATTCCCTGAACAGGGAAGATGGCCAGTCTCCCTACCAAAAAAGAATGTCCACTAAATGTCACAATGTAACTGTGTGGTGGATGCTCCTACCACCACCACATAGTGTTAGTATTGATTTCTTTATTAGTATAGTTTATTTCATTTAGACATATATTTTCTAATGGGTGCACACTTTAGTTAATGTCTGTCTGAATGGTTAATTTATACTTGTTTTTGTTTGAGGTGCCACTTATAGGAACCAGCTGGTGGAGGAACCTGGAGTAAACCATCTACAAATTTCTGAAAGACTGAAGAGAGAGACTTCAAGTTTTTATTTAATTTTGTCACTTAAATATTCACTTATTGTTTGTGCTAAGTTAAAGTTATTTTGCTTTATTTGTTTATAGAATGCTTTAGTTAATTTTGTATTTATTTGTTCTTTTGTTTGGTCAGACATCCCTCCTGTGGTAGATTTGGGTTACTCCACCCCTATTTAAGCAGCCTTTGTTCTTTGTTTGGTAGGTCAGTTTGTTTGTGTTTAGTTAGAGTTCAGTTGACCTCAGTTAATTTGGATCCAAATTTGTTATTTATCCTTTGATTTATTTTTGCTTCAAATCTTTATGCTTTATTAATGATTTTTTGAATAATTAAATGGAAACCTTTTTTCTACTTTAAAAATTTTTTTGTCCTTGTTTGAGTCTGGTCCCTCACAAACTGAAATAAAGAACTGATACAAAACACATTTGGACTGTAAATAAATAACATAATATCAATAATCAATATGGGATGGAACCCCTGGTCTCCATCACAATCATACATACATTTGAGGCTCTTATTTTGAAGTAAGGTTTTGAATTATTGCTAATTGAGTCAAGTCAATAACTTAGCCATGCATAAAACCACAAATTTGCAGGACAAGCCTGGCCACCGCGTAAGAAAAACGCCTTTTAAAGTCCGATCACTAATTATAGCAGCCCTGGAGGAAACAGTCACCATGAAGCCGAGGTGATAGCCGGCAATCAATCTCTTACAAAACTATGGAAGAAATATATACAAACTGTTATTTGTGGAATTGTTTTAATCCAGCCACATTTAGAATCGTGTCATCAGACAGGTTTTATTTAAGGGATTTAAAGCTTCACATTAAATAATTACATCTTCACTTCTGGCCACGTTGACCAGAATAACATTTCCACCCCCAAATTTCATTTGTCTAATGTTGAAATGTCATCGATGATCTGAAACAAGCATGACAAGAAAAGAAGAAGAAATAACACAAATCTGTAAGAGGCTACATATTTTTTCATTGAACTGTTTATATGAGGTAATAGAACTAAATCACGCTTTAAATCCCAAAACCTAATCGGGTACATTATGACACTTCCAGCATTTCCTCATGACCCCCGTTATCTTTAATTTTCATTATGGTGCAGTATTTCACAGGAGCCGACACGCCACGCAAAATAATTGTTTTGAAATTAATCCAGGCTATTTTCACGTAATAAGACATTAGATCAAAACGAAACACTTTCATCATGATTGGTACTGCCACCGCACAGCTAGATGGAGAAATGGTGCTGTGTTTGCGTGCATCAGAGCCGTGACTGAAACCTTTGATTTGATATTGCTCAGCTAGCAGTAGGGCTGTGCTCAGAGATGACCGGGGGGCTGTGACCACGCAGAGGACAGTAGCACCACTGCAACATTTCGAAATCACCCGCATCCAACTGCAGTGAAGACAGGCTCTCGTATGCTTGAACCCAAGTAAACACTGTTGCGTTTATTGGGGAAGGAAATCCACAACAAATACAACCGGATGGAGCTGCATTCAGTTTTTCAGAGAATAAAGAAATCAACAGAGTAAGGTTAAAACGGGAAAATCAATGTAAGAGTTCCCTTTTTACCTTTTGGCTCGACTTCCAGTGCTTTCTAGAATTTAAAATCAATAGCAGACTCTGATTAAGTTGGTCCCGGCAGACGCCGTGTCATTGGATTTTTCATACTTTGCACGCCGTTGTGTCTGCTAAAAGGGCAAATTACTCAGTCAAACACAGGTAGCAAAGACCTCAGAAAAAAATGTGTCATAAAATGCTCACATCTCAAAAGTTCACATCTAGCTCAGACCTTGCCATTGGTGAGAAACTAACATTTTTTTAGATCATCTGGGCTCCATTTGATCTTTACAATATAAAATTGTAAGGGTTAATTCTGTACTGAAGAGAGATAATTTTAGAATGCAATAGAAATGACTTAAGTCACATGAATGTAAAAATATAAAAACAGAAATAAGAAAAAGAGACTAAACCTAAGCTTAGACTAAGGAAACCTTTACTGAATTTGTAAAAACATGAACAAATTTCTTATTTTTGACACTATGAACACCCAGAGAGTAGACAGGTATGGTTAAAAGTGGTCATTGATTATGACAAGGGTTTGATTGCTCAATAACAAATTTTACACCAGTGACTGGGAAGGACATGTATCATTTTTGACATGCCCTCTTTTGTTCAGATGTAAACCCTCTGGCATGTTCTTTGTACACTCTGGGATCCCCTCCAAGGGAAAGTGAGCCCCAAAAATCCCCAAAATTAGGTGGCCAAACCTGACTGATTTTGATGGAAAACAACAGCAGCTCTACTCCAAACTGTCCCAGATGGCATGTCTTCTCCATCAATCTCAAAGTCTCGGCCCATTCAGCGTAACGAGAAAAATAATTTCCTGCCAGCTGAACCCTTTCTGCAGAATTACCACCTCAATATGGCTGCATTTCCCTATGACTCTACAGTACCCGGGGTCTTGGTTCCTGGTCAGGACCCCCAAAGCCAAACTCGTCTCAGAGAAGGGTTCAAACAAACTGTATTTCCAACATTGAAAAAAAAACAAAAAACAGGAGTCCACCGTTTTTGTTGGGGGTTCATCAGTGGGCACCAGGTGGTTCCAGCTCCTGGGCCGTAGCGAGGTCCAGCCCAAAAGATTAACAAGATGCACCTTCTGATCCTGCAACTTTTAGGCGTGCCTCTGCTTCAACACACCTGACTCATATAATCAGGTCATTAGCAGCTAAAATCAGGAGAGGGACAAGCTTCCAGGCAGCATGCAAAACAAAGCAGATGCATTAAAAACCTTTAAGAATCATATAAATAATGATAAAAACTTTGCAAGCAGTACTACAGGCAGAGATTATTGGAAGAGGTTTCATAAGAGTTAAGACCAGAGTTTAAATCCCGTTTTAATTATGTGAATGAGCCATAAAAGACTTTCAACATTATTAAAATCTCTTCCTCATGAATTTATTTGGTGTCATTACACCTGTCTCACAACTCTGCACTTCTTATCATACTGCTATGTGAGCACACACACACGCACACGCACACACACACACACACACACACACACACACACACACACACACACGCAATACGCTAAATGTTCCAACTCAGCACAAATGTTGGCCATTTTCTGAGTTAGTGACGAATGCATAAAGTCCCAAGTTTGCAGCTTCAAGAAGAGGTGAGGTCCTTTTCTTTTGTGAATGCTGACAAAACTGAGAACATTTTACAGACCTACCTACATCTGTGTTTGCAACAATCTCTTCTAGCCGATTGCAATTAACTGACCTTTAGATTATTACTGGAATCCAACTTATTATGGCGGATACATTGTTCAAGTTTGAACGTGTGGACCACCAAACCAAAACAGAAGCACCGTGGTCATCGGATCAACTCAGTAGAAATCTGTAGAGTAAAGCTAACGATGTGGGCAGATGATCATGTGCTCTGTGGCGTTTTGTTTTTGGCCCGTGTCCAGCTGTTTGATGGATGCAAGCTGCTTTCAGGCAGATAATCCAACTGCGACAGGAAGCTAGAGATCTGCTTAAGTAAAAAAAAAATAATAATAAATAATAGTAATATAGCAAGGGGACATGGAAACATACAGTGCTATGAGAAACACTCACCCACATTCTGATATTTTGCTTTTGCTTCTTTGTAACACTTGGAACTTTCAGATCTAGAACGAGTTTAGAGACAAAGATTTAAGAATTGGTTCTCCAATACTGATACAATTTGTTTCTAAAGATGGTTTTCATATGTGGTACAGAGGACGAAAACGTATGAATGGGTGAACAGATGGAAAGTTCTCCTTTTGTCTCGTCAGTCCCAAAAATGTTTGCCCAAACTCTTGGAGACCATCGAGATGCTTTTGACAAATATGAGATGGGCTTTCGTGTTCTTTATGCTCAGCTGTGGTTTTGGCCTCTGATCTCTCCCAACAGATACCTTTTTTTTTTTCCTTCATTCTGTTTCTTATTGGTGAATGATGAACTCTGACCTTCATTCAGTCAAGTGAAAAACTGCAGCGTTTAAGTCCTGTGCTCCTTTGCGACCTCCTGGACGAGTCACTGATGTGTAATTTTGGTAGGCAGCCCACTCCTGGGAAACTTCGCCCATGCTCCACGTTTTCTCTTTTCTCTAAGTGGTTGTTTTATCACTGCAGCTGTCTCTCCAGGAACAAAGCATGGGCTCTTTTCATCACCCTAAACCTTTACGCATTGTGGCTTTTTTTTTTTTTTCTGTTTCTGTGGCAGTTTGTCTGAGCAACATGCAGCGACCGCAGATTAGTTAGTAATGAGCTTATGCGGACCGATAACAAGAGGAAACACAGCTCTGTCTTCTTACACTTATTAAACGAATCAATCTGAAACTCACCTCCAGAGGCTTTAGCTCTTCTCACAGGACAGAATCTTGGTTTAATTAAATGGCTATTCAAAGATAACGTATGAAAATATTCACATAAACATGAACTTTACATGCATCAGCATGTAAGGAGATGGCTTTCCACCTCACAACACTTAGCTGTTACGTAATTGGACGGATAATCCCGTCCTTTTGTTATTTGGCTTCTCCTATCTGAGGAGTAAAGGAACCCCAGAGAGTCACTCCTTCTAACTGCTGAACAAACTTTTTTTTTTCCCCCTCCAATTTTCATCTAATAAGATCAGTAAAGCAACTATATGAGCTAATTAGCCTGTGTCAGCAAGCAAGTGGCAACAAGAGTCAGTGAAGACGTAACACAACCCCTTACAGCGGTAGTTAGAGTTTTAGGGCGCATTTAAGTCCATGAAAATAGATTAAGTCTTACTGTGTTCCCGCATTAAATCACAATGCCGTTCTTCCAGACTGCTAATAAGCAAAGCATCATTCACAGCTTAATGGACAACACAATCAAACCGAGCCAAAGCGTTGAAGCCGTAAGCTCGTTCTGCAAGATCTGCGGTATTTTTCCTGGGCGCAAGGAGGGTGATGGATATTCCTTTAGCAACGGCTTAATCAAATTAGCCTCTCCTCTAATTTTGCTTAATTGTGTGTGAAAATTTTTATTTCATTCTTTTGCTAATGTGTTTTGTTGCAAGCTATTTATTTGCCTATCAAAACACACACACACATATATATATATATATATATATATATATATATATATATATATATATATATATATATATATAATTTTTTTTTTTTTTTCATTTAAAATAACAGCATGAATAATGAGGGTATTAAAACAAAAAAACAATGCTAATAAGCCTGGAACCATCTATAAAAGTCTGACCTGAGATAGAGCATGAAACTACAGGCTTACAAGGTCGGTCTTAATTAATTATGAGAAAAGCACTTTGATGATGTTTGGGAGGTAATAAAAAAGTCATGAGGAGCATAAGAAAGCAAAATACTGGGGCCTGGATACACTAACCTATTAATAAGCACTGACTAACAGATGCAAGGAATAATTGTAATTCCATTCAGTCAATCTACAAAGAAATAATTACAGCTGCATGTATAATGTAGAGAGCTCCAAATGTATTGTGATCTCCGAGACTCTGTTCTTGTCAATATATTCATCAGTGGAGGGAGCCTGGCCTCTATTAGCCTGCCAGAAGGATATTATATGGTGTGGTTCAATGTGACGCCATTCATCACTATTCAATTAACATGCTAATCTGATTGGTCGCAGCAGGCCTGGGCGGTTACAAAATTTATCAGCGGATCAAACGGAAAGATTGATCATCCGCAGGAAATTTCTGGGTGATCGTCAGGGACCGAGTGAGTAATATGACGTTATTATTCAGCAACTTTGAACATTATGAGACTCATAATGTCTCATGAGTTTTGCTTGTGTTTGTTTCTTAAGTGCTCAGGGTTAAAGGAAAAAAAAAAATCAACTATCCACACTTCAATAAGAACCGATTAAGAGATGTAGCTACACTGAAACGAGTTCACTCCTCTGTGTTGTGAGCGAGTATGTATTTATGGAACTGCAGTCGGAGTACAGTATGATATTTTCATATTCTCTCCCATACGTGCACATTGATTTTTTTTTAAACACAAGTACAGTACGTTCCAAACCATTACTGACATAGTAATGTGTCTAGTTGCATCCTATTTTGCAATATAATAAAGTTCAAATGGGTTTTTTGATGGAGGCTTGCCACATATTAAATGCTCAACTTAATAAAATATCAGCATTTCTAAAATTAATCTGAAAACATGGATTATGTGCATACTGTTGAGTGAAATTCAGTGGAGACTCTTGGAACATAGCAGGCAGGATGTAACCTAATATTCCAATAATTTTCAAAGCACTGTGCAATCTGTAAAAACTCTTTGACTGGCTAGAAAGATTAAAATTTTAAAAATAGATATCTATCTGGGCTCTGTAACCAAAGTTTAGAAATCGGGTAGCTCTTCTCAAACTAAAGTGATCAGAGGTCGACAAAACTCTCTGAACGATGGCAGTGGGAGGAAATTTATGTCTGTATTTACTGTTGTCATTTGTCAGTGCAAATGACGAAAGTCTAACAGCACGCCTGCTTTAAGGCCCGCTCCTCTCCTGCTCTTTCATCTGTCAAAAATCTTTCGTTTGGCCAGCGATGAATGTGGGGGTTGCGCCGGCTGATGCACCAGACCCTTTCATCAAGAGAAGAAGGACCTATTTGCAGCCCGCATTTGGGTTGACAAGCTAATCAACTCCTTCTTGCAATGTCTTTGTTTAGAAGAAGAATGAGCTAAAAATGTCAAAGCTGTCAAAACTAAATAAATTTAGGATGACAATCAGCTCCTCTAAACTTAAGGACATGGTTTTCAAACAGAATAAGGCAGCCTGCTTCCCCCAGGTCAAGGGTCAGTCTTTGACTTCAGCAGACAAATTCAAGTTTCTTGCCGTTCATAATTTATAGTAGGATGCAGTGGTAGATGGATAGATGGGTACAGGCCTCATCTATAGTAAAGGTGTCTGTCATGGTGAAGAAAAGAAGAAGAGCAAAGCTCTTGACTTGCAGGTCTGTCTGTTTTAGAACCGCCATGTAATGTAATGAAATGTGGATCATGACTGCAGGAATGAGATTCCAGATACAAGCGGCAGAAACGAGGATCCTTAGTAGCTTGGGGGGGACAGAAGTACACAATTTTAATACCTTTTACAGATTTAAGAAGGACCTGGAGGACGCAACAGTAAGTTGACCACTGAAAATGAAGGTTCAAAGTGTGAATAAATCTACTAGTTGGCTATTGTAATCCTTCAATTTGTTGTTTGTCCCCAACCGCCAATAAGGGAGGAGAAAAAGGAAACAGATGGCGAAAACAAACATCGCATTCACTATCAGCTCACACCTGCACAGCTTTTCCACTGGCTACTGGCAACATGTGTTTGCACTCGAGTCGGTCATCAGTTCATACACTCTGGTTAGATAAAGATGGACGGATGACGGATGGATTTTAAGACCATTTGTTGGTCGTGGTGCATCAGATCTCCAAGACGGCTCCTTAAGTATCATGTCCCTCTCGCTAAACAAGCTTCTCAAGTGTTAGAGTTGTTTCCTTTCTTTCCGCGATGTTAGTCAAACAATGCAGACACTGTACTACACAGTCTGTGGAGTTTTCTTTAAGAATGCCGTCCTCCGTTCTCCAACGTTGCATTGTTTACTAAAAAACCTGCCAGAGGGGCCATACAGAAACAATGGGGGCCAGATATGGGACCTACGCGCCTCGCTGTTCTGCTCCTTTACAGCAGTTCTGCATCTGTGCGTTCCCAGATCATGGCTTCTGTCTTTGTTAGCACAGCCTCATTCAACTAACAGCCAGTCCACACTCTCTGCAAAGCTCATAAAAATGTACCAAATGCAGTGGCGCATATTCAAATCAGCGAGCTCAGCATAAGACACGAGGATGTTTGACACCTTGTAACATCCATCAGGGCGTGTGCTGGAAATGTGGGGAGACTTTAATTAACTTTAAAAACAAAACAGCTTTTCTATTTGTCTTGTATGTTTTCAGGGTTTTTTTTTTCCATTAAAGTATTTAAGCATCTACGAAGGCTTCGCAAACGCTTTGCTGTTGTTTACAACGTGATGCACTTTAGCAGCAAAGAACATGATTTGCTTCACAAATGCAGGAGTGATACAGGCCAGATGCCAAATCACACAGAATCCTCTTACACACCGAGAAAAAAAAAACAAAAAAACAGCTTTGCAAACAACATTTCTACTGGCTGAAAAGCATTTAGCAAAATGTATTTATTGCATTTTTTTTAAGGTGTTCATTTTAGTTATGTTAAGACTTAATCACTGCACTGCAGTGCTTTTTTTTTTTTTTTTTTTTTTTTTTACTCTCCCCTAAAAGTGGAAAAGCTGGAAAATGGCTTATGGCTCACTTTCCTGCCAACAAATGACAAGGCATTTTCTTATTCTTTCATCACATAGCCTGGTCCGCAGGAGCTCTGCTATGGCTGCAGATCCAGCCCCTGTTCATTGTCCTGTTTATAGAGGCGATGGCTTTCAAATGAGATTGTACCACAATGAATCAGATATATGCACATGCCCCCTGACTTTGACCATTTGAAGTGGCCGCATGCGAACTTATCGAGCCACCAGTCTTTATGTTTTGGTCTGATTCTGAGCTCAAAGCAGATTTTCATTTATTTCTATGAAGTATTATTTCCACACGGGCAGCTGGCAGCTAAAAGCCTTGAGCTGAAACAAAAAGATTTAAAGATAATCTCACTAACATTGCTTTATCCCAGGGTGTGTTGATATATAGACATTTGTTAGAGGACTAGTTAATGTGGGATGAAAGCAGTTAGGGTCTTATCGTGAGCGTACAGGAGTGAGCCTGATTAAAGCAAAAAAAAAAAAAGAGGAATCTCAATATCCAAACACAAAAAACGGCAAGAATTTAAAATGGAGACAATTAGAGTGTGTTAGTCCTTAGTCACAAAATGAAGGACTTCTGTTCTGTTTTGATTTGTGCTTTAAAGAGATTTACGGTCAGCATCTTGACTTTCATGAACAAAATTTCGCTGATGTGATCAGGGGGATGAAAGCGAGGCAGTAGGTGGGCGATCGACCACAGCGCCATTTATTTGGCACTGATTGGTGGTATCCCAAAGAGCGGAGATGAGGAAGACTGTAGATTAGTTTCTGCTGTAGTGCATAAGGTAATGTGTGTATTAAAGTATACTAAAGTATATTTGGTATCTGAGCCATTAATACTGGAAATAAAAATGGTTTTTGAATGGGGATCTCTGGTGTTTGTGGGTTTTAGTTACTTGCGGATAGCAGTGTTTCCAAACCCCCACAAATAACAGGGGTTTACTGCACACATATTAGATACAGATTTTGGATATGGTTTCCTAATAATGTTGGAGAAAAAAGAAAGTATTCTATTTCTATATAGTATTACGTAAAAAAAAAAAAGTGAAAAACCTAAACACAGGGATGTTAACATTACTACATTTCCAAAACAGACATTTTTCTAAGCAAATTCGATTCTTGCCTTGATTACTTCTCAAATCTGACCAAAAAAAATGGCTCTATCAGATTTTTTTTAAAGTGATGTTCTGTGATTTTATCATCAGTAAGAATCGGGCAAAAGACTTGGGAATTTTCAAGCAAAACAAAATGAGACTTGATTTGGATTTTTGGGGAAAAGAAGTAAGATTTGTTTTAGATTTGGGGCAAAAAAAAAAAACTTGAGACTTTACTCTGATGGTGGATGTTGTAATATGTTACTCCATCTTTGGGATTCATGATCTTACGTTGGCGCGTCTCACTCTGTGCTTGCGCTTCTCCTTCATGATATTCTTGGTGTCCTCTGAAACTTTGAGTGTTGGACAAGCGTCAAAAACTAAAGAACTTGGATTTCAGGCAAAACACTTGAGATTTCACTTTGGTTTGGGGTTGAAGGCTTGAGATTTGACTTGGACTTGAAGAAGCAAAATCCATGAAAACATATGTTGCAAGATAGAAGTTGTAAAATGTGGATGGGCAAAACAGTGTGGGGGGAAAAAAAAGACATTTTGTACTGATTTTAACCATTTTGACTTCAAGAAAACTTCTCTGCCTGTCAGCCGGTTTTATTGTTAAAAGCCTTCAGAAAAGAAATAAACGACAGAAAATTGACAATTTATTTTCTGAATTATTGTAATCCAAAAACTTTAAACTGTGTTCCGCTCTGCTGTGATTTGTCACATCTATTAGAGTCCTTGACAGATGACAGTCGGCAAGCTTTTCTCTTCAATATTCAAACTCTGACCTCGCATAAAGCATAGTAATAAATCCCACTGTTTTCAACAGCGGAAACCTCAACTTCCATGTAGAAAAAAAAAAAAAGATTGTCTTTTCACAAAAATTCAGCTCGGGCTTCCTCAGGCTGCCTGGATCAGTGTTGGCCTTTTGGTCTTCACTTTGTATCACAAGGAGTAATTGCCTCTTGTATTGTCCCTGCTGTCCATCAGCATGCATAATGAAGCGTAATGGCAGATAGTTTGCAGATGCATTGCCTCTTAAAGACAAGGCAAACTAATCCAATCCCCCTAGTTCATGCAACATTTACAGTGTTCAGTGTTAGCATAATAAGATGCTCACACCTCTTGCTGCACTCGAGCAAACACTTCTGCAGACAAGAGCTCGAGCGAATGCACTCCAGCACAAACGCAAACACGCATCGACTGTAGAGCTGCTGAAGACGGACGGGTTTTTTTCCCTATTAAACCCGTTTCCAATAAAACATTTTTTCCAGAGAGAGCACATCATCAAACAAGACGCACACAGAAGAGCTGCAGTGATTCTGAGGTTGGTGCAAACATCTGAGACTTTCAGACGATCTTCTTTTCAGTTCTCTTTTTTTCTCCATCTTCCATTCGTTTGTCTGTCTGTCGCTTTTGGTTTGTGTTTTTGTTTGGGTATGTGAGCAAAGCAGAGACTGTAAAGGGTTAACAAGAAATCGATTAAATCGAGCCATCCCTGCTTCAAAAGCCACGCAATTAGTCAGTGAGATTTAAATGTGATGTGTGGCACATAGGCGCAGCAGTGCATTGTTTTTCTGCACATAAATGTTGCACAGAAAAACATGAGTATGTTTTTTCCCTTAAGTTGTTCATATTTTGTCACACTGTAACCACATGTACTTGAGTTCCTCTTTACTCTGGTTCTCATAAACAAAATCTAGTTCAACCTTCTGCCTTCAAAGTATTAACTCTAAATATATTTGCTATAATGCCATTGGAGATCAAAATTATATCCAGAACAATTAGCAAAGCAGAAATGTCAAGGATGAAGTCGTAAAGAAATGTAAAGACCTGCTTGCCAGCTTATAAAACAGTAACTCAAACTTTGAACATTTCACAGAGCATCATCCAAAAATGGAGCAAGTATGGCTTATCTATCTTCAGACCTACAGAGACCAGGTGTAGAGAGCATTAATTAGGGAAGGACAAGATGTAGACATGTTCATCTGAAGGCATCTCAGAAATCTGACCCTGGTGAAAAATGGTGAAAATAAAGCCAGCATAGAAAGAGAACCATTAAAACCAAGCAATCAGCAAAAAGCTACGTGAGGGATGCAGCAAACCTGCGGAGACCCAAATGTGGCGTCCGAAACGTTACGTCGAGCAAGAAATGCTATACTTGGACCAAATCCAACACTGTAAATGACCTTAAATACATGGTTTCCACCGTTAACAATTCAATCAATGAAGAAGAAATATTTTCGATTCAGGCATAGTACTAAAGAAAAATAAAGTGCAAATGTTCAGACCAGGCTCTTATACAATCTTATACCGGAAGAAATCTCTTAATAACTAAAGCGCTCTGTTCTGCAGTAAAGGGTAAGGAGCTAGTTGCTCTTCTGAGCAGACCGGGTGTCATGTAGAGGGTTCCTGGTGTTACATAGGATCCCCTCCATGTCTCTCCAGCACAGCTCCCACTGAGTCCACTCCTCTCCTCATCACAGGAACACTCTTCCTGATCAGCTTACCCAGCCGGTTTCTGTACCTCAGGGTCTCACTGCTCCCCTCCTCCATCAGCGGCAGCATGGTGCTGTGGTGTTAATGTCATTCACTAGAACAGGGGAGCTGATTAAAATGTATGTTCAAGCAGGACAACTACACTAAATACAACACCAGAGCTGCAAAAAAAAAAAAAAGTGACCTAATCAAAGTCTAGACTTAAGTCCTATTGAGAATCAGTACTTAAAAAACGCTCTCCACACAATGCAATCCGACCGAACATATCCTTTTCCTTCCGCCTTAAAGTTTTGCACGATTTGCGTCGATCACAGGAAACGCAAACAGGAAATGGTGGCGCTTGACGCCGCGTGGCGCTCGGTGAAGTCTCTCCGAGCGGCATGCAGCTTCCCAAAAGATGAACCTCACTTTCTCTCTTCTTTATTCCTATTCTGGTGTATTTTAGGAACTGAGACATCCTTCATTACGTGCTGCGATCAATTTCCAGATCTCGTGGACAGAGGGGAGCGGAGACGAGGAGGCGCGCTCTCAGTCAAACTGCACGCAGTTGCCGCACAACTGAAATCCATCCTGAGAAACATTTCATTAGGAGGCATCCCTCATAAGTCTGTCAATATTAATTTTGCATTATAAGGCTTAGGCACCCACATAATGAGCTTAAAAGCCACTCGCACCACAATATGCTTTGCCCAGACAATGACCTGCAGGCAACTTTGGCAGTAATTTTCTCCCTTAATTGCCAGGTTAACCTGGGAAAAAAAAAAAAAACACAAAAAAAAAGGCGATGCCTCTGTAGAACGCAGTGGCTCAGCCCTGCAAACGATGCAGGAGGAGTGAAGAATGTTTATAGTTTTGGTTTGATGTAAAAAGAAAAAAATCTATTTAGATAAAGTTTTTTTTGAACTGCTACCACATGTGCCGCAAAGGTTATTAAATCACCACCTGTATATGCGTCCAGTCCTCCCAGTGAGATATATTTCAGTGTAGACGTGTGCCAGAGTGGCAAATTATTCCTGCTCAGAAGAAAAAAATAAAACAAAATTGTGCAAATAATGTTGACGTGAAATATGAAGCTCAGCATATGGTTTGAGTGGGCTACTACCCCCCTGACTACTTTATGCTTGGATTTATTTTGTTATAAATGCTGCAACAACCCAGGTTTTATGGTTTTATTATAATGTATTCATGAGCTTTGGCAATTTCTCTCGAAGGTTTCTTGCTCAGTGTGTTGCACGGGAGCCTTGTGGGCGGCGGGCGACTTGCATTTCTGGACAAAGAGCGTTTGAAAGAAATGCTGCAAAGAGCCTAAAGACGCACGGCGCTTAAAACTCAATAAACCGCCTCGAGTGAGTGTGTCACTTGAGTCACTGTCAGCAAAGTCAGAAACGTATTTAAACACCGAGTGAGAATACTGCAGCCATGCTGCTGCGTGTTTTTGTTTGCCGTGCTCCACAGGGAAGCAGATGCATGTTATAGAAAGAACACCTCTCGCGAAATGTGTTGAAATATGTTACTTGAATTGACTAATCTATTGTTAAAAATAATGTCTGACTATTGCCGGGGCACACAATGCTCTCAATATATAATGGCCCCTACTATCTGGTGACTCATGCTGCATGGCAGCACTGCACCAAGAAAGAAAATGGAGCAATTTTCTTTTGTACCGTTCCCACCCCCCCTTCACTCTGCAATCGAACACCGAAAGAGAAAATAACCTTAAAAAAAAAAAAAAGAAAAAAAAAATCACTTCCCCCTAATTGCATTTGGTTTACATATAACTCCTATAGTTCTGGAATATTATCATGAATTAACAATGACACAGGAAAACCAAAGTGCATGCATTGCTTGCATTATTAAATCGAACGGTCCATGATAAACTTAAATAATAATAATAAAAGTATTAAGTAGCTGTTCCTTCATGTAAATGCTTAGCAACAAGACACACTCTTTTATTTTTATGCTTAAACATGCTACAATAATATAAAGCGCAGCTAGTAGTTATTATTAGGGTCATAACATTCAGCATGCAAGATACAACAATGTGTGTTCAAGAGAACAAGACTTTAGCTGTGTTTGGGAGTAGAAATGGTGGAGAATGAGCTTTTTATGATAACCTTGAGAAACATGATCTAATTAATCTTATTTCAAACAGAGGAGCGACAATTGTTACAACTACTGCTGCTAAAATAAGAAAGGAGTTAAAAAGTGTTATTAAATGAGGATGGTGGCCGTGGCTCCTTTTGTTTCTAAACTCAAACTGTCTGTGGGTTTTTGTTCCGGCATGTTTGAGGAGGTATAGAGATAAGCACCTTGAAATGCCTTGCTGCTGAAATGTGCTATACAAATAAAATTTGATTGATTTGATTGATTGTATGAATGCGCAATAAAACTCTGATATGGATCAAAAAAGGGACCTCGTCTAAAAAGCTTAGGTCTTGGTTTGGTAAAAGTAAACTGGTGCGGTTCGAACGTCTTCTATGTGAACGTCTTCTATGTGAACGTCTTCTATGTGAACGTCTTCTATGCAAATGCCAATGCTTTTGGAGCCGTCTCCAACAGCAGGAAGCGGACAACAGCGCGGGACATTCAGCTTTGTCTTCACGCATTTTAACATTTCGATTTGTGCAAAATGTGTATATGCACTCGTGCAAAGTAAGAGTCGTTCATTGTCGTTACTAATTGTTGTTCAGTAAACTCAAAATGCCCTAATACATGTCAAAAAGTTCAGTTGTTAAACCAGACACCAAGGACAAGTAGATCTTTTCCGGTTTGGTGCCACAGGGCATCAGGATTTTAAAACTTTATGAGATTTTATGAGGACACAGAGTATATTTCATAAGAGATGTTTGACGAAGGCTAATCTAGTCCACCGTATAAATTATTAGACTTTGAGAAGGATATTAAACATTGTCATCTATTGACCAAAGTCCTCCACCTTGTACCTGCAGAACACCGTCACAATGAACAACTGAATGCCTTTGAGAGAGAAAAAAATGAAGCAGTTCTCCCCTCTCAGGTCATATTCCTCCCTTTTTAATTTGATCCGAAAAAATGATCACTCGTCAAAAGCAGGGGAGGTAAGACACACGTAATGGGAATCGGTGCATGCGTGACAGAGACACGAAAGCCGCAGACATATAAAAATACTCTGAACATTTTAGAAGTCTGAGGGAGAAGCCACGTCTTTCAGTTCTTGATTGGCAGCTGGTTATGAAGGCAGTGGTGGTCAAATTAAATCTGGAAACGTTAAATTAAAAGTACCGTATTGGCACGGAAATATCACAAGAAGCAATCCCCCGCTGAGCAATTCACAAAGCCATAAATTGCCTGGATAATTGGTTATTAAAAAAAAAGAAAAAGTGAGAAATTAGCTTTCAATAATATCCATCACAGCATGCAGCTTTCTGACATAGAGACGAAGTGAATTTGAGAAAACCGAACTATTTTAAATAAAAAAAATAAATCTAAATTTTTGATCCAAGTGGAAAATAAATATTACTTTAGTGCAATGAATATTGAAATCGAATGTTTCTGAGACCTTTTTTAACACATTTCACCAGTCTGTGAGCTCCTTCTGCCTTCATGGCTCCGGCCAACAACGTCCGGGGCGAGAAAGCGCGTTCAACACGGACGATAATGATCCCGTGAATGCACAGATCAAGGTCTCCTCGTTCCGGTGATTAAGCATCCTAACAAACGCATGTTGGAGGACGGGCCTTATCACCCAGGTCCACACAGAGCTCTTTCCATATCTATCACTCTCAGATGGCCAACCTGCGCCTGCCATGTGCTGCAGGCTGCCAAATAAAAACACCACAGGCGTCGCCTCGGCGCTCCGCTTGGCTTGTTCTTTACTTTTCTTTCCCCCCACCCCCGTCATGAAACAAATCATTTCACAGCTTTGGGGGGGGGGGGGGGGGAAACAAACAAAAGTTTGAAATGCCTTATCACTCCTGGACAACTAGCTGGCGATTAAATGAAAATATATAAAAAAGAAAGAGAGGGGAAAAAAAGAGCTCTGAGGATTTCTGTTGTTTGCTTGACAAACCTGTTTACCTTGCTTCCAATTAAAATTCTCGAGCACTTCAATGTGTTTTTGTTTTTTGTTTTTTTTCCAGGGGCATTCCTTCGCGAGCAAAAAGAAAAAGAAACTCCACCAGAAGTATTTGTGCAGCTTGAAGTGAGCAACACATTTTCATTTTGCCTAATCTTTAGACGTCGTTCGTCTTTGGAGGAAAACACTCGCGTTTAGAACAATTTCCGTTTTCAAGCAAAAAGCTCCAAATTGATTTGCCACCTGGTCTGAGCCTTTTCCCCAGTTAACTAATATTAAACTTATTATGCAAATAAATTAGAGGTGGGACTCGATTGAAATGCTTAATTGAGTTAATTGCGAGGTCTGCCATTAATTAATTGTAATTAATCACATTTTAATGGAAAACATGGAGAAAATAAGCAACATTTTCAATTTGAAAAGGCTCTTCTCTGCTACATGATTGAATAAATAGACATAGAAGCTTGGCACATGAGATATTTATTATTTTTAATATTTATTTAGATTATTCAACCATCAGATTTCAAGTTTGTAGTTTTAATATGTAATGTAAGCAAGTTCAATAGCTGAAGAATGCATATGGAAAAAGTGATGACTTTCACATTTACATAAAGCAAATAAATGACGTTTCTGGGTTCATCTGAGTGAAAAATCTCTCCAAAAGAGATTTAAAAATGAAATCCTCATCGAAAACAAACATACCATACTGCAACTTTAGCTGTGGATTTTTTTTTTCATTTTGAACTGAATAACACAAGTATAGTGTATTTCTTTTACTTGGCTGTTTTTGAAATTTATGAAAAATAGACTGAACATGTCACTGAGAACAAATATTCTGTCACCGGAAGAGATGGAGAGTTTAAACAGGTGACACTGAGAAGAACGACAGAAGACAGAGAAATGAGGTTTCTGGATCCTCCTGCTGGTTTCCTGATTGACGTCGGGAACTGTTTTTTTTTTTAAAGCTTTCATCTAGAAAATGTCTATAATTTAGGGAAATTGTGAAGAAATGACAAAGGGTAGAATGACACAGAGTTTGAAAGGTACAGGCTGACTTAAAGATAAAGAAAAGAAAGAGAAGGCCTCTTACCTCAGAGTGAACGTCTCCACAGTGGAGTAGGGCGACACGCTGATAAAGGCAGACACCGTCTCCCTCTGCCTCATGGGCGTGGCCGGGACCATGACCATGAAGTTATCATCCAGCCAGTGCTCCGTCAGAGGCGGCTCCGTGGGGTTCTTGTAGAGCCTCACGCCACCGATCCTCCTCAGCGGGGTGGAGGTATAGGTACCAAACAGCCCTTCTTGATTGGAGCGGATGAAGCTGTCCTTTCTGGACTCCTCGGAGTGGCACTCTCCTGCTTCTGTGGACCGCAGCAGATAGTAGAGCTCCACCGGGGTGCCCTCGGACACTTCGGCGTTCCTCTGCCGCCCCGGCACCACGCTGGGCGGGCTGAACCAACCGGCCAGCGGCTCCAGCTCGGCCACACACAGCCCGAGCTCGCCCCTGAGCTGGCAGGCGCCGCGGACCTCCTGGGTCTCGTGGAAAGCGAACATGTGCACGCAGGGCAGCTTGTCGATGGTGCTGTAGTCGTCCCAGTCCCTGCCGGCGATGTAAAACAGCACCTGGACTTTGGGCTTGGCTAAATGAATCTGCGTGTTCATGATGAAGGTCTGTACCTTCCAGTTGAAGGTGAATACCGAAGAGGCGGGGAAGGTCCCGGGACTCTGCAGGAGCTCCAGCGGGACAGGCTGCTCCACTGAGAGAGGCCCGTAGCTGGCGTTCACCGACGGCAGGTTTCTGGTGTGGTAGACGAAGAAAGCCTCAGTCCGCGAGGTCAGGCTAGAGTTCCTCATGAAGTCCTGGTTGGCTTCCTTGAGGAAAAAACCCAACTCCGTGTTTAGCAGCTGATAGTTGACAGGCAGGTATGTTGGGAAGGAGGAGTATCTCTGCAAGGCCTCCAGGACTCGACAGTCTGCCCCTGGAAGTAAGAGGAGAAAAAAGCCGAGTTAGGATCGGCTCACTTCAACATCGTCGTCTCTGGCAAGCCCTGCACAAAACGTGTTAGGTGGAATGTTGAGGAAGAGGGGAGAGCTTGCAGCAAAACATGTTTTTGTTATCCATTTCATGAATTAAATATGAGCCAAAATAAAAGACAGACTTATAATATTTGTCAATAATAGTCCTGGATATTCGAAGGTTCGTGTTTTCCTGAAAGATGAGGTTCCACCGTAAACATAAATACTCTGAGATTTCATTGCCTCTGAATGAACGGTAAATTGCTTCAGCAAATCAATTTCTCAAACTGAGCCAAAGAAATAAAAAAAGACGTGTGTTTTTATCGGTTCCTAAAAGGAGTTTTCAAAATAGGTGTGCAAATGAATTGATAAAAGCAACACTCTGTATCTTTCACAATGTGCTGTGTGCTTTTTTTTATAATTTAAAATCTGTGCAATTCCTTTATGCCTTGATAATAAAGAACATGATCAATGCTGTTTGTACCAGAGTGATTTATGGATTTAATTTACATCTAAAGAGGCCAGAGAAACACAAGACTCGGGAAAGTTAAAGTTCTGCATGTGGAGTTTTCGTCGTCCTGTATTCCTTCGCTTTCCCACTTGTCCAGGATTGTTGTCTCGTCTTGCTGGACAGTAAATCCTCACCCCGCTCTAAATGATACTGCTGCCTTTAACAGATTTTCTTCCACACCAGCCTTTTGTTTAAGACTGTCCTATCATCACGTATCACAATGCATTCACACAGCATAATGCCCCGTTTTCTGTAACACAAAGCTTTGTGAATGGCAACCAAAACGCTTTAATTTGGCCTCATCTGGCTATCTCCTCCTGTTTGCTGTGTCTCCTGCATGGCTTGTGGCAAATTGCAAATAGCACTAATTGCTTTATTTTGTTAATTCTCCACAATGTCTGGATTTGCGGATCACCCAAATAAAGTAAAACATTATTTAATAATGCAACCCTGCTTCAGACTTCCTCACAACCTCGTCCCTGACCCGTCTGGTGTGTGGTCCTTGGTCTTCATGATGCTGTTTGTTCACCAATTTTCTCCAACAAATCTTCTGGGACTTTTACAGAAGGGCTGGATTTATACAAACCAGGTAAATCTCACACAAGTGGACTCTATTTGACTGTCCAAGGTGACTTCTGATGACTTTATTTGTATCAGAGTAAAGAGTCAAACTTCATATTCTCTCTTTTGCCACATAATTATGCAGTTTGTGTTAGTCCATTACATGAAATCAGAATAAAAGACGAGGAGGTTTGTGTTTGTAATGAGACCAAAATGTAAAAAATAAAATGAGATAAAATTCTGAGAGTTCAATTTGTCGACGTTGAAGCTACCGCAGGGTCACGCTCGGGTACACACGTAAAGATTTCCCCTGTTTGTTGCCTACCTTTTGCACTACTGGCTGAGAAACCTTTACATCAAAGTTGACGTGAAGATGGTTTTAATCTCTTTAAGAGCGGAATTTGACCTTCTTCTCACAATCAATCGTCAATTTGATTACACTCCCGTCAGCGGACTCCCCTCTCCGTGCTAGCAAGCTGGAGTGTTTCCCTCTAGCGATCGTCCCTGTAAATCAATGTCCAAACAGGTAAGAAATGTGTCATGAATTTTCTGATTCATGGTGCTCCTCCAGACCTCTGTGCTGCTGCTGCCCCGGTGAGAGATGCATAGGGAACCAGCTGAGCCTCAGGTTTGGAGCATATTTGGACCAAATTCAAATCCAAATCACTGGAGTGCCTCTGGGTATAGATCTAGCTCTTCTGAGGAGCTGAACAATGCAGGGTGATTTGTATTTTTTCCTGAACAAGCAGGGGCTTTGTGTCAATTGTTGGCACAAGGCATTGTTTCAGCTAAGACATTACAGTGGGGCTAAATGAAAAGCTCTACAGCAGTCAGTAGTCAGGAAGAAATCCATCCTGCGGTTTTGGAAGCTGTAACATTAAATTAAATCCAATGAAAAGGCCCTCATTTCTCAATTATGGGAGAAGGAAAAACTTCTCTTGATAGAGTTCAGTTTTTTTTTTTTTTTTCCCCAAACCGAAGTGCTATTTATTGCAATCGACTTGAAAAACACATCCACACGTCTCATTGTCAAAGCGCAGAGAACAATGTACGTTAAATGATCTATTTCTTTCAGACGCTGCCACTTTGTTTAACTGATTTCCACATTTCACCGCGCGCGCAGCAACGTCAACAGTCCAAACACACGAACCAAGCACAAAAGTAGCAGTAGAAGCAGCGACAGCTGAGGGGGGAAAACATTGATCATCTCGCCACCGAGCGTCGTTTGGCTGGTGAAATTCGGGTTTTGTCATCTACGTGGATGTCACTCTGACACACCCGCGTTGTTGAAGATCAAAGACGTGCAACATGCAATTATCCAATTTCTTTGAAATGTGTTTGAAAGTGTGAGCGAAGGTGACACAAACAAGCATTTTGCCTCACAGAAACACCTCCTCTACAAAAGGAAGTCTTCAATTAAAAACAAAAATTAAAAATCTTGGCTTGAGTAGGAGCTCGAGATATTTTTCAATAAATCTTTACACATTTCGCAAGTGGTCACGATCCATCCATCATCTTTGCACACCTGTCCTGACTGGTGCCTGTCTCCAGCAGTCTTTGGGTGAGAGCCTGTTTGCATATTAAATGTCAATTTGGAGAGATGAATTAACCTAACTTCATATTTCTGGACTGTAAGCAGCAACGCTGAAGGTCCACCCATCCAAATAACACCCTGCCCGTACAGCACTAAGCGACCGGGGCGGGGGGCACCATTAAATCTTGCCTGTGAAAAATTATTAGAACTAACCATAACATTATATTTAAATATAAATGTGTGAAGCATTTTAGTAGGATAAAGGCTGAGCAAAACGAAAGTAAAAAAGAAAAAAAAATTGCTTGAGAAAGATGAATCTCCTCCTCCAGTCTTCCCTCCCACTGGTCTGCTCTTCTCAGACAGACACCTGAATGTGAACGTGACCTCGAAAAGAGTCGGGGAATAAAAGAGAAAAATGAGAGGTAACAGGACGACTCATTCACACGTCGCTTGCCCTCGTCCAACTTTAATTAAACCGGTCCGTACCAGTACAAAAACTCCACTTTTCTGGCATGTGACTAAGTGGAGTGACTCTGTGTCCGGTACTGATCCAGCCATGGCCCGTCCATCTGGTCCTCCAAGAGTCGCTCTCTTATTTCATTATCCCATAAAACCCGTGAAAAATCCGTCTTCAGACATTTCTTGGCTCAGCTTCAGCTTTATGCTTCCTGTCCAGTGATGGTCAGGTTTCAGCTTTCCTTACCTTTCCTATTTCTTTGAGCTCTGAACATCTTGAACTTTTAAGTACCCCAGGTAGCTACAGTTATGAAAAACCTACAAAACTGGGAGATAATGAGCTCCTGGTAGCTTCTGCCTATATTCTTTTCCAGTTCTTGGCACTGACTACATGTCTTTCCCCCCTCCCAACTCCCAGCATGTTTCTTGCAACCCTGCTGACCATTTGCAACAAAAATGTTTTATGTTTCTGTGACCATGCCCAGATATCTAAGCCAGCGGTCCTCAAATCCAGGCCTGAAGTCCCTGTGTCCGGCAGCTTTTAAATGAGCCCCCGGTTCCACACAATCAAACGGCTGAATCCCCTCCTCGCTGTGCAGTCAGGTTCTCCAGAGTCCCGCTAATGACCTGATTTTTTGACACAGGTGTGTTGAAGCAGAGACACATCTAAAAGGCCACCGGCCCTTGAGGCCTGGATTTGTGGATCCGCGATCTAAGCAATTTCAAGAGTGCCGCATCCCTCTGAGAGACCTTTTGGCAATTTTTGGACTTTTCAGAGTCAGTTAAATATGTTTTGACCCACTTAGCCTCAAGGAAAGAAGCTGCTTAACAACACCTTGATAAAGGGTGTTGACCTCCTAAGGCCTCATCACTCAGACACACATCACCTGCAATGCATAAATCCATTAAAACATTCAAGTTTCTCCAGCCTAAAACCTTATGATGCGGGTAAAATACTCGCTTGCCTAGAAACTGCAGTGTAGTTGGGTGTAATAGCATGAGGAGAAACTGGTTTTCTTTCTATAAATGTCAGAGGAACGTTGCCTCTTGTTACTGCAGCTTCCAATGGTGCGAGACCTCTGAAACTGTAACCTGCCCTATCGTGATAAAAGATACAAAGGCAACAACGTTGTTTAATCCTCTCTTGCTAACTTGTCACTGACTGGCTTCTAAATCTGCCTCCACATGTGAAGAAAAACGCCGAAGTTCAAAGCAGCCATCAGAAAAGGAGGAGGAAGGGGACTGGAGTGAGTCTGAACGTGCGATTGTTGTCGGTGTCAACAAGCTGCTTAGAGTATTAAAAAAAAAAAAGAAACTATCTAGTGAGCAGCAGTTGTATGGATGAAAATATCTTCTTGTTGTCTGATAGAGGAAAATGTGCAGACTGATACAGGATGATAGAAATGTCACGATCTTTGAGACGTTTTTGACATTTTTGGGACGTTTTGTGTTTTGCTTTATTTTTAGAGTTTTCCCTCTTGGCTTCCCAAATTTAGTTAATTCTTTGGTTTTAAAACTTGCCATGCTTTCGGTTCTGTGGTGTAATAATTAGCATGTTTTTAACATTCCTCCTCTCTCCCTCGTTTCTTGTGTATTCTTTTAATGACGGTGATGTCACCGTCTGTGGTAATTTGAGGTCCTGTGTACGCCAGCATCGGCATTCTAATGGTGTTTACTATGTTTTATTAGTGATTAAGTTTGTTCCTTGTGTGTTATGACAGCTGTCATAAGTTACTGCTTTTAATTTATGTAAATTTGAGAGAGCAGGTGCCTCTAGGTAACTGGAAGAGTCAGACTGCTCGCCTAAGAGGAGGTGATGCTGCTGTGGGACACCCATCATTCATCTTCTACTCACTACACAGCAAATTCAGAAGTGTCAGATTATGTTAAAAATACAGTGTTAATTCAACAACATGAGTGTTAGTGAGTGTTACTTTCCCTAACACTCACTAAAGCGTTCCAAAGAGTTGAACAAAAAGCAATCCAGTCCAGTGTTGATTTCTAAATTAATTCCAACAGTCTACATCTGGTGTTGATTTAGAAATCAACATTCCCACAATTGTAACATATTTGTGACATCACTTCAGGGAAGGAGCTACAGATAGGGTGGGGTTTGCAGCATGCCCCAGCCTGGACCTAAAGGGGCCACATGGGAGGCAGAACATGCCTTCAGGGATCCAAATTTTCTTTATAACATCTGATGAGAACTGAAAACGCCCTGCGACAGACTGGCGACCTGTCCAGGGTGTACCCCGCCTCTCGCCCGGAACGTGAGCTGGAGATAGGCACCAGCACCCCTCCAGACCCCACTGAGGGACAAGGGTGAAGGAAAATGGGTGGATGGATGGATGGAGAACTGAAAACTGTGTATGGTACCCCAGAAGGTTATATTGTAGGGTGCTCCATTGTTGACTCATGGTTGCTAAAAACCTTACCAGACTGACTTATTTTAGTGGCATAGTGGGTGTAAAATATTGAATAAAATGTTGTGCCACATGACTGGCTTTATTTTCACTCTTATATTTAACTTTATGACACACAAAACTACAAATGAATCGTCCTTATTGTCTCCAGGTGCATTCTGGGTAAAGCTTGTCACCAATGTCATCATCAGCCACTTGGCAACAAATGGCAAACTAGCTAGAGCATTTCTACGATTACGATATGCCCACGACAGCCGCACTGAAAACTAGAGCCTCCATATGTGGGTTGTGCTTAACCCCTGCGCCACCACAGAACACCCTGCCAGTAGTATTTTAAAACTCAGATTTCTATGTTAATATATACTTTACACCAGGGGTGTCAAACTCCAGTCCTCAAGGGCCGCTGTCCTGCAGTGTTTAGATGTGCCACAGGTAAAAAACAGTGGAATGAAATGGCTTAATTACCTCCTCCCTGTGTAGATCGGTTCTCCTGAGCCTTGCTAATGACCTAATTATTCTTTTCAGGTGTGGTGCAGCAGAGGCACATCTAAAAGTTGCAGGACAGCGGCCCTTGAGGACTGGAGTTTGACACCCCTGCTTTACACCATTCTGTGTTAGAGTAACACTTTCATAGTGTTAACTTTTGACAATATACACTAGTTTTTGGGTAGATTAACACTGATGTGTATTTGATTTCAACTACTGTGAGTGTTGATTCAACTCTATCACAAATAACACTTTCAAAAGTGTAACTTCTACACCATCCAGAGTGGACCAATATAGACACTTTCAAAGTGTTGAATTTAACTCTGTAGGTGTTGATGGAACACTTCCAAATTTGCTGTGTACAACTATCTACCCTTTACCTGGAGAGGGCCTCTGTCAACATTGTACATTCAATATTGTTCATTTTTGGCCCAAGGTTTTTTCTGGTTTAATTTAGTAAGGTGGGTAAGTTACTTTAATTTGCTTTATTTATTTTGAAATGCGTGAGGATTTTTCAGATATTTCCCTTTTGTTTGTTGCTTTGGCATGAAGTTACACTCAACTCCTTCTCAGTATTGAAATATGAAAAGAAAAGTGTACTTTTACATGCAAACCTGTGCATACAACTGTGTTTTGTCACTGGTGGAGGACGGATCAACTTGATTTCATGGCCCGACCACCTTTAAACTGGCCATAACACCTGATTTAGCCACTCAGCTGTCTCCCATCTGTTCACCACTTGTCCGTATAGCATTCTAGTAATTAACCTCTCTGGTAGGGATGCATCGATTTATCTGGCAGCCAATTTCTCTAATTTTGGAAAATCGGTGATCGGCCAATTTTTACATGCAAAGCTGATCTTAACCACAGATTTTGTCTAGCTTGGCAAAGGTATTTAAATCAACTGCTATCTTCTTCTTGTCTGATGTGAGAGAGGTTTGACTAGCAGTCTAAAATGTTGCTACATTTAGCAACATTTTAGACAAAACAAAAATTATCGGCCAAAATCAGAATCGGCAGGTCAGGATTTTTAATAGATCGGTAATCAGCCAGAAAACTGCAATCAGTTCACTCTCTGGTTTAAACACCTCTTGGTTTTCTCAGTCTGTTTTCGGTTTCCTTCTTCCTCATGCTCCTCATTTTCTTTTGTCTCTAGTTTATTGAAAGGTTTTGATTTTCCAAGTTCAAGTAACAGTTTATTTTCACCTCCTATTGCCTCCTTTCTGCATTTGGTTCCTTCACCTCGACGTCCAGGACAAGAAAAAGAAAGGGAATAACTACTTATTATCCCTAAAGTATGCAGAAAGTCTTGACACAACAAGCTGATCTTTCAAGTACAGGACTGCAGCAGGAGGTGGCCGCACTGGATGTCATTTCCATCAGCCAAAGACAGAATGCTGATGCTACAGTTTATGCAAACTCACCAAAATAGGACAGTTTTCCGATTGGAAAAATCAATTAAGATCTGATTTCAGCCGATTAATTCAAATGTCAGGATATTCAGTACAAGTGGGATGTTCTGCTGCGGCTTAACACAGAGAGAAATACCAGCGTTTGGCTTCAAAATAAAAGCTGTGATTTCAGATTTTCATGTCAAATTAACTGTTTACGTTTCAGTGAGCCACTGCAGAGAGGTCCAAGATATCTGAAGAGCAGAATGAGGACGAGGTGGTAAAGAACGCCCAGACCTGAGAGAGATTGCCATTATAAATGTTGAGTAAGACAATAAACTAGTTTCAGACTGGCTCAAGAAAAAATTACTAAGAGCAAATAGTCTTCCAAACTTCCAAGATCCCATTTCAATCACGTATTCACAGGATATGCTGGAACACATCTGAAAGGCAATTGCATCCCTGAATGGATGCACTACCAGCGTCCTTGAGTCAGAAACTCCAGCCCTTCCTGGAGTTTCTGACATCCATACAGGACGAAATAAGAATGTCAATTTAATTTTTATTTATCACCACAACACTAAAACAACTAGAAGGGCTTCTGACACAAATCAAACAAAGAGCAATCTTGGTCCAGGAAGAAAGATTTTAGACAAACTTCTGAGTGTACCGGCTGTGGGGAAGAAAGGCAGCGCAGCCAATCTCTTTCTGCAGAGCAAGATCTAAGTGTGCAGCCATCTCCTCGTAAAATGAAAAGTCAGTCAAGTGGAAAACAGGAAATGGAAGGGAAAATGGAAACCCCATACAATTCAAGACCTTAATGTGTCTCTACTAAAGTGCTACGAGTATCTTAAAAAATATATTTTAAAAAAGTGTAATAATTACCAAACTATGCACTGAAAACAGTTCATTGCACACAGTGAACAATTTCAGCCATAAATTAAACAGTTAAAACCAAAACGAGCTATCATCACACAGGCAGATTCTGCAACATGTTTTAGTTTATGGATGCCCATGCATTCGCCTGTCACGATAACAAATTTTGCTGGACGATAAATCGTCCCAGAAGTCATTGCGATAAACAATAACATTGTTTTGAGACCATTTTCGAGTAATATAATAGTAATAGTGGCATAAAAATGGAAGAACACGTTCTCAAAGATCAACAAACTTTAAATTCTAATGAACATTTAAACACTGGAACTGGAAAACATTTTAAATATCCAAAATAAATATAGAAACAACAAGTGAAATAAATCATGAAGTCTCTCTAAACAAAATTATCTTTCCAAAAAGGGATATTTGAGGCCAAAACACCAGACTGAAGATTTTTATCAGTCAGTTTTTGGCAAAAAGAGAAAATAAAGAGAAAAAAAAACGATAAATCGAGCCAATGAATATTATTGAGTGGAGAACACACTCCAGCAAAAAATAGCCACTTACAAATCAAATACTGCTAATAGCTAATAGTTATATAAAATAAATCATCAGGAGATTTTTTGATTTTTTTTTAAAGCGAAGTAATTTCACAGAAAGTGAAAGAGTAACATTTGTACATAATTCTACTCTTACAGACCCTAAAATTAGAAATCTTTATTTCTATTCTTGTTGACTAAAGACTTAAACATAAGTTCTGGGCAGCATGTCCTCCTGTGATAGTTGTTTGGTTTAAAACTGTAAACTGCATACACATTTCTCAAGTAAATTCAGTAAAAAAAATTCCCTAATAGATGCTGATGAATTTACTCCTCACCACTTCCTTACACTTGAAGGTTTGGTGGTGTGGTACCCCACTTTATAGTTGAAATTAAAATACACTAATCACGATCACTAATCATTCTTTCCTCCATGTGTAATTATTAACATCGTTATTGCTTTTTCTAAATATGAGACAATTAACTTGAATAAACCAATACAAGTCATTTTACCTCAGTGACAACCCAAAGACTTCTGTGAATTCAGGAGCAGCAGAGTTACGTAGCAGTCGTTCTGTTTTTCACATTTTGTTTCCAAACACAAACGCCAGGGTATTTTGTCTAAAACCATCAATGTCAGTGGATGATTGTTGGGAGACCATAGATCTCTGCAAATTAAATGTAGGCCTTGAAGCATGTCAGTCAAAGATTGTAGAGTATACGGTTTATACTAAATTATATATACGACGTTAACGTCGTTATAACTATTCATCTGCAGTTTACGAAAGCGGTCAAGGAACAGCTTAACTCGGGGCCTACGCATTATATTTAAGTACATGGTTAATTTAGAGGACAGATTTGTTCTGCCTCTATTATTATTCGCCTTACCTTGAGATTTGTAATGTTTCCAAGTGGTTAATGAATGTGCTTATTTGTTTCACTTTACATTTCAGTGAATAAAATATCTTTTCCAGCAACAGCAAAGATTAGGTCAAAAAACTAGTTAGAGGAAAACAACGAGTCTTTCTTTCGCTTCCACTCACACAACCTGTCTCTGTTCTGTAAAAAAAAAAAAAGAAATACGAGCTTACAAAATCTAAAGCATAAATAAAAAACCCTGAAAGTGTAATTGGAATGTTTTTTGGCAACATTTGAACATTGTACAAAGCTTTCTTCTAATTTCATGTGGGAAAATATAACTAGTACTGAGTTACTAATGCCTGGAGCACACAGTTCCTGTCACTGTTTTAACATTTTAGATTTCTTAGCTGAAGTGACCTGTATCTAAATAGAAATCATCATTATTTTGTTTATAATTGGTTGCCTGTGTATATTTTACATGAAACAATACAGCATAAGCTTCCTCCACCAACAGAAACATCACAGCTATGTGAAATTTAAGACCCTGCTGTGAGGTCTTGCTGTTTGCAGGACCAACTATCTGTTATCTGTTGATGCTAAGTATACATATGTCCAGCAATAGATTCTGTGTATATTTACTTTTTATAATGGGTCCCAGCGAGTTTAAGTGCTCCCTCACTAATATGTTTGCGAAAAATCTTTTAATATTTGCAAAGTTGTTGCATAAAAGTAACCTGGAATGCTGATAGTGGGATGCGTAGTTTAAAAAATATTCCATAAAATGTAGGATTCACAACTTGTACAGGGTGTGTGTAAGATCAAACTCCAACAAGAAAACGAAGAATTTGCTCAGCCGCTCTCGCTTATGCAGAGACTGGTCCTCAAACCAGGTCCGTTTTGCTGAAGACGATTTAGTTACTCTAGCATTCATCAAAACCAAAGGATGTTTTCTTCATCTTATCATTTATGACGAGCGTTAGCAATGTTTCACGAATCCGTTCATAAAGTATTTCATTTTTCTGGACCTTACTGACAGCATGAGGGACGCGTGGCTCTAAAGATGACAATACCGGTCTCTTCATCAGGCGGTAAGCCACGTTTAATGTGACAGAAATATCAAGAACTAAATGATGCGCTGCCATGAGATAGGATGACATTCGTGTTAATGAAATTTTCAAGCATGTGGACTTTTTATCTACTGTCAGAGTGAGGCTGACATTTCAGTATTTTAGCTAAATGTATTGGCCTGGATGTTCAGCGAGGGCAACCAGCATCGCCCAGGGGGTTCCTCGCTTAAAAGACCCCTTTGTGACGAATTTAAAACTGTATGGTGAAAGCTTAAGACTGAGATTTCAGAATAAATATATGTGGCATTGGGTTTCATTGCCTAATGAAGTGTTGACAAGTGATCTATGAAAATACACTTTAATCCGCTAATCTCCATAACAAGTGGGTGCAAAACAAAGAAATTAAGTATTTGAACTCAAAATCAAAGTATTTTTTAATTGAATCGAATGAAGGCAATGTTTGAGACGATAAAGTGAATTCATGCTTCTCAGTCCACAGTATGGTTAACGCAGCCTCAAAGCCTGTGTGATGTAAACTTCATCATCTGTCCCCAACGGGCCAAAAGCTACTCTAACAAATAGCTCCACTAAAGTCTAGCTGTGTTGTAATTACCTACAAAGCTTAGGAAAGTAGGTATGCTTTATCAGAGATTGATCAGCTGGTATGTTGCAGTGACATGCTGCAGAATTACACAACCAGCATAACTCTGAGCTAAATAGAAATGACTCGGTTGAGAGCATCAAACTCATGCAGCGTTGGCCTTATTTACCGTTTAATGGGGTAGAAATGAACAGAGAATTTAAGCTGGACTGGTCCTCTCAGTTCACTCTGGAATCTGTTATTTTTATCCCGTCTTTTTCCAATCAATGAACTAACCAAATGTACAGTAAGTGCCACCAGGCTGTGGGTCATTTAGCCAGCGAGAGAGAGAGCAAGACTTCAAAGCGGTCTGACTGGAGTATACGTCGTTATCTGTTTGATGACTCTGAGTGTTCATCTTTTGTTTGTAATGAAACCTTCTGGCTTTTCAAGTCTTGGCAGTCATCTGGAAATGGCAACATTAAAGTCTCCAAGGAACACACTGCTACCCAAACTAACAACTGATATAAGTTGTTACAGACATTACATCAGAAAAGCATAAGACCTCCATGACACTCCTACAACTCCTGGGCCGATGGATGGATGGATGGATGGATGGATGGATGGATGGATGGATGGATGGATGGATGGATGGATGGATGGATGGATGGATGGATGGATGGATGGATGGATGGATGGATGGATGGATGGATGGATGGATGGATGGATGGATGGATGGATCACAGTTTAAATTGTAAACTCCATAATAATGTTGCCTTTTAAACAACAGTGAAACCCTGCATTACAGTGGGACAAAACATCTTGAAGGCAGTTTTTCATGTTTTTTTGTATTATGTATGGTTCTCAAAAAGAAATCAGCCAATATCTGTATCTGCATGTCACAACTTCACACACATGTGAGATTGGAAATTGGTCACGGAGAAGCGTACTTAACTACTTAGTCAAAGCAATCTGATGAAAGGGTTATGTGGTCAGTGGTGCATTTCATAGTTGTTATTTTTACTTCTTTTACTAGCCTTGGTATGTACACGTTAATCAAAAGAAAGCAGAATTCTCAGAGGACATGAATCCTGCCTGTCAGCTTAGTGCCGTAAACTGGAGTCCAACAGCATAATTTGCTAACTGATACCTCTGCTTGCCAGCATAGGTGTATGGCTAATCTAATTTCTCCTGACAGCCATAGAGTTCATCATTCTTTTCAGTTCTAGCGTAGTCACAGTCAACCGAAAAGAGATATGTCTGACAGATAAAATCAGCCACAGACTTAAAAAGCAGAGACGTTACTTCTAGCCAAAAGACAGCTCAGAGGAAATTGATTTTAAATCTCTGTCGGATAAGGTTCATTTTCAGTGTGATCTAGTTTCTGAAGTACATACAACCATGTAGAATGTAATAGCCTCACGATATATTTTGCTTCCAATTACTTTGGTTGTCGCTTAAGAATATCTGATGCCACTCTTGCAGATCCTGTCAATTTGAGCCTTCCAATTTCTTGTATGTCAGACCTGGCGATGCAGAGGTGCGCAGGGTGAAAGTCGGGTCCCAGATGAGTGCTGACAGGCCAAGCGGCGCAGGCTCACTCATCAACCTGCTGGGCTTAGAGCGGGAATATGTAAAGCTGGGACAGGAGTGGCAGAGCAAAGACAGACAGCTGAGGCAGAGTAAATGAACAGTCACTACAAAGGACACCAGCAAAAGGGAAATGCCATGTTCCCGCTGCACACTCCTGGGTGCAATAATGCGGGTGGCCACAGTTTAGGTTGGCAGTCCGGTTGGCTGCCAGCTTCACAATCTCTCTGCTTCATCACACACGTCAAGGCAGACAAGATATAACGAGCAAGGGTGGAAAGTTGAAGAAGTCGATGGTGAGCAAACATGAAATACAGAAATGAAGTGTGGAACAAAAATAGGTGGGCCTACCTACCACGATCCAAGAACTTTTTTTTTTTTCCACAAGTCACAAGGACTAGTGTGGCTGTGTGTATAAAAGAAGCATCCAGCAGTCTTGGGTTCAAGTAGAAACGTTCTTCCTTTCTTTCTCCCTAATAGCCAATGAAAGGCCAGTAGTGCCACAATTAATTATATATATATATATATATATATATATATATATATATATATATATATATATATATATATATATAGATATATGTGTGTGTGTGTGTGTGTGTGTGTGTGTGTGTGTGTCGAGGTTCCCAAAACGTGACCCCTATGTGACCCCAGAAAGATATAAACAAATGAAACTGTGTTGACCAGATTTCATCATTTTTAATCAAATCATAAGGGATTAACTGTTCTAGCTCCTTTGCCAATCTTCATCTCACCTAAACTTTAAAATCTCATATTAAAATCAAGTTTTACTTCTTTGCTTATAACCTAAGGTGAGAATGATGTGACATCTATTTGTCTTTTACTGAATTTAAACTACCTGAATAATGAATACCTGTAAATTACGTCCATCCGCTAGACCTGAAGGGTGTGTCTGGTTCAGCATTTATTTAGCGCTATCTGCTTTGTGAATCCAGTGCAGGAATAAATCAAACAGCAGATGCAAAACAGCTATGAAAAACACAGAGGGGAGTGAACTGCTTTGTGAATGTGTCCCTTTGTTGATGGTAATGTGTGGCCTTTGCATTCTACTCGCGTTGTGCAAAGATCTCAAAACACCAAATAACATTGAAAAATTTGATGACAGGAAAATTCCTTGTGTCCAAGTTTCTGATTGGACTCTTTGACCCTCTTCTAGCTCTGAATCGGTCTGGCACTACGCCGTGAATGCCAAAGCAGAGCAGAGCCTGTACATGAGGAGCGATGAGAAAGCTCTCCAGTCTCACAGAATTACCCGCATCATACTTCTCACCATGCTCAAATTAATAAGGGCTATTGAATATGTGACCATGCGTCAGGAGTAATAAATAAAATATTTCCCTCAAAGATCATTTGCGGATGATTTATGCTCCGAGTCACAAAGAGATTCGAGAAAGAGGGACTGGAAGAAGAATCAATACATAACACAGTATGGTATTACTTCATGTCAGCCTCCATAGCAGAGAAATCATTCAGGCAGACGGAGGTCTGGGGAGTCTGCTGTGCTGGTGAGCACGAGTCATGAAGGGGAGAAACGCGGCTGCAATGCAAAAGTTAGAAATTTATAAAAAGGGACCACCCTGGGTGAGTTAATGTTATTCATCCCCCTCCTTCCCCCCTTACCCCCCCCACAAAAAAAAAAAAAAGAAAGGAGTTGAATTCAGTGCAATGAAATTGCTCTTTATTAGGGGTCAGTTTAAATTTGTGTAAGTGTGTGCGCTCACCGTGGGACCAGCTGGGGTCGTCTGTTGCCACACTCCTAATGGATGGCCACATTTAAGGCGATAAGAGCTAATAAAGAGTAATGGGCCTGTGGCTTCACCATGGGGGGAGAGGAAGAGCTATTTTGAGTTCATGAGAGAAAGCTTCATCTCGGGGATTAAAGGATATCGACTGATAAAAAGTAAACTCTGCAACGCGGTGACACTGGCCTGACCATGCCGGGCAAAGTCAGAGAGGAAATACACGAACCCAAATAGGAGTCTGCTGCTGCTGCTGCTGCTGCTTCAGACTCCTATTTGGTGGTGATGGTTGGGAAAGTCAGTGGGGATGTCATTAAGGTAAGCCGAGAAGGGCTTCCAGGTGCTGAAGGTTGGGGCTGAGATGTCTGGAGCGGTGTTATCGCAACAGGAGACTGAGTGACAAGAGCACTGGATGAGACTGCCTTTGTGCCACCCAGTGTGCGTGCCTTGATGGGGAAATGGGGCTAAGAGCTTCTGGATCCGGTTAAGAGGGTGAAACAAGCGCACCTCTACGCGTCTATCAGCATTCACACTGCTCTCCCGCTCTTTTTCTGAAACATAAACTGTGTTCTCTAATGAATCTCTGCCCCTCACTGTGATCATTATTGCAAAACACTCCTATAAGACAAGCTAAAGACTGCGTCAGCAGGGGGGCAACGTGGCTACGCACAGATGTTTATTGGTGAGTTTTGCGCTGAGAGAGAAAGTGAACAAAAAGTCCAACATTGTCTATTTGACCCCCTGCTGTGGAGAGAGCGTTGAGGTTAAAAAGGCATGAATTGTGGATGTAAGCCCGTCTGATGAACACCAAGGGAGAAGTGTCTATCTGCTCTGCTAATCAAGGTGGATGCAGTCAAACCACAACATGTTTCTCTCCTCTTAGGGTCGGGAACCATCAATAAAAACTTTTATAAAACAAACGCATATAATTTCAGCGGAGAGCTTTAGCCTCCAAAAACTTTTAATGAACTGTACAATTTAGTTTTTTGTTGTGTCTTCGAGCTAAAATTGCGAGGACTTGCAGGAGTGGCTAAAAGAAGAAAAAAAAAATCACCAAGGGATGACTGCAGTCAAACCTGTAAGTTAAATTAGTTTGCATGCTTAGCAAAAACATTTTACTTATGAATCTATTTATTCCACTAAATTTTGACAAAATTATTTGAGATTTGAGTGCACATCAATGCTTAAATCCCATATTTAGCCACTGTCCATTTACAGTGCTGTCCTAAGGTCCACATAAACAATGTACATGTGTACAAGCAACAAAAGTATAATAATCTTAGCCCAAGTGCTATCATATTTTAAGGACAATGCGTAGATCTTCCTTCCCTTTACTGAACTTTCTTAGCAGTACGTTGTTAAATTTTCCTAAATGGCCTGTTTAATAGCCACACACTGCATTTAAATGAGTTGCTAGAAAAGATTTGAAGGCTGTATGAAGATGCTTAAAGAGCTTTACAAGAGAACAGTTGCAAACGATTTATCTACACTGACATGCTATGTAGAACAGGAGAATTTGTCAGTGCAGAAGGATCAAAGTGAGGAAATAGAAAATAAGAGAAACTGCTGAAGAGCTTCTTGTTCTACAAAAATACACGTTCTAGAAGCCATCAGTAAAACTGATGTTCAAGCATATTCTGTTTGCTGCTGCAGATGTGGTTGATCTTGTGAGTCCTCGCTTAAAGGCAAACACAAAGTTTCGGTGTACCTATTAGGAACAGTCAGGAAGCATTTTGCACAAGCGGCAGAGAGAGAAGAGGTTAACGCCAAAGGTTCAGGACATCAAAAATCAAACTTTGGATGGATTCAGTGGACACCTGTCTGTTTGGACTGAACCGGTGACTTGTCAACAATATACCCAACCTCTTCCTGGACAGATGGAGACAGGTACCAAGCCCCCCAAAATCCTGCAAGAATAAAGTCGCCATAGAAACTGGATAGAGGGATAAAACACTTGTCATTTATACAAAAAAAATCCCTTTCTAACCTCATGTATTGTTTGCAGCCAACTCTATGGTTCCCTAATTAGACGTTAACCACTTACCTGCATACACCTTTTAATATATGTAAGTAGCATCAAATATATTGTATACCTACTATTGTTAGCTGTGTTGACCCTGATAAATGCATGATAAAATATCCTAATTCTGTTAAGTTAAATGAACTTAAGACTGGATTGTCCCACGTTTGACTCAAGACTGGGTTAGCAAAACAAGCTAAGCTGAGAAGTTTTTAGCCTAGAAGTTTTTAGTATTTAATGTCAATAAATATTTTTAGCAGCTTTTTATCACTCCTTATGTTAGGAAAGACAATCAACATATCAAATATGTTTTTGCTTTGGTTGTTGGGGATATGAAATTTTCAAAAAAGGAAAAAAACACAATCGATGCATGAACAAGAACCTTCACAAAACAGGATGTAGATTAAGAAATGTAATGTTTGACGTGTGGAAGAATATCACAAATACCTTTTACGCAACTTTTAAGATATGATCAGGATCAATCAAACTGCTAATTATTATAAATCATAAATTTTCAACATTTTTCCCCACATAAGGCTCAGTTGTGTATGTTTTCACATTTTTTTGACCGCTACTACAAACGAAGACGTGATGTGGAAGTACATTAGTTCACAATTTCAAATAAAAGTTATGAATGACGCTTTTACTTGATACGATAACAACCTGATGCAACGTATGGAGCAGTTTCCATGGTAAAATGGCGCCTCAGGTGTTAACGGGTTACTGACTTCAGAGTTGAGCATTTTCTTCGGTTTGCATACGAGAGTTTCTGTCGAGCCGCAGCTTGCTTTGAACCGTCCAGCTCACTCGTACTTTTGAGTGCTGGTGCGAACATCGATCATCAACAATCCGACATTTGGCAATCAAAACAGAGTTAAGCTGCACTGGACGAGTTTAGCTCATGTTAATGTCGAGCTGTAAGTGTTTAGTTTATTCCCACTGAAAACCTCATTTGCTGCAAAGATGTGTTTATGCTCATTATTTCACAACTGTAAAGAGTAGTAAAAAAAAAAAAAGGGAAGTAATAGCTGATGTTGCACTCTCCACACATTACTCTCAGTTCCTGTCATTCCAACTATAAAAACAGGTCAGCGTGTCTCATTTCTGCCCTTTCTAAGTACTGCATATGCTGCACTCACCTGTACCAAGGGATAGAAAATAGATGCTGCTCCTGGGAAACAATGCAGAAGCCTATTTATATACATTAAACAACAAGCATGTACTCATCCGCTTCGTTTATGTCTCCATAGTGACATGTTGAGGTTTTCAGCTTCCTCAATCCCCTATTCTTCTTTATTTTATTTATCTAATTTTTTGAGAGTCCCTTTGGAGCTTTATTTGAATCAGTGGTGGTTGTGGTGAAAATGTTCCACAAATCTGGTAAATCAGAGACGGGGAAATAGAAAATAACTTACTCCTGAATGTATTTACATAAAACAAAATGCATGTTTTCACTGAAACTTGTGTAATTATTTATGTCACTTAGAGACATAGGAGGCTAATTGATAAGCAACATTTTAAAGTAGATGTTTTGACATAGTCTTTATAGGGTGTTGGAAACTTGCACTTTTTACTGATTTGCATCCTTGTTTTGCCACTTCCTATTTTAAATGTCATATCTGAATTGCCTCCTGTTTTACTGTAGTTAAGTATTTCCACAAATTATGGTGATAAATGGCCAAAAGTAGATTAAACCTTGAAAGTAAAAATAAAATAAAACTTTACACAACACTGTATTCCTATTGGTATTTGCCTCACTTCCTCATTTTGGCTCCCTGGTGTGGAAGACTATTAAAGCTGTTAAATGTGGATCCAACCAGATAAACTAACCTCTTTACTGCAGTGATACTCCCTCTGAGTCCTATTGGAGCCTGTCAGCTTTTCCCCGTGTGTTGTCTGTTGGCAATGCTTGGACTTTTACGAGGTTTTTATAGTGTGGTTTTGGGAACTGACGGTCTGACGGGACACCCCACCCTGTTTTCCCTGCTGTCCGACTGCGAGATCTGCAGCGCTCCTCCTGACAGAAGGTCACAGAAACCACAATTCACCAGGGGAGAGTTAGAAAACCGCTACGGTCCATTCGTTCTGCATCGCCATCAAACTACTCACACACCTACCACTTTGTCACTTTATTTGCAATGGTTTTCTAAACCATATAGTTTCAGACGCATCTGTCAGGCATAACATTACGACCACCTACATTAACAGTGTGCTGTTCCCAAAGTAGCCCTGACCTGTCAAGGAACGCATTTCACTAGACCGCTCTTAGTGTGCTTTAGTTAGTTCTGTTTGTTGTGAGACGAGAAATCCGTGGACCGGACCTGTTTGCCCAACGCATCACAGAGATGCTCGGTCGGGACTCAAGACGGTGATTATGCTCCTGAAAGCAGTCCT
This sequence comes from Poecilia mexicana, assembly GCF_051168715.1. Lineage (NCBI taxonomy): Eukaryota > Metazoa > Chordata > Actinopteri > Cyprinodontiformes > Poeciliidae > Poecilia > Poecilia mexicana. The sequence continues at coordinate 24,263,545 of NW_028263378.1, read as the reverse complement.
GATCTATTTTGTTTTGCGTTATTCAGTAAGAAGATGCCACTAAATCAACTGTAGGCGGTAGATGTCAAATCAGCATCCATGGTTTCACAGTGGAACATTGCCCAGGATGTCACACTGCCTCAAACTATTTGTCTTCTTCCCATATTGCATCATGGTGCCATGTGTTCCCCAGGTAAGTAGCAAATACACACACACACACATGCACACACAACCAGCTTACAGATGTGATTCTGTGGTCCAGTTCTGATGTTCACATGCCTCTTGTTCAGCAGCTGACAGGGGTTGGTTTGGGCGTCCTGACTGATCTGTAGCTATGCAGTCCTATACTTCATTTATTCACCCTATACTGTGTATTCTGGCACCTTTCTGTCAGCACCAGCACAAATTTCCTCAGCAAGCCTCACTAGGCTTGTCTGTTGGATCCAACCACACAGACAAGCAGCATTCAACTCCCCGTCTCCACCAATGAGCAACGATCGTCATGAACCCCATTGCTGATTCACCCCTGTTTCTTGCATCACTGTTGACAGACACTTGTCAAATTTGCTTGAATCATTTTGCTTGTCCATTTTTTTTTTTTTTTTTTTTTGCTGTCAACACTTCGACTTTGAGAACAACACATTCACGTTCCTTTGCCACTTGACATGTCTCAAACATTAAGAGGGGCCGTAATGAAGATATTACCCTCTGATAGCTCTTCACTTCAGCTATCAGAGGTCACATTATGCTTCATTGATGTGGAAGAAGAAAGTCAGGATAAAGGAAAATGTTCTCATTCCTCTTGCAGATCACAGCAGGACCATAAACCCCAGAATGCCTCTCTCCGCTTTGGAGGCAGATTTTATGGCAACTCGAGATTTTACCCTTAAATTTATCATAGAATATGTAACCTTGCCATTACAGAGCCTAACTCGATGCAAAATGTTCTCTCTCTCTCTCTCTTTTTTTGAGGCAGAGAAATGCACTGTTTGTTAAAAAAGTAAAAACTAAAAAAAAGTTTTCTAACAAGCAATGCGGAGCTTAATTTGTATTCAAAGCCCTCCTGTCCAGGTGCCAAGCTGAACTTTATTTCCATGATTGACAGCAGCTCACACTAAACACAGTCTAGTGTGTGGGGATCGTGAAAGACCAGTCAATTTCTCCTGAGCCAGCAGGGCTGCAGAGAGCTTTCTAATGTGTTTGCAAAAAAAAAAAAAAAAAACAGGTAACAAAACAGACGCCTAATTATGATTTTAGTTCTAAACAGATTCCTTGGAAGGAGAGCTGATCTGCAGGCATAGCTAAAACTCAAAGTCTGAATTAATCCTCAACAGACTGCATGCTGGGGTTTTTTTCTGTTTAACCAATATTAGTCTGAAAACAACAGAAGGGATGGGCAAGAAAATGACTGCATTTTAGTATTTATATAAGCTTTCACATACAACTGCAGTCACCGTCAAACTACAAGCCATGGTAGTAATCATACATACATGACACAAAACCTTTCTACTGTGAAGGAATACACAGCCTGGCAAAATTCATATCGCTGTAACTTTGAAAACTTCACGTAATCAAGTAGTAGTAAAGTAATGTAGGAGTCAAAAGAGAAAAGAAAAGGACAAATGCTTTTTAAAATGTTTTTGGCAACAAATCTAATAAGTCTCATTTGCATATTTAGTCAGTATTTTATAAAAGCAGGCAGAAGGTCCAGAGTTACTCTGGAGGAGCTGCACACATTGCATAGATCACGTGGGAGAATGTTTCACAAACACAATGATTAGTTCTTCATTCACATGCAAACTTTGTCTTTTATGGAGGAGTAGCATGAAAACAGCTGTTGCTGAAATAAAGCCATATCAAATCTAATGATATGACCAAGCATGTGGTAGAAGGTGCTCTGGTTCAGATTATGTCAAAAATTATTGAGGCCTATATGCAAAATGCTATATGTAGGAGTAATAAAACACTGCACATCACCTTCAGAACACTAAACTTCATCGTTCTTTGTGGACAGAACGAAGCTTTGTAAAGGGCAACCCAGGAAGAAAACATTAGAGGCCGTAAGAGTCTTCAAACCGAGGAGGAGATTCACCTTCCAGCAGGTCAAGAGCCAAGATGGAAATGGTTCAATCAAAGCATATCAATCTGCTGGAATGGCTCAGTCAAAGACCAGAACTACATTTAATTGTGAATGTGCGACCATTTATGCTGCTCCAATCCTGCAAAGAAGAATGAGCTTTTCAGTCTCTATATGTGCAAAAGTGGTGGAGTGATTCCCCAAATGTCTTGCAGGTGTAACTGCACCAAAAAGCAGCTTAACAAAGTATTGACTCTGTGTGGCTCAGGAGAAATGCATGCATCACACAATTTATATATCACAAAAATTATCTACGCGTCTCCTTCTTCTTCTGTTGTATGAATACTGTTGTGAACTGATTGTAATACTGCTGTAAACGCGTGTAAGCTCGCAAAGATTTTGGTGTAAATCAATTATTTGTGCATTTTATCCCACGACTCTGGACAAAAGAGTCTGCAGACAGAAAATAAAAACCAGAATCTGAACAATTTTATGCTTGAAAACTGTAGACAGCTGGCAAGATTAAAAAAAAAGAAGGAAAAAAGAAATGTGCTGCAAGAAATTAAAAAGTGGAAATGTGCAGACAACTATTATCCTTGAAAAACCCGGTAACAAAAGACGGCCCACTTTTTTAAGCTCTTATAATTGACACATTACTAACAGAATAGTGTTAGCAATTTGTCGTGACCTAAAATTCATTTTGCGTCCGTGGCATAAAACACAACCCCACACACACACACACACACACTCACGCACGCGCACGCACACAATAAAGATTATCGGCTTGAATGTTCAGCTGGGAATGCGGTAAACAAAAGCAGCCTGATTTTCTGTTTACTAATAAAAACTTTCTCAGACTAATTTTTTTGCACACAAAGTGTAAAAAAACCCAAACAAATTAAAAGCTCAATCAACAATCTAAAACAATACATAATCAGCAGAGGGAATAAGTGACCCCAGATTGGTTATCGGCGTTACTTCTCCAAGGTGGGATCGCCTCTACTCAACAGCAGATGTCAGAGCGCTTCCAAGGATAAAGCAGTAAAGCTATCTGGAAATCCTTCGCACAGCTACTTCGGCTCATAAATCAGGCGGTTCACGATAAAATATTATATGCTAGAAGATGATGTTTGGCACGCAATAGCTTGACCTCCCTGAACATTTCCTAATTACATGCAACAGCTTCCTGGGGCCGCTGGCAGCACTGTAATTTGCTCTCCGTCCTCCGCGGAATAAAGCCCTGCGATTTAATGCATTTGAACTTTGATTCTAGTGATTTAATTTGTTGAGAGCACTGCAAAATGTTAAGCCTATAAGAGGGAAAAATGTTATTGTGGTGGCAAAGGACAAGCCTTACGAATACTTTCCCGACACCCCCGCCTCTTGTTTTATAAGGTATTCCAAGAGTAATGAGCTGGCTAATGAAGAAATATGTGAGCTGCAGCTGGAAGTTAGCAGGAGAATTTGGGTAATTAGCTTTCAAATAAATGTCACATATCCCATCTGCAATATCACGGGAATCTGTCATTGGTCCAATTTGCTCCACACACACACACACGGAAAAGAAAAGGAGCAGAAAGAGAAAAAATGAATAAGAAATTGTGGCTTTTTCCATTTAATTTAGCCGTTTCATCCGGATCTCACCTCGGCGTTTAATTATTGAGTGCTTTCTTAACTAACCCAATTAAAGAGGCTTCTGCCTGAGAAGGTTGGCTGACTTTTTTATTTTTTATTGATTGATTTTTATTCAAGGAGAAGCCACCTTTTTGAATTGAACAGTTCAACAAAGAACGGGGAAACGTCTAACTGGTGAGGCGCCGTATAGACATGTACTCTCAGTTCAGGCACAGCGACGCCATTAATATGATTAAACCCCACTTCAGCGCGCTTTTCCTGGCACTTTGCATATCCCCACATTGCTGAGTTGTTTCAGCGTAACTCTATATTTCACGACATAAAGAGATATTGGCGAATATAAATCACGTGTTTTCCAGTTCCCTCTGTGAAACCGTGTGAGAGATTGGTTCCTTATGGCGTAACAGATGCACTTCTCCTCCATCCCGAACCTTCAGGTTTTATGGACGGTGCACACGCCACTGTGCGAGAGAAGCGCCCCGCAATAGTTTCTCGATTTTTCTACCTTTGTCTCAGTTTGTGTATTGAGCCGTACTGCGTCTTTTGTCTGCCTTTCGCAGCAGCCGGTCGTCTCAGAGATCAAACTCTCCTCGCAAAATATTATCAGATGCACTTCTCTTTTAATCGAACGTTGGCCTTGTTGAAATACTGATAAGATCCTCGATATGTCTCCGAATGAATGCCACACACTGCCATACAACAGTAGACAATATAAAAAACAAACAAAAAAAAGGATACAAAAGCCTAAAAATAAGTTATGGAGATGTGGTGACCCTAAAACGCCACTCTTTTCTCAAGCAATTCTATTGAGTTTATTTATACCAGCCTCTAACAACTGGATCAGTCAGCATTACAGATTTTATTGTCCCCCGTAGCCATCCTGCTCGCTGCGTGTGGTGGAAAGATAAACTTATGATCCCTGTCCAGCCCTGTTTGTCACAGTTTTAGCTGGTATAAATCTCTTAATCATTGCTCTGCCTCTAGATATCAGCAAGTTGAGGCAAGTAACAATTTACATGTATCCAGTTCCTGACTTACAGTACAGTGAAAAAGCATGTTTTTCCATACCAATTGTGTTTTTTTAGCTTCCTGTCACTAAGTTAAAACCGGTCCTTATGTGAAAATGTAACTCCTGTTAATAAATCATAAATTAATAGTGATTTCCCTCACACTCAACCCTCATTTCCTGTCTCTAAAATGAATAAATCATTTCAACAGAACCTGTCTAACACCAGAAGGGAGGAGAGCAAAAAAAAAAAAGGTCTTAAAAAGCAGCACTTTCGTACCCTGGTCTAAAGAATTTACACAAAAGCTGCAAAGTAAAGTCATTGACATCTGCCAGTCGTAAAATACAAATCCAATTCCTAAGTGGATCTGGCTGTAGGGGCGCTGGGACTGAAGTGATTCACAGTTAGCACATTGAGGACTCATCCAGGAAGTCAAAAGAAAAAGAGGAAAAAACAGAACAACATCTAAATCTCTGCAGGCCTCACTTGTCTCAGTTAAGGTCAGTGTTCATCGTGTAACAATAAAACAATAAAAAAAAAAAAAAAAAAAAAAAAAGCTGGGCACAAATGGCAGCCTGAGAGGGTTACAAGGTGAAAACAACTGCTGGCCCAAAAGAACCAAAGGCCAATCTGACATTTGTCGAACAAAAAACTCTTGATAAATCCTGGACTGACGAGATTTAAACCTTTTGAAATGTGAGCATCTTGTCGTTTCGTCTGGTGTAAAACTAACCCAGCATTTCATTTCTTTCATTTCCACACCGACTGTCTGGTGTGGCAGCAGCGAACTGGTGTGGAGATCCTAACAGTCTACTCATCAGGACTGGACGGCACCATAAAGTGTATTTCATAAGAATGTTTTGTTGTTGTTGTTTTCTTTTTTACATTAAGCAAAAACATTCCTATGTTATGGAGTGGGACAGTTATTAAAAGCACACCAGCAAACCTACTTTTGAATGGCTGAAAATAATCAAACATACATTTTTTTGCAGTTGCATGTAAAACCTACTGAAATGCTGCTAAGCAGGTCGATCATGCCTGAAAAACCTTTTAATCTGGTCAAATTAAAGCATGGCATCTGCAAAGATGAGTTTGAAAAAAAAAAATTCCTCCACAGTTGGGGTAAAAGATCTCATTGCCAATTATCACAAATGGTTAATGGCAGTTGTTGCCGCCAAGAGTGGCACAAGCAGCAATTAGGTTACTAAAACACACACATTCTCTAAATGGAAAATGGTCTCAGTCAACCGTGATCCATTTGTGCTGCTAAAACTGTATTTGCACCTCCAAATATTTAAAGATCTCAACGTTTGAAACTTCAAGCTAGGTTTGATGAAACAGAGATGCTAAGCAGCAGAAAAAAAGCTATTTCAACATCATAAACATGTAAAAAAATTCTAGAATTATTTCCCCCACTGAGAAAAAGTACTAATATTGAAAATTAGTTTTTTTGTTTGTGTTTTTACAGTTTTTAGTGTGAGTTTACTGTAATGCAACATTTAAGTTTTTTTTTTGTTTTTTTTTTACCCACTGCATATACTTTTTAACATACAGAGATAAAATGATGCCATATTTCTTGGGCTTTTTCTAGCTAAACAATGCTTGATGCAACAAAGCTGGTTATCAGTATACATGTGATAAAGAATATATTTTTACTGCTTTATATGTACAAACACTCTGCGGAATAGAAATTTAACCCAACAGAGATATTCCATATTTAGAATGATAAAACAACAACGACAAAAAAAAAATGAAGGTCGTTTTTTTTTTTCTTTCACTGGTTAAATTAGCCATCGTACTCATGGGATGTACAATTAAGAATGCAGCACGGATTACATCACTTCGAGATCCAGCAGTCGCCATACTCCCAGAACATCTAATTACAGAGCTTTGACACTACAATCTTTAAGGTTCAGAGGGACCGTACCAAAAAAGCCGTAAGTAGGCAGCAAATGGTAATCAAATACAGTCGAGCGGGGCTGAAAAGGTCCAGCAAGCTGCCTGCTCACACTTATCCAGAGCATCAAAGATGAAAATGCTGCAGTTATCAGAGCCAATCACATGGACCTTATATGAAATGATAGGTTGGCCGTTTTCCATTTTTCTATACATTTATTCTGCTTAGTTTTGCTGTGCTAACAGAACGCGTGCTTTCAGGACACACAGACAGCAGGTCTCCTTTCACCGGCAGCCCGTAACGTTTAAGGTCAAAGTTTTTATCACCTTTCGACAGTCAGCAGCCCACCTCCAGCTTACATTTCTGAACTTTCAGACTCACTTTTTTTTCTCCCGAACACAATCGCTTTACGACGTTGAGAAGGATTTAGTGGAAAAAAAAAGACCTGACAAAACAAATCATAGTGAAGCCACGGAAGGAGGCTGCGAAATATAGACTGGATCAGGTCTGAGCTCATGTCACATCTGATGCACCCAATTTTACTTGGAAGTTGGATTTTCCAAGAGGGGGAAAGTATGATGTCTCACAGCAGCAGTGAGGTCAATATTCAAGATGGCTGCCACACATATAAAACATTGAGACACTGTAACTGTTTATTAGTATGCCTGACTGTATCTAATCGAAACAGAGGCATGTGCAGTAATGCAACAGAAGGTACTGTAAAAAAAAGAAAGGTTGCTTTAGAGGTTGGAGGCATAAAATGGAAGGAAAAGCCTTATAATTTGTTTGTGTTGCTGAGATTATTTAACACAATTAGCAAAAGACATGGTTTTGCAACTCTTTCACTTTTTGTGTACCTTTCAGCTTTGAGCTCTTTTATCTTTTTAAAGAGATTGTGCTGTTTTCATGCCCTGCTAGATTCGATCACGTAGGCAAAATGAGCATTAGCCTTATAATAATCGTGTTTTCCTTGATATTCCATGCTGCCGTTCAGGAAATACGAAACCACCTCCAGCTTCACTGGAATCACTTACAAGAGACAAAATATGACATGAACGAAGGTTAATCGCTTTATTCCCTTGTAATTACAACAATCCATGATTAACCATCGTGGGGTTAAATACTCATGTTCATTATGTCATAATTCTGGCTTGTGTTAAAAACATTTTTAATGTGCAAAACAGCTCTGTTCAAAAAGTGTTTTAGTTAAAAAGGACAACTATCACTGTCTGCTCAGCCCAAGAGGAGCAGAGGAGGCCGAACCACTGAGGACGAAATGCTCTCGGTTCCCAGGAAGTAGACGGCCTTGTCTGATTCAAGCAGCCTTCGTTGTTCTATCCCAAAAGTTTTGGCGCAGATTGTCGGATAAACTTCAGAAATTGTAACACCAAGTCCCTCGTTTTCCAAATGTTCCATCAAGACCACCGCTAGGTCATAAGACTTCGAACTTGACACTCAAAGTAATCGTCTTCCAGACAGCTAGAAACATTTAAGATGTTTAATCGGCCTAATTCTCACAGAAAAGAGCTGCAGTTCCAGTCTGTCAATAAAATGTGTAACTTCAGAGTAGAAATAGCTGCTTTGTAAAGGAATTCGTGTCCTTCCTAATTTCTGCAGTTTCATTTGTCAGTAGGAAGCAGAAACTGAATAGCATTCAAATTGAACTGTCAGGTTTTTCATCAAAATGGAAAAGAATCACCTCTTTTCCTCTTTATCTACTTATTTACCCGACATGTGTCACCAGAAATCTTTGTCATCGTATCACTAAACCCAAATATTTAGACCTGCCGATGTCATCATGTCCCATCCTGGACGAACGTCTGTACGAGTTTGACGACATATTTCAGTCCACGGCACGCTCACTATTAAGCCATAACAAGTAATATAAATATAACCCAAATAAATTTAAATTCTGCCAATTTAATTTAAATTAAACTTTTTTTTTTTAGGCTAATCCTTCACTATCATGGGGGTCATTCTGTCTCTGCCTGAGGTTGCTTTTTCCAATTAGTGTGAAAATGAAGGGCCTCCGGGTCGACAACACAATCTGCAGGCACAGATAGCGACTGTTGCAGGACGCTGAAACTGAGCGCACCGCCCCTCCTGGCTGCAGCAGCACCGCCGATCACCACAGGACCAATGACTCATGGCTGTTGCATCGCTTTGGTTCAAGCTGGACATCTTTAATCCTCAACCATAAGCTCGCTGTCCTCTGTCAGGGCAAACAAAACAATGCTGAATAAACAGTCTGGCTGCCAAAACACCCAAAAGCAAATGTTTCTGCTCGACGGGGGCGAAGTGACAGCAGTAAAAGAAATCTGTTCTTTTTTTTCTTTTTCTTTTTTCTTTTTTTTCCCCAAGTTCGAGACAAATACCAGGCAAGAAACTCTGTGGTCTTTGTCTGCAAATACAGCCATCCGGACTCCGTAAACCAACACAAGGGACTTCATTAACACTCAGCCACTCCTGCCAGACTAACTTGTGTGCTGATTAAAGCTACTCAGTGGTGGCCATTACTTTCCCGCTGATTAGGAACCAGTGATTGTGTTAAGGCTGATTGGAGACAAACACACATAAGCTGGCGTACCAATTACATCTAGTGCCATCTCGCCAATGGTCAAACTACGCTTCAGGTCACTTAGAATTCAACGCGCTCGTGGCTGAAAACATGATTATTCTGATGAGCTATTTCTGTTGAGTGTTGTCTTTAAAAATCAAAGCAGCAAAGGACTTCTCGCTGGATAACGAGCACCGACCTGCTTTGGTAAACGGTAAATGGACAGCACTTGTGTGGCGTTTTTATCAAGTCCAGAGGAGCCCCTAAAGCGCTCCCCACTACATCTGTTCTCCCATTCTCGCTCTCACAGTGGCAAGCTGCTGGGGCGATGAGGGGGGATAATGGAGGATCTTAACCGTACACCACCCCAGCTGGTCCAGTTCGGAGCAACTCTGTGCTGCAACATTAAAGAGAAAGCCCAGATCAGCTTTGCTTGGAACAAATACTTTGCTTGGAGCTACAGTATATGAGACATTCTGCAGTAAAAGCACTTCTCTACCTGCCAAACGTTTTTTTCCACTATGCAGCTCCGGTTTCTGACACAGATGGGAGGTTAAAACAAACTATACGAATGATTCTCAAAAAAAAAAAAAAAAAAAAAAAAAGCAGCTCAAAACACAAAACCAACACTTTTTTTTTGTAAAGTCAAAATTTATGGGTAGTTTTAAAGGTGCTCATCATCCTTCCCCTGCATGGGCACGCCGCTCTGAATCCTAAAGAGATGCACGGCTCCCATTTGAACATAATCTCAACAATCAATCAGCCACACCACATAGAAGTCAATGGGCCATGACAGTGTGTACCTGTCAGATCTCGGCCTCTTAATGCACCATAAGGCCGACGCCTCTGAAATGTAGCGCCAGCTCAAACGTTGCATCCTGTTTGATGCAGTCATGGCCTTTTTTTTTTTTTTTATATTAACCAATAGATTAATGTAGATTTTCCTGTGAAGAATGGCTTTGTATATATACAAATGATTTTTATAGTCATTGAGGTTGTTACATTTTTCCATGTTTGCACAAATTTCCAAATGTGTTTCTGCAAGGAAATTAAGTTCTGGAGTGAATTTGCATGGCTTAAGCCCTAATGCAGGATATATTACATAAATATCTAACATTGTGCAGTGCTGCCTTTGCACTTCTTGTTTCCCAGAGAAAGCTCAGAGCCTAATGGCATTTTATTAATGCATTATTGAAGAAAACCATAATCCGCTTTTTGTTCTGGTATTCGTGCATATCCTACAATTCAGTAGCTCGCGCATTACAATAAATTCTGTGAAACCTCTGTTTTTATCTCCCTTCCCTTTCACACACAATGAAAATGTTCAAGTCTTGTAAAAGAGATAAAGCCTTTACATGAAGGGGGGGTGGGGGGGGGAAGCTACGTTATCTTAAGGAAGCGGGGAACATGACAGATTTTCTGAGGGGGTTTTGAAGCCTTCTCATATTTTAAATACACCATGTTGCCTTTATGGTGAAGCCCACTGAGCAAAAGAACTGGTAGGAACATCAAAGTTCATATCAAAGAGGTGAAAATTGTGCATATGATCATCAGATTACCCAACATTGCTTAAAACTCAAATAGTAGATTCTTTATTACTGCTTGTTTGGTGTGTTTATCTGCCGGCTGTTATGGAAGAAGCAGGGTTTCTCAACGGTCCCTCATGCTATTTGATATAAAAGGCCATTTATGCTCCATTTACCCAGGTAAGTACGTCCACCCAATTCCATCATTGTTAGACGTTTCTGTCCTTGTGCTCTTAATGGATTTTAATGTATTTATGTTATTTACTCAAAGGACGTGGGGATGTCCCCATCGTCCGCTTTTTCTGTGTTGATTTGTCTGATTGCTACGCTGCCCCACGCTTCTCCGTTTTTTACTGGCCATCAGCAAACTTCTAGAGTCAAATGCAGAATGAACTCTGCATGCGTCTACATATTTAATGGTGAGTCTGATTAGCACTTTAATTTAAATCTGATCCTGAGAATTGGATGGGGATTTCATGCTGGCCACATTTGAACTTATGATTTCGCGTGTGCAGAGCGTGCTGCTCGTAAACTTTTCCTCTACCGGTATTATACTTTTAGCAGAGTGACAGCACAGAACGTAAGTCTATGAGCGCTGCGCTCACAACAACCAGCTTGTTGGTTAGATCAATGATTCCAAACCTATAAGTTAAAGGGAACAGGTTTGGACAGTTTCTTGACTTTAAACGCCAAAGAAACTGTCAAGATATTTCTTTTTTCACATACTGAAATTGTAGGATAAATCAGAGGAACTTAATGACAGTCTTTACTTGCATTACAGAGCTTCTTAACATCCAACGTAAAATACATCAAATTAATGTATACTATGGTTATATTACCAGTAAAAAAAAATTATGAAATGATGAAAGTATGTTTCAAAGTTTTCTTTGTCTTTCCTGCATACACATGTGAAAGCACAAATGTGCACAGTGTGTGTTTTAGCATTTAACACGTTGAAAGGCCAGTTTTCCAACAAATATTACTTTGTGAAGACCACTGCTCCATTTTGGGCCCAAAGTCAGAATCATATACGTAAGAAGAATTGCTGTGTTTGGGTTAGTTGTTAGGATTAGGACTAAGGTGTGAATTGAGTTCAGGAAAGGTTTATGGTTAGGCATGTACTGTTAGGTTTATGGTACGTGTCAAAATTGGGCTTTAGAAATGGATGAAACATTAATGGAAGTCAATGCAAAGTCCTCAAGAAGATAGAAAGATGGAAGAGAAAAATACATATCAAGCGATTAAAATAGGCCTTTGCAGCAGTTCACAAACCCTCTAATTATTTCAATGATTTTTTTTTATATATATATTTCCCAGGACCAATTTATATTTTAAAAATCTGTTTGGCTTTTTTCTTTCTTTCTTTCTTTCTTTCTGACCTGTGGCTAGGTGCTCTAAGTATAAGCTAGATACGTGAACATTTCAACAATTACTGAGGCAAACTTAGTGAACCTCGACAGCCCATCTGTTATTACGATATCATTTATTCACACAAACTTTCACAACACTTCAGTCGCTCCCACGTAGTGACTGAAGCCGTAGCGTCGTATACAATTAAAGCAGCTCGCAGCACGTCACCTCGGCTGCACAGACCGTCTCCGGCTGAACTCTGTAACTCCTGTTTGCTTTAACATCAGCACGCGAGCATTGTTCGCGTGTTAGCAATCACTTCGGCGTTTAGCCCACTACCACGCAAGCTTAACAAGCTCTCGGTCCAAATTGAAATTGTCATTGCGGGCCGAGCTCATGATTAACAATGATTTATTGTGTGTGTATTTTTATTATTTTATTTTTTTTAAATGACAGCGCAGCAGTCTGCAGTCTGGCACAAGCCGTTTCTGGTCTCCGGTGTTTTCGCCACGCAAAGAACCCGAGGAGACAGTTTGGCCGTAAGACAGACCCCACCAGCAACCCAGCACATCCCCCACCTCCGACTCCTCCGCACCAGATTTATACAGCTGAAGCCCTTTATCCAGACACAGCTGATGAGAGGACACACGAGCACTGAATCAGCATGTTTGCAAATATTGCCTGAGCACAGCAATGCAGACACACACAGCATCGTTTAAAGCTTCCAATTTCCCCCCATTCAACTCCCTTAATTGTGAAATTCCATTAAATTGAATGTGAGATCATAGCAGTCACAGGGAGCCAATTAACAGTGGGGGGAGATAAGCTTTGTGGAAATATTACAGGACATTACGCTAATGATATTTGAATTTGCAGGGGGCAAAAAGCCTCTTTTGACTCTCTTATTAGGAAGCTCTAATGCATGCCTCCCACACATACTTTAAGTTTAAGCAGCGTTACAGTGAGTCGACGAGCTGTTTAGATATGTCCACCTACTCAGTGCGTCTCATAAAAATGCTCATTAAGCAAACTAAAATGCACAGTCTCGCACACTAACGCCAAGCAAGTTAACATTTGTGGAGGGCGGAAATGAAGCTGAAATTACATCGTATGCGGAGAACGTGGGGCGAGCGTCTTTCTCTCCTGGCCTCACCTCGCAGAAAATTCCACAACCACCCGAACTGCGCCAAATTAGGCTGGAGAGATGGAGAAAATAAGCCTCTTTTCATCAGTGTCCTCAGTGGCAAATCTCAGAAGTGCACTAAAGTGAGCTCAAAGTGCAGCTGTGAGATAGCCTTGATAAAAAAATACCACCTAGCTGGGGGGTTTCTGCTCTTCTTTTCATGTTTTCTGTTCTGTAAATAACCAAGCGAAGCCCAGCTTTTACATTTGTCCATCCAGCACCAGCCAAGAACTTTCGTAAAAGCCTTTGCTCTTGATGCAAGCATAATTGATGAGCTGACAAAGGTGCAAAGCAGACTTTAGGAGTGGTGGTTTCATGTGACGCCTCCTGGACTTGGGTTAAACACATCCGGCGGGACGCAGTCAAGTTGAAATGCAAATATCAGCTGGATCAGAGTTTCTGCTCATCATCCAAACGTTCCAGCTCATAGTTCATCTCAAGTAGGTGTTTCATCAACTTGTTTATTAACTTCTAAATAAAGTCTTTTAATCACAGGTCAGGATTCTGAAACCACAATCCTGAACTGCCAAGTTTAATGCGAGCCATCATGAATTGAGTTAATATTGCAGGTGATGAACCATAATAACGGATGCTTTAAACACAATGATGGAGCTGTTATAATGTTACTACAGTTTAAAGTCATTAAAGTGTTGAGGCGACTGGAGTCTTTGCAGTAAAACAGCACCGCCCCTCTGCTGCTTGTCGCTTAACTCTACTGGTGGTTCACAAATTCAGCGGTGTGGAAATGTTTTCGATTGCTAAAGAAACAATAGTCATGGCGTGAACAATAGAGGAGAACCACCGATCGTCCGCATTAAGGTAATGCTGTTATAAAGCAGCTGTTAGGTTGCCAGCTGTTGCTCTGTGTCAGAGAAAACCCTCTCAGCATCTGCATAGTGTGAGGAAAATGCAAAAAGGCAATCTGTTCAATCTTCAGTAAGTCTGAGTAGCATGCCGTGCTTTTGCCCTTTTCAGGTCAACTTCTGGACCACCCTAACCCTTTTCCTGGGTGCAACAACGAACTTAGTCGACTTTGTACTTTGCACCTCACACAGCCTTTCTATGCTTTTCTATGTCAAGATCTGTGGCACCTTTACGTCAGACACCGAAACAACGCCGTGCACTCTGCCACCCAAATGGAACGGTACGAGAAAAAACTTATTTTCCAGTTTGTCTGTAAAGATACACTTCCCCTCCCACATCTTGTAAGCAGCAGCAGCAGCAGCAGCGCTGCCAGAGCAGCTCCGCTGTCGGTTCAGTCTGTGAGAAGAACCATCCAGATGCGAGTTGCTCAGGGATGATGTCACTTGAAAGAATGACTGTTGTTTTCCATGAATTGCACCAGTACATGCCAATTTGTCCCGTGAGAAACGGTGAGAACCGAACATTTTTATTGTGAACATCACCCCCGGAAGCTCCTGGCAGAATGTGTCTGGACAAAAGAGGATGCTTGTTCACTCTATCTTCTGTGCAACAAATATCAAGATATCAATGCTAAACTACAGCAGAGTTAAAATCCATCTGATTGCGAATATTCACTTTTTTCTAGATCACCAAGAAACGTTCGAAAACCAAGGACAAGAACGTGGGATGAGAGGTGATATCTTTAGCACATCAAACTACAGCAAACCCTCCAGATTATGAAACATATTTGAGTCCAACCAGTATATTTTGTTGTTCACCAATATTATTGTAGGCCTTGAAGTGTTTAAATTGCATTGTTTTCATGTGTACCTAATCGGTGTTGCCTTGCTGACTGCATTGGCAATGCCCAGCCTATTGTCATGGTGAAGGTCCTGGAGAGGATCCTTTTGGCCCACCTGAGTGAGCAAACAAGGGCATATCAGGATTCCTCCAGTTAGCTTATCACTGCGGAGTGGGAGTTGAAACATAAACCTGCTTCAACAAACCCACTATCACCTGGACAAAGCAGGCAGCACTGTGAGGATCATGTTCTTTGATTTCTCCAGTGCATTTAACACAACTCAGCCTGAATTGCTTTCTCAGAGACTCCAGCAGATAGAGGTGGAGGCCTCGGCAATCTTCTGGATTAATGACTATTCGACAAACAGACTTAATTTTGCGAGACAGAAAGGTCATGTATCTAACCGGGTGGTCAGCAGCACAGAATCACCACAGGGGACTGTACTCCCACCATTCCTTTTCGCTCTGTAAACCGCTAAACTTAAGAGAACAAAACAGACTCCTTTAATCTGCAGACATACTGCAGCTCTACACCCGACTCTGCAGGCGTTGGTGTGCGTCAGAGACGCTCAAGAAGACGAGTACAGAGAACTGGCGGACCGCTTTGTGGCGCGGTGTGAAAACAATCATCTTATCTTGAAAACAAACAAAACAAAGGAGCTGATTGTAGATTTCAAGAGAAACGAGGTTATGCTGAGCCCTGTTCCCGTCACAGGAAAAGAAGTGGAGATGATTGAGTATAAATGGCTCAGTGTTCATCTGGACAACAGTCTGGACTGGAGGTGAAACAATAAAGCTGTCTGCAAGAAGGGACAGAGCAGACTGAGGAAGATTAGTCCAGAGCGTAAGTTTTTCTGCCATCGTCCACTGAGGCAGCAGGAACTTAGAAAGACCCACCAACTCGATAAAGAAGGTTGGTTCTGTTCTGGAGACCACCGTGGAACCACTGGAGATGAAGGTGGAAAGTAGGATTCTTCATAAAAGCAATAAAATAACAGACAACCCAAAGCATCCTCTTTATAAGTCTGTTATACAACAAGATAGTATCTTCAGTCAGAGGTCTAATCAGATTCACTGTGTTACTGCCTGCAACAGGAGATTATTTCTGCCCACAGCCGTCAGAGTCTACAATAACAATTTGAAGAAAGTTAATATGAGTTGGAACACCACTTCATCCTGTCTGGTATTAATAAGGTATTTTTAATTGAAATGAATTCAATTTTAAAATCCTTAGCTCAGCTATGCATCATAAAGTTGTTTTTATTTTTAGTTTTTGTTCATTCATATTTTTTTTTATTTTTGATTAAATATTAGGTCAATTTAAGAACTAAAATAGGTCAATTCTAAATTTTTCTTTAAAACCCTACTCATAAAAAAATAGCAGAACTCCAGCTAATTTTAAGATAATTTTTCTACAAAGTTCAAGGTGAAGTGCACGAATTTCACCAACACTTCAAGAATCAGTCCTAGCTTTCTACATCCTTAATGATGAAGAAGAAGAAAGAAAAAAAAAAAAAAAACGAAAACACAAGAAGACATATTGCGTCTTGCAGACGAGCACATGGGCTGCATGGGTGTGACGCAACAACGCCTGGTTTCACTCCGCTTTTGTTCCTTCTCGGGTTCAAGGGTTAGGCAAAGGGAGAAGATATCGGACTTTCCTCCTGAAAACAAGGCTGAGATGTCTCACTGCCAGACATATAGGGTTTGTATTGGCATTTTATGTGGTAGACTAACATAACGTAGATCAGAGGGAAAAGGAACCGTGACGTTCTATTTTTTTTTTTTTAAATAATACTCTGAAAAGTATGCATTCATATTCACTCCCACTTGAGTTAATACTTTGTGGAACCAGCTTTCCCTGCAAGTCATCTCAGATATGTCTCTACCAGCTTTGCACTTTTGGAGACTGATTCCCCCCCCCCCCCAATTCTGCTTCGCAAATTAGCTTAATATCAAATTAGCTTAATTTCAGCTTTTTTTCACTGATTCCATTTCATGCTACGTTCCATCTTAAAACTTTTTCTATGTTTTTAAGTCTCTCAGCGGGTTGTGCATTCCCATAACTACCATCGCCAAAAGGCCAGGACAATTGTGTTTACGTTGATATTAAATATCAACAAAAGTTGACTGCAGTAGGTGAATCTGCAATGTCTGCGATGGGTTTTATTTAGGGGTATCACAGTAAATTGATCTGTTATGAATGCATGCTATACTTTCCATATTTGCATTTGTAAAAGAAAAAGAAAAAGAAAACAGAAATCTATACATCATTTCTCTTCTACAAAACTAATATGCATCACTCTCTCTTAATATATCCCATGAAACAGCAGCAAAATACACCTAGGTATTTATTTATTTATACCAGAGCAAAATGTATATGTACCTTTAAAGGGGACACAATAGGTATATTTGTAATTCAGTTAATTGGAATGACATTATTAATCTTACTCCAGAAAATTTTACCCAATTAAAGAAAATTCTAACTCACCAACCCTGGTAACATTTCTGCTTCTTATAACAAAGAGGGGGTTTTTTTTGTTTTTTTGTCAGATTCCTCCACCTGGTTACGGCCTCATTATGCTGCACCAATATTATTCGAGCAAACCTGCCGTTTCCTGCTCCGTGTTATCAATTTTCATCACTTTTTACTGTGAGAAGTGGGGCTCTGGGGGTTTGTGACACACAAAGCTCAATTAGGATCACGCCGCGTATGGTTACCGAGAGAGGGCCTTGGCATAAGGCAGCCATCATTGCCACACTTTTCAAAGCAAAGCAATGAATCACGTGCCTTTCACAACAGAGGTCCTGTCAATTAAACTCAAACTTGGAGGTGTGAATGGAGTTTAAAAATGTTTAGCTGGAGAATGCTTTTTTTTTGTTTTTTTGTTTTAGAAAACCCATCATTTAATCCTAGCAAGGAATCTATATGAGCAGATTGTCCATTTTAGTCAACAGTGGCAGAGGCAGGAAGAGCTGCAAGCATTCGAGCAATTAAAGAAGTACTTGAGGTCTCAGTGCAAAACAGCAACCTTTCCTTTTTTTTTTTGTTTGTTTGTAAATGTCAACATCAATATGTTTGAATCCTGATAACAAAGAAAGCTGCTGAAGTCAGGTATTATCAGGAGGAAATATAATCACATTAATGGAGAGGATCATATTCCCAAACAGCCTTTTTAAGTCAAAGCCTTCTCCCACAGGAAAGCACAGATTCATTAGCCAGACCACCAGCTGCCCTCAGATCTCTGCTGTGCATGCAGCCAGCTAAGCAGCCAAAACAGATGCTGTTGTTCTCATGCTTCTAGCACTAATTGACTGGTGCAATGTCACTTGCTTTTGAAACAAACAAAATCTAGCCTAAGCCTAATCATTCACGTTGGCAAGAACTCCTAAAAGCAGATCGTTGCCTACAGCTGCTGCCTCCGCTTTGAGGTCTGTCTGAGCTGGAAGTTTCCTTATACAACATTTCGGATCTGAGATGATTTTTCTTTTTTTTTTTTATGAAATTATTTGAGAAGCCAGGAGTTAATAAAGCCTGAGTGACTCTGTGGCACCAGATAATCTCTGTCATGGTGAATTATTCATGAGAAAAATGTTATTTAAGGTCAGAGCAGCTGTGGGTGAGTTAAACAGGTGCACATGAAACCAACTTCATAAGATCTGACTGAGAAGATGTGAACTCCATGGACAGGGTGTGCATTCATGCAGCACAGATTAATATAGAGAAAATATTTAGACATAGTGCATTGCAACCCATGTGTCTCTGGTAAGATATTGACCCTACAGAACAGAGTCTCACTTCACCACACATAAGTGGGGAACAGTACTATCAACTTTTTTTTTGACAGCATTTTGTGTGTCCTTAGTGGGATCCACAATTGGAACACTGAACCACAAGAGAAAAGGCAGATAAAGTGAAATTATGCTTACCACCCCAAAGTAACACCGACTGCAGCAGCAGGATGTGCAACATGTTTCTCTGGATTGCGGAAAGGCAGGAATTCCTCTCCAAATGTGGCTGCATGTCTAAATGTCTCAGTTTAAACACATAAAGCCATCCGACATCCGTAAAAAATTCAAATGGGTATTTCCTGGGATAAGTGCCATGCCTCGTCCAGGGTGTTTGTGCACACACGCGGAAGCTGGGCTGGGCGAAATTGAACGAGGCTTAATTTTATCTTAAAATAATAAAAGTAATGATAATTCATGAATCACATGAACGGAAACTTGCTGCTTTGCGTCGACCTTTTCAGCATGTTTGGAGCGTAAGCCTCCGCATGACTCTTGGAGATGTCGAAAACAATGAAGGAAATCCTGCTCGGATGCATGTTCTGCATTGGATGCAATTAGTCTGTCACATCCTCCGATGAATCCCGGAAAAAAAAAAAAACTAAAAAGAAAAATAATGTTCAATTCCCTCCTTTTCGGATGTTCAGTTTGTTTCAATGTTACGCGCCATCCTTAACTTGTTTGCGGCGAAGTGCGTAAAGTCCAAACTGAGGCACCGGGCATCCCGAAACGTGCACGTGTTAATTAAAAGGAAAAAAAGTTCGAGATCAGCATACATCCACGCCTTCGCAACCTGTCGTTTCGTTAAAAAGTCTCTCGCGCGCAACTCCAACAACAGATTGCAGCAGCAACAGCGGCCGCGCGCACCGGAGCCAGTGTTTTCCTCTGTCAGTCCTAATTAGTCTCTGGCTCCGGGGTCGTTCCTGGATTTCGCCAAAGTCCGACTCCAAGGCTTCATCTTTCTGTGTTTATGTGGACAGATAGAGTCCGGTCTGCAGAGTCGGGAGCTTACGCGCTGCCAGCCTCGTCCAATGCGCGCAGAGAGAAGCGCAGAGGGGAAGGAAGTGGTGACAACATCTGCCAGCGGCGCTCCATGGGAGGCGTCTTCCACTTCGGGGACATCAGATCCCACAAATAAGAAAGAGAACTGTTATCTTAACTATGTGGACTAGTCGTAGCAGAAAACAGTCGTTTCGTTAAGCCTTTTTATTTTATTTTATTTTATTTTTTTACACGGAAAAATTCAGTTTTACTTTCGAGGTGCGTGATTGTCCTTTTAGCGTTAGTGTCAAAACCGCTTCCTATGTGCGTCCAAAATGAAAAAGACTTAAAAAGTTGCTATCGGACATATGTAACCAATTGCATGACTGCACCACTTGGTAGTCACTAGCGACCCCGTGCGGTGTGGGAACTGCAGCATGCATGTATGCGGAGATTGTGGACTGAGACAAATACAATTTGAAGATTTTAAAGTGGTATCAAAAGAAATCGAACTGCAAGATAAGCACGTTGCCTTCTTTTCTACATAACGTGAGCTAGTCCTTTCCACTCCTCTCTGTTCGTCCTCACAGCAGAGAACAGACGTCTCAGCCACCCTGTTTTTATATTTTAGTTAAAATTATTTTTTAAAGCAATTGTCACGTATGAATTCATAAAAGCTGAAGTAAGTAAGGCTATTTATACTGTAATCTGTTGACTGATTAAACTAGGAGTTTCAGTTTTTTTTTTTGTTTTTTTTTTTTCATTTTTAAGCAGACCAGATGGTGTGGTGAAATACAGATAAAGAATAATCCATGAACACTAAATACAGAAAAAACATGGGATGAGTCACCCAGAGCCTTATCCTTCCGAGGATTTGTTTTCATGGCGGCATTGCTGTCTGCCGGTGTTGCACTCGGTGTAATGTAACCTGACGTGAAGTGCCGTGCAAAAGTCTTCAGACCCATTGAGCATATTCACATTTTAGCAAGAGCCGCCCAATGCTTTTGAAGTATTTTGGAGGGTTTGAAATACAACCTCCTTTAGCTTGTATCACAGCTGCAGTTCTTTTTGGAGTACGTCTCTCCGTGCTTTCCACATCTGGAGACTGAAATCTTTGCCCAATTCTTCTTTGCAACATAGCCCAAGCTCAATCTGCTGACTGTAAATTTCAGTCATCTTTTGACAATTCCCTGATTAATGCTCTCTCAAGCTCTGATAAGCAAAGTACCTTCAGTGAGCGATTTGATTACACACAGATGGACTCTAATCACCAGCTATTCTGGAGGCTGAATAAATATGTAATCTATACTTTTTTTTCCTTTTAAATTCTTGAAAACCACATATAATTTTCTTCCCACTTCACCTTGTAAAGGAAACTTAAAAAAAAAAAAAAACAACGTCGAGTTTCTGGTCGCAGCCTGACGAAACCTCAAATAGTCAACGGCAAATGACTGCCATCGCAAGCCACTGTAAAAAGTCAATCTCTGCTCTTTTCTATTTAGAGCCAAAGCATTTATTCTAATTTTAGGCTTCTCTCGCCGGTTTGCTTCAAATTCCCACCTTCCTCCTTGAGGACCCAGGCTTTTACCTCCCCCTAAATGTGCGCTATTTGTTCCTGGAAACAACAGCTCCTCTTATTCAGCTGCAAAAAGCATTAGGTGGTGCGGGGAACAAGTGTGTTGATGCAGAGCTGTCACTTCACTCGCGGTAATGATGGACTGGAACATCACTTACACAAAGGCTGACAGACGTCCAAAAAGTCGCCCCCCTTCCAGAGCCCGACACTCAGTCAAAGCCCATGAAGCCCACGCTACACTGAGGCCCATTCAGCTGCCGGAAAGCCGAGCCGGTGCCAGGCAGAACTCAAGTGGATTTAGTTACATGGTCTGAAGCTGCAAGTCGTTAAAAAAGCGGACCCTCTTTCAGCACGGCACATGGTAAGTCCATCTCCCCAGCTAAATTATCAACACATTTTGCTGCTGCAAAAGCTCACACGCACCGTCTCCGTCTCCTTCCTGTGCGCGAAGAGACGTGCAGTCAGAGACACGGGAGGTAATTTTGAAAAGACAATGGAGCTTGTGGAGATGATGGAAGGCCAAATAAAAAAAATAAAAAAATGGGACTGTGTCTTCACATATGCCTCCTTTAGATCTGCGCCTCTAAGTCTGCAAGCCGTCCTTTGATGTCTGTTCAAAAAGAAAAGGTTTGAAGTCGCTCACGCCTTGGAAAAATCTGGAAGAGTTCGAACATACTAAGCACTACGTGGAAATGCCAAGGATGTGCATTGTGCCATACAGTATTTACATCCAGCAAACGTTTTCACTTTTTTTTTTTTTGTCATTTTAAAAACCACAAACTGTAACCACTTACTTGTGATATTTATTTACAAATATACCAGACATCAATATCTCAAATGCACTAGACATACATTTGAATATTTAGAATGGAGATCGGCTAAATTTAGGCAGTTAAAGAGCTTGCAATTTGGTTCCTGGTATGAGTTTAATTTCCATCGCCTGACGCTGATGGGTACTGTGATGGACCTGACCTTTCCAGGGTTCATACCTCCTTCTGCCAAATGACTGCCAGAGATAGGCACCAGTACCAACCCTGAACAGATCAAGTTGAAGTAGTAGGTTGACAATTGTATGCCATTATTGATTTAAATGTTCCAGCTTGGCTGTCAGGTGGTTTGGACAACGATTCAGAAGGGGTTAATGTATTTTATTGTGGTCATATGCAAGACGCCAACACAAAGTGAATGATTGGGAGATTGAAGGAAAGGTATACATGGATTCCAAACATTCGACAAAGTGACATCTGAAAAGTGTTAAAAGCTTGTTTGTTTTATCTTCCATCCTCTAGATTTTTCTGCATTTAAAGCTGTAAGTCTTCTAATCCAGGGGATGTTTTCTTCAATTGGACTTCCACAGATTGATTTTTCTCCGTCTTCTTAGCTTAAACTAAACCCCTAAACAGCAGTTGTCAGGTCCTGCCATAAATTCTCAGTTGGATTTTGGTCTGGACTTTGTGCCATTCTTTAGGCTACATAAAAAAAAAAATAGCATAACGATTCTATCCAACCTCTGGCTTTACCTTTACAAATGTTGTCCTGCTGGAATCTGAAGCTCAGTTTATGTTTTAAATCATTTGCAGTCTCAGTCTTACACTTCGCTCAGGTTGCTTCATTTCCCCATCGACCAGCTTCTCTGTCCCTATTGGAAAAAAACAAAACAAGAAAAACAACAAATAAATAAATCCCACACTGATCCTTCCGACAAACATCTTTTCCAATGAGGATGCTGTGTTCAGGGTGACGGGCAGAAAACTTCAGCTGTTGAACAAAGGTTTGAGTTCTTCAAAGTGCTGATATAAAAACCTTACTATCATTTTGAGGATTACCCCACAAAGAAGAACTTCACATACTAAGAAATGTAGCGCGACCAGTGGAAGGATCCTGGAGAAGAGAATTAAAATTATAAATAAATTACGTTTGGAACAGTTTGCTGGACAGTCTTGTAATGATAATAATAGTCGAAGTAAATGAGTGTTTTCAGCCCTTTGTTGCCTCACAAGACCTTCAACTGTATCTCCAGAATGACTCATCCCTTGTGTCTTCTCTTGGATGGTATCCTTCATGCGTGACCTCGACCAGCCTCAGCACTTTGTCCTCCTCCCACACTCTAGACAGGGGGTCCAAATTCATCACCACCTTTCATTCTCCACTCCTGGTCTATCTGATCAATGATAGCATTAATAATAACCGCTGCAGAGCGCGCTGTCGCCCCCTGTGCCTCGCCCGCCCCTAGACCCCGCGCAGATTACCACCAGCCATACACAGCCCATTAAAAACTATGTTTACTTATCAGCCTCTCTGGGGCCATCACTCTGTTTTCAAGACTGATGCCCCAAGGGAAGGCAAAGAGTGACCTTCCTGTAGTCCTGCAGTGCTGTAAAGTCAGCAGTCCCAATTGGTTTGTCCTGTAATTCTCTGCCTGAACTCTGCTGAAGTCAATGTCAGTGCCTTATAATAGCACGGAGCAAAAGCAGCTCTAAAGAGGCGACGAGGAAAATACGAATGCATATTCTTTCTCAAAAAGCTGCGAGGGAGTACAAGTTTATCAGGAAGCGTTCGTACCCGTCCAATTTTTGACTGCTTGGACATTTTAACAGCAATGTATTCTGTTATTAAATGGGATTTGATGTTAGGCAGAATTAGCTAGTACAGCGTTTTTGGGTGTTGTGGAAGGAAAACGATAAATACAGTAGTTCTCGATTTCTCGAAAACATATTTCTAAAAGGTGCGGGCTGCAGCTTGGAATAAAATTCAGTTCAATCTGGAAAGACTCAGACGGACAAAAAGGGGAACAATTAAAAGATTTAATGACAGGAATGAATAACAGTTCTTTGGCGCTCGGACCCCGGCAGCGAATTCGAGCTGAGATTTGAACATCGAGTTCACTCGATGTGAACTCGATGAACATCCCGATAACTGATTAGGGATGCTCTCCCCCCGGGGCCTGACGCTGGTGGTGGTGGTCAGGAAAGCGTGCTATCCTAGAGAGCTGAAGGATGTGGGTGGAGAAGGGGAGGTGGTGGGTTGAACGCAGCTGGGAAGCTGCCGACGGCTTGGGTGTGGATCCTTTATGCAGAGCCTGATTGCTGATTGAACGCGCCGGGTGAGGTCCAGTGCTGAGGTCGGAGATGAGCATGACGTCAATGGGCGAATGGAGGCGGCGGAGTCTTCCAGTCTGAACTTCCGCTTTAGCTCCATTTCAACTAAATCCCTGCGAATGTCTGATTAGCTAACGGGTTCATCGGGAGTTTGTTTAGAGAACGTTGGCGATCAAACAGCCTCATGAAGACAAAAAAAAAAAAAACTTAAACAGACACATCAGACATTAATTTGAGAAACAACCAAGAGCCGTTTGGTGACTGAGGAGGAGCTGAAGAGATTCACACGGCCCAACCTTCTGACTCAAACGTAAAACACTGTGTGTGGAGGTAAACTAACATTGCACGTCACCATATACAGGTGAAATATGTGACATTATGTTGTTTTCTTTAGCAGGGACAGCGAAAACGCTCAGTTGGGCAACGCTGGAATAAAAATGTTTAGAGTCGGCAAAATACAAACTTGAGACTGGTGTGTTGGATCAGAACAATAACCTAAACATACACCTAAAGCAACAATGCACATGTAAATCTGTGGAAGGTATGAATGTGTAGAATGGCCCAGTCAAAGCTCTAGTTTCAATGCTGGCGAGATTCTGCAGTGAAGTTTTGTTTATATTCTTTATGCGGTCTAACTGACTTTGCTCTCCTTTGTGAAGAAGAAAGCAAAATAAACAGATGCAGCTGTAGTTTACATAGCCAAGTAGTTCTATAAATTGTTGACTCAGGGAGCTGAATGCAAATGAATGCTACACTTTTCAGATTTAATTTGTAAAAAAAAAAAATGTCCTAAGGTTGTGAATTTTTTTTTTCCAAGATGCTGCATTTTTAGGAAGTACAAACCATTTTCATTTAACACTGAACAAAACCAATTGAGACTGTTTTCGCATGCGTCATGTAGCATCAGCACGAAAGCACAAGAATAAGACAGGATTCAAATCTCGTTTTGGGAATTTAGCAAAACTTTACCACTCTGGCTATTCAAACTGATGAGATTACAAAGATTTCTCAGTTAATGCAAAAGTTACTGCACAAAATCAGACAAAAGATATGCATGGAGATAAAAGTTTGCAAATGCACAGGTGTACCTGAGCTCTCATCCTGATAATGTGTTGCTGTTATTGCAATCACCAAGTTATTGAAGGTTCACTTGTGGCAGGTCATGTGAAGTGAATCATTGCCCCGCTGACAGTAATAACAGCAGCCACCAACTGTGCATTTTAAGCAGGTGCTTTGTGCCTTATTTATCATTCTGAATGACTTGAAAGGCGCAGAATACGGAATCAAAGACGGACTCCTCTACATTACATTTTAACCTCAAAGTACGTTGGGCAGGGTAACATTTTTCTATGGGTGCTCTCAGGTTGACTGCAAATGTGCCATTTGAGTGACAGTCGAGCAGTCGTGATAGCATAAATGGGACACGGGGACAAGGTGAACTCTCATTCTTTCCCCCCCCCCCCACACACAGAAAGTTATTTCTTATCATCCAGAATATGTCATGGTGTACTTTGGGTGTGCTTAACTTCCACTGACCTTTAAAGGGGGCTGATTATTTCCTTCCACAATCTTCACCCGGCAATACGCTGCCAGCACAAAGGGAGATTCCAGACCTGCTGCTCTGATAATTTCAGCTCTCGCTGCAGAATTGAGAGAACCAAAACCTGCAATGCCTGCCACTCCATTATCGCAGGGCTGCCTCCATCACCACCCTCGCTGCAGGTACACTGTTAACACTCACCTTGAGCGAGTGGCTTTTTCGGGACACGTCTGTTTTCCTTTGTTCGGGAGTTCTGGGTGTTCTTAGAGGAGTGACCTCCATATTGGTTTAATTTCTTACTTTGGTAAGAAACCTTAGTATAAATTCAACTTTTGTGGTAGCAGCTTAACTACGACTGAAATAATAATAAAAAAATAAAAACAAGCCCAACCCATATTTCCATACGTCTATTCAGTGTTGATAAGTAATTACTCTAAAAATCTGTGACACACCTTTTGGTATCCATCTTAATTCCCAATAAAATAACTGTGAAACAACTCCATGGCTTTCCTTATTTAGTGGTATAAATACGATGCGATACAAAGTTCAATTTCTCTTAGGCAAAGTGAGAAAGAAAGGAGAACATGGAGGTATGCCCATTAAACTTCATGATTCAAGAATCCGTAAAGACTATTTCAACTTGCCAATGTCTCCAGATAAGCTAATATAAATTAAAAAGACCATAAAGAAACTAGAATTAAACAAACTGTATCATAACTCACATTTATCTGGTCACCAGACACTCAAAAGGATGGCAAGGTAGATAAGAAATCTCCAGAATGAACCGTTAAAGAAATAAAGCAAAGACTGGTGCCTTTAGGTCACCATGTGTCCATAACAAACGTTAAATGCTATATGATCTACAGAAAAACATTCTACATAGGAAATTTTGTCAAACAGCAGAAAAAAGTATTCCCTCTCCTTCCATTACAAATGTAAATGTATGTAGTATTCTTAACTTTGCTGGGACAAAATGGGAACTTTGATTTGATTATCATTTCCGCAACAAACAATCCCGATAGGCTTGGTATGAAACGAAGGAAGAACATGTGGAAAAACACCTACTTTCCCCTGTTATGTGAAGCTTCTGAACACAATGGCAGCATTTTGTTGTTTTAGTAGATATAACCATCCTGAGCGGTCATCTCAATCCCCAGAACTAAATCCTACAAAAAAAAAAAAAAAAAACATTGGGGTGAGTTGAAGAAATAAGTCCATTACCCAAGACTCTGGATGATCTAAATAGAAAAAGAAAGTGTAAATAATAACTGTTAAGTATCCCGCTAAGGGCTCTTCTGCTGATAAAAGGGAGTAAGTACTAACAGCCAGGGTACCAGTAACAGTGCCACTGGTGATTCTGTTCAAAGAAAAGAAAAAAAAAACATTATTTCTCAACGTGGGGATTTTTTTTTTTTTTTCCAAATGAATAAAAACAGCAAATTATCAGTTGGATTTATCTAAATGAATCATTAGAGCAGAAACGCCGTTCTTGAAAATCTTAACTAAGTTCTCCTTTTGGCACCGTCCTCCCAGGTCGAACGAGACGGCTCTGCTTTCCTCAACAAAACTTTAGCCAGTGTCAGAAGACGCCCGTACCTCGAGCTGAGGGCGCTGAACATGCTGAGAAAAAGAGCGAATCCAAAGGGGACCAACAGGTCCTAATGCTTCGTAGATTCCTCTTCTGCTTGTGGTAATCTGGTAATCAGTAGTTCTAGGGGGTCACATCTATCACCCAGGGAACAAATAAAAGTCTGACTGTGTCCTGCTCCCGATCACCTCAGGAGGAAATGTGAACCAGATAAATGATGGCCCTGTTTCAGGAGAGGCTCAGTCTGTTGCCAGCGATTTGTGGGCAACAAAGTAATTTCGATACTGTTCTTTGTATTGATAGATGAGGCTGAAATTTAATATAGAGCCAATTTACTGGTATGGGGTAGAGGAATGGAGCTGCGGTTATCTTCCCTCTTTTTCCCCCCCGCTTCTCTCCAATCCAGCTGAAAATTAGAGTCGGGAAGAGGACAAACAACACAAAGGGTAATATTTTTGACAAAGCTCTCCTATTAACTACCCCTACTCCTCCTTAATACGAATCTTTCATGTGAGGAGAGATCACCTCCTGTGCTGAGGAAGGCTGCATTACTGTTTCAGTGTGACAATATTCACCCTTGGCAGATTTGTTTTTGCTTGTTTGTTAGCGTAAATGTGTCAGATTATTAAGTACATTACAATATTGGGCAAATATATAAGTCTATTAGTTAATAGAAAAGCTGTTTTAAATTATGATTTATTTATATATGGGGGGGAAAAGCTGTCCATGCCAGCCTAGCTTTATGTTAAAAATCAGTCATACGCAATAGTTTAATCATGAGCTCATTTTGAAACCACATTTTTTTCAATTTCATCAGTCAAACTCAGACCTGATTACTGTCAGACGAATCAAATAAAAAAAAAAATCTATTAAAAAGAATCTGTCTAAACACATGAAGCATGCTAAAGGATCACAGAAAGCAACTTGTAACGTTGTAAGTGAAAGAAAAAGAGTCTATATTGACAGTTATACCTGTAGAGAATTACAAAGCCATTTCTGCAGCTTTTGGTCTCCGACACACCACAGGGAGAGTCTGTCTTCCCCACAAAAAACCTGCATAACGCTGGTATCACTGCAGATGCTGCACTATCAGTCTCCATTTTTCCCTCATTCGTGAACAAAATTTCTCGACTTGGGACAGGATCTCATCCTGAAAATATTTTACTCTTTTCTGGCTCAAGACCCTAGTCTTGGATTTCGAGAAGCAGATTTTTTTTTTTTTTTTTTTTTTTTTTTTTACAGAGAGTCATTTTCCACAACTCGGGAGAACATGATACAGCGGTAAACCTTCCCCGTCAAAATTATTACAATAGCACATTGACAACTCACCCGGGATATCACAAACTCACAACGTCTGACCCCACACTGCAGGCCTCACTTGGCTCTTTTATGGTTAGTATTTATGATCAGGAATAAGAAAGAGGAGAACCAGCAATGGCATCCATGAGAAACTTAAAAGGCCAAAAACAACAGCTGACCAAAGAAAGCACAAATGCCTGTTTCATATTTGCTAAAAAAAAAAAAAAAACATCTTGATGATCCCTAAAACTCTGTGAAAAATATTCTGTGGCCTGGGAAGATTTAAGTGAAATTTTTTGGAAGACGTGCGTCACACTAGCTGGCTTGAAACACATAATTTCACAAGAAGAACATCATGCACACAGTAAAAAAAAAAAAAAACTCAGCTATTCCTGACTTAGAACAATTCTACAAAGAGTAAAATTCAATAATAATAAATTCAGTTCAATTTCAATGGCCAGTTGTCGCAAAATACTCCACGAAGGGTAGAACAATCAGTTATTAGGCGTGAGGGACAGCTACTTTTAAAATGGGATCAAGTTGGTTGTGCTAATTTGAAAACGGCACTTTTTTGTATTTGCTCAGGCTACCTCTATCTGATATCAAATTAGTTTGCTGAGATACCCTCAACACATTCAACATTCAAGAGTGTCAAAAAAAAAGCAAGAATAGAATAAACCTGTTAGCGATTCAATACGTTTTGCCAGCTCTTGTGACTTATTGGAGCTCAATATGCAATTCAAGAAACACACGGACAAAACACAAAAACAGCTCAACAGATTGAAATGACACCTATTTCCACAGCGGTGGTTCTTTATTTTACATTTCTGACGCCTGCAGGGACTTGAAATGCAGAGCTTTGAGAACAACAGGTGACGTGCCGAGTCACAACGAGCCCTGCAAACCTCCCCGAGAACTTGCTTTCATGCCGAGCATAAGACCTTGGAGGGAGCCCTGCAGCTGGAATACACTTTTCTTTTTCATGGTCCAATGCTGGATGTGCCGGGCAACCTGCTGTTCTTGTCATCTAACAAGAGACTGCTCGCTCCTGTGCCCACATGGTGATGGTGGGAAAGAGAGATTGTCTGCTTCACCGGGGAACCCTGAGAGGTGCATGTGTGCAAAGACTTGAGAACCTATCGCCTGCAGTTTTGTCAAAGGAAAGGTTAAGCGGTTTATTCAAGAGGACATAGTTTGAAAATTGCAGCTAAATGAAATGTGTTTGGAAAATAGTTTCACTGACAACACCCCAGATTGCTTGCATTATGGGAGCATCGCTTTATTGATCAGGTTACTTGGTCGTGTAATTGTCTTAAAAGTGACAAAATGAGTATTAATCAGACCTTGATTAACCTACTGAGTTCTGTTTTCCACTCCAGAAGAGGAGTTGCCAGTGTCCCGAATAAATTCACGCAGTTTTGCTTGTTTGTGATTCAGCAGCACGGTCGCATTTACATGATGGGTTAGGTCCGCTTTCTTGCACACGTAAACGCATTTGCTGATGTCTGTGCTGAGTAATAACAGCTGGGAATGACAGATTCCAGACACAGTCGGGATGCTGACGCAGCAACACTGCCACCTACAGACGACATTTATACAGCATGCTGAAGTTTTATGTGCTGAAGTCAATGCAACTGATTTATATCCATCCATCCATCCATCCATCCATCCATCCATCCATCCATCCATCCATCCATCCATCCATCCATCCATCCATCCATCCATCCAATGGATCATCCTCATCAGGAAGCGTGTATCAGAGTTTTCCCACCACATATGCTCATTTTCATAGTCAGCAATTAAAAATACACACACAAATGCTAAAAAAAATTACAACTCGTAAGGCAATATTTCACAGTAGCTTTCAAAGCGAGCCATCTGTCACAAAATCCTGTAACACCTCCCTACCCCCCTTCTTTTTTTGATGAGCAGGACAAAAGCAAGTGTTGGAAACCAGATGCTGGAGGCAAAGTGAAGTCGTTGCCAGAAAAAAAAAAAAAAAAATCTGAAAAGTCCTTCTCACCACCAACAGTTAGCACTGATTTTGCAAAACTAATTGCTGCTCATAATTAACTTTCCAAATAGTGGTGGTTTATTTCACTGTGATTGGCTAAAGGAAAGGCAGAAAATGTGGTACTAAATTATGTTTTATGAAATATGGAATTTAACCTAACTCTGTATAAATGTGTGGATGAATAAAATACTAACAAAAACACATGCAATTCAGTAACTTTTAGGTAGTAAAATCCTGTTTCTAAACGAAAATATCCATTGCATTCATAGAGTTTTTAGTCATGGATTATTTCAAAATGGATTCCAAATAATTTCTGTGTTAAAACCATTAAGGTTCTTCATAAGTTGCTTCACAGTTGCTAAAGTTTTCTTAAGGTATCATGTTTTGGTGATGGCTCTCCAGGTATTTTATTATTATTTTTATTTTATTTTTTGCAAAAATAGGCATGCATGCCCTTCAAATGAAATGTCACCCACCAATCTTATAATGGCCATATGTTTGAAAACCACCAGCAGCAAGCTATTAGCATCATGTTTCACTGCAATATGGCTACCTGTACTGGAAGAGCCAGACAACAAAAAGGTATAACATTTTCTGTGATAAAAACTTGAAAAGCCTATCAAAATTAATGAAAATTAAAATTGTGGCTTATGTCAACAATCACAAATAATAAATGGTGTAAACAGCACTATTATAGTCAGCTTTTTAAAATAATATCAGTACGTTTATTTCACTTCCATATTACATATAAGTGCATAATTCTCTTGCTAATACTTCATACTGGCACCATTGACTTCACAGGTACATTATCAGTGAATTTCATCTACATTTTCTTTCTTTTATTTCATACCTCAACACTACAGTAGTAGCTCGACGTTCGTCTCGGCAGCATTGAGTTCACGGCTTCTGGTTTTGTGACAAACTATTACTGACCAAAGTGTGTTTTTTTACTTTTCCCTTAAATAAATCAGGAAACTGTTTATTGTGGAGAGATATAAAACAACATAAATATATTCCCACATGTTCTCAGGTATTTTTTTTTAAATTATTATTACTTTTTTTTTTAGCCTTTTTCATTATTAATGACGGCGGAACCTTGGTCAGTCTCATGGTAAATGGGGACTAAATCAAGGTGGGACTGTTTGGGGCGTGTGGGAAGTTTCCTGTTTTGAAAATTAAACAACTGGTGTCATTAGTTCAGCGCTCAGAGGGATTTTGCACCAGCTTCTTTCGCTTTAGGTAATGTAGAATACTTTCTGTGAATAAAGTTAGCATGTAAATAAGTTTAGACAGGATTTCTGGCTAGAATGCTAATGCTAGCTGTAGTTTTAGTTGTGTCTAAGACAGCTAAATGATGGTGCTAATGAACTCCAACTCGCGTTGACATGAAGCTAACGATTGTTTTTGACAGCACATATATTAGCCTTAAGTCTTTTCGTTGAAAACTATTTTTTTTACCTGCTTTTTGAACATATTTCAATGACACTGAATACGTCCACTTATTGTCCCGTTTTCTGTCTATGGCATGTAGAGGTGTAAACGGTGGAGGAGCCATGCCTTTCCTCCATGGGTTCCGACGGATCATCTATGAGTACCAGCCGCTTGTAAACGCTGTTATGCGTGTGGTTGGGATAGCAGAAGAAGAGAGCAATAATGAAAACAGGTAAAGCGAAAAAAAAACAAAACAACTTAATGGAAAGGACGATTCATTTTCAAGATTAGCTGTTTCTGCTTTTAGCAAACTATCTATTTGAAAATAAAACTAAATCTCCTTATTCTAATTTCTTACATTGAAAAATTTACTCAGTAGAGTGGTGTTTGCCATTATTATTTTTAAACATGTCTTGTTTCTTCTTTATTGTGAAAAGTCCCGAGGAAGAGTCCAGTCGGTGTAGCTCTCTGGTGAAGCTGCTGGAGCAAGAGTCCCAGTCTGAGGTGTTCCTGGAAGGCATCAGCTACGCCCTGTTTAAAGTGGCAGAGAGGGGACTGGTGTATGCAGCCAAGATCCTCCTACGATATGGAGCTGATATAAATTTTGAAGGTGAGCGTTCATAGGTTGATTCACAGATGCCACTTTTTTTCCATGAAAAAACAACTCTGACAAATTAATTAACAGTGGAGCAAAGTCAGCAACTACTGCCTCGTTTTTGATAGTGATGGGGTAGACTTGTGGGTTTGTTTTTGCTCCCATATTTTTGGACCCCTCAAAAATGGAATCAAACTGCATTTGGACAAATTTGTGAAGTTTTGGTTAATTATCATTATAGTTTTGCACACAAATAAGAAAAAAAAAAGTATTAGAAATACTTGTTAAAGTTTAGTCTGACTCTTCTTCATCAGTCCAGCTCAGCCTGAGTGATGATTTGGAAACAAAAGTTGCTTTGTGATTTTTGTCTGTCCCATTTATAGGAAAAGTAAGGAAAAATAAACAACAACACTTCTGCATCTCTCCAATTCTCACAGTAAAAAAAAAAAAAAAAGAAAAGAAAAAAAAACTTTGTTCAGCACTGGACTAATGAAGCTGGCTTTTTTTGGGGGGCGGGGGGCTCACTAGTTGGTTTTTTTTAAGGAAAAAAGTTAAGTTGGCAACCGTGCTTTCTCTGGTTTTGACCACAGCCCTGCTTATCTCCCTATGCTCATCCCCTCACTTGGCCAAGCCCCTCAGTATCTCTTTGCACCAAAATTTTTTCAGATATTGACTGCTTATGCCTTCACGGGGGCTTTATTTACACTTGTATACCAATATAATGATTATCTGGACACAGAGATCAATCAGCTACTCATATAAATCAATGGATTTTTCCATAGACAGCATTGAACCTGAAAGTAATAATTCTTTATTAATCATTTTTCTATATGCAAAGCTCTATTTTGTAGCTTCATCATTAGATGAAGCTTGAGAGGACCTTTCTGATGATCTTTGCTTATCCAAGTATTACCCATACAGGAAGCATGACATAACACTGTCTTCACTGTGCAGCATCAGATTCTTTCTATGTTGCTACACAACCAGGCTTCAGCTTAAACTTTGCTGTAGTGACCTCTTGTGGTTTAAGACATGCGTGTCCTGTGGGACATAATTAGTGGATCCATGCAGAGGCTCCTTTATTCATCTCTCGCTTCTCCTGAATACCTCTCTCCTGTGAGTTGACACTGACAAATGTTCTTACAAAGCATGCAAAGTGCTCCAGATTCCCTGTTTTCTAGATTTTCCTCTTAATTCCATTCGTACTAAAAATTTAGGCCACAAGCTTTCAGAGGAGCAAAGCAAAGATAAAATGTACATTTAGTTATTTGTCCGCTTTTTTGTGCGTGTACAAATATAGAAACTGTTTATTAGATTAAAAAAATCACTTTGAAGATTATTTTATGTTTCTTCCTCTGTCTAGACCCTGTGTCATACTACAATCCTCTACATATAGCCGTTTTAAGGAACAGGCCAAACATGGTGAGGCTGCTGGTTGGACATGGAGCGGACATTGAAAAGAGGGACAGGGTGAGTTTCTATCTTGCTTTCTCCCAATTCATCGCCTTCCCGAATCTGTAAACAGCACCTTCTACACATCTGCAGATCCACGAGAGCAGTCCCTTGGACCTTGCAAGTGAAGAGTCAGAGAGACTGCCTTGCCTGATCACATTGCTGGACCTTGGTGCTGATGTAAATTCAAGGGACAAACATGGTATGTCGGACCGCCTTGCTGAAGCACATCAACTCATACATCTGTTTGCTCTAAAGTGTTTTTGCTTTGGTCTCTTTTCTTAAAGGGAAAACGCCTTTGCTCCACGCATTAGCTAGCAGCGACGGGCTGACCGTGCACAACACAGAGAACATCCGGCTTTTACTGGAGAGAGGTACTACTGCTGACTCTTAAATGGTCTCCGGCTTCTCTGTGTTTGTCTGTTCTCTCTTTGGTTGGTCAAGTGTTAACTCAAACTTCAAATACTACAAGTGTAATTAATCTAATCTGATCAAAGCATTGGTTGTGAGTCTTGATCAAGGCTTTCTTTAAATGATCAGAGCCCTTAAAGAGACTCGGCCTCTGATGCTTGTCTACTCTCTAGTATTTTATGCATATAAAATGTGCCACTTGTTTTTGTTCACAAAATTGAACTGGAAACCAGCCATGTTGTTTTGGATTTCCCTAACAATTTAGGTGGCTTTGGTTTATCCCTTCTATAATGATGTAAATAGTGATGGAGTGGCTGCTGCATCTCTTAACTACTGGTGTTGTGTAAAGCTGCACAGAAAGCAGCTAAATCAAAGGTCATCAATTTTTATGACATTCAAAGCCAAGCAGAAGAACAACCGTCTCTGTTTACAAGCCAAATTATCAACAAT
Source organism: Poecilia mexicana (assembly GCF_051168715.1). Lineage (NCBI taxonomy): Eukaryota > Metazoa > Chordata > Actinopteri > Cyprinodontiformes > Poeciliidae > Poecilia > Poecilia mexicana. The sequence continues at coordinate 24,228,406 of NW_028263378.1, read as the reverse complement.
TCCCATTAAAACTAAATGTTAACATGCTAACATTAACCCAGCACCACAGCAGAGAGGTTCCATATAAGTAACATTAAACACTGTAACTGTGCTGAGACTGTGTTGCTTTGTCACTTGCAGTGACATCTGCTGGATTTAGAAAGTTGTTACAGGCAAATTCAATAAAGACGGGAGTGTTGGCCTGTTCATCCTCCTCATGCACGTTGATGCCTCAGCATTGTGGAGATGCTCTGGTTACAGTAAGACAAAACCTAGGAGCAAATCCTACATTTTTCACCTACAATATAAATAAAAGTTAATTAGGAAAATTGTCCATTCTTATCTGTGCCTATAGTACTTAGGCACTGTACCAATGAAGACCACAAAATAGTGATTAAACCTGGTGACTTAGTGCCTGCTAAAGCTGTTTAGAACCCTTATACAACCAGCATGATAGCACAGCTTCAACAACAACCTACCTGTTGTAGAATATTCTGTCCAACTTGGTTGTTATTGAAACAGTTCAAGTTCTGATCAATGGCACTCCTGCAGGCATGAGGCAGAGACGCACATCTTTTATTATCTGGAGCAAAACTCACACAGTCGGTTGTACAAAATGGGTCAAAATACAATCTCGCAAAGTAGTTTCAGAGTTCTGAGAATCTTGCAGAACAAACTTCTAATCATTTTCCTGGGAGAAATTCTTTGACTCCGCCGAACGACGGCTGAGGGGGAGCACAAGTCTCCGCCGCAGCACCGCGATGATTGTTCAGCCTCCAGAAGAAAATTAAAACCGCCGTCAGGGGTCGTCTGAGGCTGCGTTACAAAAGCTAAAAGAAATAAAAAAAAAAAAGAAGAAAAAAAACAATTGCTTCTGCAGCTGTCTCCCCTGATTATTCACAAGCCGGCAGCCTCTTTAAATCCTTGAGGATCAGGAGGAAGGTTTGGGTTCAGTTTAGGCTACGGCAGCTCTTCCAAGTAAGTTTCAGATATTTCCTATTAAGAGTTTGTTTAATCTCTGTTGTAATTTTTTCAGATTTTGTGTTTGAACTCCGCATGTCCGAAATCAGAAGGAAGTAATGGAATAATACGAGACATGTTTCTCTGTCGTATAATTAATAAAACCATGCTGGTGTTAAATGTTTGCTGAAAACAACTTAATCCACCTTTAGGAACTTTGTATGAAATAAAAACTACATAGCTGCCAAATGCATGAACCCAACTGATTATCGGTCTTAGCAGAGGTGTGTGTTATTTCTTCCAAACAGCCCAAGAAAACAATAAGTTAATACAAGAAATAATTGCCTTAATTTGTTTTATGCAACTTTTTTTTTTTAGTCACGAAGTGTATTCATACACTTGAACTTTTTTTGATTTTGTCACATTGCAACCTCATGTTAGAGCACAAGTATAAAGTAGAGCAGAACGGACTTGTGGGTTTGATGATCGGAGATGGTATCCATTCAGTCTGAGCTTGAGCTATGTGCAAAATAATTCAGATTCTGTAGAGACGTGCTCCAAAACACTTGTAGCTATATATAGTATGCAGCAATCAGTGGTTCTCCAAAGTATAGGCTCAAGAGGGCTGATTGCCGATGCACACCACCCTTAAGGGTTTTTTTAGCGTTGCAAGAAATCTGGAAAACCATGCGTCCTTTTTTCTTTCACTTCACAGTTGCGATTTAATTTATCTCAGTTTGTCACGTGAAAGAGCAGTAAAATGCGATGTGGTTTTACAAATGTAAGAATACGTTTGGGGTTTATTTATTCTCATCTGTTTGTCGTTGCTGTATCCCTCGTCTCAAGGGGCCGACGTCAACGCTGCCACCGTAGACGGCGAAACGGTGGAGTCGTCCTTGGTGTTCCTGGTGAAGGAGGCTCTGGACGCCAGTGCGGAGGATGCCGCCGAGATCGGTAAATTCTGCCTCAAGGCCACACAGCTCCTACTGTCCCACGGCGTGGACCCCAGCTGCTGCCTGAACGAGGACGGCGAGGCCTCGCTGACGCAGACGAGCCTGGAGCACTTCGACTTGCTCTTTCCTCTGGCCGTGCTCCTGATCCAGAGCGGAGCCTCTCTGGTCTGCTCCCACCACAGTTCCTCCTGTTGGTCGGGTTACAGCCTGCTCTTCCAGAGGCTCCAAACCGCCCTGTTGCGCTGCACCGATCAGAGTTACGCCGCTGAGCTCCTGGAACAAGCGGAGATGTTGCTGGACTTGGCAAGGGTAAATGTCCCAACGCTGAATCTGCCTTCGAGGCCGGAGCTCCCTGTGGCCAACCTGGACTCCCACCCGTACGCTCAGGCTCTAATAGGTCTACACAATCGTGTAGTGGAGCGTGAAGGAAGCCCCCCGCCTCTACGTTGCCTTTCTAGGTCATTCATAAGGAGCTACCTACAGCCCTGGCCGCTGGTGGACAGAGTAAAAGCATTGCCTTTACCAGACAGACTGAAAGACTTTCTGCTTCCGGAACTCACCTACACCCCAAAGGCTGGCTGGGCCTGCTTCAAACCCCAACACACTCAGGGTTAATAGAAACTAATTAGCCTGAAATGAAATTGTAAATTTAGCTGTTGTATTTGCAAATTGAACAAAAAGTGACAAAACCTTAATGCCTTTTTTGTTCTGAATTATTTTTCTTTCCCCTACCATCCACCCTTTTTTTTTTTTACATTGAAATACTGTTTTTACAATCTTTTTTTTTGTACAGCTAAATGTAAATAATTTAAAATGCTGCCGTACAAAATGAAACCACGTGATGGCAGTGTTGAATCACAGCAGCACACGCAATGAAATGAGATTTTTTTTTTTCTTTGGCCATAAACTTGTTCCATTTGCGTAGAATCCATCTACATCTTATGGCCTTTTTGTGGTGATGCTGTGTTTTGTAATTTATCTAAGTTTTTCCATATCATATTGGAATAAAGAAAATGTGATCAACACTTTTCTATTGGCTTGTTTTTACACTTCTTTGCATTCTCTAAAAATCGCTCCTGCCTTTAATTGTCCAGTAAGTGGCAGTGTAGCGCAGGATAGGAGTGCTGCACTCACAGGCTACCTGCACAAGGGGAATAATTAATGCCATGTATGTACCACATGGTTGTGCTCATACACCGAACCTCAGAATAGCCGCTAAATAAAGCGGCGCGAGTTAAAGGCAGCAGCACAGCAGGAAGAGTCTGCCTTTTGTAGCTTTGACATAATGTGGCTGCTGAAGTAGAAAGCTTTACCAAGCATTCCTAATGTTTCTGATTAAATACAGATGAATTCTCCTCTTTCCCTCACACTCGGCTTGTTCAACACTGCTTCAGCAAGAGAAACGCATGAAAAATAAAATACATAAATCCGCACTACGACGGTATAGGAGGGACTATAGAGTACACATGTGTTCATGTGTAAGTGTACGTGTGCCGACTAAACTAAATAGGACATTGTGTGTTATACAACTAACCCCTTCCTGACATTGCTGAAGCTGGAGTGGCTCCAAGGCTTGCAGGCGCTCCAGCTCCTCTTGGTTATCTAGGTCACAGCCTCTGAGGAGAAGAGCCTCAGCAGCAGCAGCAGAGAGCTGCATGACACACGCTTCACTCTCCTGTCCGTCTGAATCTGCCTGCATGCTCTTGACAAAACCTCAACGCTGGCCCTGGTCGGACGAGGGAGGGAGGGAGGGAAGATGGGAGGCGGTTGAAGGAGGAAGAAGAGAGATATAGAGAGAGAGAGAGAGAAAAACAGAGATACACAGACAGGATGCGTGGAACGGTTGAGAGAGTGCGCTCATAGAGGACATATGAAAGAAAGCACCATTGGTTTAGATGTACACCATACACAAGCTGCGGGAGCATAATCCTGACCACGCAGATGTGCACAGCAGTGACAGAAACGAGCCTCTTCCACCGTCTCCAATCCCTGCTAGCGGAAGGTGATGGAACAGAGATAGTGGGGGGAGGGCTAAGCCAGTAACTCTCCATCCAACGTTTATTGGAAAAACAGTGCGAGTGAAGCTCTGTACTGAAATTAGTTATTGATCTATCCTCTCCCTGAAGCCCGTGGGTCTTTCCCAGCACACCTGCTTATTCTCTGATAGCCTTTTCACTCACCGCTATATACCAAGGGTCTCTGAGGGCTTGTACTTTTAGTATTTTGTACTATACCTGGTTAATTTGTCCAAAGTAGTTTAAAAATGGTTTTAATATAAGATTGTAATAATAGCTAAGTGTTAACCAGAAAGGTTGAAATACAAAAGCTTTTGAGCAATGTAAAATTGTTGAAGGAAAATAAAAACAACTAGAAATTATGAAACGGATGAGTCACAATCAGCTCAGAAGAGGTTAAGGAATTCAACAACACTTTCTTGGGCAGCAAACAGGCCTTAGCTGCTACGCCTCTCTAAAAAAAGAAAGGCTCCACCCTAGGTCGGACTTCAGGAAGGGCTTAGCGGGGCTGTAGCCCAGGGCCCCTAGGTTCTGGGTGGCCCAAATCTTTTTCCTTTTTTTTTAATGAACAGATGTTTTGAAAAATGCTAAGCCCATATCAGTCTGAGATATTTTAATTTGTTGGATTTTCATGTAGCAAACCAATACACAACTATTCGAAAGCAAATGTCACGGTACCAACTCTAAACTAACCCTCGACTTGTAGAATCTCAGACTTAACAGAAAGCTTCTCTGCTTTTGGTATATTTCAGTGACTGCATTATATCCCCACATACAGGCTGGGCATATGTACTACAGTCCATTGTCCATCTCCATCGGTCTTATAAGAGTTTGCTAATTTTTTGAACATATGAAAATATTTCTTGAAATGAAAGTGGATTTATAATGATTTTTTTTTGGAAATAACAAATACAAAAATCATATTCAATAAAGATTATGTTCATTTGTATGCATAAATTAAATGGTTGTAGTATTTACTCACACATAAAAGGCCTTTCTTACATGAAATTTTGGAATGGATGTGCCACTGATAGTTGGTTACAGAAAGGATTGATCTCCCCAAAAGTCCTGGTGCTCATGAAGAGTGGGTGATGATTTCAAAGCGAAGAACTTTTGTTTTGTTACATTCAAAACAAAGTTTTTGTCACACAAAAACATATAAAACATTTGAACCTCATGGTAAGGAAGGAAGAAATAACCAAAAGTAGAGGGAATAAGATAGTTTATGCCACAGTGACAATTGAACGCTGACAATCAACAAGTCACTCCAGCTGGAGCAGGTGTTGGTTCTGAGTACAAAGTTTCTCAAGTAAGAACATTTTTTGTTTTACAGTGAAAATATGTCCCGCTCTGTGCAAATGCCTGTTCTGCTTGTTTACTCAAGATGATCGACCGTAGAAGCAACTTCTTTTTCTGAGCCAGATGAGTAACAGATTTTATCAGTATCTTAATTTCCCTCCCACTAACCGCATGTGTGGAAATGATTTGGAGTGACATTTAAAGTCTAAACAGCACGCTTTTGTGAAAAATTAACTTAAACAGACTTTTAGAGTTCAAAAGCCGTGACAGATTGGGTGTTTGGACGAACAGTTTGACAGCTAGATTGCTGTGTTGGAGTGAAACAACTCAAATGCAGACTGATTGTACTGGCAAGATTGAGACTTTCAGCAGCTTTTATTCACTTTTGCCATCTTTCACTAAAATATTTTGGTGGCACAGTTGGTTGGAGAAAAGGGAGTGCTGGCACATGCCATTGTAAATCAGATGATCCTGCTGGTCAGAACCAGAGATGAAATTACAGCATCGACCAGACTGCTGCTTGAATTTTAGTTTAGGTTTTCATTTACCACTGTGGCCAATTACAGGCATACTCAGCTTTTAAAAACACTTTTAAAAATCTGGGTATGGTGCTAGTTTGCTGTGTCTCCAAGCTACTGCTCTGTGACAACATTTCTCCTGATATTTTTCCTTGTCAGTCCAAATTTCTGTGTACATCATCACTCACAGTTGAGCTGGAAATTTGATTCACATTGGACTGTGATGTTTTATTTCCATTCAGTCTCAGTCTAACATCCACCACCTTGGGGTGACTGTGGCTGTGGGGGTAGAGTAGCCGTCTTGTTGTAGGTTCAATTCCTGCTTCCTCCTGCCTACTGATGTGTGAGTGCGAATGGGTGAATGTGACTCAAGTGTAAAGCGCTTTGAGTGATCAAAATGATTGGAAAAGCGCTATATAAGTTCAGTCCATTTACTTCAGGCTTTAACAGTCTTCATTTCAGTTCTCTCTATTACCACACATGTTTGCATCAACTCTGACCAGCTTCCTTGGGCCTGATCCAGTATGATTCTGAATAATGTGGGCAGTGGGGGTTTTTTTGTGACCAAGCGGTTCGGTTTTGGTCACATCTTACCGGTCTCCTTCTTTTACAGGTTTGCTGTGTCTCCAGCAGAGCTTGTGGCAAAATAGGACATTTTTGTCATCCTATCAGAAATGGCTTTCTTCTCGTCTGATCGGGCTTGTTCAAGGGGAAAGTGTAGATCTCTACGGCTCCTCCAGAGTTACCATGTGCCTTAAGATGCTTCACTACTTAATCCTCTCCTTGCCTGGCCTATCAGTGTAGGAGGAGAGCTATGCCACACTTTCCATTTTTGGATAGTGGACCTGAATAGTGCTTTGTGAGATGTTCAAAGCTTGGGACAATATTTGCTAAACTAAACGTCTGTTAAACTTCTGCACAACTGTATCCCAGACCACTCAGGAGTGTTACTTGGACTTCACGAGACTGTTCCTTAACAAACATCTGATGCCTTCACAGAATCACTAGATTTATTTAGATTCCACATAGGTGGACTCTACTGGCAAATAAGAGAACTTCAGAATAGGTTGCACTGGATTTTGCTTAGGGGTATCAGAGTCGAGGTGCTAAATACACATGCATAGATATATATTTTTTAAGTTAAGTGTGTTTCATACTTCTTTTCCTTCATAAGTATGGACTACTTCATGTTTTATAACCTACACTCAAAATATAGATTATAGTGTGTGGTTAAATTTGTCCAAATGTGGAAAGGTTCAAGAAGTATGAATATTTTTGCAAAGGTCTTTGGTAACATTTTATTTGAAGGGGTGTGCATAAGACTGACATGACACTGTCATAAACATGACATAACATCTGTCAAGGACATGAAGGAGTCTTTATGAATGTTTATGACTGTTGTCATGAAGTGTCATGAAAATCAATTAAAAATGCCAACTTTGCATTAAATTACCATAATTTACAAAATCATGCAAAGTTGGGTCTTTTAATGGACTTTTAATGCAACCTTTAGAGCAACTTTGCATTAAAAGTGTCATTATTTACCGAATGGCACTTCATGACAACAGTCATAAACATTCATAAAGACTTCTTTATGTTCATGACAGATGTTATGTCATGTTTATGCACACCCCTTCAAATAAAGTGTTACCAGGACTTTAGATTTGTGTAAAGTGAACCGACGGTATTTGTGGGGGTTAAAGGTCACAGTTGCCCTCAAATAACTGAAATCTCCACAACCATGTAGTTCAAAAATGCTTAAAGTGCTTTTGTTAATAGTTCAAAAATCAAATGTATCTTAGTATGAATTGATACACACATTGAAAACCTGTCTTAACACTATCGCACTAGCTAGTCCACATTCTTCCTTTTCGTCATTCTTGAGGTTACAGCCAATCAGTATCAAGGAAAATGAATGGCACTCCTGGATTGGCTGCTTTGTAAATACCAGCCAGTAGCATATCACCTAGGTATTTCACCTTCCCAAGCTGCGTTTTCCTTCTAATACTTAAGACATGCTCTACAATAGATCCACCAATTGATTAATTTCCTGCAAATAATAAGGAGCTACCTTTCACAGAAAAATCCATGAATAGGCAAATCTGTGAATAGTGAGCCATAAATGGGCAGGGTCCACTGTAATGTTTGTAGCTAAAATAGATTCAGACCATTTTCATGAACAAATTAGGAAGAGCAAAATCCAAAAGCAATCTTTTTATGACATGACACAAGTCGTTTTCATTAAAACATAGTCAAAACTTTGACGTTTTGACTATGTTTTAATGAATCTAATATTGCTCAAAGTTTTTTCAAGAAATAAAGGTAACATGTTTCCAACCAAGGGAAACAAGTGTAAAAACAATAGTAATACATTATCTGCTGATATTATATATTTATAAAAAAGCATCTTACTGATTTTCCTCTGTCTCTTTAGGCAGTGTGAGTTCCTTGTACGGCCCTGACCTTTTCACTCACAACTCCATCAACTACCAAAAGGCTCCACGATTTATTCAGGGCCTTTTTTTTTTAACCCCCCCTTCTCCTCTGAGTGCCGCCCATGCAGAGGGTGCATCTCCCTGTCTTTCTCTAGACATTGTCTAGACACGGGATAATTGCAGACATCACCGAACACTCAGCTGCTGCCAGGAACCCCATGGGAGTTGAGGTGGACTTCGACAGGAGTCAGCCATCAGTCAGTGAAGGGGCTCGCAGAACCCCTCAAAGAGAGTGTGCATGCTTTTTACTATTTACTGCTGTATGTCTTGGATTTAAAGGCAAGGAAGGAGAAAAAGAAACTGAGAAAAATGCGTAGCTGCAGATGGGGTGACTTCATGCAAAAAAAATGCACCCCGTTCCTTTCTTGTGCCGCTCCCGCGTTTGACGGAGCACACCAAAAACGAGCGACCTCTAGCACGTATTCTTCACATCTACCGGCTTCCATGTGTTTTATCTTCTAGAAAATTGCTGTTTGGGTGAGACCCTTAAGAAACATTTTGACTGGGTGTGGAGAAGTGCGTGTGTGTGTGCATGCGCTTGGAGAGTGTGGGAGGGGGGTGGTTTCTGAGAGACGTGTCGCAGGCTGCTGGGTTCAGCTAGAGCGCAAACTAATCTCAGAGTGGGGGTGGAGAGGATGCAGGATAACTGAATCCTGTTGGGGCAGGCCACCTTCTCATTCTGCTCCAGGTGTCTTTTCCTGCTTTAGCCTGACAAATACCGGCTGCCGTTCTCACCAGTCGCTACAGGTTTACTCTCTGTCGCATGCTTAGATAAGAGACTTTTGAAGATTTGTTTAGTAAACCTCCACATATTTTCAAACCCCACAATTGCTGGGTATCATTTATCAAAACTTTTAAATGTCGTACTAGTCTAAAAATGTCTGTACCGATTTTGCTTTAAACGGGCTTGTTTATTTTCTTGTTTTGCTTCTTTTTTTTTTTTTTAACCAGACCCGAAAAGTATAGTCACTCTCCTTGACACTCTTGATTTCCAAGCGGAACAACGAAATGTAAAAACTCTCTACCCCGATTCCTGTTTTAGAACTTCAGAAAGTCCACCACCCTCCACATCCCTACTACTGACGCCATTTCACTGAAATTCCAGACAACTGGCGCCTGAGCTTTGCCTCCAAGAAGGACATGATGAATAGGACACACCCTTGGTATGCTGGTGAATGGCAGAATATATAGCACACACTGCAGTGAAACAGCCTAGATTCATTACAGCCTCCAGACCTAGCTCCCAGCTCTTTTCTCTCTCTCTCTCTCTTTTTGCTTTTTCTCCCCCTCGTGTTTCACGCAGCTCGCTTCGCCTGTTTCTTTTGAAAAAGAGAGCCTCTGAATCTGAGTGAAATACTCTGAGGCACCAGCAAGGCGAGCTACAGCTCTTTTCCAGAGCTGCTGGTTCCTGATCCACCTCTTTGTTGTGGTCTATGCATGCCTTCCCTGGTCACGTGACGCCGTCTCCATGGCAACCCCGGTTTGAGTAATCATTTGCGTTACGACCTTTATTCCCTTGAGGAAAGGGGAAGGGAGGGGGGAGTGAGTCTGAGCCTGTAGAAAGAGGGAGCGGGAGCAAAAAAGAAAAGGCAGGCAGAAGGGGAGCGGTGGAGAGAGGCACAGGGAAGGAAAAATAGGCAAAAAAAAAAAAAAAACGAGTTTACGGGAAAAAAAAAAATGTTGCCCTGCTTTGCCTCCGTGTTCTGAGTTTTATCTTTATGTCTGAATATTTTAGCCCAGATTGACTCCAAGTATTCAAACAAAGTCTTCCACTCAGAGCAGCACTCGTTGCTTTGTTTTTTACCATGTCTTGCTGTCTTTTGTAGTGTGAGTCACTCTGTGACTAAGTCAGGCTAGCTTTGAGCGAGATCTAGCATGTATGCTTCATTAAAACGCTCATACACACCAACACACACATCCTTGTACTTCTGTCGGTCAGAGGACTTTGTATTGACTTCTGATCATTCTAGTTGAGGCATTAATGCCTTACCCAGACATTTTCCCTATAGACCTTGCTGTTAATAGATGCCTAACCCTAACCAAAACTTAATTCACACCATATCTAACTACTAGAGCGCATTCCAACTGAAACAAAAAAGGCAAGGACCAGAAAAATGTCCCCACTTTTCACAAATGACCTCCATTTTTAGTGGAAAATGCCTTGAATGGTCCTCACACACACACACACACACACACACACACACACACACACACGCACACACACACACACACACGCACACACACACGCACACACGCACACATGCACACTTTTACATTGACTTCCATTTGTTTTTCATTCATTTTTTATAGCCTGACCCTTATGAACTTAACCATATTAAAGTGCATTACTAACCCTAACTCTAACCAAGCTCACACCTTAGTCCCAAATCTAACTATAGCCCAAAAACAGTCCCTCTTCTGATGGGGCCCGGGCTCTGGACCCTGTAAAGAGCAGTCAGTCCTCACAACCTATTATTTGTTGGAAAAATGGTCCTTTCACTGTATGAACTACAAGGCTACACACACACACATACACGCACTCACATGCATGCTTGTTAGGACATGATATTGACTGTGTAACCTCATTTATCTGTAACCCTGTAATAGTACACACATAAGCCTTACCTTAAGCTAAACTTTATTCACACCTTAATGCTAATCACCCTAAAGAGAGTAGCCCATCACATTAGGACTGGGCTTTGATCAGCTTAAAGTCTGTAGGTCGTCAGAGGAACAATTAGCAAGTTTCACCGGCTCTTAAGTTTGGACATCCTTGTTACATTACATTGCCTTTTGTTCCTTTAACCGGAATTATTAACATTACACACCTAATCTTAGTCTAAGGTTAATTCGCACTTTAGCCCTAGCTTTAATCCTTAACCTGAACATTATATTCCACCGCATTAGCATCGGGCTTGGTCCCCAGAAGGCCTATCGTTCTTAAGAAGGCAGCTTATTATACCCCAAAATGTCCTAGAGAAGGAGGAATAAGGAGAACAAATACAAGTACACACACACACACACACACACACACACGCACACGCACACACACGCACACACACCTCCCCTTCATTTCTTCTTGGAGGCAAAGCAGCACTGTGCCACATGTGCAAGTCTCAGCAGAAACAGATTCTGTATGTTCCTGTTTCTCGCTCTCCCGGCTGCGTTGTCATGGTTACCGAGCCAGTCCAACCAAGGCACGCAGCCCTTCCTGTCTCTTTCTCTCTTGCTCTCTCCACCGTTGGGTGATTCAACCCATCAGTTGGGTTGTGTCATCTCCTAGATGAAGTCTGCTGCTCCCACGTCTCCTCAGCTAGAGTTTGTATTCTGGTTTGTTTTTAAAAAGACAAAAAATAAGTAAAGGATCTGTATGCGTTTTGCAGCTAATGGGTGGATGTGTTAGTTTCTTTGACCATAAACTGAGTGAGGGAAGGGGTTGTTGGGAGTGTATGGGGGGAGAAGGGGGTTCTAAATTGACAGAAGGTGGGTTTGACTAAGGTGGGGGTACTGGTGATAGACACGTTATTGGGGTGGGGGTCTGTGGTGCTGCTGGTGGAGGTGGTGCCGGCTGCTTCCAGGTGCCTGTGACTGGGGCTGCATATGAATAAGGGGGCCCCGGTTCTCCCGAGATGGTGACTGGGGAGAGGGAGAGAGAGAGAGAGAGAGAGAGAGAGCGAAAAAGCTGCTAAAACCAGAGACCAGCAGAGCCTGGCTGGATGAGAAGGGCCCCCACAAGCTGCTGACAGGAGCTGGAGCTAGCCATCACGTTAATTAGTGTTTTTTCTTACTCTTGCAGCAGCAGCAGCGAATGGGGGAGTGGGTTAGAGAGGGATGTGGGGGTGGTATATGACTCACAGACACAGTATGGTTTATTCATGATGGAGGAAGGGTGTGTGTGTGTGTGTGTCTGCGTGGATAAGAGTGTGCTGGAGAGAGAGTGGGAAAGAGAGAGGAAAGAGGCACGCTATTTGCGCACAGTTGTGTGTATGTGTGCGTGTTTTGTGATGGCACATCATTGATTGGCATCAAGCCATGATATTATTATTTTGAACATAAAACCATTGTGCTCATTCTTATTTTCCTTTGAGTTTTTCTCTTAAAACTTTCCGTAAATGGGATTTCCTTCCGCTCGAACCTAGGCGGACATCTATACCTACTTTGCGCGTTATTTCTGTTTCCATTGTTACTGAGGCGTTATTGATCGCTTGCTTTTGAGGCCTGTCTGGGAGGGTCTGCGCTGATGAAATAGGTTTGGGGTGCATCTCTCATAGGTGACCTGACCTTGTCTTCCCTATCTCGGCTCCCGACAGTGATCCTCGTCCCTTTGAGGGATGCGCAGGATCAATAGATTGGTCTTCCACACACACCAGTCACCCATTACTCCCCATCCTGGTGTAGGCAGGGCTGCTGCTGCTGCTGCAGCAGTGTGCTGAACATTCCAGAAGAGGCAGATCGTTCTCTCCACACCACACCAGGAATACAATAGCTTCTAGGTGTTTGTCTGTTTGTTGCTGGGTTTAAGAGGAGTTTACATTACAGCTCTGGTTAACTCTAATTGTCTCCTCCTATCATTAGTGACAGCCATGACCTCTGCTCATTGGCATATCTGCATTCTGCCTGCACTGCAGAGCCTCCACCACACCACTCGGAGCGTTCTCTCTCCCAAGAGCGGCAGGGCCCATGCCTCATAAATACAAACACAATCTCTCCTACACCTCCTGACTGCAGGACAGGGTTCCACACATATCTGCCCGTGGAGCTCAGCCCATTTGCATACATATTAAAGTGACGCCTCAGAAAAAAGGAAGAGAGAGAAAGAAGGGGGATGAGGGGAGGGAGGCAGGGAGGGGGCGCGGCGGTTGTGGTGGGGAGATGAGGGAGCGGGTATATGCAAACAAGGCTTTCATCTAATATGCAAGAAGCGGCATCGCTCTGGCATAAATCTGCATCTGAGCTCCGGCGAAGAGAGCAGAACCCATTTGACAGTAAATGGGTTCGGGATGACTGTCAGAAGCACAGAGGAACATTGTGTTACCCCACGTATGGAGAACAGCGCTGATTGATCAGGCTGCCATGTCAATTATGGTGTGAGCTACAAGGTTGCAGTAGAACATGCAAAAATACAAGTAATTATCACAAAAAAAATATGTTAGAGTGTATTAGAACAATTTACAGGACTTCCTAAAACTTTTAGGGTACTATTTGGTTTTTATGCTTTGTTGGGAACGTAGAATGCTTAGTGACCTTCATAGGGTCTGATGGAAACATTTTCTTAACTCTCTAAATACCCTATTGGGCTTTTTCACATTGTTTCCAGCTTTTTATCCTAAGCTTGGCTAATCAGTGGCTTCTGGCTGTAGTTTCATATTTACATATCATAATAGTCCTCTTAGTACAAAGAGACTGATGTTGTCAGTTTGTGTGAGATAGCTGTAGTGACGGGAACTATGGCTAGGAATAGTTTTCCTTACGACATGGGCAGAAAGCAGAAATGAATACAACTAAAACTCTAAAGATATTTCTTGCATTATTTATTAATATACTAGCTCAAAAACTATTGGGAAAAATAGTACATAAGAAAAAATATTAGCCCCTTTTATGATTTCTCCTGTTTTTGCTTTTCCATTAAAGTAATTTTTTGGAGATCATCGAGCAAACATTAAAGCTAATGATAATAGCGAAGAATGATCAACCAGGTAAATAGCTATTTCATTTCACATCAAAGTCACTCTATATGAAAAAAATAATTACCCCCTAAAAAATACTTATCCCACCAAGCATTTGTGATAACTTGCAATTGGTATTAAATGTGGCTGTGGTGGAATTTTAGCCCATTTCTTTTGGAGAATGGTTTAAAGTTCATCACAGCTGGAGTTTTTCTGAAACATGAGCGTCCTGTTTAAAGTCAACACATTATATTGATCTAGTTTAAGACTTGACTTTGACTAGGCTACCCCTAACCCTTCATTTAGATTTTTAAGCTGTTCAGAAGTCAACTTGCTTGTAATCCATGGTTTCATCACGTACTGCCAGACGCTCAGGTCAATACAAAGCAGTCCCACACCATCACTCTTCCACCACCATGTTTAGCTATTGATATTATGTTATTTTCTGGATAGGTGTGTTGCTTCGATCCCAGACGTAACAGGATGAACGCCTTTAACTTTTCCGAAAAGTATCGCGGATCATCAAGATGTTTTTAGAAAACGTGTGAGAGGCCTTTGCATTGGTTTTTGTCAGCAGTAGTTTTGGTTTGGTATTTATCCCATGGCTCCAGTGTTTGCCCATCCTCTTTCTGATTGTTGAACCATGAAAAACAGTCACCTTAGGCAGATGAAATGTGCGGAACGTTAGATGTCGCTTTGGATTCTCTCGTGCTCAATTGTATAAGTTGTCGCTGTTCCTACTTTTGGTAGATTAGCCACTCCTGGGAGAGTTCACCACTGTTCCATGTTTTCTCCATTTGTGGGTAATGGCTCTCACTGTGGATCACTGGAGCCCCAAATTCTTAGAAATGGGTTTTGTAACCCTTTCAAGAATGATGTATGTCACTGGCATCGTTTCTTATGTGTTTTCAAACTCCTCTAGATCAGTTCCTACTGCGCTGCTTTTTAACACCCTTCATTCTTCTTCGTTTTGCCAGACAATTTTGACTTAAGGAATTTCCTGATTCTACAGGTCAGGCAGTTTTCCGGACTGGGAGCGGCTACTGAAAGGAAAACAGAAAATGTGTTTTAGAAGTAGAGCTAGCTACTAGTATTTTAAGGTTGGTAGATATGATTTTCTTTTTCACCAATAAATAAAATCACCATTTGACAACTACTTTTGTAATTATTATTATTAATTTTTTATCGGATCAGGTTGTACATTTTGTTATTTTTTGGACTTGTACCATGACACTGTAAAATCAATAACTACAGGTTATCATTCCGCTACCAACCTTTGCCAATATTCAATTGTGGATAAGCCTGAAAAAAAACAAAAAAAAAAAAAAAAACTCATGTGCTTTCAGACTCTGCTTTATTGCTCTTATTTACCAAAGCTACTAGTTTACTACAGTCACAGGGCTCCTGCAAACAAAGTTAGCGCTTGTTCTTCTCTATCTTTTGAGATGCTACTTGTTTGGACCGAACCGGTCAATATTATCCATGTATTAGAAGTCTGTACTTAATTATAGTAAGGTCTATAGTTCTCCAGAACAATGGCATTCCATTCACATGGATTGAGAAACTCCAGAAACTGTGTTACAAAGTAAAAAAACACATCACAGCAGTTTACAGACTGCCTTACTTTTCCATTAGGCAGCTTTTCAATATGTTTCGTGGGTCAATAGTTTATAAAATAGAAGCCAGCTGTTACAGATTTTCTTTTTGAAGATTTTTAAAATTTGTTATTCTTTTTTTATTCCACTTGAACTAACCATTCACCTCTTATCCAAACCGAGGTGGTGAAGGTAAGATCAATGACCTTTAACCTCTCCACTGAACCATATCTAAAAAAGAAAAATATGAAAAGAAACAAAAAAAAAAAACAACTTTCCTTCTTAGAACCATTTCAGGGAAGCAGCAGCAGATGAAGCGCTTTCAGGGCAAAGAATTGTGTTACTGCTTTGAATTGAGATTTGGAACTCGAGAGCTTCTTCCCAAAGTACAACACACCTTTTTCTTTTTGCTGCTTCCTTTTAGCAACAGAAAAAAATGTAACAGCCAGTCCAAGGTCACTGGTGGACAAGTGTAAACAACATTGTGCAATTCTGACATCATATGGTGCTGATACAACATAAAAATCAATCACTATTATTATTATTTTTTATCCAGTTAGTCAAATTAAATTATAAGTAGCTACTAGAAACTACAACACAAACAGAAGACTCTTTCAAACCAGAATTTAAATATGTTGCTACGGCATGTCTGGATCTCTGCGAAGACTGACAGGTGATCCTGAATCCCGATGGAGAAATATTGGTAAAAGCATCATTATGTGAGGACAGTGCTGAAAGAAAAACTGGAGGCTGTGAAAGAGTAGAGACCGAGGCAGAGGTTCCCTTATTAGTAGAACGGCAACACTAAACAAACAGACAAAGCTACAATGGAACGGCTTAGTTCGAAGCATTTTTATGTTGGCTGGAACTTTCCAGTCTGGACCTATAGATTCAGGTGAAAATCAGATTTCCATTCCACTTCTGAAAATGTAAAAATAAGGAGCTTTAACACAACACGCAGTATATAAAATAGGTTTCTTTGTGTCTTAGGGGTAAGTGAAACCACACTATAAAAACAGATAAAGCAATAAACTAGATTCAGCATTGCACACGTTGTCAAAGACCAATACCGAGAGATGAGTTTCAAGAAGTGATTTAAAAATGACAGTTAAGAAAAGACAAATTTTCCTCTGTAGATCATTTCAGATTTATTTTTGCAAATAAATTTGTAAAACAAGAAAAGAAAAAACTCAAAAAAGAAGGCCCACATTTTCTCAATGGGGTATTGAGAAAATGTGCAGAATCTTGAGGATATAGGTTAATTTAGTACAATTTGGAACAAGGTTGTAACACAGCAAAATGTGGAAAAAGTGAAGCACTTTGAATACTTTCCGGATGCACTGTACACCCAAATGACTTGCAGTGAAAGGTGGTTCTGCAAATTACTGACTAAGGGAAACCGAATACAAAAGCACACAAACCTTTTCAGATTTCTTTGGACGTAGGTCCAAAGAAATCTGCTTCAAATTAACAATGATGAATTTGAAGCAGAAAGCGTATTGATGACGTACTTTCCAATAAAAACCAACGTAACTGGTGTTTCGGAAAAATACTGGAAAACAAATATAAGGAGTACGGATGATTTATGTTGGAGGCGATTCATGTTTAGTGTGATTCAATTTTATTTACATTGTACCAATTCACAACAAATGTCATCTCGATGTGCTTTCCAAGACAAACTGGTTCAACTGACACTTAAATCATGTTGGACATTCATGTCGTTTCTATGAAATGTTTGAACAGAGGAACGAGGCACATTTAGGCATTTGATAAACGGTCGCTTTAGATCATCTCTTCATGTGTCACATGGAGGCAGGATCTTTTAGCATTCAATCTGTAGGTGTGGCTCTATTTAACAAAACTTTTGTAACTAACCAATCACAAACTTACAAAGCCACCCTAATCTGAGTTTACCAAATTGTTCAAAAACATAGTAACCTCAGTGTATGAAAACTTCAAGAAATTTCTTTAGAATTTAGGATAAATTCTATTTTTCCTGGCATAAAAACAGGAACTGTTTTGCTTAACGTCACAAAGCGAGAGCAAAGTATTTATTTATTTATTTATTTATTTTTTACAGCGAGTGTGAACCTCTGGCTTCAACTGCATGTAATTTACTTTTCGCAAAATGTCACATAGGAAGAGATAAAGAACACTAAGGCTGCAGTATCCCGTTAAAAGGCTGAAACGTGCAGTTCGTAGTGTCCCTGCTGCCCTCCCACAACCTTTTTTTGCACAGGCAAAATTAGAGCACATGATGGCAGTACTAAAGCAAAGAAAGGGCACCGGCGAGACTTCGCTCTGCTGTCAGGAACTGGAGCGGGGCCATGCGCTCTGGGTTTCCCCTAACTGAGCGAGCGCCGCGAGTATTTCATGTTGGACACCCTTGAACTCCCTTTCCTGTTTTCCTGCCCGAGCATGTCACACCGAAGCACGCTATTCTGTCTGTACAGGTGATCTTACGCACAGGATGTGGAAACTCTGAGTGTTTCTGCGTTTGCAGGGGGCTGGAGGGAGGAAGGGGTGGAATTGGTTGAGGTGGTGGTGGTGGTGGTGGTAGGAGGGGTGTGTCGGGGGGGGGTGAAACAGGATATGTTGGGAATAACACAAAGCACAAAAAGTGTCACATGATCTAAAAGCACAGAGTTGATTTATTTGGCTTCAGAAAGAATCTGTTGCATGTGGTTTGGAGGAGAGAATGTTTTCCCTCTTTGCTCTCTGCGCGCTCAGACACAACACATGGAAACATTTTCTGAGAGGCCATGGGTCTGTGAAAAGAAAAAGAAGAAGAAGAAGAAAAAAAAAAACAGAAAAGCTCCAGACATTGTATTTCTTCTCCCTCTTTTCCTTGCTTTTTACATTTTTTTTTTCCTGAAAGTGATTGAATTACATACAGCTGCTCACCACATGTAGAGCTCCGCTAATGAATATCGGCGATGGGCTCAACGACTGCGTGCTTATTAAATACACGCGGGGTCAAAATCAACTTTTGGAAGTTGTGCGCCGAGGATTACACTCGTCATTAATTCCTTGCCGCCGTGGCCGTGATGTATCAATGAACATCCTATTTACAGGCTCTGTTTCAGTGCATAATAAATACACTTCCACTCACATGAGACAGTTGCATGTCTGCTCTATTGTCTGCCATAAATATGCTGGAAGGGTTGGTTAAATATTGATAACACCAATTTTCTGCCTCCCTCTTACCCCACGCACACTTCTCCATCACAGCCACACACACAAACACACACACACACCCGTCCCAAACCCCTCCTCCTTTCTCTCCTTCTATCTCTCGGTTATTTCACCCTCACAGTAACCTTGCTTATGCATATTGCATATGTAAATAAAGCACCCCGCCTCTGAAGTAATTGTGTGCATCTTCCACATAGCAGCATATCTCAGCCGAGGCTTTCAGAGGACGCACTGAGGGAAAGCTGGATTCTCTTTGTTTAAAAGTCATTCTTTGTTGTTTCGTCACGTTGACTAAGTCTTACTGGAAATTAATACATCTCAGCCTCGGTTTCTTGCACTAAAGGAATTGCCTCTATTTTCTGTTTGTTCCCTCCTTGGGTTTTCAAAATGTGGCTGCGTGTCAAAAAGTTGAGCCAATAGAGTAAAATATCGTATTAAGCAATTGGATTTTTTTTTTCCTTCTTCTTTCTGTGACATGACTAAACTCACATCTGAGGTTAGTTGAACGGTCTTCTGAAGCTAGACGAGATTATTTTAGAGGAAAGCGTCACTCTGTCCTTTTAAATCTTTAAGTACTTGAAAGCCTCACTCCACATGGATCTAAAAAAATGCTTAAAAACTTCATGATAGTCCCTCCCTTTGTCATATTTCAAATCTGGCCTATACGTAGGATTCAAATCTTGAATAATAAAATATTTTTAAAGTTTATTTTCATTATTTATCTGCTAAGTGCAAAAAGCAGGCTTGACCCTGAGCAGGGCTAAACTTAGGGTCACTTTGAAACAAAGGATTGGACAGAATGCACATGTGCTTCGTTCATTTTTAAACTTGAACAGGGAAAAAAACACAGACTAAGTGTAACACTAACATAAAACTTCCTTGTAGAAGTATTTCTTAAACTTTTTTCATCTTCTGTTTTACTGCTTGAAAATGTAGTATTGAGATTTCATCAGGACAGATAGTTTGGAAGTGAAAGGAAAACAATAAATGATCTGAGATTTTAATATTTGTTTTAAGTGTGGTGCCCCTTATATAAAATCTGATCCAACCAATGGCCTTCGGAAGTCACACAATTTAATCCATGACACCCATTCATTTTTAATTTATTCTCACTATCATCCCAGGTGTGCTGTAAAGGTCTCAGCATTCGTGAACAAAGATCATCCTGAGGATAAAGAAATGTCAGCGATCAAGTTTGGGGGAAATTTAGTAACCCAACGAGGTTAGATTATAAAACCAACATCCTAAGATTTTAGATGAGTTTTTTTACACCTTGAATGGAATGGAAGAGTGGCAATAAGAAAGTTACGGATGAACACATGTTAATAAACTGGGGGCTAGCAGACATGTCAGCGAACGTCCTCTGGTTATTGAAGACCAAAACGGATTTCTTTTTTTCATCTCCGTGTGAAAAGCAATGCGTGCTTGAACACACCGTCCCCACAGAAGATACAGGCAGCGTACAACCTCCCATACTATGTTTTCATTAGCAAATACAACTAAGTATTTTTCAAATACTTCTTTGAAAGTATTCATTCTACTTTATCTTTTTTTTTTTTATTTTGCTTTTCTACCACTTACTGCAATGTATTTCTTTTTTTTTTTTTTTTTTTTTAGAAAGATCAACATGTTTAGGATATTTTAGGGATATTTTTGCTAGTTCTAACTCTAATTTTATCTCCACACCTTACAAACCTATAGCAGCAACCAAGGCAGAAAAGTGAACAGTTCTCTGAAAATTAATGTGATAGCGAAAACTTTGATATTAATCATGGACATTCAGTGATGCATTTAAACCTATGGGGAATGACCACAACACAAACAACTACAAATTATTTTCAAAACAAGAATCAAGTGTGTACTTAAGAAAACAAATAATTGACTTATATATGTAACATCCAACCTGAAGGCTCAAATATTGACATATACCATCACTAATATTCACTAATATAAAACATGGCACTCGTGTTCCAGCAAGTTTCTGCTCATGACATCCTCGGGCCTTTGTGCTTTCTGGGTTGTTCTCAGAGGTTTTAACCTTTTGGCTTTCATCTGACGGCAACAGTCTGGGTCACATGGTTGGCATTTGGAGTCACAATGAGGCGTTCCATTAGGATAATGATCCCAAACATGCCTGGAAGGGGTTAGAAAGCAGACTTCACCTGCCTCACTTCTGATAGGTGTTTGTAACTCAACAATAAGACGGAGTCTGGGCAAAAATGTCCAGGGTGAAGAGCACTTCAGACCAAAAAGACTGTAAACACTCATTCCTCATTGGGCAAAAACATCTTGATGTTTCCCAAAGATTTGTTTTTCCAAAGACAAAACAAAAGCACATAATGCCCAATTATGACAGTAAAACATGGTGGAGGTAGATTAATGGTCTGCTGCTTCCACACCTAGATGACTGGCAGTGATCAAACACACTTGGGTTATGCCGATGAATAATTATCCAAAGCAAAGAAGCAAGTACACCTCTTAATGACAAACTTCCCTAAAACATAAAAAAACAAAGACTTTAGAAAGGCCTAGTCAAAGTTTATATTACAATCAAACTAATGCACAATGGCATTCTAACCAGTATTCACTGGCAGTTATTCCAAATATTTAAAGGGAGCTGTTTTCACTGAGGATGTCAAAACCAGTTGCTAAGATTAGAGAGCAAATACTTCGACACACCAGGTTGTTAAGGTTAGCTTTTTTTGAAATGTGCATTTTCTATTTTCTCGTGTAAACCTTGACTTTGAAATTTCTTTGATGATTTGAAATATTTAGGAATGGAAAAAAAAAAATCAGAAAAAAATCTGCAAAAGGAGCAAATACGTTTCACGGCGTTGGATAGATGTTGTAAAATCGGATTGTTGTGCAATAATGCAAAAGTCCTGTGAGACACACAGGTTCCAAATCAACATTTTAGAAGAAATAGGACAGTTTTGCAATGACCCACGACTGCAGAGTGGATAAATACAACTCTTTTCACAGAGTCCCTGCAAAGATACACAGCCTGTGAGCAAAACCGACCCTTTTGGATGAATGGTCAAGAAGCTATGTTGTGTTTTTTCTTTTAAATGTTATTCATAAACTGTCTTGACATTCCTACACTTTAGAAAAATAAACTGGGGAATAACTTTACCTGCATGTGACAGTGAATACAACTTAAAACTACAAGCATTGCTGAGTATGTTTTTAAAGGGATTGAATCGTTTGACACAGTCCAGTGCGAATGTGAACTTCACCAATTAAACATGTAATAACAGCAGCCATTTAGGTCCCCAATCAAAACGAGTCTACCAGACTATAAGGTGCGGAAATACGCTCAGTCTCATCTCACAAAGCCTATAGTCTCACTGTCACATAGTTATCTCATTTGGTTTGTCACCTCATTATTCCCAGAGGGACAAAGGGGGTTGTTTACAGCACATACAATTTCTGGTAAGCTTCATAGCGTAGTTTCCTTCACCAATCAGCTTGCGCGTTACATACATCACAGTCAAAAGTTACCAATTGGATAAAATCACATCTCACAATTTAAAACTTCAACAGACTGCACAAGTCCGGCAATTATGCAATTATGTCCCGGTAACTGAAGGTCTAGACCATTTGTTCAAAGCAAAGCATTAGAACAAGCACATGGTTTTTACCAGGCTACCTGAAAATGCAATTGGATAATTGAATATAAACTTCTACAGAGGTGCGCCGTCGTTTCACATTTTCCACGTCAATTCAACAGGATTTAAACATCTGAAGTTCTTGACAAGTTTGTCAGTCATTTTTGGAAGTTGTTGTCGAGAACCATAAACTATTTAAAAAAGCACACTGCATGCTTTCAAGCTCGCTTAACGGTCGCATCTTGAGGTAGATTAGTTAAAGGGGGAACAAAAGGAAACAACTCACAAGGTCCTTACATGAAAGCCCTGGAGGTTTGCAGAACAAAAAATACTGGTGAGTGGATGAAGAATCTTTATCATGGTTTACAGAAAAATCTCTTAAAACATCCAGCCAAAAGAAGAACACGTTCTCTCAGTCAACAAAGGGAAGTCTCCAGTTGTGCTTTCACCACAAGGTAGCAATCATTCATTAGCCTCAAAAATGTGGGATTGATCAAACTTTCTGAAAAACATCTGGGAACACCGAATCAGTCCTTAAACTTTTATTTAAACTTATAAAACTTATACCAACATGTACCAGAACTATAAATTAAACGACTTTGTTGTTAGAAATGCCTTAAAAAGACATAAAAAAAAGCAAGTGGTATTTGTCTAAGCAGCAAATAAATGGGTGATTGACGGATGACAGGTGAAAACACGTCTAGATGTCTGCTGATGTTTATCGATACGTAACTGTGGTAGGGGCCGATCAAACTGACTAATGTACTATTTAGTCTGAACTTGGATGGGACATGTGAGCTACAAACGGCCCAACTATGTTATTTCTGGGCTAAACAAGAACAACTGCAAAATCTGCCAGGGAATGATTTGAATAATATGAAATAATTACTTCAATGCACATATAAAGGGATCTGTTGGTATCTGTGGGATCGCATGCATGGCAAACCAAGTGGAGGAGGAACAGTCAAGCTCTGCAGGAGCCTCAAAGATCCACGACTTAGTGGAAGAATCCCACTTAAGGGGATGACTATTAGTGGTGGATCCCACAAACCTGGCTTTTTTTTTTTTAAGAAAAAAAAAACAGTGGCTTTTGAAAGAAAACCACAAGAAGTCTTCTTTGAAGTTTGCCACAAGTCATGCAGGGGACAGATTGAATGCGTTGGATCAAAGCATATTCATGCATTGTAGGAGCGATCCCTGCAACTAATCGAGTGTGCTGCTTTTCATCCTGTGCCCTTTAAAACTGAGTTAATCTGTTTAGCTGTGTTTCTCTTCTAGATGAAGCCACTAAATGAACTACTGTCTCCATTTTCTTGAACATTTAAACAAGCACACTCGGATAAGTGGTTCTATTGTAGACAATTGACTTTGGTGATCTCTTTGTGGGACGGGATGGATTTCTGTGTGCGAATTGGGACATTAAGTTTCTAGAAAATCTTCTATGGAAATTTGTGGCTGTAAAGAGGGAGTATGAGGGGAAAAAATGCAAGGATGTAAATACTTTTGCAAAGCACTGTGTATGGGTCCTGTGTAGAGGCATGTTTAATAAATAAATTTGAAAAAAATCACCCGTTTGCTTGCAGTTAGACATGTTAGCCAAGTTTTTTTGTATAGCACTTTTCAACAACAAGGCAAATCAAAATGCTTTACATCATACAAACACATTACAATTGCAAACTTTACATTTTGTCAAATCATCAAAATCATTAAGCAAATATGTATCAAATATATTGATTAATGTTCCAGTTATTATGAATCAAAGACAACTCTAAACAGGTGGGGTGTTAGCCTTGATTGAAAGAAACTCTGTGTTTCGGCTGTTTTGCAGTTTTCTGGGAGTTTGTTCCAGCTTAGTGAAGCATAGTAGATATCCTGGAATATAACAGTCCTAAAGACTATACCGTATAAGTGACAAAATACATGAACAAATGCTCCACAATTCAGACGAAAACAAATAAAACCATTCATTAAATGTGGCGGTCATTGGGTTTTATTCTTTCTCTTTCTTTCGGCTCTTCTCACACCTGGTTTCATAATCCTCACACTTACCCCGTGTTAGTCTTCAGCTCCCACAGTGTTTTTATTCGCACATTTTTCCGCCGCCCTTTGTCAGATTCTTGTATTGTCTTTCCCTCCCTGTAACGTTTTAGTGTAAGCTGCTGTCTTTTTGTTTCTTGAGTCATTTTGAGAAAGAAGCTTTTGTTTCAGTTTATTTAAAGCCCTTCGATTCCTCATCCACCTGATTCTTGTCTGTATGACTGTTGGTGTTAAAAACAAAACAAACAAAAAAATAAATAAATAAAAGCAAACAAAGATTTGTGAAACTAAAATGCTAACTAAAATATTTCAGCATCCTTAATGATACCTTTCATTTTTTTTTGCAAACTGATGCTACATTTTCATGTGAATGTGTCCGTTTTGGTAATAGACTGTGGCCCGCAGCTGCTGTTTTTATCGTCTTTAAAATAAAATGAAGTTCTTCTAATTTTGGCCAGGTTTGAATCCCGGCATGGGGTTTGCATGTTCTATTTAATGTGACAGTTTAATCTGAAGAAGCTACTAAAACTTCTAAAAAAATAAAGACGAGGCATATAAAGACACAGCAGCTCTCAAAAGTAAACACACCCCTTTATAAAGCTGGATCCGAGATAAATCATGGAAGCATGTATGCGTACTTGGGCTCTCTGTGATGCTGCAAAAATAAATTATTCTTCACCTTCAAGTTTTAAATAGAAACTAGAAGACTTTGGGTCAAAATTGACATATTATTGGAAATCTTCACTTGACAAAAACTCCGGTCCCATCAGAAGAAAGCCGTGTTTTCCAGTGGTTGTGGGTTTGCATTTGGTGAAACGCTGTGTTGTCTCTCTCTTCCAGCCACATTTTAAAGCTATTGCAACCGGATTTTGAAACCTACAAGATATAGAAACTTTTTAAGTTTTTAAAAAAAAATTCATCCAGGCCTCAATGTTCTCATTGGAAGAAAATGTTTTGTCCTTGTCCAGACATAATGAAGAATACAACAGTTTGCTACATAGAGACCAAAGATCCACAAAGCTCCCTTGGTGTTTCCGTTCACCACTTTGCAGCCTTTCTGACCGTTTTCTGTCTCGTGTTTTCAGCAATTCCGGAAAAACTTCCAGTTTTCCTCATGGTTAGTCGCTCATTTCTCCAGCTGTACCATTTATAAGACTGATACGCATTGCACAGTGAGAATCCTTTTTTGATCTTTGTTATCCTGAGTAACCACATAACCTTCATACAAATGAGGAAATCCTAAAGGTAAGTAAAATCTTAAAGAACAGATACATTTTTTCTGGTCTATCAGACTTTGTGGAGTCGGTAAGTGTTAAATCAAGACGTCAGAATGCGGAGATTAAATCAGACTGAGTTAACAAATGATTAGTTTAGAGGTGAGAACATTCATGCAGGTCACTGCAACCTTTTCACTAAGCAGACTTGTTTTTTTCAGTTAATCTGTTTAGAACAAAGTTCACACAAAAGGCTTATTTCCAAACTTATCCCTGCTCATCCTCGAAGTACATAAACTCTTGAGATCAACTGTGAGTTCCTGCCATGCAATTGGCTAACTTTCTTATAACGTTAAGCGAAATGAACAGGTGTACCTAATAAAGTGGCCAGCAAGTGCATGTAGCATTCACCTGCAGCATGTATTATTACAAAGTCAGGCTATGTCCGGAAGAAAACCCAGACTGACAAGTTTGCGCCGCATTTGTTCCTGCAATACCACTTAAGACTCGGCATCAATCTGTTGTCTGCCATTTAGACTTAATTCCCATGAGACTTTGCATGTCTGACTCCAATTAACAGCATTATCAGAGCATGATAACTATAATAGTGGCTGTCCCCCCTGTACCACCTATTTGGCAGGAAATCAAAGTCCTATCCAGGTGTTGGGTGTTATGTCAGCCATATGTGTGTGTGTGTGTGTGTGTGTGTGTGTGCGTGCGTGTGTGTGTATGTGTATACACAAGCAGATGTGGGGCACAGATGACAGATAATCTCTCCATGAAGAGCTTTTTTCCACTCAGTTGAGTGTGCTGACAGGTTTTCTGTCATCAGAGATAGTCTTTAATGGTGTTATTGTCAGTCTCTCAAAGTACACATAATTTAATGGATGTTTGCAAACAATATGTTTTTTTTTCTTCTTCTGTGCAAGACAAGAAAATCAGTTCGATGGGTCATTGGTTCTTCCAACTTTTTACACCCATCAGCTGGTAATTCTGAAAGTACAACTCTACTTTCTGAATTAAGAGTTGGAATTACAGCTGATAGCAGGGTCCTTACAGAGGGAAGGTAAATACTGTACCATACCTTTTCAGGTAGACATTGTTTAAACCTAAAAGCGTAACGTAATTTCTAAGTGCTGCCTGGTACGGTCATATTTAAGGAGTCAGAGCTTTCAGAGGTGCGACTAAACTCTTGGGAGGCAAGTGCAGGAGCAATGCCAAATTCTAAATTATTCATCACAATACAAAGAATGGCTGGTTAAAAAAAACAACAAAAAAAAACAGCCAAATATTAGTTATTTCGTCTGTGTTGAATACGGATGAATTCAGCCTTGGGCTACTGGTTTTGACCAAACATGGGAGAGGATTTCAACACAAGAAATTGGTTGAGGTGACTTACATCTAACATTAAGGCAATCACATTGCATGTTGAAAAACATTTTCATAACCTGGATAACTAAAGGGCTGTTTGGCTTATACAGTGGATGGTAATTCCCTCCATTTTCTATGCTAGCTGCTAGCCGCCACCCCGTTGACAGTCCATCACATAGAGCACAAACGTCCATGCAAACACATTGTTGTCGAACGTTAACTGGAGTGAACAAACTGGTTCTGTAGTGTAGTAGAGTCATGAATACAGCCCACTGTATGCAGTATCGTTTCACCATCTAACCATTTTTGATTATTATTTCCTCTTGTGGAAAAGCTTTAGTCAAGTCTGATCAGGTTGAATAGTTTAAAATGGCTTTCTATGAAACTCGCTTGTTGTGTCATTTTTTTTTTTTTTTTGTAGCTCATGTTAGTCTCAGCACAGATCCTACTTCTCCACTGTTTTAAGGATTTTGTTGCTGGCACACCTTGCAGAAACTGTTCCTACCTGGTGTGACTCTGTGCTAAACAGGCGGTGTGTATCCACACACAGACTGTGAGTTGTGTTGGTGTTGTGTCCTTCGCCCTCCCACCATAATACTTTCTGCAAAACCTTGACATGCCTCCTTTTGTCTCTAACCAGAACATATACACACACTCTCAAGCATTCTTTTTCATATTTTTGGCGTTCTTCATTGCCATCTCTGTGACTATATATGAAAACTTGCTTCAGAGTAAAGCAGGGAAGCACGATTGTTTGGCAACCGAGGGGTGGTGAGTTTGATTCCAGCTTCCCAAGGACTCGTTTTAGAAAGTCCCTGTGGAAGATACTACACCTCATATTACCAACTAGTCTTTTTTTTTATTGTCTGTGTGCTAACTTTTGTTAGGTTTCCAATCTTGTCAGACTCTACTTTTGGATAATGGAGGAAAAAAGCTCTGTAAGGACCCTGCTTTAAACTTCTCTGGGCCTTTATTTCTGACCTGTTTGTTGTTGTCCTCAGTCTTACTGATGCAGTTGCTTTTCTATAATCCTCTAACAAATGTCTCAGAGCAGCTGGGATTGAAGTTACACAGATGGAATGTATTTATTAATTAATACAGACTTCTGAAGAGAGTTGGTTGCACTTGATTTTATTTAGAGGTATCCGATTAAGAGTGGGCCGGTGCAAATATATTTCACACCGCACTACTTATAACTATTTATCCTTTTCCTTGTGTTGGTTTCCTGTAAACCAACTCAAAGAAGTCATGCGCTTCTTTGAGTTGGTTTCACGTTGTCCTATTAAATGTGCAATGTGATAAATTAATGGTAGGAATCCTCTCGCAAGGCACTGTATAAGTTTTCGGCACAGTATGTGGAGATGCTCAACATTAAATGATACAAATGATGTGCTAGAGCAGTGATTGTTTTCAGTTGAATTTTACTCACCTGATTAAAATCTTATTTTATTCTAGAGCACATTATTATGAGAATTTCTTTTTTTTTTTGCTGTGTTTTCATGTACTAAAATTTTAAATACATTTAAATAAATTTAAATTTAAAGTACATATATGTACTTTATTTTATTTCAAAATTCACCCTTGAAAAATAAATTAAAAAAAATAAAATAAAAAACACTGTGCTGGTGATGTGAAAGGTGATTGTATTGTTACCTTTTCATGACTATTCTAGTGCTCCTTATTCTTCTCTGTTCTGTTTTGTTCTATATAAATTAAACTGAATCAAGGAAGAATTAGATAATCCCAAAAGGAAATTAAATACATACAGTTCCTCATTAACCAAAAAGAGAGAGAAAAAAGAGGGAAAAAAGCGAAGCAGACCATGCATGTCAAAGGAGTTCCCTCCTCTGCACACTGACTATAAAAAGGTTATTACTGCTCGAAGGAATGACCTCCTGTACTTGTTTTTTTTTTTTTTTGGCATGTGTGCTGCAGAAACTTCTTGCCGAGGATCTGCTGCTTCATCGGCGCATTGTGCGCTCACTGTGTTGAACATTATGCTGCACAGCTTGTGCAACATTTTTCTCTTTCTCTGTCAACTCCGTGAGGTCCATAGCTGTTCTCATGCAGCACAAAGCCAGACTTTTTCTTTCATCAGTTTGTTCACTTTCTTTGAGTCGCCGTCTCTGATGCTGCTTCCCCAACAGATGGCGGTGGAGAAAATTGCAGTCTCCGGCGCAGCCTTATAGACATTATGCAACGAGTCGGTGCATATACAGGAGAACCGGCAAAGCCTCCTGCTCAAAGAGTGAAGCGGAGTTTGTGTTCTCTCCACATTTTAGACAGAAATGTTTGCGGTCTGCGCTTTTGTGCAGCCAAAGATTTTAGTGCTGCATTAAAATACAGCCATTTGTGCTACTTATTTAAAAAAAAATGAATAAAGGTATTTCGTAATACCTAATTAGAACGGTTTGAGTAGATTCTCCAGCAGGGTGCGTCGTGCTGGTCTCGTTCTGGTCCACTCTCTTCTTCTATCGTCCCCAATTTTCATCATTTCTATTCAGTTTTCTGTCTCCCCCCCCCCCCCCCTCCACATTGTTAAATATTTCAAGTTATTTCTATGCTGATGTTTGTGAAACGTATAATTAAGCAGCTGGTATTATTTTAACCCAAATTCTGACTTGTTGCTGTTTGAGTCAAAGTTTTGTGCTTTAACTGGGTCAGAAATGGTGGCCCAGTTTTTTTTTTTGCCTCCATTTTGAGCACTGAACCGTATCCACAGGATGAAATAAGAAATGCTACGATGGCAAATGAGGCTGTAAAATAATTTTCATTTTATTGGGCTACGTCGATGACTTTGCTTCACGCCACACAATGGATATGTTCGCTTTGGCTAACATTAGCCTTTTTTTTTTTTTAACCTGCAAAGCAGTTGGCATAAGCTAGCGCTATCTATGTTCAACGTTTACATTCTAACCAAATAATTAACCATAAAGAATCATAAAGTCAACACGGACAAGCGATACTTCATACAGTGGCATGTAATGATGCATTTAATTGCTATCTAAGTTAAGTCATTTCAAAATAGCATACAACAGCATGAGACAGAAAATTCCATACTGTGAATTTTTATTTGCTAACACCAAGCTAGTGATTTAACAGTTTGATGGGGAACACAAAGCTGTGTGGCTTTGAGGATTTTGTGGCTCTTTTGTTGCTGTACATCTTGCCTAATGGCAGCATGGAGGGAGTGTGAGGACTTTCTGAACATGCTTAGAGTCATGCTCCTGCAGATTGCTTTGAAACAGATTCTATACGGAGGACGGGCACAGAACAATAACCTGTTCAGCTCCCCTCACTGTCCTTTGCAGGACCCTCTAATCTGCCTTGCCTTCTCAGCACAAGTCATTTATTTAATGTGATTTTTTTTTCTTAACAGAATTAAAACCACACGTAAATATAATTTAAACCCAGATGTTATTTGTTTACTAACTGACGTAGCCGACATTTACTCATGGGGCCAGTATAAGTAACAAATGGGATTAAAAATTAACCTTAGATTGCCTGTGGATTACACAGTGACTCCTTCGATGTAACGCAGGACAACTGTGAGCATAAGGTGAAGCTTATATTGCATGTTTTGAACTGTTATATTTCAAATATGCTGGAAATTGTAAGCAGTTACATGAGCCTTTCCCCGTTTACTACCCACTCAGCCTGAGCCAAATCCACACGGGGCCCACAAACACACGTTGGCCGGACATTGTTCTTTGCAATCAATCGATATTCTCTGGAATCAATCAATCAGTCAATCAAACTGCTTTGTTAATGATGAGAAAACACTAAATGTGGAGATGAGAATTCTAAAAAAAAAAAAAAAAAACATATATTCTCACATCCCATTGAGATTGTTAACAAGAAAAAAAATGAATACAAATTAAATATGAATTAAAAATAAATCATAAAGTACATCAATAAATAAATAAACTGAAATCTACGTTAATTTTAAACAACTGGAAAGAGAAGTTAATTCATCAAATCAATAAAACCAAAATGAAGAAGCAAATGAAAGTAAATTAAATAATAAAAGAAAAACAAAAAGTTCATTAAAACCTATAATGAAATTAAATAAAAAATAAATGCTCTCACTAACAAAACTTTGCACCTTCAGTTTGCCTTTTGAAACCCCCGATGATCTATTGTTTCAGCCAACTCTTTGACAGAATAAATGATGGAAATTAGTCACTTTAACACGTTTTTAGTTGAGGAACTATAACCTATGTATCAGACTAAACATTGGACCTGACCTGTCCAAGACTGAGTTGAAAAATATTTGGTTGTTTTCTACTCATAAGCTTCTGGACTATAATGCTCATTTCTGCAAATAAAGAAATGCCATAAATAGAAGTTATTGTATTTATTTAACGCTTTCTCCCCGTTTTCTGCATTAGTATAAACACATTCTGTCATTAATTCTTTTCCATTGGTTTACAATATTCTTGTGAGTTCTATTCCATTTTGTTCTACTCATAAAAAGTCAGTTTTTTCCCCCCCTTTGGTATTCATATTTACAGAGATCGGTGCACATTTAGTGAAATGCAGCATGCCTGCTCCTCCGTGCATTTTCAATGAGGCCAGTAGTGATATTTGGTTATAACAGAAGCACCGCCTCCCTCCCATTGGACAATGTGTACGTGAGGGCGTGGCAAAGGAAAGATGAGAGTTGAAAATCCATGCCCTTACTGGGAAGACATGGAGCGCTATGGACACAGTCTACGCGAGCCTAGTAGGAATCTCAACCAACGAGATAAATATTTCTCCTGTTAGAGAACGAGCGCTTTGAGACACTGAGAGGAACAGGGAAAAAAACAAAAAACAAAAACAAAGGGTCGCCCAGTTGAGGATGGAGTGTGCATTTGACGCACAGAACCTGATCTCCATTTCTTTAAGGAAAATCCAAAGCTCCAGGACGCAGAGAGGCGGCATCAAGCTCCACAAGAACTTGCTGGTAACGTACGTCCTCAGAAACGCCAGGCAGTTTTACATGAGCAAAAACTCACTGCAGACGCAGAGGACACCTCCGTACGAGGATGCGGCGGCGGTCCACAGGAGGCAAGAGTACATCGAGCTGACCAGCAGCTTCACGGAGTTGGCTGATGACTTCTACTGCAACTTTACAGGCGTGGAGTCGGACACTTGGCACTGCGGAGCGCACCAGTCCAGCGCACAGCCCTCGGAGCTGGCGCACCAAGACGCTTCTGCGTGCGCAATGGCTTCTCCAAGTGACTCTGAGCTCATGGTTTCAGAAGCCTGCTGGAGCTGCGCGGACAAATCTTCCTGGGAGTTACCCATCCTGAACGCACAAGCCAACCAAAAGACCGTCCTGGACTTGGACACGCATGTGGTGACAACTGTGACGAACGGATACTTCCACTCAGACTGTTGCGCGCAGCCAAAACAGCCGCAGGCGGGCGCGCAGTGCTACACCAGAAAGCGAAAGATGGACACAAGTTATTACATTGTTGACCCGGAGTTTTATTTGCCGGACTTTGTGCCCGTGCCGTGTAAGAGGATGAGGAGTGAGGATGAGGAGGAGGAGGATGATTTACAATCGGACTCGGAGCAGCTGGACAGCGCAAACATCTCCAACCTGATCTCGGTTCTGGGATCAGGTGGGCTTTCTGAGTTTGTGAGTTGGCAGCAGATGGACCTTGAGCAGATATTCGGCACTCAGACAATTTGTTTAAAACACACACTGTTGGCAGGCAGTGGTTGGACCAGAGCAATCGAAGCGTTTTGATTTATGTGATTGCTTTTTAATTTTTATTATTATTATTTTATTTTCATTGTATGATTTTACTTTGTTGTTTTCAAATAAATCTTGACACGACTGCAATCCTCACTCTCTCTCTCCCTCACACACACAAACACACACATACACACACACACTCTCTCTCTCTCTCTCTCTCTCTTTTTCTCTCTCTCTCTCTCTCTCTCTCTCTGTCTCTGCGCTGTTATTGAAGAATATTGCCAAAATGTGACTTCATATAGAGCAA
This sequence comes from Poecilia mexicana, assembly GCF_051168715.1. Classification (NCBI taxonomy): domain Eukaryota; kingdom Metazoa; phylum Chordata; class Actinopteri; order Cyprinodontiformes; family Poeciliidae; genus Poecilia; species Poecilia mexicana. The sequence continues at coordinate 24,195,505 of NW_028263378.1, read as the reverse complement.
TCACATCCATCTCCAATGGCTTTTTGCACATAGACTTTCTTCATGCCAACTTCTGTCATTACTGCACTTATAGATGAAGTGTATTTTCTTGTGATCCCGCTTAGAATAGATGATCATGGAGTCCGTCTTTGGATTGTATTTCCTGAGGAAACTGGTCAGTACTGTTTCTGTGAAAAGATGTTGGAAGAGCACCATCATGTGGCCACTGATGATTTGTACAGAATCATGCACCAGCTTAACGCAGGATATCATTCTGTAAATATATTATTTATAACAAGACCTTTTTTTTTGATAAATAAATAAAGTTAACATTATTTAACAAAAGCCTGCTCATGACGTTTTTTTTTTTTAATATTATTCTTTAAAGGTGGGTCATAAAGAGGTGGAAGCCACTGTCTCTTACTTTGACAAGTCTGTAAAACATGACATTTGATTTAGTAGTGATATCAAGAGTAAAATCATATACATATACTAAAAAACACATGTTTCTGACAAGCAGATTTTTATATTTAGAACATAAAGGTAAAGGTAATTTTTTTATAGCACATTTTCAGCAACAAGGCAATACAAAGTGCTTTACAGGATTTAGAAGGAAATACAAACCAAATAACAAACCAAATGAAAAGCAAAAGAAGAAAACGCTAATAATGTTGATCCAAAGTAAATAAACTAGATACTCCTATTCGGGGTTGATAGATAAATATAAGAGAGAATCCTCTGGTCTAATTCATTCTCTGGTTTGGAAGAATAGGAGTCTAAAAAGTAGGGAAACAATAATGCGTTATTTTTGCTAAGATAGCATTGATTATTTCAGTTGAAGTGATATTTTCTAGATTTGTTATTTTGACTTTGTTGCACAGATTTAAGCAAAAATACAGAACAAACTTCTGGATTTAATTTATTTTTACATATGTCATCATGGCTTCCAAATAACATGAAAATAATATGTCAGGCTTTTATTAGCTGATTAATCATCTGCTGAGGTGGCCAGCCTGAAGCCGGCTGCTTATTGTCTGCAAACTGAAACGTAAATATAGTTAACTTGACAAGGGGAATGGGTGAACTTCACCAAGCTTCAACATCATGATTTTATCTTCCAGTATGCGAGTTAAAAGTGAGTAAGTCTAGCCAACACACCACGCTCCAATCTCCAGAAACAAAGTTACTTAAATATTTTATTATAAAGCCTTAGAAGGATTTTAGAGTCAAGAGGATCACAGTGAGAGCCGAGGCATCATCCACACATGGAGAAAACCTGGAACAGAGGTGACCCTCCAGAGGAGCGGTCAGACCACCAAATTTATTCGACAAGCACATCGAGGATGCATCCAGCAGGTCAGAAAAAGAACCCAGGACAAGATCTGTAGCTCTACTGGCATCATGACATACTCATGATTTAATCATACGAAATAAGAGACTGAACAAAAATGGCATTTGTGTGAGGGTTCCATTGATCAAAAAGACCATATTTTCCCAAAACATTTGGTAAAATATATCTTGGACAAATTAGACAAAATATAGGTCCTGTTATATCTGGCCTAAATCTGACAAAGCATTTCAGAAAACACTGATAATCAAACATTGTGGGGGTGGTGTAAATGGTCTGGGACTGCTTTACAGCATCCTCTGGTTGATGGAGCAGTGAATTCTGCTCTCTGTCAGAAAGTCTTGAAGGAGAACATCCAGCCATCAAGTCCTGACCTGAAGTTCAGTCACACTTTGATCAGTGCTTGAGCCTCAAAGCCTTAGAAATGAGTCAGTTGCATTTTCCAGGCCGATAGGCGTCAGTGAGTTTGTTTCTGATTTGTTTTTGGAGTTGGTCAGAATTTCTCCAGAATGACATAAAAGACTTATCGTTATTGCAAACGCATCAAGGCAATTGTTGCTGACAAAGGGTAGTATGTCGCGTTATTAGGTTCAGTGGCAATTAGTTTCTTCGCATAGGGCCGGGTTGGTTTGGACAGTTTTACCCTTAATTTGAAAAATGCATTTTAAACAACACAAGTTCTCATTGTCAGATATTACAGCTTTGTTTGATCTATAACATTTAAGATAGTCAAGATAAAACAAAATGAAAAACATTGAAGAAAACCTTCATGAAGGCACTGCTCCACACAAACAAAATACTTGCCTTGGAGCAAGCCAGTATCTCTGGCTTGTTGGAGGTACAAATAAATGAGCCCATTGGTTGATCAGTCCCATTCTATGTCCATGCTTAATGTAGCTAAAAATAAATCACCCTAATGTTAGCAAGCGGCATATCCAGTCTTCCAGCTGCTAACCGCTTTCATCGTTATGCTTCACGCAAATTATGTCGCATTATAGCTATTTTCAGTATTGTTTGCAGCTTTGCAACTTAATATGTCTGTACATTAAAACAACGTAACACATTCAATAAACACAATTTTGTAACGCGCTGTGAAAAATCTATTGCTAATAAACTTCAAACTTACTGAAAACATTTTTTTTTCCTCCCAGTATGTTTAATATTCAAGAAGGCCATATTGCATTTTGAAGTTGAGCTCAGTGAGAAGCATCTGGCTTTATACTAAAACCTTGAATTTCCAGATTATTACTTAAAAAGAAAAGCATAAACCTAAATGTTTACACACTACTCTTCTTCCTCAAGAAACCACCTTTTATGGTGTGGTCTGCCAGAGCAGCACCTTATCAACAGATGAGACGAAACGGTGGGATAAGCTGATCAGGAAGGTACGCTCTGTCCTGGGTTGTCCCTTTGGTCCACAAGATGATATAGTAAAAAATGTGGACAGCACATTCAGTGACAGGCTGATGTATACTAAATGAAAAGTAGAACAGTATTGCAAATCTTTCCTCTTGTCGCTGCAAAATCAGCACTGCTCCAAACAAACCAGATAATTATGTGCTGTTCTCACAGCTCTTGTGAGCTATCTGTCAATACTACAGTACTTTGGAAATACAGTATTTTTTGCTGTGATGGTACTTATTACAAAAACTTTCATATGAATATATAAATATAGCCCTAAAATGTCTTACAGTTTTGCTGTCTTGTTCCTCTTAATTGTTTATGAGAACCCCACCTTTTTTAACCAGTAAGCTTACAGCTCGTAATTTTCTCTTACAGTCTCTTATTCTCAATTTATGTTTTTATATTTTTACCTTCGTGTAATTGTTTTTATTCACACAAAGATGAATAATAATAATAATAATAATAATAATAATAATAATAATAATAATAATAATAATAATAATAATAATAATAATAATAATAATAATAATAATAAGTGCTTCAAAGTGTCTTAAGGTGATGCTTAGCTATTGTTATCCCCACATGTATGAAACTCCTCCCTAAAAACAAGAGTTTTGACTTGTCTTTGCTCAGTGGGTCCGACGGGGGGCGGGCAGCTGAGAATAGACAGTGTTCCTGTCCTTGAGATATGACAGCCCGGGGGTTTACCCATCTGTATTCCCGGGACGGTCAAAGGCTTCAGCGCGTCTTTCTGGCACCATGTTGGGGGTTATCGTCAGAGCTGCGGTGAGTGTCTTGTATTTATTTCGTTGAACCAGACGCAGGAGGTTTGTTGTTGTTTACGGGCTGCATGAGGCAGTGGAGGAGGAGAGGAGAGGAGGGGTGGGGCGCTACAGGACAACAACACCGGGACAGTGACAGGTCCGAAGGAACCGAGAGGAATATTCATTAATCTCCCCCTTCACGTCTTCAAATGCACCAAAGTTATCATTGTACATTTTAATATAGGTGCAGTTTTTGACAACGTTTGTGTTGCGTAAGGTTAGCTTAATATTTCCGATAGCATTGCTTAACGAGATGCGTATGCTGATAAAATGTCAACTTCGGCGACATGAAAGCCGCAGGTTGTGCCAGTGAACGGCGCTTCTTTAACATATTCAGTGCTTCACATCATTCCCTGTAACAGGTGGTGTATAAAACTAATGACATTGCCGCACTTAGCTGTCACAAAAATATTATTTTGAAAGGGTTAACCGGAAGTTCTATCTTCTATCTTATTCCCACGACCTTGATAGAGGTGACACACATCTGTACATATGAAATGATAGACAGCCTCCCACTTCATCGTCATTTCCGTTTACAGCCATACATTAAAGCTGGTAGCCAGACTTAAAAAAAAGAAAAAAAGAAATCAATGAAACTCACTTCAGTTCACTGTGGAACAGCTGAGTACTTTTTATATTTGTTGAGCTATTTTGTTCTAAATTGTCATTAAATAAAGCTCCCTTAAACAATAGTTGCCCCCAATGGCAATCACACAAGGCAACTAATCCGATTTCATTTGAAAGAGTGCATTCATATTTTTTTCTTTCTTGTTTTCCATCCCTTTGACAGTTGCATGTTTTTAATTAAATGCTTCCTTCAGAGATGTTCACTTCTAATCTCTACGGACGCACAGAATCCTCTGGGCCTTCAGTGGGAAAGCTGCATGGATTTCAGGGAAAATGTACTGAAAACATATTGAAGTAATTTGTGAAGAGGACCAGTGCAGACTGGAAAGGCCAGATGATCAAAGATCATCAGTAATTATTTTCAGAAATGTGTTTCTTTTTTCCTTTACTAAAAACCACATTGGTAGTCGATCTGTTCTATTAAAATAAGTCCCAGTATTTACAGTAAAACTGCCGCCATAACCACTGCAGATGCCAAGATTACTTGCCAGAAAGAGTGACTAATAATAAACCCGATCCTAGAAGCCAGTCGCACAGTCGATTCATCTGCAGACCAGCCTTCACTTGCAAATCACAAAACTACGTAGGGAACTACGTGCAAAAAAAACAACAAAAAAAAAACAATCTTACTTCATACATGGGGAATATGCATTGTAGCAAAAATATATAAGAACATAAAAAGGATTATAAACAGATTCGACTCACCAACATTTGCTTCTGCAGCCACAGCTGTATGCATCATGGCCTGGGAGGGTCAAACTCTGGCTCAAACAAAAAAAAAATAGCTGAACCTTTTCCAACTCAAATGATTCAGGATCAAGGTTTGACTCTGTCAAAAGCTGCATGTGTTTTGTGCCGATCAGCCCAACCCTTGTGGCTCTTGTGATGTCATCAATACGCACAAAGTAGAAGGTGATTCCTTTTTTCTTTTTAAGTGTGATTTTTAAAAACATTCTCAAAATCAATTAATTCTGAGGAAAAATAATACTTCATCAGCAACTGTTTGTATTGTCATTGAACATTTGGTTACTTGTCTTTGACTTTCAATCTAAGATTTATTTTGTACCTGGTGACGAGCATGGACCTTATGAACATGGCACCCGCGTGTTAACATGTGTGGCACAGATGGATTTCATGCTTTCATGCATGTTTGTTTTAGCAACCATCCCGTCGCAGTTCAGCAGTGTCAACCTTCTATTTATAGGATGGCAGAGCACAACCCCGCTGCTCCCAACAAACAGTGGAACAGCTCCAATTATTTGTCTCGGTGTCCCTTTTCACATGCTCAGTCATCTATCACTGAACTATTTGCCTTTATGAATATTCAAATTGTTATCCACAAATTTGAGTCAAGTTTCTGTTTCAGAGAGGTGTTCTCACACAAACATGTTCACGCCGTGGATCTTTATAGCCTGTTATACTTTACTTGACCGGATTACCGCGTTTCTTTCGTACAAACGGAGTAGGATATTTATTATGATTTCTCACTGAATATATAAACAAAGTCTCTTCCTGTCTTGCAGCTGCGTCCAGGCATTGCAAACCCATGCCGTTTACTCAGAGCGGTAAAGCAGATATCAGAGAGGTCCTTTGTTCATCAGGAAGGTTTGCCCAAGCTACCTGTTCCGCCTCTGAAGCAGACGTGTGAGCGCTACCTGGCCGCCTTGGAGCCCATCGTCAGCGAGGAAGAGCTGGAACACACTCGCGTTCTAATACAGGAGTTCCTGAAGGGCGGAGTAGGAGAACGGCTCCAGAAGGGGCTCGAGAGACGTGCTAGAAAGACGGATAACTGGGTAGATATTTGGCTCTGTCTGCCTTCGGTTTATGTGATTGGGCTCCATTATGGTAGATATATGTGAGAACTGTGCTGTGCCTTTGTATTTACCCCCTGCCTGAGTCCATTCTTCTAGAAGATGTTTCCACTAGTTTTGCACATCTAGTGACTAAAACTTCAGACCAGTCCTTTGGAAAGTAGTTTCAGCTCAGTCAAGTTGGATGGAGAGCTTCTGTGGCCATCGACTGTCAAGTCTTGCCACAGATTCTCAATTGGATTTAGGCCTGGGCTTTGAGTAGACCACTGTCACACTTGAATTTGTTTCAGTCTAAGGCTAGAAAGTAAGTCCAATGTGTGGCCTCAGGGTTATTTGCTATTTGAATTTTTTTGCAGCATTGTCATTTAAGAATGATACAAATTTGACCTGCCGCCACAGGTATTTATTGAGTCTTTTAATTTTTCATTAGGGCTAACCGATTACAGACAGATTCACATCGTCTTACGAGGGAAAAGGTTAGCTGCAGCGACACAAGGTACTTGTGTTTAACAAAACTTGGATAAGTGCTGCAAGCATTTTTAAAGAAAAAGTCTCACTTGTGATATTTTAGGAATAGAAAAAAAGAAAATCAGTGGGGTCCAAAATAATTTGGAAACTAGAGGTCTTTTTTTTTATTATGGTAAACAAGCTTTAAAAATTTTTGATCTGCAGATATTTACCAGACATTTTCTATGTTCCCTGTCGAGGCTTGTGGCAAACTGCAGACAAGAATTTACATAATTTTTTGTTTTTTTTTACGTTGGCTTTCATATTCTTTGAATCCGTCCATTCAAACGTGTGACATGCTCTCTGACTGTGGATGTGCGTTTAGCTGTCAGAATGGTGGATGCAGTCGACATATCTGGACTGTCGCATGCCTGTGGCCGTCTACACGAGCACTGGAGTCGCTCTGCCTCGAATGCACTTCGAAGACCGCCAAGGGCAGATGAGGTGAGCAACCAGGAAGAACGTCTTCCCTTGTTGAACCAGTGGCGAAAACTAAAACGCCGTCGCAAAACAACCGCACGGCTCTCTGTGTTTCCAACTTCAGCACACCTTCAGTGTGATACTCTGAGGTATAACGATCGTTTAAGTGTCGGGCTGTGAGAGAAACCTGTATAACTACAGTATGCTTACAGTGTAAACAAGGTGGTATTAAGTTGGAAGATTAAAGCTGACACTCGCAGAGTCTTTCCCCTTTCGTGCTGGCTATTTAAAGCCTGCTAGCTGCTCAGCTGTTTTTAGCTGCTGTGACATATGGGATGTGTTGTGAATGTGGAGGCCAGAGTTTGCTCTGGGGCTGCAACTGGCGATTATTTCATAGAGGACATTATTCTGTCAATTATTCTGACGATTAATCGATTAATCGGATAAAATAATTGGCATATTCTGCAGATTTATCATTTAACCACTTACGCCTTTTTAATACAACATCAGAAGTATGCGAAAACATGCAGTGAACAAAAAAATTTAAATCCATTTTTAAATAAGAAAATGAATATTTTGCATTCCTTTAGTGAATGCTTGATTATTTGCAGCAAAGGATGCATCTGCAGCTAAAAAATAAGCCTTGTAACATCAACATATGAAAAGCTCAGGACTTTCTGCTTGACTTAACATCAACACAGGTCTGATCTGTTGACTCTGTTTTGGATCAATCGATTAATAACTTTATGCAGAAAGTACTTAGGAGGTAGGAGATGTCTTTTTTTTTTTTACAAATTTGAACCGAGTGAAGCTAAAACTACGTCACTTGAGAAGTTCTAGGTGAACATATTGACAAAGTTGTTTTTCTTAATCTTAAATGGAAAATGCATATAGTTTTTGTACAGTTTTGGCCTAATTTCTGCTCTGAGCTATTTGTTCTTTCAGCAAAGGGCCTTTTTTTTTAGAATCTGCATAGGCAGTATACTCAGTTACTAAGTATGCATCTGTTCAATTACTAAATCAGTTATTGCAAGAATTAATTCATCACAATTCATCCGATTAATCGTCTCAGCCTTAGTTTGCTTATCATCTTTCCAACAACAATATTAATCTCTGAAATGTATAAGATTGATTTAAGTGTTTGGCAGTGGTTGCTATGGACGTGTTTTGTAGCCACTCCTGTGAAGAGCAGCTTTGATTTTCTTCTCTGCAGGTTTGCTGCCAAACTCATTGCAGGGGTTTTGGACTTTAAAAGAATGGTCGACACGTGAGTCTGCCTGAAATTACTTCAGACATTGTTGCTGTGCGACAGGAAGATCTCGGTTTGGTCCTTGATCTTGGTTTAACAGTGTTAAACTGTTAATTTAACACTGTGTTGTGCTGCAGAGAAACTCTGCCTGTCCAGTATTTGAATGGAAAGCCTCTGTGCATGGACCAGTATTACCAGATCCTGTCCACATGCCGTATTCCCGGACCAAAGAGAGACACGGTGGTGCATTACTCTGCAGGGACGACACCTCCTAGCCACGTTACCGTGGTCCACAACTTTCAGGTACCGTGCAGCCAAGTGTTTGCATAGTCTTTAACATTGCAACCTCATAATAATTTCGAAGTTGGGAGAGAAAATCTTGACCCGTGTTAAAGCTAACTGAAGTTTTCTCCTCTAGTTTTTTGTCTTAGATGTTTATAACAGTGACGGCACACCGCTGACAGTAGATCAGCTCACCATGCAGCTGGAGAAGATCTGGAACTCTTCTTTGCAAACTAATAAAGAACCAATTGGCATCCTGACGTCACAGCACCGCAACACCTGGGGAAAAGCTTACAACAACCTAATAAAGGGTGAGGAGGACGTGGAGAAAATAGCATGAGAAACATTCCAGTTTATTTTTGTTTTTGAACGTTGCTCTGAGAAAATATTTAATGTGAACTCCTTCTGCTCTTATTTACCCTCAGACAGGACAAATAAGGAGTCGGTCCGTGCCATCCAGAAGAGCATATTTACAGTTTGTTTGGACGCTCCGATGCTCCGAGTGTCAGATGAGATGTATCTGAGCCGCGTGGCAGCCCAGATGCTCCACGGAGGAGGGACACGGTGGAACAGTGGCAACCGCTGGTTTGATAAAACGCTGCAGGTGAGTTTGACAAGGAATTAAAGGCTAAAACAATGAACAGCGCTCTGGCATTGGTTGAGAACTTCCACGTATTCCTCCGCAGTTTATTATCGGTGAGGACGGCACGTGTGGGCTGGTCTACGAGCATGCGCCTGCCGAGGGTCCGCCCATCGTGTTTCTCATCGACTACGTTGTTAAATACATGTGCGTCTCTTTCGGTCTTTGGACGACCGCTTTCCCCTGTTTCTGATTGAGCTCGGATTGATCTGTTTTTACGTTTGTCGACAGGCAGAGACCTGAAATGGTTCGCTCTCCTATGGTTCCTCTGCCCATGCCTCAGAAGCTACGTTTCAACATCACGCCGGAGATCAAGAGAGACATAGAAAAAGCCAAACAGAATATGAACATGTGCGTACGCTGTTAACAGATATGCTTGTGTTCAGTGTTTGGTTGCATTTTCTTTACTTTTTACTGTTTGTTTTTTTTTTTTTTTTTTTTTTAATTTTTAAATTTTATTTTTTTCAGAATGGTGCAGGACTTGGACGTGAAGGTGCTCACATTTTCTCATTTTGGAAGAAATTTGCCAAAGCAGCATGAGCTGAGTCCAGATGCGTTTGTGCAAATGGCTCTACAGCTGGCTTACTTTAGGTACGAAATCTCTCTTTAGTAAACAAACAAACAAACAAACAAACAAACAAAAAATGCTCTGGAAAATAAGTGTAACATATAAAAATAAAATGCATATCTCTGTGTTGACTTTATATTTTAGGATGTATGATCTTTGCTGTCCTACTTATGAGAGCGCAACACTGAGAATGTTCAAATACGGACGCACGGAAGCAATCCGATCCACCACTGTGGATTCACTTAAGTTTGTTCAGGCAATGCAAGACCCATCGAAGCAGGTAAGGACAGAGCAGGGGTTTTTTTTATCCTGCGCCTTGCAGAAGCATTTTGTTTCATCACAACCATAAGCTTCGGTGTTTTTAGTGGAATGTTATGCGGTAGAGCAACACAAAGTACAGATGTGAAGATTTTTTTTATTACAAATCTGAAAAGTGTGGCATGCATATGCTTTTTTTCACCACCTTTTTGCACAAATAGAGTCTGAAACAAATTAGTGTTTAATTGTGAAGTGGATGGAAACTGTTTTGAAAAAAAAAATCTGAATAGTGAGGCAAAAATACTTTGCTTTTAAAATGGTTAAATCAATGCAGATTAGATGGAGGGCGTATTTAAACATTTATTTTCAATCTTTGTCACAGACCCTAACTGGGAGTTAGGTCTGGACACTAACTGGGCCATTCTATCACAGGAATGTGCTTTGATATAACCCCGTCCATTGTGTTTCTGTCAGCCTCTATCAGGGTTTCTTCTGGGATTGCCCTACATTTTGGTCCATTCATCTTCACATGAACTCCAGTTTATTTCCTTTTACCTGATGAGGAAAGGCAGTCCCAATGTTTTAAGGTTTGCATGGGGGTCTAAGGCTCATGTGCAGGGTTGGTTTTTCAATACACGTCGCATTTTGTAGGCAAAAACACATTAAATGTTTGTCTGCTTACCATCGGACGCTCTTCCACTTGTTTGCTGTGGGCCCTTCATTATTTGTGGCTGGACTTCCTATGTCTGTCTTTCTCTGCCTTTTTCTTCACAATCTTTCCACAAAGCCCAGATTTGTGGAGTCTGCAACTACCATATTTTCCAGACTATAAGTCACAGATTTCTTTTCATAATTTGGCCGCTCCTGCGAGTGTCATTTTTTTTGACAGTTTTCTGCAGCTCCTCCAGCTGCCACTGGCCTGTCGGCTTCTTCTCCGATCAATATTGTCCGTCTGTGCCGTCAAATTGCACGCAGAAAGACTCTATTTACTTGTTTATGCGATTGTGCTACTGGAACGTCGTTTGGAATATAAGACTTTGTGTTGTGCTATCACATAAAACCCCAATAAAAAAAAACGTTGAGGGGGGGTCGTGGTTTTGATGTGACAAAATGTGAAAAATTCAGGGTATATGAAGAATATTAAGGGACAATAAATATTCTATCTTTGAGAGGTGAGATGCTTTACTGAGCAGAAAATGTTCCCAACAGAACAAGGAGAGGTTTGCTCTGTTGCAGAAGGCAGTTCAAGCTCACAAGGAAAACACGCACAATGTGAGATCTGCTGTTTTATTTTATTTAGTTGATGATTTTCAGCTTCCTATTAGTTTTATCACCACACATTACCCATTTTTTTTTTTTTTTTTAGGCAATCCATGGACAGGCTATCGACAGACATCTACTTGGGCTGAAAATTCAGAGTATTGAAGATTTGACCTCTATGCCTGAGATATTCATGGACACTTCTTATGCAGTAGCTCATCATTTTAACCTCTATACTAGCCAGGTATGCGAAAAAACCAAAACAACAACAAACAAAGAACCCAACAGCCTATTATTACCGAAAAGAATGATTGTTTACACTCCGATTTATTTATTTGCGCGTTTGCTCTCTCGCGTCTCTGCGTCCAGGTTGGCTCCAAGACAGACTGCGTGATGTGTTTCGGTCCGATGGTGCCAGATGGCTACGGGGTGTGTTACAATCCCATGGATGAGCATATCAACATCGCGATCACGGCCTTCAACAGCTGTGAGGACACGAACGCTGCCAACTTCGCCCAGGCTGTAAAGGAAGCGCTGTTGGACATGAGAGCTCTCCTCACAGAAACAGCCGCGGCCAGACAGTGATCCCACACATGAGCCCGCTTGTGTACGAAGCTGAAACTGAATCGAGTCCTTGCCAGCGTTGTTGGCGGAACGCCGACGCTGCGCAACGGAGGACTAAGAGGAAACCTGTTACCAAAGGGTTTGTGGAAAACAAACTGAAAATGCACTGCCTTCAAATGGAGAAACGGTCAATGGTAGATGTGTATTTTAAGATATTGTGCGAGCGATTGTAGTTGAGCAAAGATTTTTTTTTTTTCTCTTACCAGTTCCTGGTGAATCTTAACAGATCCAGGGCGTTTTGGTTTGTATGTTTATTTCAGGTGAAAAATCAAGAAGCATATATTTTAGCTATGTAAATTAAATGAAAAAGGATTTTTCTATGAAATAGAATAAATGATAGTGGTACTGTATACGAAAAAGAAAGATACTACACATATAATATATTCTTTATGGTTTATGTCGTGGATCAAAGATGCACAAAGGAGTATTCGGCTCTGAAGGTTCCTTTGGAATTCAGGTAGTCGCCATGAAATTCAACCTCAGCCATATTTCCAGAGGAGTGCCACAGGAACAGCTGCTGGCCGTTAAACACGTTGGTCTTTAAGGCATCCATGTCTCGGATCTGAGCAAGAAACACAATAAAAACATGGTTTTTATTCTTCATCCAAATTCCACGCGTCTTAAAAACAAAGCTTGTTTTGTACCATGATATATGTGGACTGGGCGCCGGTGGTGTTGAATGGTAACGCTATGTGGAGCGCCTGGATCCTGATCTTCACCGAGGGAGGGGCGTTGATGAGCACTCGGCAGGTGTGGCTGGTGTTGGACGTAACCGGATTCTCAAAAATGCCGCTGGGGGAAAATAGCTGAATGTCGCAATCTGCGAGGTAAGAAGGAGGAAGAGTTTACTTATTGTCTGTTGAGAAAAAGATCACATGCGTTCAAATGCAGTTCTGTCTGTGAGAAGTTAGAGATGATATTTTGTCAGGACATTTGCAGCAGCATATTCCTCTCTGTTGTACTGTTGAGGCTGGAATAATACTTTATTGTGGAAATCCCCAGGATGAACTCCCTCCACAGCAACTAGTAAAGCCATGAATATAAACCAGTCATACAGAGGTCACTTTACAGTTCTTCTAATCATTTTTATTTAAACAATTAGGGAGTATTTCCCTCTCAGGATGTTTTAGAACTCCTTAAAGTACTTCTTTATTTCAAATATTACATTTCACTGAAATGAATTTATCTTAAATTCCATTATTCAGTACCGATAAAAGATGCCAAATTATGACATTTTTAAAGAAACAACACAACATATCTTTTAAATATTGTTATATAAAACTGAAAATAATTTTAAGATAGTAAAAAAAAAAAAGCAGGGAACAGTCAAAAAGAATCATCAACTCTTTTATGCCTGAATTATGATCCTTTGTGTCAGGATTTTTTTCCAATTTTTTTTATTTTCTTAAGGCATAAAAAATGGTAGGAAAAAATTTGTAAAAAAAAAAAAAAAAAAGAAAGAAATATTATTTTTCGGTGATCAATTGTAATTTTCTCCAAATACAAAGTTATTTGAAAAATACATCAGTAGTATTGTTCTTTAGGGGTTATCTGATGTCGCAATATTTTTTTTTTTTTACCTGCAAGAGTTGTCTACAGTAGAAGGAGAGACCGGGTCGGTCGGCATGCTTTTTGACTGTCGGCCATATTGGATTCAACAAAAATAATTGCTTGCATTTGCAGCTGATGGCCAGTAGTTGATGGTGTATTTTATGATGCATTAATGTCCCACTGCAGTGACCACTATGCATGAAAGGGTTACAATTATTTTGTGCTAAAGCTGTGAATAACTGATCCTTGGAATGTCGCACTGAACAAGTTACCAGCCCAACACGCACACACACACTCATAACTAAGGGCGACCTAGAGAGATCAGTTAACCTTACAAGTCATTACTGTGGGAGAAATCCTGAGTACCTGGAGAAAACATCCAAAGTCCATGACAGCAGAACCCAGGCTGGGATTTGAACCTACAAAGGCAACAGAGCCCACTGTTTCACACTGTGCAACCAAGATATGTCCCGATACAGTAAAAAAAAGGAAAAGAAAAAAAAGGTAGTTCATCCATTTCTTGTTTATAGTCAGGCATTAAAGTGAACAGTTGCAAAACCGTTTAGCTCTGCAGAGATGCATAGCTGTGTATCATCACCTTAGCTATAAAAACAAATGTTGGGCGTAACGTGTGATATTAAACTGGTTATTAAATAAGTTGCCTTACCCTGATGGTGACTCCTTTTCGTATTCTTCTTCGATCTGTAGGTAAACACAACCCCATTTCCAGGAGTGACCACACTTTGCCGGACAAGCAGGACATTGGTTCTGGTGGTCAGCTCACTGCCTGCTGCCTGCACACACTTCCTCACGAAAGCCAGACGATCGAAAAACGCCACGTATTCCCCTGTACAACACACACACACATGCACGCACACACACACACACAGGGTTACGTATATCCTTGTGTCTGCAACAGACTTTCAAAATTATTTGACGGTTGAATCGGAGCTTACTTTTTCTGCAATCCAAAGAGCTGGATACGAGTGTGATGCTGATGATCTCGTCGAGGGGCCGACCAATCGACACTGTGCATCTGCTCGGCGCATTGTGCAAATCCACAGTGCCCGATTCCTCCAGCAGTAGCCGTCCACATGCATCTCAAAAAGCACATGCACTGTGATGATAATCATGCTCTATCTTTATCTGCTGACACGCTGCGATAAACGACGGAGCACTCACTAGGCTTAGGCGTTGGAGTGGCTGTGGTAGTCTCTTTGACGGCCATGGTCTCTGTCGGCCTCGGAGGAAGGCTGCCCATGCGGCGCCGTGGCGCATCTTTATGAACCGGAGGAGGAGATGGAAGAGGCTTTTCTGTGGAGTTTGCTTTCAGGGTTTGAGTGGTCTTGTTCAAGGCCACGTCTCTGCAGCTGCCCGTGTCGCAGCCTCTGATTGTGATCGGTTTGGGCATGTGCATGCAAAACAGAGGGCTGAGAGGCTCAGGCTTAGGGGGGCCCATACAGGACACAGCTCGGGACTGGATACCGTATCCACAGGATGCTGAGCACTGAAGAGCACATGGCACAGCGTAAGCTGGATTATGCACACCAGATTGTTTAGAGCAGAGGTCCGCAACCTCTGCAATCCATGGTTCCAGAGCCTCAAGTTGCAGACCCCCTGGTTTAGCAGTGTTCAAATGAAGAGTTGGTGTAAGGTTTAAATAATATACTCTGGGAAGGAACGCTCTCAGATAAGACACGCATACCCCCGCTAAATCTGAACTGAATCCTGCATTCACATCAATCTGAACTAATCTTCACATCCCATCCCGTCACATGTACCTGGCTCCATGGTTTCACCTCCCACTTGAAGGTGCACGCTTGCACCAGGCAAGGCACAGTGGTGGCAGGTTTGACAGCTGCACGGCAGCCGTCCTCTGGCACCACGCTCTCCTTCCCGTGGACAAACTGGACACAGGACACATTCCTCTGAGCTACACCCAGGTCACAGGACACGGAGCAGGGCGATGTCCTAAATACCTTCCACCTGGATGAGTGACGTTGATGGTGAGATGACTTTTGCCCCGTTTTTTTTGTTTTGAAAAAACCAACAGATCTCAGACTGCTTGTGTGAAATTCACCTTACAGGGCAGCTGTGAGTATTACATGAAACCACTGCTGTTGGTTTGGGAAAGCCGCTGCAGTTGTAATCCTCCAACACCTCCTCCTCCTCTCCATCTGCCTCTCTAGCACAGTACAGCACTCTCTTGGCTACCCCTCCTCCACACGTTACGGTGCAGACTCCTTGCTTAGAGCGCCACCTGGTTGTTTGAGGAAAAAGGAGCATTTGTAAAGTCGTGTTTTTTCAGGAGTATCCACACTGCTTAAACCTGTTCAGAGTTAACTTTTGAAAGCATTTTGTTTTTAGTTAGGATATTAGAATGAAAAAGGAGCTGGGCACCTTTGAATTGTTTACTTAGAGCAAATTTTGAAAGCTTTGTTTTATTTTCCTTCCTTTTTTATATGATTGCAAATCAAAGCAGCGCTGTTAATGCTACAAACAAAATGCAAGTAGTTGTTAAATTAAAAGTTTCTCACATTGGAGGGCAGGGAGAAAAACCACACATCTCAGTGTGCGGCTCCGGTTTGCTGGAGGAGTCACAGTGGAAGTCAGGGACCCCCAGTCTGGTCTGGTGATCCACACAAGAAAACCAAACCTGTAGGGTTCCTTTCACGCATGAGCATTGGGCCTTGAGTTACTACACCGAAGGAGAAGGTTCTGAAGTGACTGCTGCTTGACAGCTCTCAGCTTACCATTCCCACAGCTCCTAGAACACTGGCTGACTACGGGGCTCCAGACATACACAGGAGCCTGTCTGGAGCGTGGAAGCAGGCCAGACTTTAAACTGGGCTGCTCCTGGTCAAGACAAACAATGTTTAGGCGTTAAATTAGGTAATTAAACTCAAAAATTCAATGCCTTCTTGACGTTACCTCCCCCTTAGAGTCCCACCCGATGGGGCAGACGTCCACCACACATGGCACCGAATCTGGAGGTCTGAACTGATTTAAGCAAAAGCTGTGGTCCACCTCGACATCTAAGCCGCCTTCTTGCCGGACGCAAGACACGCTGCGTTCTGCTTCCCCCGGTCCACACACAGCAGAGCAGTTCCCCGGCTCTGAGACAGACCATCTGAAGATAAAGTGTTTCAGATTGCACCAAAGGAGCAGGAAAATATATATATGTATTTTAACAAAGTCTTCTATATTCTGTGATCACTGGAGCAAATGATTGTATCTGCAAAACAAATACATTAAAGGTCACATAATCATTGATAAATCACAGGTTACACCTGGCAGGGCAGTGGTGCAGGTTACATTTTTCCACAGGGTGGGGAGCGGTATCAGCGGAGCACTGTGAATCGGGAACCTTTACCACGATATGTTCACGCTTTTGAACACATCGCACGTGACGCACCCGAAATCCGCCGCCACAGGAGGCACTGCAGACCCCGAAATTTCCTGCATCCCACCTGCAAAACAGTAAATTATTCATGTGTAGTCATTCGGGCCGTGCGTACCTGCAAAGGGAGGACGAGAAGGAAAAAAAAAAAGAAAAACGGAGCTGAGAGTAAAGCTAACCTGGGGGGACAGGAGGGAAGCTGACAGGTTGTGTGTAGTACTGTGGGTGGAGGAGGGGCTTTACAGTAGTGTGGCTTCAAAAGCTCGTTGGTGTCTTCATCTACGCAGACATGCTCATTCCTCTGTATACCTAGGGAAGAATAAAAAAAACCTTGGGAGGATGCATTATTTCATCACATGTGTACCATTTATTACACACATTTGTCATTAGATACTTCTACTTATTTATTTACCCAATCCACAAGTGACAGAGCAGGGTGTTGCTAACGGAGCCCATTTGCCTCTGGGCGAGCTGTCTGCCAGAGACTTGTTTCTTGGCACATAAAACTGAAAGCTGATGTTTGGATTTGTTTTTTCACCATATTCCTTTCCATATTTGCGATAGACCTGAAATAGAAAGTAATTACAAACATTAGATGCCTAATCTCAAAAATGGACAATGTACTTCAGACAAGCACTCCTTTCTTTGTAGGTACAAAGGCCTCCTTCGCACTGATTTTGGACAGTTTTTTAATATAAAAATCCTCCAACTCGTGGATGGACTCTGCACAGTCCTGACAGAGACGTCCTCTGGGATGCATTAACAACACACCGTCCTGCGTCCTGTTACGCATGGCGGAGCGTGAAATTTAACTCAACTGGTATGAGTGTGCAAAAAAAACAAACAAAAAAAAAACATTTGTAATGGTTATAGGTTGTACAGTTAATTATTGTGGTGATAACAGATCTGAGGTGCTCAGATCTGTTATCACCACAATAATCATTTGCTCCAGTGATCACAGTCTGGTGCAGCAGAAGTAGCTCATCCGTAACATGTGGCTCACACACGTACCTGTGTGGGTTGATCATCAGCAAATTCAAAGGAGGAGCGGCCATCTTGGCCTTATGCCAATGAAACCTCAATACACCTACACTGGGCTGGCAACTCTCCACCTAATTTAATAAAAAGCTACCAGAAGCACTCCCCCCCCCCTGTTTCTCAGGCTATAAACAAAATGACCTCAGTAAGCAGCTGAAACAAACAATTTGTGAACAAATACTCTGCCATAATCAAAGATTGGTGTACCTGAATCTAAATGTGTGTTTTTAGACACGTTGTAGACTGTCACATACACCCTCAGTTGGGCCACTAAATACATATCATGTACTGTGTACTTTCCAATGACGTAATAACTGTTATAGTTAAAGTAAAGCCTGGTGGCCCGCCAGGCTTATAATACACTTTGGGAAACCCTGCATTTCTAAATTGTGCATCCAAGGAAGTCGGGAGTCTGGAGGCGGCAATTGACTGAAAGCGTTTTTACAATTGTTAAAAAACAAATATAATTTGTATTCTGTTAGCAAAGGTTGTTTTGTACTAAAACTACTGTTTAGTACTAATAGCGCAGTAGCACCATGATTATGGTCAAGGTGTTACTGTTCCTCATCCGCTGAAGCCTTCTTGGATTTAGTGTGAAATAAAATTTTTTGTGTAATTTGAGAAATTCCACCCTTTTTCCTGACCTGTATGGTTATCTCCTGCTTCAGAGGTCCAGGTAGTACCACCTCTTCCATCTCAGGTAAAAGGTCAGGAGTCAGGTGAAGGCGATACTCTACGTGGTCGTCATCTAGTGGTGAGGGATGGGTGGTGTTCAGAGCCATGGTACCCGATCCAGACACGATGTATTGATCCCCGACCAGCACAGCTGCAGACATAGGACAACCTCACATGCTCTACATTCACCAAATACGCTGTTGTTGAAAATTCACTCTAATAAAGTGACTCCACCCACCTAAATGAGTGAAGACAGGCGCTCTGTTGACAATATGGACCTGAGTTGCATTCACCGGCAGAGTGAGAAACGTGTTGTAGTCTTTACGTGAAAAGAGGAAAGAGAAATTAGCTCAGTTACCTGTGTTACAAGGTCAAGAAAGGCAAGTAGATATCTAGTCATTTGGTACCTTTGGCACCACCGCCGCTGTACGAGTCGGATGTCAAAATGCAGGTGGACCCATCTCCACCACACACCCCGCACACATCCCACGCCTTCCCAGAGTGCAGCACGCCATCGCAGCCAAACACCTGATCGCAGAGTCAAAAGCAAGTGTAAAAACGTACGAAAAGGAAACCGACTTGACTCTCTTGACACGTTTATTCTTTTCACCTGGCATCTCCCTCGAAGACAAGCAGCTGTTGCGCCGTAAGGAGTTGAGACGTCTGATATGCAGCGAGTCCCATCTGCAAAATGAGACCCACGGCTCACTATGAAGCTCTCTCCATCTGACTGACACATGTATCTGCACTGCTCGTCCCCTGATTGTCACCAAATTGAAAGAGAAATATGAGATACTGATTTTCTCTGTTTTAAAAAAAAGAAGAAGTAGAAAACATGTTAGAAATGTTTAGATTACCATCACCTTTGACAAAGCCAACAGCAGGGATCCATTTGTAGAAGGAGGCAGTGTTGGGAAGCAAGTATAAGGGCTGGGGGTCTGTTTGGGAACACTGCTCTGCCATGAAGTCCAACTGGGTCCGCTCGCAAGGCTAAAGCAACATGAGTGGAAGGAATTCTTTTACATCTTGCTCTGCGCTATAGAGCAGCTGTCAAACTACAAAAATCTTACACAGGGTCAAAGATTGCAGCCTTCTTGTAGGCAGCCACGATGGAATGGTCTTGTTTAAATGATGTATTCACACTCAAATGTTTAGAGCTTCATGGAGAATGAAGGTCTAAGCTTTTGCGAGGCCCAGTGTAAACAAAACCAGAGAGAACTCACCAGTTGGTTACAAAGTTCAGCCTCGATATCTGGGCCGTCACAGTCATTCCCTCCAAAAGCAGGTCTGAAAACACGTCACACACACTTCTTTAAGACGAAGCTCTGTCGAGCAGACACTAATGCTTGCGTGACAGTTGCCACCTGGGGTTGTTGCATTCCCTCGTACGGAGCACGACCCCTCCGCCACATGTCCGGGAGCAGGAGGAAAACCCAGACCAGCTGGACCAGGAGCCGTTGACTACGACAGAGACGCCAAAGTCATCTGGGGACACACAGCGTCCCTTCAGACACCACTAGAAGACAGAATGAACAATGTGCTTGTGTTTACTCCTCGACTCTGGGATGACTGCGGCAGCATTTCTCCATGAACACATAGAGAGCGTTACCTGATTGGGTGCGCACTCTGTTCCATCCAGCAGTGGAACCAGGAGGCGTTTACAGGAGCCGATGTCTTCGGGTTTAACATGACAGGACAGAGCACGGCAAGGCGGCTGTTGGAAAATTTAGACGATAATTGTAAACATGAATCAACACGTACAGTGGAATTGCATGCATACTTCCATGAAGTTGGGGGGTGCCACCTAGTGATCCAGAGCTAATATTACAGGCGGCGTACCAGGTCAGGATTGGAGAAAGAGCAGGCTCTGGCAGCGCTGCCAAAGGCTATGCGACACTGGTCGTCAACTCCGTAATACAGCCCGGGCTTCCAGTCCTGCAGGGAGCCTCTCAATGCGGGGAAATCCTTCACACATTCAGCTCTCCCTTCACTGCGAATATTAAATAGATTATTGTCTAATTTCCCCAATACATAGAGTGAAAATATTCATGTATATGGTCTGGTTTTTAGGGGGTTTATTAAGAGACCTTCCTTGCACACACATCCCACGGAAGTTAAACATGTGAGGCGTCTTTCTGATTATAGAGAGATACATGATCGTATGAACGATAGCAAGAGCCAACTTTAGTTGCTGTGTTGACATTTTAGTGTTTTTGGAGATTCCTTTTACCATCTTGGGAGGTGCTCACAGTGCATGCTAGCTCGGATGGCGAGACCTGCTGGGAATGTTGGAAGTTTTTTTTTTGTTTAAGGCCATCCGTGAATTATTTTTAATGTAGAGGAAAATCTGACTTGAAGGTTGCTTACCATAGTCTTAATTACAATCTTTTGCTTAAGGCCTCAGACAGCTCTTACAAACTAACCACTTCCACTCCAATAGCTCCAATAACTGACCAAACTCAAAATTTCAAAAGGACAAAAATAATAATAATAATAAAATGAAAACGTTTAACTTGTAGAAGAAATTCCCTTTTGGCATCACTGAGGTCTGTGTGATTGTTGGCCCACCTGAAGAAGGTGAGAAGCTGCTGTCTGCTGCAGGGGGACCAGGTGAGATCCACGCTGTTGTAGCCTCCGTCCGAGGCCATCATGAAGCCGCTCCGACTGCAGCCGTTCGCCGATCCGTCGTGGTCGATTCCGAAGCTAAACGCCAGGCAATGGCGTTGAAAATTGCAGAAGTAACCTTAGTGCAGAACGAATCCAGCATGATGACTGGTGGCATTTAAAGCCGTCGTATAATTGCCGTCTATTAATCGTCTCTTAGATCAGTACTACACCTGCTCTCCGAGTGATAAAAATGGATTATGAAGGATTAAGAGCCCTTAAAGACCCTGCCTTAAAGCTGTTCGCTCTCATTCTAATTCAATTTTATTGCGTCATTAAAAATTTAGCGGCCCTTTTGTCGTTTTATTTGAATAATGATCTGAAAATATTTCAATCATTTGGGCACTTGACTTTATGTCCTACTTATGCTTTTAGCAACACAAGAGTTATAGTTTTACATGAATTATTAAGGAGCAAGTGGGGAGGCTGGACACTTTCTCCGTGACTCATGCCAAATTCTGCTGGCTCAGATATCAAAAAAAGAATAATACTTTCAAGCAACTATAAATTAGAGAATAATCTAAATGGAGGCGGCTGTAAAACCCCAGATTATGAGGCTGACTGCAGACTGACGGATGGCTCGGTGTTGTACCTGTGGCCGACTTCGTGAGCGATGGTGATGCCCAGGTCGAATCCCGTGTCCTCTGTGATCACACAGCTCCAGTCGCTGGAGCAGACCCCTCCCAGCTGTGTCACCCCCCTGACCTGCCTGTTCCCGTCGGGGAGCTCCAGGTCATACCTGATGGTCACGACATATTTAGATGGTGGCCTTATTTGTACGGGAGTAAGACGCAGTGCCGTGCCAAAGTAATCCCACCCACATTTTGCCATGTTTCAACCACAAACTTGAATGTGCACTATCTATTCAGATTTGATCTCAGAGACCGAAGCAAGGTAGCACATAAACATGAAGCCAGAGGAAAGTAAGATTTTTAAAAGAAAATGAAAAGCGCATTCATATAATTCATCCTCATTTACTCTTAATACCACTAAATGAAATCCACATCTGCTCTCCCTGTGTGGAGGACAGCTTCTGATTCACCACGTAATTTGCTTACTGAGCTGATTCTCCTTCAGAAGTCACCAGCTTATTAAGTCCAACCACAAGCAAATTATTAGGTATGACACACAACTGTTCTGTGAAGGTCACTGCTACTGTTGAGGGAACATTACTGAACTAACATCATCAGAAAGTCCAAGGAACACGTCAGACAGGACGTATGATGCTGTGGGCTGGCCTTTTTTTCAGCTGTGGAAGCTAAGTAAAAAAATCAATCCTTGGATAAAACTTTATAGAACTGTTGCTGTGGTAAAGATCAACCTTTTACCTTTTACCTCTGCGATAACCCTAAACATGCAGCCAGAGCTACACTGAGCTGGAATGAATTCAAAGCATATTTGTGTGTTGTTTGCATTGGTCGATTTCATGAAATCCCAGTAAAATACGTTCAGATTTGTGGTTTCAAAGTTACAAAATGTGGCAATAGTCAAGGGACTTGGATGAACTTTAAATGCCAGGGAATGCATCCATGCCTTGTTATATACAGCAGGAGGTCAGCGTGTAGCGGGTCTGAGTCATTGGAGGGGTTGATCCTTCTGCCCCAGTCGCACACACTCCTCAGAGACGAGGTGATGTTGGTGGACATCTGGATCTCTGGCTGGAAGATTATCCACAGCAAAAATATGAGTTAGAGCATCGCTGTAAAAATGTATCTACGCGTTTAGAGTCATTTTAAGTCGTAGTGGTGTTTTTATGAATGCTTTATCACCTTTACACTATAAAACTGAGTTAAACTTCTCATAGAGCGTAATTTCCCTTTTGAGGATCACATGATGTTTCTCCAACCTCTTACCTCTGGCTCCGACAGGATGATCATGCGAACCAGGTGAACCCTCATGTTGGCTCCCAGGGTCATGTCTCTCAACAGCTCAGAGGCCTGATCAGAATTTACATTATTGATCAGATCGTTATACCTTCTGCTGCTCAGAGTGTGATTACGCTGTTGCCCTGCAGAGCCTATCACTGGAACGTTTCAGGATAAACTGTACAACTTCAAAACATATTCCCCCTCCCCTCTCTAATATACTTCTTCATTATTTATTGATCACTCCTTATTGCAGCCTAACCGTATGTTTGACCTACATTTCCATCCGCAGTTTCTAAAATCACTCTGAGAGGAATTCTTCGACTGTAGGCCTATGTGCGTAGACTCACGATATTGAGGTTGGTAAGGATGTATCGTTCCGTGTCCTGCTTGTGGACCTGCTGGACATCTGGCCCCACGACCACCAGCAGCTCCAGATGCGCGATGTCAGGAATCAGAGTTGAGCGACGCAAACGGTCACTTACTATGAACCAAAGGGAAAACACTTTGTTGAGACGGACAACAAGGAACAGCTTTTTGGGCACAGCCGTTGCTCCGAAACAGTTACTGAGACTGCATGCAATGAGGCAGATAAATGACCATTTTAACTGTGTCCTTAGGTACCTGTGGTGTCTGCAGAGGAATCTAAAGCGGAGACTTTGTCCTGTGGCTTTTGTGAGGGAGAAACAGCATCAGTTTAAAATCAAAAGAACATTTTTAGTGTATTTATACCATTTCAACAGCCTTAAAATCCCAAGCCTCTATCCAAGTCATCATAGAACATGAAAAAGCAACTCAAAGTGTATAATTTTGATGTAAAAGTAAATTCTCTTTGCCTATTCTTTAAAATTATTCAAACTCATTAAGATTGGATGGAGAGCATAAATGTTTCAGTACTCTTACCACATACTGATTTAGGGGTGTCAAAGTAAATACGACTACACAAATTTTAGTGCAGCACCTGATTTTTCAAATTGTGTTCTGGGGAAAACGTCGTAAAACAACGTGTCCCATCTTCATTTTACTTCACCCCAATTCAGTATTTCTATTTTAAAAGGCTCCCTTTAGTAAGACGCGATTCCTCAGAAAAAAAGTTCAGTTTTTCCCAGTTTAAAGTTGGAAGAGTTCAATACACTTTGTCAGAGCTCAGTGAGAAGCAGAATCATCTGCCGCAGAGCTCCAGCTCGCCTGCAGCTTTCCACCTACCTCATCCCGAGGAGATCCCATTAGAGAGCTGAAGCCAGGCAGTAGGAGCAGAAGACAGACCGCAGTCATAATAAACATTTTTTCCCCTCCTTTTTTCTGTGTGTCTACCTGCTCTGCTGTGACGCTCAGACTATATCTATATATCTATCTATCTATATATATCTATATATATATATGTTCCCTCCTGCTCATGTGGGACTGAGTCTAGCCATTAGTGTTTATGTAAACAGTAGGGACAAAGTTGATGTGTGTCATACGTCATTTCCTGATTCCCCCCGCCCCCCAGATTTGGGATCAAAAGGGCATCTCTTATTGGATTTGTGAAATGACTAATAAGTGTAAAATCTGGCCTTGCTTCAGAGTAATGAAACTGCGTAAATGTTAAAATTAAAGGAAAGGCATCATGTATTAGAAATATTTCTGATGGAAATCAAATGGAACCACTGAGAAGTGGCTCCATTTGCTTTATCAAGAATATGCTTTATGATAAAGCTTTATTAAGCTATATGCTTTATTAAGAAACCAAAAGTCACTTTCAGATTCTCCCATATTTATGTTCAGGCTGCGTTAACTACCAGATTAACCCCTCCTGCTGTCGCAAATATCCCAGGGTGTCACTGACTTTCTCAGCCTCTAGAGGGCAGACTCGATCCTTTACCGGAACACGAATGAAGAGGAATGCAGTTCTCTCCACAGCAATGTAAAAAGAGTGGCATCCCTGAAACTCGTCGAAGACATAAAGCCAAAGCTAAGCTGCATATTAGGAGGGAAGTGAATTCTCAGTGTATTTGTATTTGTATTTTAAAATGCTCCATTTATACAATGGAAAACTGTAAAACCAAAAAAATTAGGACATCACTGACAAAAGTTGTTTTTGTTTTTTTTTTCCTTTGAAGTTAAAAAAAAAAAACCTCAGTCATCTTGCTAAATTTGATACATCTGGACATTAGTTTTAATAGCTCCATGCATAAATTTCCACCCCAGATATGTGACAACGAGGCTATAAAGTGTTTTCACTCTCCTCTCCAAGTATTTCTTCAGCTCTGCTCAGCGCCCCTCTTTCCTGAAGGGCTGTAGTTTATCTCAGCAACTCTGGGACCCAAAAGCCCATCTGCTGTTGTTCTGCCTGTTGTCAGTCTGGATTAACAGCTGGCTGGCGCGGACGCAACGCCGGCATCGGCGCTCAGCTGAAACCTCGGTGCTGGATCTGTCAAGCACAAGACTGTGATAAATGCCGCTCTATCTTTCACGCCCATCTCTGTTCCCTCAGAGGGGAGCAAGGGATTTTATATTTATGAAGTCCTAAATTATACATAACTAGCCATATGGGATACTGAAGCGGGCACAAGCAGATGATGCCTCAGGAAAATGTTGTTTGGTTGCAGTTTTTGGATAAAGGGGAGGAAGCTGTTCATTTGTCAAGAAGTTTAGCGCAGGAAGCTAAGCATCCGTATCAGTTTTGCTAGAATTCCATTGCAGAGTTCCCCATTTTAATGTAAAAACAAGACTTATGAGAGTGCATCTAATTATGAAGCTTGACCTCTTGTCTCAGATTTGGAGATGCACTCATTTGGAGTGGATGTCATTTTGTGCATTAAAGGACTGCCGTTTAAATCCTGCTCTTTGTCATCATCTCCATCTGTTGCTTCAGCTGTGTTCTACGTACACTGTACTATTGTTATTTTGTCACATTGGCAGAGCTCTTTTTGGAAAGCTGAGCTGAATTTCACTTGTCACACCCAAGCCTGTTTACTTCCAAACTGGTATTGAGAAATTATTTCTGAAAACAGGAGACGGGCTAGGAGATGCCAAAAGCAACGTCATGCCTATATCTAAAGAAATTCAGACACAGTTAAGAAATACAGTTCATATATAGAAAGAGCTCAAGGTTCTTTTAAGGACTTTAGGATCAGGTTGGTATAAGTAGCATTTTAACTCTTACTAAATAATTATCAAGTGTTGATTTTTAACTTTTGTTTGATGAAATGACACATAAAGTATGTCACAAAAACAAACAAAAAATCTATTTGGCAAATATGTTTTCACAGCACTGAACGTTTAATTCATTCATTCTTTAAGACCATACCAGTCTAGCTTCGAATAGGCACATATCACTATTGGGTGCTGCCACCCATGATTTACGTGACATGGCTGCCGTCTTAGATAAGAAGCAGAAACGTACCGAAAAAAATAGGACTTTTTACACAGATGTCCACTCATATTTCTTACTAGAGTTCTTATGTTTAGGACTAGATAAAATATTTCCTTTTGTATGATAACTACAGCATATAGCTCGCTGATAGATTCTGATCAATCTTCTTTTCACTCAGATTCTCTGGGAGTTTCCAGGGTTCTGCCCTTAAACCATTAATGTTTATCATTTATATTAACCATATTATCTCTTCATTAACCAGTTTTTTGCTTCCAGTTTTATGTTGATGGAAAAAAAAAATCCTTATTGATGTTTAGATTTCTCTCATTACACCATTCTAGACTTCATCTAAAAGAGCTACCTAAGTCTTAACTAGGTTTGAACTC
The DNA here is from genome assembly GCF_051168715.1 of Poecilia mexicana. Classification (NCBI taxonomy): domain Eukaryota; kingdom Metazoa; phylum Chordata; class Actinopteri; order Cyprinodontiformes; family Poeciliidae; genus Poecilia; species Poecilia mexicana. The sequence continues at coordinate 24,168,767 of NW_028263378.1, read as the reverse complement.
TTCTAGACTTTTCATGTGTTAAATTTATGTTCTTTGCAGATTATGAGAGCCAAGAAACCTTGTCAGTTCACAACGCTGAAATTGAGAAACTGAAAAAAACGATATCTGAAAACATCTGGTTTGATGAAAAGTTGAAGCTTAAAACCCAATGACTCTGGATCATTCTCATGGACTTCAGCTGTTATCCTTGTTCTGTTTTTTATTTTGTTTTAATTGCATTTCTTGTGGGATTTGCTTTGTCTTCACAGTGCCAAATAGTTTTATTTTAATGAATGGACCTCAGCACCAATATAAATAAGGGCTTCCCCTCAATGGGTTTCCCAAGGATTAAATAATAATAAATGGCAGACTGTGGCTGTATTTATTTATAAAAAGTAAAAAAAATAAAAAAAAGTTAATTATAGAAGCTGGAAGTCTAGCTGGTGATTTAAAAGCCGGATGTGTGCAAAGAACGAATTGCCTTGGCTTGATTGTGCTTCTTTTTTTTTTTTTATCTTTCAAAGCTATCAATTGCTGCCACAACCAAAAGGCCTTGGCTAAATCTAGCACTCCATTCATGTCTGACTCATCGCATTTTCTTTTCCAAGTTAGGTGCATGACTATTTATAAAACTGCCAAAGTGATGGATCAGATGTTGAATAAAACTTATAGCGAGGCGTAAAAAAGCAAACAAAAAAACAATAAAATGGCCTTATAGCATCTGTTTTCCAAATATCTTTTGCTCGATCATTGTGTCATTTGCTTATGCACAGGTGTCTCACTCTTCAAGATGCAGTGCACTGAAATTTTGTCAAACCCAGCACTGTTCCTGCCCTCCTGCTGACGGAAGTTCTCACTGCTTTCCATGCTTCTCTCTTTGCTGAGTTAAGATGAATACTGTGTTGGTCCTCCTATGAGATGATAACTTTCCAGGGCGTAATGTAACACTGAGGGAGCCGAAGCTCACCAGTACAACAACGTACAAAGATACGTTCCACTTTTAGGCTTTCTTCCAGGAGACACTCCAGCTGTATTAGCATATGTCACCATGTTACAGTGATGCAAAAAAAAAAAAAAGTTGAAAGAGAATTTAATGACGCCCCACTGCTGATGAGTTAATGATCGTAGTGTGTGTGTATGCTGTCTTATAAATGGACGATTATGCAGTCACTGCGCAGAATCCTTTCAAGGGAAGTGCTTCTGTAATGCCTGGAAGAAACAACAAGAAAGAAAAAACAAGCGGCAACAGTTAACAGTATTTGTTGCTTTAATAGGCCCGCATTAGATCTCGCTTCTGTTTAAATGTAAATGAATAATCAAAGAGTGGGAGTCACATGTAACGCTGACATATTTCGGTCCGCAAGTGTAGGTCTCCAGAAGCAACGATTCAGAAATGAGCGTGGGATGACCTAAATGTGCTGCATGTTCTCTTGAGCTCTCTATCAGTGACACAGCCACAAAACAAAAAGGAATGTAAATTGGGCCCTGAAGTAATGCCAGTTTAAAAACAGTAGGAGAGCAATACATGTGCTTCCCATACAAAAACACCTCCGTCCTTTAGCTTGGAAGGAAAGCAATTGCGGTTTTATCCCTGTACTGGATGCGGCTGCTCATGAAAAATTGCATTCCTGCAATGTGAGTTTGTCAATAAAGGTGCAGCTATTTCAATTATGTCTAACCTCATTAAATTTGAAAAAAAAAAAAAAAAAAAAATTCCTGCAAGTTTTAACTGCATCTGAAGTTCAGTTTTTCATTACCCCACATTGCAAATGGCCTCTTTTCTACGCTCTCAGGTCCTCTCTACCTGTGAGATAATTGGAGATTCAGCTGAATGCATTAAGTGAGTACAGGGCAGGCAGGGCAAAGGAAAGCAAGCTAAGCTGCCAATGTCAAGCAGCCTATCTGATCCAACCCTTCCAACAGGCCAAAGGGCAACACTGGCGCAAAAGTGTTAATTTACAAATCTATTAAAACGAACATCTGTCTACGTGCTGCGGATGCATGGAGAATAATGAAAGGCTGTGCTTGGAAATGCCTTGCATGAGCTTTTAAGTCAAGTGTTGACTTTCAGAGCAACAAAAAATTATTAATAAGACTTGTGGGAAAAGGACTTGGCATTGCATCAGTGGAGCAGAAGGAACTCAGATTAACGTAAATGAAAACAACAGATCATTGATCTTTCACTTCCAAGTTTGATTTTTTTTTTCTGTCTGGATGCATGCCAGTATCAAAAATGAGCAAAATCTGCACATATATCAATTACAATGAGATAACTGGGACAATCCCAGTTATTCAAATTGGTCTTCTACACATTTTAGATGATAGTTTATGTAATCTGGGGTTTTAGAGTTTGTCTTTGACAGAAAATAGCCAAACAATTGGACAAAAGGAATCAGTGTTCCCAGTTTTGTGAAATAAGGGCAACAAAATAAAGGTCCACTGTTTCATTCCCACTGTTACAATTAGCTGTACCTTCTCACAAATGCATATTCTTATCTTTATACACGCATTTATTCAAGAGAAGACATCAAATGACAAGTTTAACCCCAGCCGCCTCAGTGATACCAGGATAATTTATTTAGATAAAGAATTAGAATAGTTACAGTATTTATAATCATGGACACTAAATTTTGCTGGGTCCAGTAAACATGTTTATTTAGCTGTTTTGAAAACATGGATGTGAAGACTAAGAAGTTAACAAAAATTAAATATAAGAGGATCATTTCTTTTTAAATCAAACCTAATTTTCAAATTCTGCCATAGGAAACTATGTACATCAATGCATTTAAGCCTTTTACATTTCAATATGGTCCATGTTTGGGCAAGAGGAATTTATCAAGAAACCACAAATTAAAAATATTTAAAATGATAAAAACAAATTTGGATAAACATTTTTTTTTAAATTATTTTGAGCCAGATGTCAATATTAGCCCCTACCATTTCTTGCAGTGATGTTACAAAGTGAAGCTTTAGGGAAAAGATAGGTGTATGGAGAGTCAGAATGTGACAAAATGGGCATTCATTTTTGCAGCTGGTTTCATTTTTATAATTTTAAACACACAAATAAAATCTAAATTCAAGTTTCTCCTCTTCCACTTCTGACTATGAGAAGGAAATATAGCTTCTATTTTATAACCACTTGTTTTTGAGTTTGTTTAAACATTTCTGGTTTCTAATGAGAACACCCAATCTTTAAAGAATGCATAGTGAATTAATTAAATTCTACACTGAATGTGTTATTTAGTGTTTTAGATCTTCCTCACAGTCACAAAAGTAAAAGAGACACAAAACAGACAACAACAAAAAAATCTAAGTGTGACAGAAATAGTGCAAAAGGGATAAAATACAACTATAGCAGGTAAAAAAAAAAAAAAAAGGAAAACAGAAATTCTATCTGAATAGTTTACATCAGTTTTAGTTGTGGAAGCATCTTTTATAGGAACTGGGGTGGAGGACTGGGGGCGTTTCGCGTAGTTGTGCCCAGACACAGCCCGAGTTAAAATCCGCCCATGCCAACACTTAGTGGTCAACTAATCCGAAGAGAAGGATTTTTTTATTTATTTATTTTTTCATCCGAGCTAAATCATCTTTGGCAACTTCATGATACAGCCGAAGAGTGTAGTATAACTTTAAAAGGTAATCCATACAGTCCTGAATGACACGTGTGAAGACTGGGCACACAAAGAGTCACTTGTATGCCCGTCGGTACCGCGACGTCAGCGTCTCCGTCTCTGAGCCGAGCTGGTCGGGGCCAGCAGCAACGTCACTGCCTGACAGCGGCATCAGAGCAGCGCGGACGGCTTCCAGAGCAGGAGCAGCGCAGCAGCGCCGAGCTTAGCGGAAGAGGACAGCGGCGGGACACGTTGTTTGGACGGCAGCTCGCCTCAGGTAAAGCCTCTCTCTGTACTTGGAAAACGCTTTTTATTCATTTCAGGGCGCGCTTGCCGCTTTTTCTTCTTGTCGGCCGGCAACATGGAGTGGCGTGGGTACCAAACGTGGCGAGTGCACAATGACTAGCAAAGCTTTCCCCGCATTGTCGCTGTTGTGCTGTAGCCATAAACTACGTTGCTATGGTACCTAAAGGCAACATCCCACCTGCTGCTGCCGCGACCATGGCGTTTCTCCCCTCTTGTAGAGGTGTTAAACTGAAACAAAGCGCTTTTCACCTAATTAAGCTGCTGTGAAGGAAACGCGAGTGCGCAAGTTTTGAGGTTTCTGTTACCTAAACACTTTCAGCTTTTGGTCTGTACACATTTTTTCTTGGAAAAAGTTCTTTGGGTGGGTTTACAGCGCTTGGTGGAAGTACCCTGTTAACTTCTCACCTTGAGTCACGTTAGAACGAAAAACTTTTTATGCATGTTGTTGGGCTTTTATATGATAAACCAGCAAAAATTGCGAAGTGGCGACAAGGATTTTCAACATATTTTGCAAGTTAAAAATACGTGGCGTGCTATTATTTTTATTTAGCCCCCTTTACTCTGATACCCCAAATGAAAGAAAATGCAGATTTTCTTGTATTTAGCTAAACTAATAAAAACAAATACTCCCCACAGCATGATGCTGCCACCACAGTAAGGATTTTGTATTAAAAGTGATATGCAATGATGACAGTCATGCACAAGGTGTTGCATGTTGCCCAAATGTCAATCAAAGCGACTGTCATATGACTGGACTGCCTTAAGTGTGATTATGCACTGCTTTGTGTTGACCTATTGCATAAAATCTTAATTTCATACTTTGAAGTTGGTTGGTTTTACATGAAAAAAATGTAATGTAATGTTGAAGGAGTACGGTTTGTTGTATAGTAATATCTACAGGCTTACAGTTAGATATACATGTGGACAAAAGCAGCTGTTTTCCCTGTCAACATGTAGCGCTCGTGCTTGCCATACAGACTCTAACTGCTCTCTTTTTATCTCCTTAGAGCCTAAGTAAAAACCCCACATCTCAAGATTCAAGCACGCCAAAGATGGTGATTACCAGCGTAGCACCCCTCAGAAGTGCTTCACTGGCTGCGGACACAGAGAGCAGATGTTTGCATTGAAGGTGCCGAGTACATACCCTCTTCTTTTTGTTGTTGTTGTTGTTATGCTGTGTGCTCTTTGCCTCAGATTGATTCTGTCGTAAGACATCATTGCACGACAACGCCAGGGCCCGCGATACAAAGAAATTCCATTATCCCTATCTCTCGGCTGCTGTGACGGAGGAGGAAATCACCAGGCTATTCTGTCGTGAGGCCAGGAAGGAGGAAGAATTATGAGTCAGAATGAAGGAGAGGGAAAAGGAAAAAAACACCGTCACTCTTCAAATCCGCCTGTAAACTTCGTAGACGGGCGGACTCTCGTGCTTATTTTGAGAGCAGCACCAGATGCCGTGTTGGCTTCCGAAAGTATTGGACTAAAAGGAGACTTGGTATTTTTTATTTTTTTTTTTTGTGCTCTACCAATTATTGGTAAAATACTCCAAACCTTTTAATTAAACAACGTTATGTCTGTATGAATTTCAAGGATTAGAGTTAAAAGTGCTGTGAGAGTGTCAGAAGTGCAGAAGAGGGTTGCATCCAAGCAAAAGCTCGGCTCATTGTGCTTTAGTTTACACACCTCCTTATCTCGATTGTCAAGAGGGAGGATTCTGTTCGACAGTAACTTACCCCGAGCAATAGAGATAGTGGTGGGAAAAAGGAGGGGTGGGTGGAGTGAGAAGAACAGTGAACGACTGTGAGGGAGCGAGCGTGCTTAACCCAGCCTTTGAGTGACTCTTGTATCCAAGGACGGAGGTAGCAACGCATCCGAACGCCACTCTTCGCCCACGGACTGCTGTGAAGAAATGAGGCGGACGATGAGCGGGGACTCTGTGGCGCTCTTGTAGACTCAACAACCTGCCTGGCCCTGTTTCACAGAGTCCCCCTCCTCTCCTCCTCGTCTTCCTCCTCCCCCCTGGGGTCTGATGCATCTGTCTGATGTGCCGGGGATGATGACTGAGCAAATCATGACAGCAGCTAGAGTGAAGGATCCACTCTTGTGAATAGAAATTTGTCCTCTTCTTTTGATATTTCTATGTTGTCTTTTTTTTCCCTACCCAAACAAGAAGACAGTGTTCCTTGTTTTTTGTTGGGGGTTTTTTTTTTTCCCGTGTTGGTGTCATTGCACCCACAATTTGTTGTATGTTATTGGCAGACGAGCGCGCTTGGAGAGGAGGTAGTAACAGGTGCAGCGTGCCAAGGTGAATTTGGAGGTGTGGAAGAGAGCTGAAAGATCATGGGGAAATCAAACAGCAAGCTCAAGCCAGAAGTGGTGGAGGAGTTGACAAGAAAAACCTACTGTGAGTACCCGAAGCTTCTTCTTCGTTAACTTCAAACAGCCTGAAGGAAGTTCTCTGAACTTTAGAAAGATTAAAAGGAATGACTAAACATGCACAATGAAAAAAGAAAAGCTATTGATTTTAGTGGTGCGGTCTTCTAATGATGTTTTCCACCCACCGTGTGCCACCCAGGCTGCACAATGACCAGCCCTGCCCTGACTTAGCACTTTTTACGGTGATTATCGATGAACCAGAGCTGCGTCTAAATGTCAGCTCTCCATCTGATTTACATTTAATTGTAATTTGTTAAAGGCTGAGTCGAGAAGCAATATTCTGCAGCTTTGGGGGAGAAAATGTGGAGGATCTGAACTATTTTCTTAATTTGGAGGCCAAATTCTGATTACTCATTTTGTGAAATTTTGACCTGCCTATGCTGATAAAAAAAAAATCCAATTTCTTTTCATTAACTTTAAGTAATGACAAAATGCTTTAGTGTACTTTCTGAGTAAAGCGGTCCAAAACCTAACAAAGTTATAGAGGAATCACTTTCTGTGTGACTGAAGGATCAAAAAATACATTGAGAAAAATGGTGGGAAATAAACAATGTCAACAATAATCATAAAAGTTTGAAATTTAGTTGGAGAATACATTTTTAGCCTTTTTGCAAGATGGAGAAGAGACTGCAAACAGTAATTTGGATTTGATTTGCATTATTTCCTGGTTGCACTCAAACTTCACTTTTAAATAGTCCTGTAAATGTGATTTATAAGTTAATTTATTGCTAGTTAAGAAAGTGCCACTATTGATATTATAAGCTAAATTTAATCATAATTGTTTAGAATTAATTTCGTAAGGAAATATTACTAATTTTTCTACTTGTTACAAATTATTTTTTAAACTTTGTATTGAAACAGATACTATCTCAAAAAACAGACTTAATTTGAAATGGTATGATGATAATTATCAAAACAGACAATAATGCCCATATTGCTCTCCAGTTTATGTAACAGGGTTCACTTCAAAAGAAACCCAGCTAAAAAAAATATAGCAGACTTCTTGGTATAAAGATTTTAGGCTTTGTTTGGTGCATTTTATTAGCAATAAGAATGTTTAATGCACTAACCTAAATCTAACTTTGAGTTTTTGATAAGACCTCTTTCTATTCCAACAGAAAATCATGTACATCATTTACAGTATTTTATTTAATTTATTTATTTATTTTTTTTACTTTACAGATTAAATTGTACACAATATTTCTGTCAGCTTTAGCATCTCGGTTACTGAAATTGTCCTCTGGTGCATCAATAGAAGTTAAGAGTCCCTTCATCTGGCCAAATGTGTTCTTGGCTTACAGAGTTTGAATGCATTATAGCTGAGATATATTGGCATCCAAAGAGTTCATTGCCATATTGAATGGCAATATGGCATTCAATATATTGTGGTTCCAGTGGTTCCACAAACTGGAACCACAGTTCCAGTTTGTGGAACTGTGGTTTGTGGAACCACAGTTCCACAAACTGGAACTGTGGTGATCATTTGACATGATGTGCTGCTCTTTAGTCCAGCATACTCTATGGCAGATTAAATTGGCTCTATAGAATGTTTATTTTAAACATTTTACCCTGTTTTATGCCTTCTCTGACATTACCTTTACAAACCTCACTGATACTGAACATCTTCAGGGATTCATTCATTCTGTTTTGTGATCGGTATCAAAGAAAGATTTATAATTTATATAGCACTTTTTTTTTTTTCCTGGCCGAACTTCATTCTTACAAACTGGAGCATCACTTCAACAGGGAGCTCGCATACAGGAAATGTCTAAAAATAGACTCTGCCCACTTGTTGATATCTATTTTCTTTTTTTTTTGTGTGTCCTCTCATTGTCTTTAAATCAAAACCCTGAGCAGAAATGAGATTCATAATGACCAGCAGGAGCGTTTTTCTCCGGAGACTATATTTGAATCGTTTGCGTGTTATTTTCAGAGCACAAGATTATTATTGTTTGAGCGGTACAAGCGTGCAGGTGTGGGTGGGAGTTGACTTCCATTGGCTGCTTAATGACACTGTTATTTGTGTGGATGGTGTCTCCGCAGCAGAAGCAAGGAGGGCTGTTGTCGCAGGAAATTGCTGTGCAGAAAGATTAGGCATCACGCTGGGCTGGACCGCTCGCTGCCGTCCTGCGCTCCTTGTCTTTCCCTTTCTCTCTTACCCTTTCACCCTGCCTCTCTCTTTCACTTTACCCCCTAATTGCCCTCTTTGAGTGGGGAATGGAATAGTGTAATTAGGATCTTATCTGGTTAGCATCGCTGAGAGGGGCACCAAGCTCTCTCTCCCACTGTGATCACTCTCCCCCCCCTGTTCTGTTGCTTGCATTCAGACTCTATCATTTCTGCTTTCTTTCATCCTATTGCATCTTTCTCCTGCCCTCCCACGAGGAGCCTCGTCTGCCATCTTATTCAGTGCTTTCTTTTAGTTCTTGACAGATTGGGGACTTAAATTTCTCTGTGCTAAGGTCTCTTTTTAGTTGACTGGTATAAAAAGCTGCACATTTTCCCAGCAAGTAATGTCCCATGTTTTAACAGGCAACAAAAAAAAAAAAAGCAAAGCATGTTTATTTCTAAAGAATCTATGCACAGTACATGTCTTTCCTCTGTTTTGTTGTGACATTATCTATTGTTTTTAAAGCCTCATTAGTAGTATTGCAATTATTTTTACTTTGTAGTTAAAGGCAGCATTAAGCTGTACAGATTGTGGATAAAAGTCTATAGTTTTCCTGTTTTTTGCACACAAAAAAAGTCTGGGTCTCACCTGCTGTTTTCAAAGAGCTTAATTCCACATGGAGTTTTTTTTATTTATTTTTGCCTTAATAACCACTCTGGCATCACGTGGACAGAGCAGCAGTCCTGTTCAAATCTCTGCGGGATGTGGGGCAGAGCCATGTGATGGCACGACAGTTGAGTAAGTCCTGAGAGTTGATGGCTCTCATCGTTGACAGAGTAACAAGCAGGACGTGTTCTAGCAGACTCTGGCCGAACAGAGCCTGAGCTTAGTGAATGTGTGGGGGAAAAAAAACGAAAACAAAACATGATTTCTTGATATTAACACAAATTTCTAAAAAAAGAATGTGTAATAAAATTTTATTGCTTTTACTTAAATCAGAAAAGACAGTGTGTTTGAAAATGACATTACCAATAACATTTGATTGTTATTTTGGTTTTGAAACACCCGCTCCCTGGTCAAATGTATTTGATACATCTGTTTAATCCTTTTGTCAAATGATGGAAGAGTTCTTGGACTTATGGATTTTGCCTGTTCTCCTTCTGCACCTAGTACTCCGGTTTCTTCTTACAGCCCAAAAACATTGAATGAAATCTAGTTTAACAGGTCTATCTAAATTGTCCTTAGCTGTGAGAGGGTGGTTGTTCGTCCGGTGCAGGGCACTGGGCCACATGACCAATGGAGATAGGCACTACAGATATGCGGGTATAGATTATGAATGGGCTGATCTTTAATTGGTTTTTAATGCAGCTCGTAAATGAGGCAATAACACGGACTCTCGATGAGGTGAAGTCAACTTACTTGAATACAAACAGAGCATCAGAGTGGGGAAGAGAGGTTCAGTAACTTTACTTGTGGTTTGATTGTTGGTCTTTGCGTTTTAGAAACTCATAACATGTGTAGATGAAAATGCCTTGTTGATGTCAAAGGTCAGAAAGGAGAAGCCGGTTTGGAATGATAGAAATGCCTTAGTAGCTTAACCACTTGTTGTGCAACACAGAATAGCATTTCTGAATTCACATGTTGAGCCTTTCATGGATAGGCTGCAATGCTGTTGGCTAAGAACAGGAAATTGAGGCTAAAATTCACAATAGCTCACCAAACCTGAACAACACATTGGAAACACATCACCTGGTTTGATGAGACTGGATTTTTAGCAGTAACTGAACCTGAATCTGGCAGAAAAGACATGGAAGGATGGCTGCTTGGCTGGTGATTGTGGTTTTGAACATATTTTCTTTGCATGTTTTTGTCACCACCTGCCTGAGCATCGCATTGCTGTCTGTGTCAATCCCTTTGTGACTAGGCCTGTCGCGATAAACGATAAATCAATTAATCGCACGATAAATTAAACCTATCGACCTCATTTCAGTTATCAGCTTTATTGTCTCTTCCTGCCATTTTTCTTTCTCTTGATGACACTGAATGAAAAAAGGCTCATCTCCGGTGCTCTCTACTGACCCTCCCTTCCTCATTTCCTTAGTGTAATGTCCAGCTCACACTACACGAGTTGTCGGCCGACTGTCGGCCCATTTTCAAAACCTGAGAGACGACACATTAGCCGACAGGAATCCTAGGTATAATGGTTCGATCGGGTTCATAGTGCCCTGTGGTGTCCAGCCGCATGGGCACCAGCGGGTGGTTAGTTCTAATTAGAACTTCTAATTAGTTCTAATTAGAACTAATTAGACATTAGTTCTAATTTCTAATTTAAATTAGAAATTAGTTCTAATTTAAATTAGAACTAATTTAACTAATTTAAATTCTTAACTTTTATGTTTTTGCATCCACCTGAATAATACTGCGCCCCTGTTTCCACATATCATTTGCGCAGTGTCAGCTGTTTGGGATTCCCCTCATAATTTCCCCTCAGAAAGCACAGAGGAGAATCCAGCTTTCTGATTGGCTACCTGTCACATTCAGCTTTAAGCTCCCAGTCAGGGAAAACCCCTGATTTAGATCGATGATCTACCATAGCACACCATACACTGCAGGATGATCTGTTACGAAATCACCAGCGAGAATCTTAGATCGGCCAACGATCTAAAATTGTCATAAGGAGAATTAAGGGCAAAAAAACCATGTAGTGTGAACTATTGCATTAGGTAGTTAGATGTGCCCATCTTCTTTATTTAAATCTAGTGATTATTGAAGGGCACATACAGACTCCATAATCTGCACTCTTTTGGTTGAATGCAATATTTATTTCCACTTTGGCTTTATGTTGTTTACTTTTTATTCAAGTACGTTTTTTGTTAATGGAGACTGAGAATCCATTTTATTTTTGGTTTTGGTTGTTTTGTTTATTTAGTTTATCAGTTCCAGTGTTATGTGTTCTTTTGAAAATAAAATGTATCTATCTATGGCAGGAAATCGCATGCATTATTAGTCATTGCCATTAAATCAGTGTCAAAAGGTCTTGAAATAATATTATCGTTTATCGCAATAATTTTTTTAGACAATTAATCGTCCAGCATAATTTGTTATCGTGACAGGCCTATTTGTGACACACTGTGTGCCATTCTTCTGATGTCTACTTATGATAAGTCACCATGTCCAAACTGTTCTCCATTGCCCTCTACAGTCACCTGATCTCAGTACAGTACATCGAAAGGGAGATTTGTATCAAGGAGGCTAAATCTGCAGCAGCTGCATGATTCTGTTGCATCAAAATCCCTTGGGAATGTCCAACACCTCGTAAGATCTGTGTCACAAGGAAATAGAGCAGTTCTGAATGCAGAGGAAGGTCCAGCCTGATACTAGCAAGATGTACCTAATAAAGTGACTGGTAAGTGTAGATTTAAGAGAAAACAGAGTAAACTTGTTTAATTTAGCGGTCAACTGGTTATTGTGTAAAGTATTGTTTTTTTTTTTTTTAAGGAACAGAAGTATAATAAACTCTTAGCTGGTTAGTTAGCTGGGCTATCTTCTCAGGTAGCCAGTCTGCAGTTGCAAATGTAAAAATTGAGGGGTAGGAATAGTTGGTAATGACTTAACATTTTATCACAATATTTTGTGATATTTATTTGGATAATAAAAAGTGACCATGAATGCTTTTTAGCAATTTGTCACAACTCCATGAACACAGAAGTACTCAAAACTTACTCATTACTATACAGGCTACATGTTTCAATAAGTAGAGCAAATATATTGATAAACATAACAGAATAACTTTAATTATATTTATAAATGTGTTAACGTTTAGGAAGTAATTTCTCGTAGAATAAAAGAGCAAAATTATCATCATCAATGTGATGATAAATGAAAATGACTTCCCAGACAATGCTAAATATGTACAATAATAATTATGTCTCCTAATCGATGGCCATTTTTGAAGCCTTATTTCAACAGCAACAGGTCTGGGAGGGGCAATATGGACATTTTTTTTTCCCCATATCCCATCACCTCTGCAGTTCTAAAATAAATGTTTTATGTGATAATTCTAGCCTTGATAAATTACCTCAGTTTCCCTCTTTCTTTCTTTCTTTCTTTCTTTCTTTCTTTCTTTCTTTCTTTCTTTCTTTCTTTCTTTCTTTCTTTCTTTCTTTCTTTCTTTCTTTCTTTCTTTCTTTCTTTCTTTCTTTCTTTCTTTCTTTCTTTCTTTCTTTCTTTCTTTCTTTCTTTCTTTCTTTCTTTCTTTCTTTCTTTCTTTCTTTCTTTCTCTCTTTCTTTCTTTCTTTCTCTCTTTCTTTCTTTCTCTCTTTCTTTCTCTCTTTCTTTCTTTCTCTCTTTCTATTTTTTATTTTTATTTTTTGCCTGAACTGATTTTAAAGGCCAGTTTAATAGTAGCTTGACTGCCCTGTCAGTTGTGGGCTCGACCTGATATTTCTTTTCCTGGAAGAGGTCACATGAGGGGTTTCTTTGCTAAAAGCCGAGCAGAACAAGTGAAGATGGACATAAATGCAAGCAAAAGCTGCCTTTTATCAATAGATTTAATGCGATTCTGTTATACTCTGGAAAGTAATGTGAACATTTCACAGAAAAGGTTTTTGCTTTTCCTGGATGATGTGTAATCTAATGCCAGTTCTGGCTTTTTAAGTAGCGTTAGTTTAAATGTGTGGCAGGTGTACGTCTGCTTTGCTGCTTTCATTTCTATGTTTTATACAGACGTAAAAGCCATGACAGAGTTCCTCTGGGTTAAGCGTGACATTAGATGATGGATATTGGTGTTTAACAAACACGCCAGGCAGTTGTGGTTAGAAGCTCCTTGTTCGACCCCCACAACACTTCTGGCTCGCTAGAAGTGGTGCAGTGGTACTTTAGCAGGAAGTCTCAAAGGACGGCTTGCTTAGAATAAAGTTATTGATTTTCAGCCCTCATTTTCATTACAAAACTCCAGGGGCCAGAAAGCAGAAAATTACTTCGGTTAGTTCGGGGAAAGTAACAAGTCGAGGGGAAAACTCGTGGGATCCATTGGTCCTGGTACATCGTGCTGCTTGTGTGGGCATAGAAACATATCCTGCTGCTAAAACGTATTTTACTCCTAAATCTATGGCTGACTTTCACATTCTAACTGACCTTTTTTTTTCCCAGCTTTCCTACTTGCCTCTTTGGATGCGCTACAATCAATTGCTTCCTCTTTCAGTGAAACGGTGCTACTTTCCAATATTTGCATGTGGGCTGATTATTTTTGTGCTCTGTCTGTGGATATGTGTTGGAAAGGTTTAGGCCAAGATGATTAACTACTAGGCTATTTTTTCTAGGACAAAAATCTCTTTCTGATGCCACTTTTCTTTTTCTGTCTTTTACAGTCACAGAGAAAGAAGTACAGCAGTGGTAAGTGTGTACATTTATTTTTAATGAGACTTTTTTCTGTTGTTACTTGACGATGATAATATATCGAAACTTTTGACAGGGGTCATTAGCGGATCTCACTTTGGTGTGCTTTTGTCCAGGAGTTGGTTTTTGTCAGTCTATGAAAAGTGTTTTTACAGTAGATTTGAAGCCGTCTCCCTCACGCTTCCCTGAAGACAGATGAGTTCTGAAAATAGAACAACTCTGAAGCGTCACTGTGGCTAAATGACTTTGAAGGCTGATAAAACAGATACAAACATTTCCATGATGCATTCCTCCCTAACCTTTTCACTCTGTTTGCAAACGGGATGTCTGATAAGAGAGGAATGGTGCGGGGGTACAGAGGTTGTAAGGTCGCTGCATTTTGAAGGTTTTCATGAATACAGCAAAAGTAATTACACCCTGTCATTTTTCTTTTTCATATTTTGCCACATTGCAACCACAAATTATTGGATCTTCTATTGGAATTTTATAAAGTATAATAGACAAACATAAAGTAGTGCAATTTATTAAATGATTGATTTTTTTTTTCAGCACCTTTAAGTACCTTAATTAAAGAACTACCTTTTTTGCATTTACAGCTGGGGTTTTGTGTGGCACTTCTTCATCCTTAACTTTTAGTATCTTGTCTAGAAGGTAATCTTCCATCTCAATTTCAAGTGTTTTGCTGGTTTTCTTCCACTATTACCCTGTATTTAGTTCTAGCCATTCAGGAAGTGGTTCACTTTGTCCAGCTTCAGGATGATGTTGCCATCATTTTACGATTTTGGATGAAGTGTTATTTTTAGGAGTATACCGATAAATTGGCCCAATTTTTGTAATTTTGGGTTTTTGTTGACTTCCACTACATATGTGATCTTATGCACTGATACTGTCTACCTTTGCAAAGATCTGAAGACCAGCCGCTGTCCCCTTTTCCTCTGCTGTGAGAGAGAGCTGACTGACAGAAACGCCCAAGTTAATGACTTTGACACTATATTTTGTAGCTTTTCACACAAAATAATCAGTACCAGCCAAATTGGAATTGGCAGGTCAGTCGTTTTAAAGATCCACCACAAAACTGCAATCAGTGTATCTCTAGTTATTTTTTCACCACGCAGCATTTTGCATGTTGGCCAAAAAGCTAAATTTTGATCATAAAACTTGTGGCAAACTCCAATGCATAAATGTTTTGTTTTTCTTTCATCAGTGTCTATTCTCAGATTTATCAAATGCATATCTAAAGGTTGTCATGTAGATAGATTTTGCCACCTTAGTTCTGGATTCTTCAGCTCCTCCAGAGTCTTTGTTTCTTCTCTTATTAATTCTCTTGTACATTCAGTCAGTAAAGTGAATTGAACGATGTTCTATGGGAGGAGTATCAGAATAGAGACACTTACCACATTTTTCAACTTTTAATTAAACAAATAACAAAAAAACAAATTTATTTTACACTCTTCTTACTTATGCATTGTTTTTTTCCAGTAAAATATTTTGGGATCACTACAGGACAAAATGTATAAAAGTGTAAAATGTAAGAATATTGTTACAAAGTGTTGTACATTGGCATCAAACCTTCACAAACCTTCAGATTAGTAAGTCTTCCTGTTAGTTTTTGTAGCTATTAGTCAGTGTGACTTCTACCAGCATCGTCCTGGTGCGGTTCCTTTGCCACAGTTCTTACTCGTTTACTTTGGACCAGAATAGGAGAGACTATTGAGAAGGTGATCGACAGTATTGGAATTTAAAGTTGTTGTGGGTCACTGACACTGCTAACATGCATAAGAAAGTGCAGCTTCATCACAGAGATGACTCGACTCGAGCATGAGTAGTCATCACTTCTCTTTGTTGTCTGCCCTCAGTTAAAACAAAGAACAGGGATTATCATAGGAGAGAGACCACTGTTCGGAAGTGATCACTCCTCCATCTTCACACTTCACTTCTCCTGGCTTGGTTTCGCATTTCACCATCAACTTGTGCATGCATGAAAGGAGCTGTGACTCGAGAGCTAGTTGCTCCTTATGCCCCCCCCCCCCTGCCTGCCCCCCCTTAGAAGCTGCACGGAGGGAAGGAGCCAGGCCACGCAGCAGCAGCAGCAACAGCGACTGCACTGTAGATATCGCTGCTGAAAGTTCCAGAGTCTCCGGGCTGCCCGAGTGCAATGGGGTGGAAACTCCCCCCCCCACCCTCTCCCCGCAACCCTCAAACCTCCACCCTGCCGGCTGCGCAGCCTGCTAGCTCACCATCACCCTCCGTGTCGTTCACAGAGATTTTTTTTTTTTTTGCATGAATCCTCACTCTTAGATCAGCAGCAATCAACACGGCCAAGTGTGAGGGATGAGAGGGAATTTTACCAGGGGAAATGGCAGATGGCATGTAATTAGAGCACAGGCACAGACACAGAAGAATTAGCAGGGTTAGATAAATGCCTGTGTTGTGCATTAAGTTTGCTCCCGTTTTAATTCTCCTCCAAGGGGAACATCATTAGTATGCCTGAGGCCTACCTGAAATCAATAACAAAATCCCATGGCTCAGTGATGTGCCTGCCAGCGAGGCGGGAGCAAAGGAAACATCCTGCTCTTTAGCAAGCCACCATGCTAGATGCCAGTGAGAGGTTGCTGGTGCCAATAATAAATACTTTATCACTGTCGGGGGGGGGGTCTGATACTGTACGCCAAATCTGCTATGTTTCTAGACGTTGCAGCATAACACTGCATCAAGTACAGTCTGACTTTGTGGGGGGGCTTAACACTAGTGTCACCACGAAGATCTGTCGGACACGATGCGTTCCTGGCAAATAGCTGACAGTGAAAACATGTTTACTCCCTGGTGCCCTGCTTACTGTACCCACTGGAGCAACACTGGACTGTATGTTCACTTTATAGAACTGGTTTTGCAAATGTGGTTAAGTCCCTGATGTCAGGAGTAAAACGAATACATCTGATCACTGTGTGACAAATCAACTCAAATAAAAAGGTTTATTTAATTAAAAATGCAAACAAATGTACGGCGCTTAACCATTCATGCCCCTTCAGCATTTTCACACTTTTCCCAACAGTACGACTGCAAACTTTAAAGGCAAAAGTGACATTTTTATTGCTTAAAAAAAAAAGAATAATATTCATCCCCCTTGAGTTTGTAGGTCTGCACACACAGAAGCTGACATTTAGACTCATTCATCTTCACAAAATAACTCAGTCAGGTTGGGTCGAGAGTGCCTGTGAACTGCAAATTTTAAGTTTTGCTGCATATTTTTAAATAGACTTTGACTGGACCATTCTAATAGACGAACAAGCTTTGATCTAAACCAGGGATTTTCAGAGTGTGGTAGAGTTAGCCCCGTGGCAAAGTGCAAAGCAACAACTGCCCTTCCCCAACTACATTAGTGTTATTATATCATCTTTCAACATTTTGCTGTTGCATTAACTTGATGTTCCATTCATGCTTGTTTCTCTGAGGTTGTGAGGATTTAGCTGCTTTAAGCGCAGCAGCACCACATGCGATGCTTCATTTGCTTCGTCATTTACATTGATAAAAGTATGAACTACTTTCCGCTATGACCACAGTCCATTTAGCTTGGTGTGACATTGCAGCATCTTTAGATGGAAAACCCAACTTTAGGTAATCATTCTCATGCTTTCTGCAGTTCTTTTTTTTTTTTTTTGCTTAGACTAAACTCTGTCTTCTTACTCACCATAGCTTTAGGTAATAAAAATCTGCCCATTTTTGTCTCTGGCGTATGCTTGGGGAAGTTAGCTTTTTTATTTTTATTTTTTTCAATCTCATTTCTCTCCCCCACCATTGAAAAGCCCTTATCTAAACCATTTCGTTGTATGGATGTTGCGATAGTTGAACTGCCACTCCAGTGTCAGGACTTTTTATTTACCTCCATCTTCCCATCAAACCTGGCCAGGTCCTGCAGAGTTGGCATAAACCTCTCTTCTGCTCCTCTGCTTTAACCTCTTCTGACAGTTTTTCTACTGTGTATTGGTAGGCTTTGTGGTTACGCCATACTTTCTATTTTTAGATGATAGACCGGACATTCATGAGAGGTTCAAAGCTTGGGATATTGTTTTATAATATAACGGGAAAAACAAACAAAACAAAAATCCCAATAAAGAGGAGGGAATTTTGTGGTTGTAATGTGAGAACATGCAGAAAAAAATGTAATACCTTTGCCAGGTTCTTTGCGTTTTAACACACAGCTTATTTCTTTCTTATAATCGTATTAAATTTACTTTGCAAAGATTTTGTGGTTCTGGTAATGTTGCTCCAGGCATGTGCAGTTATACTAAAAAATTATTCGTACTCTGGCAGATTTAGTTGTAAAGTAATCTTTTAATTTTACCATCATCTTTCATGTAAAGTAATTTTAATTCGAGCCAGCCAGGGTCTTGAGCTGAAACTGGTAGAGTAACTATGGAGGGAGCTAAAGATTAGGGTGATGGCAAGGAGGCCTTCCAACCTCAAAGACTATAAGCTCATCAACAAATATAAATAGTAAAAATCCTAGAGGACTCGTGCTAAAAACTGGAACTCGATTGTAAGAAGAATAACGTTAACGATTGTCGAGAAGGGTTTACATAATGTTCAACATCCAATTTTATATAAAAAATAAAATTCTTTTAATTTATTTATTTATTTTTTTCATCTTTTGAGAGGTGTGTGCCTTGTTTTTTTTTTTAAAATCAGAAATAAATTTAGTTTTTTTTTTATTATTTGCCTGAGCGTATTAATAATTTGAAGCTTGTTTGTGAGCCTCTGGAAAGAAATGTTTTTTTATTTTTAGTTCTTGAAATTCTCTGGTTCTGCAGCACGAGTTCGATCGTTTTATCTTGCAGATCTGTCTCTGTTGTAAAAGTGCAGTAAGATTTTTTTTTTTTTTTGTGACAGTCATTAAGGTGCTGTGAAGATGTTGAAAGTAAGCCATGCTTCTGGCACTCTTAAGGCAAATAACAAAGGAGTACTTAAGAGATTCAGTTCCCCTTTTAGATATAACTCATTAGAAATATATAAAAACACATTTTGCCTAAAAGTAGAGCATAGCAGACTGTACAAGTTCTTAAATTTAACTCTTTTTATGAAGAGTTTTCCAGAAGAATATTTTTCATTAGTATGCTCTTCCTGCGGTTTACTAAATGGAATCCCTCTGTCTGGTGATGAAAATATTTTGTTTGTTTTTCTTATAAAAGGAAGAAAAAGTTTGAATCAACGGTACCTGCTTTTGTCTGTTAGTCCACAAGAGGGCACAAAACACATTAACAGATGGGAATACTTGGGCATAATTATTTAATTTCTTCTTTTTTTTGTTTTTAGAATTTATGATAATATAAACAACAATACAGTTTTTTGCAAACCTTGAGAATCAATTGTATGATTTGTTTTCATAGACTAGTAATTATCACTTCTGATAAATTAATAGAGAAAATAAGCAGAATGTACTTGTTAAAAGCCACAACTTTTTTGTAGAACAATTTAAATCTAAAGACCACATTTAGATCTATTTTTATTTGCTCTGTAATGAGAGTGTTCATCAATTTAAATAGTATTTTGTAATCCCAATGAAACACACAGGAAGCGTTTTTTCAATCATTACTACTTCTGTGTTTGTTGCATATTTTGTTGCTACTAAGCAGAACGCTGCTGGTCTCTTTAGTCAGCAATAGCCAGATAAATAGTTTCTGTGTTGGCTCATCAATAATAAATTTACTAAGATTAATCACAAAAGAAGCTAAACCTGGTTATCAGTTGTTTTTTATATATATATATTTAAAGTATTTTTATTTTTTTTTTATTTTGTAACATCAGCTGTAATTTAATGGCTTGTAAAAGTATTCCTGTCTTTTGCTATTTTCCATGTTATTTCACGTTACAACCACAAAACGTCCATGTGCTTTATTTAGACGTGATAGACCAGCACAACGTATGTAGTGCTTAGATATGACTGGATTGAGTTGTATCCATTTGTATTCAACCCCCTATAATGTGATACCCCTAACAGGTGCAGTTCAACTCGAAATAATTACGTCTGCTTGAGTATATTTCATGTTAGAATAAATCCAGCTGTTCAGTGAAGGCTTCAGAGGTTTGTTAGAGAACATTAGAGAACAGCAGCGTCATCAGGACAAAGGGACATGGTAGAAATTAAGTTTAGGAGAAGTTTAAATCAGGATTGGGTTATAAATAGGAGTGCACCAATAAATTGGCAAACTGATAATTCCGCCACGATTTCCTTAATTTTGGGAGATTAGCTATCGCCCGACATGCAAGTGTGAAATTGATTTTTAAAAATCCATATTTGCCAAAATCAGAATCGGCAGGTCAAGCTTTTTAAAAACCTTAGATCGGCCAGAATACTGCAACCGGTGCACTCTTCCTAGTCATAAGACAAAGGTTTTGGATTTTACAACGCACAAGCCAGCTCATCACCTGAATATGGAAAAGTATTACGCAAATGAAAACATAAAAAGTTACACTGTCAGGACATGTAACATCTAGATTTCATGGAAGACTGAGGAGAAGAAAGCTGTTATCGAAAGGAAGCTATTAGAAATCATGGTGGTGGCAGCATCAGGCTGCGGGTATAAGAGATAGGGAAGCTTATCAGAGTTTATTAGATGATTCATTAAGGTAAATATTGGACAATCCTGGAAGAAGATCTGTTAAGAGGTCACATCTGCTGTCCCAGTCAAAGTCCAGACGCACTCTATCATGTCTGACCATACCTGAGCTGAACAAAGACAGAAAATCTTTTACAAAGGTTCTACAATCTATTGATTCAGAGGAGCTGAGTATAAATACTTTAGAGATGTAAAAACGTTGGAAATGTGCCATTTTTCTTCTACTTAATTATACAAACTTTGTGTTAGTCCATTATGTAAAATACACTAAAGCTTGTGGTTGTAACAGTGCAAAAAGAGAAACAATGTTTAATGCTTCAACACTGTGGATGTCACTATAGGCAATATAAAATAGAAGTTATAGAAAGACTGGAAAAAAGGCGTAGAATATAGAAGAATGACTGACGGATTCCCACAAAGAGGTTTGGCTTTGGATTAGGACACGCTTTGCGTCTCCTGCACTTTGAATACCAATGAGGTTATACTTCATCATAGTGAGCTTGGCGCTCATTTCACTGCACATCATCTCCAGATAATTCATATTACATCGTTCTGCTGTCATCTCGCTCCTCTTCTTGCTAAACTAACTTTTTTTCCCAGCTGCTTCTCAAAGCAGCTTCCCATCTTTTGGACTTACACGAAACTGGCTTTGTTATCTCTCAGGCAGATTAAAAGTAAAGCGTGTAAGAAGAGGAAGGACTCAGTGTGTGTGCACGGAGAAGCTCCATGCTGGCCTTCGGTCTTCTTCAAAGCTCTTCTGTGCTTTAATTATAGACCGGCCTCATTTTGAGAAGCCTTAACAGAATCGGAGATGCACATGCGGTGCTCTCCTGTGTGTACTTGATCAGTTTTGCAATGTTTTATGTAGCTAGAGGGGTAATCCTCCTCTACGTCCTCCTTCTGCCACTCATCTAACATTTATTTTTACAGAAACTAACACTCTCTATTTTGTTCCTTGAGCTGTTGGTTTGATTCCTCGATGGCTGTTTTCTCTGTTACAAAAGCAGTCCTGGAGACAGCCTACCTCTGAGTGACTGCGCCTCAAATTGCTTATGAGATGCTTCTATTTTTAGGCTAATAGAGATGTTAAGTCGTTCTCCAGATATGTCATTTCCAGGAGCGAGAGGAAGCTCTCCAACTTATCTATCAGCTCCACATATTATCAAAGAGAAGCAGAAAGGAATTTGATTAGCGTTAACCACCTTGGGCTCGCTATTGGATTAGCGTGATCATCTTATCTATGAGTGAGACAAATAGCTTTGCACTTTACCTTTTTGGTCTGGCACATTTTTTCATGCTGAATCAGTCACGCTCGCTTGTCGTTGAGGTGACTTCGGCCCGCTGTCCAGTTGGAGCCTGATTATCTGATTGCAAGACGGATGTTTTGATACTTCTTTTTTTTTTTTTTTTTGTTTTGTTTTAATATTTTGATTTTGTTTTTCAGGTACAAAGGCTTCATCAAGGATTGTCCCAGTGGCCAGCTGGATGCTTTGGGCTTTCAGAAGATATACAAGCAGTTTTTTCCTTTCGGAGACCCCACCAAGTTTGCTTCGTTCGTCTTTAATGTATTTGATGAAAATAAGGTTTGTACTTCATATTGTGCAGAATTTAAGACACTAATAAGGGATTGAAATTAAATTAAAAGCAACGGTTGGTGGTTTTCTAGGCTCTTTTTCTCTGCGCTGCCACTTAATAAATGGCATCTATAAAATCTAATGGGTTATTCTTTTTTAACATGCTGTAGTTCCTGGAACATGTTTTGCCCTTTTTCTTAGAAGCACAGGGCATGTGTGTTTTCTTTATTTATTTTTTTGCAGAATGCTCTTCATTCAGACTCTTTTCAACTGAACTGTCGACTGCATTTAAAGGGAGTGGAGTCCTTTGACAAAATATGATCAAAGTGTACTGTGCAAGGCTGTTATAGATTTTAACTCACAAGTACTGGAGTTTAAAGCACTCGCATTATTATTTCAGTTGCCTTATATAACTTAGAGAAAATGGCTACCAAGCGCTGTTTAATCGTTTCCGACAAAATCCTGAAAACATTCTCATAATAACAGACTTTTTACAGGCGTTTTGGACTTTCTCTTAGTAAAACATTACATTTGCATGCACTATATTTTAAGAAGTTTTTCTATATTTTAAGAATGGTTTAATTGTAATGCCAATAAAGTGTTTAAAAATTTGAAATGGCTATAAAAAAAAACCCCCGTTTCATAATAAAATGTTACTGAAACTTCATTTTTATTTTTAATGATTCTTCTTTTACTGTGTTTTACCTGTTGAGAGATGCCTGTCTGGTTTCCTATTAGAAACAAACCTTTTTGCGGATCCGCTCTCTCCACAAACCTCCCTACACCAACAGCACACCACACAGCAGGTCGTCAAGGAACTACATCAGCCATTATAGTCTCTATTTCCCTGTAAATGTCATTACAGCGGTTTAAAAAGACATGGGTTGTTAGGGGCGATTTAGATTTGTTACATCAACAAAATACCCTTGTGGCTTATAATGCACTTTAACAAGCTATGCATACAAAAAACAGGGTGTGTTTTTTTTTATTTTTTTTTTAGAACCTGGCTGAGCAAAATGAGACATTGTTCGTTTGGGGCTCGGCTGGATTACACACAGCTGAGCACCAACAGGTGATGATGAGTCAGGAACACTGACACTGATCGTTTACAAGTGAATGGATGATGTCCTCCAGTCAGAACCTTAGGAAAAGGATTGGGACATCTCCATGGTTCACCCTATACGACAAGATACTATGACTTGTTTAAGACCAGTTAATGAACTCTCTGTCACACACTGTTTTTTCTTTTTTAAGTTTTTGGTATTTTCCAATTGTTCTCGTTATTTCTGTTAGAATCAAACAGTTGCTTATTTATTCGTGCAAGTTTGAGCAAGGCCAAAGTGTTGCTTGTATATTTGAACAACCAACCCAACATGACAGCTGCAAATAATTATTCAGATTTTGTTTAGGCAGAGGAACAATAAGCCAGCAGCTCCCAGGGTGCTTGTGTGCCCCCTGGAGGTTTATTGACTTGCAGATAAATGGCTTTTTGTTGGAGGGATCAGACAAACCCCGGCACGTCTGACGATTATCTTTGACTCTCATTGGTGTTAGGCACCCTGTAGTCAGAGAATGGTTTTATGGCTTATGTCACTGGCAGCGCATGACTTCAGCATTTTTCTTAGATAGGCAGATGTCTAGTAGAGATAAAATTAACTGACCTCAGAGACCATCGAGAGCGCCTGACTGTTTCCTGACGTGGGGGTGGAAGGATACAGGTAGATGTCTGTTGTGAAGGAATGTGGGAAACCCTTTGTCATGCAGCTGTGGCCTTTACTATTTCTAGCCACAATATGAAGCTAAATCCTGAAATTTCCATTATTGTGTGTGGAATTTTCCTTTTTTGCATTTTTTTTAAAGGAGACAATTTTACGTTTCAAGACTATGTAGGATTTGATCTGTCTTTGACTGTCTTCCATTCTATTTTCTGCTTCAAGTCCAGCCACACAGGGGGAAAAATAAAAATAAACAGTATTAAGACCCTAATACTGCAGATGCATTCAATTTTTCTGATGCAAAATTGAATGCAGATGCGGCCATTTAAGACTGTGCAAAAGCTGAAACATCCAAATCGGAGTGGAGTTTCTCCCTTGTTTAACAAAATGATCCTCCACGATCAATCAAGATGAGGAATGTTTGGGAAAAAATCTGTAACATCCTGGCCACCAAAATCCGGTGATTGTGTTCGTTAGGTGGGAGTCTTAAGAAGATGAACCAGTAGCATCCGTCTCGCTAATGACCAGAGGTGACATATTTCAGCCTCAGGAGAGAGCCAGGTGCAGGGCGAAAAATAGCAGCTCCGTTGGAGCAAACGTCTGGCCCAGTTTTCAGCACAATGCAGGAAGGACAGCATGAAGGAACGAGGAAGAGGAGGAGGAGAATCGGAGGGGGGGCGGAGTTCATTAAAGTTAGAGTTACACAAAATGTGATGTGGGATGGTCTTCTTGTCTAGAGCTGATTACATTTTGCGTCTGTTTTCTGTCGCTCGCTAGGACGGACGAATCGAGTTTTCCGAGTTCATCCAGGCCCTGTCAGTGACCTCCAGGGGGACTCTGGATGAGAAGCTCAGATGTAAGAAGGAACTGTTCTCTGTTTTTTGCCTTGAAATGACAGGATTTAGCTTTAATTGGGCTGCTTTACGTATTAAAAAGGACAGGTGGGTTCAAAGGAGCACCGACTGTAAAAGATTACCATATGTGTCTTCAGGAAACTTTCAGCATCTTGGGGAAAAAAAAAACAAAACATATTGGTCAAATTCTAACCATATCTGTTTCATTAAAACTAATGTGATCTAAAAATTTTATAGCAGCTTGAAAAAGTATTCACTCCCCTCTTTCATGTTACAACCTCTAAGAGCAGTGAGTTTTATTAGGACTTCATATGGAAAACCAACACAAAGAAGTGTATAATTAGGAAGTGAATGAAAAATTATATATGGCTTTGGAATTTTTTTACCAGTAAAAGTCAGTAAATTGTGTGGCGTGCATTAGTATTCAGCTGCCCTGAGTTCATATTTTGTAGAACCACCTTCTGAAGTTTGCAAAATAACAATAACTCAAATTGGTTTGAGAGCGCCTGTGAAGAGAAATTCAAAGACTTCTTTTGTACTGATTGGACTCTCATTTAGGTCTGAACTTTGACTGGGCCATTCTAACACACTGCAACTGTGTGTTAGAATGGCCCAGTGGTTTAGATGGTCGATCTAAACCATTTTATTTTTGCTCTGGCTGTATGTTTTGTCATCCTGCTGGAAAGTCAGTCCATGCCCTGTCTAAATTCTTCTGCGGCTTCCTGCAGGCTTCTTTCCCAGATTCCACTAAACTGCATTTAGCTCCATGCCTTTCATCATCAAACTTGACCGGCTGTGCTATCGCTGCTGAAAGGAGTATCACTACAGCGTGACGCTGTGATTATTCAATTCCATACAAATTGAGGCTGAATTGCCTCCCTAGCATGCAGTCAGGCCCTGCAGAGCTCTGCTAATGCGCTAATATTGGAGCCAGGTGTGCTGAAGCAGAGAGACGTCTGAAAGTCGCAGAGCACAGACTTTCAGACATCATTATGCTGCTTAATATCATTATGGTTGAAAATATGATTTGATCAGTTTATTGTACTTGTTTAAATTTAAGTTCTTTGTATTATGACTTGTATCATTATTGCAATACAGTAAATGCTGTAAAATATCGTAATAAAATGTTTTGTCAATATCACACTCATCCCTATGATCAAGGCATTTCATATCGACGTGTGGTTCGTTTTTCAAAACACGTAGGATTTTTGATTTTTGGAGTACACAGCTAGTAGTTGTCCTGTCTACAGATTGTCTCACTTCAGCTGTTGCTCATCTGGGGTGTCAGAGTAAAGAGGAGCTGAATACAAATGCGCACAACAGTTCAGATTTTTATTTGCAGACAAATAATTTTGCTTTCCAGATGCACCACTTTATGTCGATCTATCGCATAAAATCTGAAAACATTCGAAATTTGTGATTAAATTACGACAAAATGTGAAAATCACCTTTTCAAGCCTTTATTATTACTTTTTTTTCTCTGTGCAGGGGCTTTTAAACTGTATGATCTCGACAACGACGGCTACATAACTCGTGATGAAATGTTAAACATTGTAGATGCTATATATCAAATGGTGGTAAGTATGGGGCCCACATCTTTTTTTCCTTGTCCTGATTTGCTAGAGTGATAATTATGCAACATCTGTTTCAGGGAAACACTGTGGAGCTACCAGAGGAAGAAAACACACCAGAAAAGAGAGTGGACCGTATTTTTGCAATGATGGACAAGGTCAGTGTAGCATTATTACACTTTATGATGTAGCCTTTTATTTGACCTCCTAGCATCAAACTTTAGTTGACACAGATAAGTCCAGCAATAATTATTCATTTAGCATTACCTGGGCTAATTTTGCCTTTGTTGCTACCCTAAGAGCTACAGAGACTGAAGCCTAGAGCTGGTGGTTGTACCCAGAGCAGTATCACTAACACTGCAGTCTATAAACGTCATAGTCATCTTCAGCACTGGCCGTCAGTGCCCACACTCTCAGGCCTAGGAATCCACTCAGCTGTAGTGAAAGGTGAGATGCAGCTCACCACTGCCAGCTGTAGCCGACAGGACTACGGGTCTGTCAGCAACAAGGTTCACTGAACTCAACATCAGTTAATCAGCATAAAGCAGGAGCAATACAGTTGCTGCTAAATAATAAACTAGCTCTGAACCTGGTCTCATTTTACCACTTTACAAGAGTTTATATAGTAAACTATGGCAATTTCAATGTATTAAACATTTTTCATTGGGATTTCTTTGGGATAAACCAGCACAGGGATGCACCAATATGAAAATTTGGGTCGATATCGATATCCAATTTGTAGTGTTGGTGTTATGGCCTACAGGCAATATTTACCGATATTACCGAACCAGGTTCATTTAAACTCCCCACAATCCCTTGCTGCATCACTATTAATGTCATATTACCAAACAAATACCACATGACCAAAACAGACGGCAACAAGATGGACTGATATCGATCAAAAATGACTAATATTGGCTGATGCTGTTGCTAGTACCGCCGATATATCATGCATCCCTTAACCAGAATAAAGTGACTGAGTGCAGAACATGGCAAAACAGTACGGTGGCATTGCCTGATTTTCTTTTTTTTTTTTTTGGTTTGTTGATCATTTCAAAGCTTCAGTCTCATTGTGTTTCCTGTTGCAGAATGCAGATGGGAAGCTGACTCTGCAGGAGTTTCAGGAAGGGTCAAAGGCAGACCCTTCCATTGTTCAGGCACTGTCACTCTATGACGGACTTGTGTAGAAATGTAAGGTGAGTGGAGGAAAAAAAGCAAAACAAAACAAAAACAAACGAGCTGGACCATTCCTCAGCTCCTCTCTGATCCCAGGTGTTACGTCACAATCTCTGCTAAAACAGTGTAGTTCCTATTCCATCAGAGCCGACTGTGGAAGACGCAAAACGGAGGAAAGCCACTGTCTGCTCTCAGTTTGTCCTCATGAATTATTCAAATGGCCCACTTGTTTACTGGCAGCGTAATATTGTCGCAGCGCTGAATAAAGATGGAAACATCTCACTGCCTAATGTAATGCACTGGCTGCTGCCAATTGTGGCTGACATCCTGCTCAGTGTTTTGTCAACTGTGAAGCGAGCTCATGAAGACATATGCATCCTGTATAAATGCTCTGTTTGCTTGTTCTCTAGCATCCAGGTATTACGACGCCGCACTCCATCTTCAGCGCAGTGATTATCCGTTTCGCAACTTTTTCAGAGGGGGTCTGATTCAGCGCCCTCCTGCTTTTTGCACGCCAACGCCGTTCCGTCACATCCTGATCAACCCGAAAGGGAGGATTACAAACTTCCATCGTCCAATTGATTGCGTTCATTCGCAAAAAAAAAAAAGGACATCAAACACAAAATTCTTCTGATGTAACGAGGAATGCCTGCCCTCACCCTCGGTCATCGCTCAGTGCTTCTGCAGCCCCGCAGCGGCGTTGTGGACTGTGTTCGAACGTTTCCGTGTTCTGGGAGCAAAGTGTCGGACAATCCGAGGAACGGGATCCCTCAACGACGCTTGCGTTCTTCTCGTCTAAACGCCGTAAATCACCAGAACAGCTCAGAGGGACTGTGCTGTTGCCACGGCCTCTTCGCCTCCGCATCGAGATACTTTAAGTCTCTGGAAATAATGTGTTACAAACACTAACTTAAAAGCTACAAAGCAGTTATAGTGTATATATTATAATGTACATACAATGGTAATTTATTTTCTGCTTTGCTGCATTTATGAGACTTTTCTCATAAATATAGAACGATTATTTTATTTTTATTTTTTATCAAAGGTGTCGAAATGTATCGCACTGTATTTTTCCTTACCATTGTTGGAGCGTTCTTTTTCTCCCATTCAGAGGTTAGTTCTGAGAGAAGAGGAATGTTTAAGCAGCACAGAGTTTTCTATGGATGATTTTTATTGCGTTTGCTGTCCGTGCACCCTGTTGTGTTTTAATTCCCCCCCCCCCCGTTAGCATGAGTGTGTGCTGTTGACCCCGTTGCACAACTGCATCCTGAATGACACGGCTTGAACAACGGAGAGCATTCCCGCAGCTTTACATCAGAATTGAGGCCGAGCGTTTTTCTTTTTTGAGAGCGCCGCACTCCACCCTTGGCAACACAAAGCCCGGGTCACTGAGAGGCGCAAACAAGACGTCAGTTTTGGTTGTAAAGCTTTTGAGATCGCCGTGGTTGCAAGTGTCTACATGATATTTGCAATGTGTGAGGCCAGAGCATGTGATTCTTCCTTCTTTTTATATTTAGATTATTTATTTTAGGACATTTTTTGGTGTTTTATCTGCTTCACTAATAGTTGTTTGCCTTATGCAGATTATAATTTACTAGATTATGATTGTCATTTATCTGTTAAACAGTGTAAAAGCACAGAATAAAATGCATTTAAGTGGCTAATATTTATATTTCTGTATTTTAGTTTGGAATGAGTAGAAAAGTGTTTAAATTTCTTTTTATAGAGAAGTATTTGGGATGCATTTAAGGGACGGCTTTGTAGATTAACTTTTGTTCAAATGTAGAATTTTAAATTACCTTGATTATATTCCTATTTAGAGAATATCACTCAAGTTTACACAGATTGCATTAAGGCAAAAAAAAAAAAATACGGGACATGTTCTGGGTTCAGTATTCCACTGTGTAACATCACGTAATAAGTGTCATGTTAAGCTTTAGTGCCTGTTATTGCTTTGCAACACAGATTCTGATGTGCCAGCTTACTAAACCTGCACTGTACAACTAATGAACAATGAAGTACATGAAACTGTGGCATGTGGCAGTGATGGATGATTTGATGCCGCCTGGCGGCTTTTGAGCCTCTCGGCCTCGCCGGGATTGAGTCACTTTCTGTTATTTTTTCTCATCAAAGACCGGTGCATGACATACCAAAAGGAAGAAATGTCCAGATTTATGACTGTTCTGTCATTTTAAAGTCGAAGCCTTTTTGTATTTGTAGCATGTGATACTAAAAAGTGCAGTAAAACACGAGTGTGTTTGAAAGTGAAGCACCGGCCTTGTGTTTGGAAAATGAACTGGCTCTCCGCCACATGCTTTGCAGGAAAACAGTCACCCATTTACATTCATGTAATGCTGGAACTGTTCTCCGTATGTGTATTGTGGCTCACTAACCAGGGCGCCACAGCTAATGGGGGCAGCAAGAACATTTGCAAGCAAGTCTTCTTTTGCCTGTTTGCATTATTCAGTCACTATCGAGCATCTATTTATTTTGTGCTAAACTAAAGTGTTACGTTTTACATTGATATAGTAAAATTGTCCATGCTCAATGTGATCAGCAGCTAGCCTAGCTTGCCATTGAATTTTTAAATTTACTTTGAATTGGTGCAGCCATCCCATATACCATATACACCACAGATATGCTCTGTTGTTGCAAAATTATTTCTGCTGCAACTCAAATGTGACAGCACTTACTTATACTACACTATCCTTCACTTATCTAAGGATATTTGAAACTTATACACAAGGATATACACAGTCATGTGAAAACAAATCTGCTAAATATTCAGTTTCCTATTTTTTCCAGAATACAAGTTGCTTTAAATAAATGTAAAGAACAAAATTATCTATGTCTAAAAATGTTTTCTAACTCTAAACAAAGTTAGGACGCCCCACTCCCCAGTAGTTAGCCTCGTGGTCCAGTTTAAAGTGGTTCACTCCTGCTTCAGTTTTCATTTTATTACAGATGGGCACATATTTCCTCCAGCATGCATTTTGGTACATGTCAGAATTCAAGGTGGATTCTGTGAGGGTGAGCTGGGCCAGTCCTGCTGCAGCAAATCATGACACTTCCAGCCTCACAGTTGGTATTAGGTTATTTTCCTGCAATGTTGTATTTTGTTCTGGTGTCCAAATATACAGCTTTAGACTTCGTCCTGGTCTTGTCCACATTCTCTAAAGGAAATGTTAGTCTGCACAAAAGTAACAGTTGTCTCTTTGGACACTTCTGTCAACATCCTTCTGTCTGCTTATTGGAGGTGATGTACTGGGAAGCTCAAATCTGGTCATGCTTGCGAATGTTAACCACTTGTTGAGTATTTCAACTTTTAAACCCCTTACCACGCTTCAATTTTCTTTCTAAAGTTCTCAGACAGCTCTTTCAATTTGACTGGCTGCCAGACCCTCCTTCAAAATGTCTGTGTGATTTTTAGCCATTTTACGTGCATATAAATGTGAAGATGTCCAAAATCGGCATTTTGATAAATATAAAAAGCATTTTCTTTATTTTTTACTGGAATTTCTTAATATTTTGCAACATATATCCAGCCTGCAGGAGGTTCTCCTAATTATTTCACTTCTTTATATCTACATTTTAATTGTACCTATACAAATATCCATTCATTACATGAAGCACAAGACTAATTTCTATTAGAACCACCGCCGAATAGCTTGGTAAGTCCTGTCTTTTTTTTTTCTTATTAATTAAACTTTTATTTATATATAAAAACACTGTCGTGATTAATAATCTAACATTTCTACCTAGATGGAGATGGGAGGACCCTGATATTCCACTCACCAAGAGGCCACTTCTCAGCGGGGACCACATATAAAATTAGACCGGTGTCAAGCTGAATATAAACCCCGGTTATTTTTAAAAAGACGGCTGTTACTAAGACAATGTTGTCAACGAGTTCAATATACGGACTGCAGACCCACTCGTAATGCGCGGAAATCTGTCTAAAACCTTGTCACAAGGGGCCCCCACGCGATTCATGGAGCAAATCAAACTGAATGTTGGATTGTTTAAGCCAGCGGGGTCGTGTTACAAACACACACACGCGGAGGAAAAAAAAAAAAAAAAAAAAAGCAGGTTGGGTCTTGCGAACTTTTTAATGCCATCTCCGCCCCCGGTTTGAAGCGTCAGAGCACCAGCTCTCCTGGGGCTTTCTCCAGCGCACAGCCAGACCTCACGCTCCTCCAAACTTTACGCACGGATGTTCTGCTGTGGAAGTTGTTCAAACCCGATTTCGATGCGTTTCAGCGGAGCCGTGGTGTTCCAGAGAACTTTTCTATCTACCTGGAGCCGTCCCACGGCCATTTAAATAGTTTTTTTTTTTTTTCCCCCATTTATGTTCTTTCTTCGCGTTATTTATTATTTTTATTCTGGTGGACAAATGCTGTAAATTTTGGAGGAATAATAATAATATTTTCTAAAAAATGTTCGGTTCCTTATTGAAGTGCCTGGTCTTGGCGCTCCTTATCAGCGTGCACAGACTCTTGGCAGACTCCTTGGTACTCCCCCGGTTTGAGGAGGTAGATGAGCCCAGTGACAGTGCCTCAACGCTGGCCTTTGTGTTCGATGTTACCGGCTCGATGTACGACGATCTGAAGCAGGTGATTGAAGGGGCCTCACGGATCCTGGAAAAGACCCTCAGCCGGAGGACCAGACCCATCAAAAACTTTGTCCTGGTCCCCTTCCACGACCCAGGTACGGTCTAATCAGACACAAATCGGTTCCAGAAAGCTGCAAAGACTTCACATGTTTATTTCCTACAATGTCCTAACTAGCAAGCCTGGAAAAAAGTATTAATACCCATTCAACTTTTTAAGGTTCTGTCATGCTACAGCCAAGAACTTCAATGTATTTTTATTCTGATTTGATGCGACAGATAATTTGAATTTAAAGCGCAGTTATGTCTTCTTTCACCTGAGCCTTTACATCATAACCTGTGACGTAGCCTATTCAAATTCAGCATCCTCAGAAAATATTTTGTTGAGCCACATCTTTGCAGATTTACGTGTCTCTGCCAGCCAGCTTTGCACATCTAGAAAGTGAAACTTCTGCACAACAACTTGAGCTCAGACAGATTAGATGGAAAGCATATGTGAGCAGGAATTTTCAATCCCACAGATTCTTAACTAGACGTCTGGACCTTCGCTGGGTAATTCCAACACATAAATATGCTTTGATCTGAGCCGTTTCATTGTCGTCGTCTTAGAACGTGAACTTCTGCCCCTGTTTTAAATCTTTTGCAACATCTGAGAGATTTTTCTACATGTAGCTGCATCTTCTCATCAGCTCCAAAGAGTTTTGGCTTCCCCATAGGATGACGCTGCCACCACTCTGCCTCACGAAGGCGATTGCGTCCACGTATAGCCACACTATGCGTGAGCGCAGGCCAAAAAAGTTAAATTTTGTTCTCCTTTTCCTGCATTTTCATTGTGTTCATACATTCTGTTTTATGCATCTCTTCTTGAGGAACAACCTGCGGTTATTGTATCGACAGATTCTCACACCCAAGCCAAAGTTATCTGCTGCTCCTCCAGACTCTCCTTGCACCTCACGGCTGTTTGTGTTTGTTGATTCTTTTCATTTCCACATGGGTGGATTGAACAGATCTTTTTATCGCTGAACTGTCTGATGGTTGCTCTGTTTACTAAGCATCCTCAAGCCAGTTGATTATAGTTGATTGTATTAGGGTTAAAGGAGGCTAAATCTAAATACTTGAAACAGTTTTCAGATATTTATTTGCAAAGAACTTTATATGTTTGCACCACTTTTTGCTAGTATGTCAAAGGGGTGTCAAACTCATTTCCATTTTACGCCACATCAAGTTTATCAATGTCCTTAAAGGGCCGGTTGTGGCTGAATGTATTAATGAAACTACCTATTATATGGTTAACAAATTAACTTTGTCATTGAGTATTTTTAAAAATGTAATACAATTGAACATCTTCAATGTTCAATTGTATACTGCCGAATTGATGTAGTTTGGCACTATAGGAATAAGAAGACTCACTTGACAGATAAAGCGATATTGAGGTATAGAGCTGTTGTCTTGAAGTTCTGTCTATGTGGCTCTCTAGAGCCTTGAGGGCCAAGCAAATAGCTATGGCGGACCAGATTTGGCCTGTGGGCGTTAAGTTTGACACATGCGTTCTATCACATAAAATCCCAATACAATACATCGAAGTTTATGGCTATAACGGGTCAAAAAGTAGAAAAGTTTAACAGACACAAATACTTTGAAAGACACAGCATAGTCCGTTTTGGCTCAAATTCTTCTACCACTGTGTCGGTCAACTTAACATGGTAGTATACCTTAGATTTCCTCGTATCTAGCTGTTGCAGTTTTGCATATTTAAATTGAAAGCTTCACACATGAAAAGTGTGAACTTTGTAGAGCAGCCTATAAATTCAGAAGCAGGCAGCACATTAAAACCCAAACAAGCCAGGCGTGGAGCAGGAAAGCCGGAGTTCTGTAGAGTAACAGGTAAGCGTCTTCCCCCACCAGCATCTGTCCTCTTCTTGGAAAAGCTTCAGCTTGAAAATAAGAGTCCTCCAGTGGTGTTTGTGCTCTGATGAGAAGCATATGCCGGCTGCTTGTGTGTAATTACCCCAGTCGTTCCCCCCCCCCTCCTACCCCCCTTCTAAGCACACAAACATACATACACACACTTGCTAACCCCCAGTTACCCCCCTCCACACCCCAGTCTCCGGAAAACCCTCTCCTGCCCCCCTCTCGCTCCCCCTGCCCCCGGTTTAGCCAGCCTTGGGGAGAGCACGTGGGGGTGGTGGGGACTAACACCACACATGCTGTCTGTGTTTAATGTGCCCTGCCCTCGGGGACCTTGTAAACCTCCAAGATTGCAAAGAAGCGGCAGCGGCTGACAAACAAAGAGTCGTGACAGTGCTGTCAGTGTTTTACAGGCACCGACAAGGAAGGGGAGGAGGAGGAGGAGGAGGAGGAGGAAGAGTAAGGCAACTTGAAAGGCAGCAATACTGGGGGGAAAAAAAAAAAAAAAAGATTGTGATCGAGTATGAAATATCATCAGCCTGACACACGTCTGCAAGCTCTGTTTTTCATGTCAGAGTGGTTCTTTTTGATAGTTGGAATAACAATCGCAAGGCAGAACTCACGAGGCTCCACCCTACCTGATGGGGGTCTTCTTTGTCAGAGCGGCAGCAGCAGTGTTCAATAGGGAGAACAATGCCTTCATTGTGTCATTGCTGATGTTTATTGCTTCACTGACTGACTGCAGAGACTGTCAAAGTGAGCATCAGGCTGTAACTGGCTTTTATCCATCATCTTGCGCCTGCTGCTCCTCCAGTCCTTTGGGAAGTCGCTCGGATGAAAATGCTGACGGCGGCAGAAAGTGACTGCTCCGTCTTTGTCCGTGAGGCTTTGGCCAGGTTTCAGTTATTTGTTTAAGAAAAAAAAGAATGAATAAATGTATTAATTCTGTTAGTGCATCAACCCTCTGCTGTGCCCAAATTAGATCCATGCCGAGCACAACAGGCTTCATCATTTGGGTCCTTATTAATTAGGCTGCTGGTTATCTGATTTTGTCACTGTTCTTAGCAGCTGAGCTAAATAAAGCGGAGTTAATCTTTATTATCACTGCAACATGAACAAGCAAAGAGGCAAAACTGGAATCTGCTGAGAGGGGACAACAAAATAGTTTCTTCTGGTGGGGTTATGACGAATGTTCTGCAACCAGAAGATATTGAGACGACTTTATCTTGAGTGTTCCATGTCGTTAAAGGTAAATCTCCTCTCGATGACCTTTTTCACCTTTGCAGATATCGGCCCTGTGTCCATCACCACTGACCCGAAGAAGTTCCAGCAGGATCTGCAAGAGTTGTTTGTCCAGGTGCGAAAGAAAACACACAAAGCAGTTGTATTTATTTAGCTCCTCTATACCAACCAAACAAAACAATCAGGTGATTATGGTAAATTCTTGAACAAAGAGTAACATCAGCAAAAATTGCAGATGAGATCAACAGTATTTATTTATTCCAACAAGAGGAAGTGCTGCTGTGTTCATTGGTATTATGTTAATAATGTGTACGCGTTGCAAGATCTGACACGTTCATCCTGAATGTCGGCAACAAAAGTCGGATCCTGACATCCTTCACACACAACTTGAGTAAATGTGCTTCTTGTCAAACAGGGTGGAGGCGACTGCCCTGAGATGAGCATAGGAGCTATAAAGAAGGCCTTGGAGGTTTCGCTGCCAGGATCCTTCATCTATGTTTTCACCGATGCCCGGGCCAAAGACTTCCGCCTGAAAAGAGACGTTCTGCGACTGGTGCAGCTCCGTCAATCACAGGTACTAAGACTGAAAACTTGTGCTGCGATGCGCAGATTTAGAAGAGATTTGTGTGTATTTTTAAAAAATAAAGATCTGGATAATAAGCGTAGACAAAGTGGCGAAAAGGGACATGTTTTCTTTTTCTTTCAAGTGAAAACCTGAAACGTGTGAGTCAAAACGTTCTTTTGATGGCTGTTTCTGCCAGCTTTTCATATCTGTAGAGACAGAAACTTTATCCCATTCTTCTTTGCAAAATAGCTCAGCCTCATTCAGATTGGACAGAGAAATGTCTTATCTTCAGTAAGTTCTGCCACAGATTCTCTGTTGGACTTCAGCCTGGACTTTGACTGGGTCATTCTAACCTCGAATTTATCTAAATCTTGGCTGAGATCATTTTTCTCATTAACTTCAAAAGGCTTCACTGTCCCTGAAAAAGAGACTCGTCAGAAACCACGTCACACCTTTCAGGTTTTATTTACTTGCATTTTAAAGGCTTATGTGTTTTTTTTTTCCAGTCGTTTCAGTTATCCGTTACTTTGTCTTTTTTGATCTGCAACTTTAAAAAAAAAACAACAAAAAAACCCGCCTGACTCTCTGTGTCGTCAGGTTGTATTTGTGTTGACCGGAGATTGCGGGGACCGCTCTCAGCCCGGTTACAGGGCGTACGAGGAGATCGCCGCCACCTCCTCAGGACAAATCTTTCACCTGGACAAGCAGCAGGTGAACGAGGTAAGACCGTGACAGAACAGACTCAAGCATCTCATTTTTTACGTAAAATTAATGAGTTGAAGCAACACTGAAGATCAGGCACTCTGCAGCGTTTTGTTCATCTTTATTCTATTCGTGGAAACATGCTGCGCATTCCTGGCTCGGCTCATTAAAATAACGACTTTGTAAACAGAAATCGCCATCAGGCACTCATTTATATTTAACTGATATCTCAATATTCAGCAGCAATAAACTCTCTTTGTCTCCGTCTATAGA
Source organism: Poecilia mexicana (assembly GCF_051168715.1). Classification (NCBI taxonomy): domain Eukaryota; kingdom Metazoa; phylum Chordata; class Actinopteri; order Cyprinodontiformes; family Poeciliidae; genus Poecilia; species Poecilia mexicana. The sequence goes on along the minus strand of NW_028263378.1, from coordinate 24,132,125 downwards.
GCTGTCTAGCTATAGATTCGTTCTCCACAAAGGAAATGAAGAGTATAATGTTACCGAGCACCGTCAGGTAGCTGTGTCCTTCATGCCTTATGTAATCGTAAAGTGACAGTTACCATGAAAGGTAGGGTCAGGCTGAGGTCTGTCTGTCCACTTTAGATTAGAAAGACTTTTAAGAGTATTGGTGCGCTGATTTAATGGGGATATATTGCAGCAGAGAGCTGTCCAGTGGTTATGTGAAACACAGCGGAGGTGAATGGAAGTGGCTGAAAGAGAAAATCAGTCTGCTTTTCTCTTCAGAGTTTGAGTATAGTGGAGTAATGCAGGTGTAAAAATGTTAATCAGAGGACACTGTCTGTCACCCTATTCATTTTCTGTCACTTAGTTGGTTTTATAAAGGCTCTTCAAGCTGCGTGGTGTTTGTAGGGGAAGTCAGAATACTGACATGTATAATCTCTTTTTAATTAGCTCAGACACTGAGGGAAAAAAAATTAGCCTTTGCTGCAGCTAATTATTGAGGGAAAGCTTGCTGGGGGAAGGTTTGGAGAGACCATGCTGTTAATCATAGCTAAATATCTGGAAAAGGTAACGCTGCTTCTGCCATCATCTCGGTGTTGTCCGCATGAGATCACACATCCATTCAACACGTTCCAATTAGAATGACTTGTTCTGCCAAGGAAACAGCCTATCTTCTGTTTGCAGCAGACAGTGGTGCTCTGCAGTTCCAGGTGACATGTCGTCATCCACTTATGGTTGTCATCTTCTGTTTTAGGGAAGCGTGGCTCCATATGTGTATATATCCACTTTAATTATATTTTGTGCATAAAACTAACAGAGGAATGTTCAGGAGTGATGCCTGTACAGCCTCAAGCTGCTTAGGAACATTTCCTGTAGCCCATTTTGGTGTCAATAATAAAAAAGCAATAAAACTAGTTCATTTTTGTTAGCTTTATTGTGAACCCATAAAAAACGGAAACCTAATATTCTTGCCTGCATTTTTATTTTTATTTTTTTGATGAATGAAATGTGTCAGCTTATATGTAATGCAATCATGCCATCTGGTAGTTACACGGCTATTCATAGCTGCATAAATTTTCACCAGGGTTGTCCAAGCTTTCCATGCTGTTTTATTTACTTGCCGGTCTGGAGAAGAGCAGCAGCAGCAGAACAGGCACAGAGCCTATCAGACTGCTACAGCAGCAATTTCATTCAGTCTAATCAAACGATATTAAAACTTCCTGTTCATACGATACGGCTGAGGGATTCTTTTACATCGGAAGGAGCTTGTAACAGAAGCCACCCCCGCGACCCCCCGACCCCGCAACCCTCCCTGTTCTCTGGGGCCAAAGACAACTGGGGCTCGCTTCCCAGTCAGACGTAAAAGAAGCCAGAGTTTCCTCTGGAAGAGACACTGGTATCCTGCATGTCAACACAGGAGATGGCTGGGTAGCGCTGTGCTGGAGCCAGAGGTTCTGGATCCTGGTGGCCCACTGAACCTGTGAACTCTCCAGTGTTTGTGTGTGTGTGTGCGTGTGTGGGTCTGTTTCCTGTCAGCTCCTGCTTGTACGTATAGCATACATACGCCTGCGTGTGGGGCAGCTCGTTTCATTATCGCACCATAATCCTGCCAGCTGTTTAAAGAGAGCCTGAACGTGATTTTTTTGTGTGTGTGACGGGAGTATTAGGAGGGTGGGTCCAGTCTCGCTCCAACACCCCACCTCCGGACGGCTAACTTTTGACTGCTGCAAGTATTCAAGCAGATCTTTGGTGTACGGTTACACGCTTGCGCGTACTTGTTTTATTTTCTTGAATCCGTTTCGATTACACTTCTTGTGTGGCACGCATTTTTAGAAAATGTTGCAAATCTTTTAATCCCTAAAAACCTCAAAAGCGCTACCGCTCTGACCAAAATGTTCTCCCTTAATAACAGTTTAATAATGTGCACACAAATGACAGATACAGAGTCCTCTTTTTTTCTGTGTGCAGAGAGGAAGTTAATACAGAGCACTTATGTTACGCTCTAATCCCAGGATACGCTCTGTAATGGTTTTGCTCGTTCCAACGCAGCTGCTTAGTGGCATCGACTCAGTGTCCTCACACTACAGCTCCCTCTACTCTCAATATAACACAGCCTTTACATTTGACTGGTTGGGATCTGAGAGAGAATGTGCAAACGGGGAGGAAGAGCTCATGTTGCTGTGATGGAGTGTGAAATGTACATTTTATAATAATCTTTAAAATTCTGTTTATACACGAGGGCTTTGACTTTTAATTGATTATTTGCGGGCTTCCAGGTAACTAAAACTGAACATTTCAACACATTTTATTTAGATTTTATGTAGTAGTCAATAGAAACTAGTGCATAATTACAAGGAAAAGAAAAGCATTACGTGGTTTTCATGTGTCTTTACAAATAAATCTCTGCAAAGTGCGTTTTCCATATCTATTTAACCCCCGTCACTCTGAAGCCACTAAACTGAGCCTTACCTAAGTAAAGAATCCTGATAACTTAATTAAGAAAACCAAAGAATACAGCAGACATGTCGGAGAATGTTTTGGAGAAGCCGAAAGCAGGGTTAGATGAGTTTCAAAAAATCCAAAACTTGTCATGGAGTAACTTATTAAGACATAGGGAACCACGCAAACTCATAGATGCATGGTAACTCTGGGGGAGCTGCAGAGATCCACAGCTGGAATAGAATAATCTGTTAACAGCACAAACAAACAAAAAAAAAGATGTAGACTCTTCAGATCTTAACTGAGTGGAAGGAAACTACAAATACATATTTAAACGCAAGGAAATATCGATCAGCATTAAAATAGCCAATCAAGTGGTCGGATTTGATTTCATTAACACAATATGGTTGACGGGTTCGTGTTTTTCCGAGGAGAAAGGTGCGCATATTTGCGTGTACTGTTGCCCTTCTGGTTTCCTCATCATGTGGATTCGGTAGTGAGTCAAGGGGGTGGTAATGGTTCTCATGCATAAAATGAAATGTAGGTAACATCCACTCTTAAGTCTGAGCTGCCTCTCTCTAGCGGTCTCTGCGTGTCGAGGCCCCCGCCGAGAAAGGAGCAGGGGCTCCATCTGGTGCAGCCCACTCTTATTTGTAGCGGGACATTTCACAGCAAATGTCTGCGGTTGCGGTGTTTAAACCTGGGTAAAGACTAAACTGACCCCTGCCCACCGGGACGTCTGGAGTCAGGCTTCCTAACCGCAGCGTGGATACATATTTTTTTCTCATACGTGGATGAGTCAGGGGGGATGATGGGGGCAATCCAGCTTGTGCTTACCTCTCCTTCCCTGACTCATCTGTTGAGCTGCTTCGACTAACAGAGGGGAGTCCTTCCTGTAGGCCCACTCATCTGAGACTCGCGGGATGAGGTTACGCAGGATGTGTGATCTTTCGCCTTCCCGGCGTTTGAGACGGGGAGAGGCCGCGGAGCCCTGCCGAGGCCTGGACGGCGAGTCGTCCCGTCTCTGGGCTTTGCTTCCTTTTATCCGAGCCCTGAGCGGATTCAAACCAACTCCTCCCTTCGGTCTTGACTTGAACCAGCAGCGGTCACCGTCCAGCTGTCCGTCCCGAGCCAGATGTAGGACATCTTGGTTTGTAGTTTCCTGTTCTGCTGGTGATGACTGCACATGTGGCAGTCATTACAGCTGTTTCCAGTTTTCAAAGAGAGACCAGCTGCTGTCAGTACTCAATTGAAACGACACAGAGGGAAACAAAAAAAAAAGTAGAGATTTGATGATTGCGTTTTAAAAATTTGTTCTAATCTTCTGTTGGTTTTAAACTTCCTAAAATATATTTCTGGAAATAACGTGTCACGGCCCGGCTTTCGACATGAAAACATGCCTGCGAGGTTAAAATAAACACTAGACGTCAGTTGCTTGTTAAGCTTTCAGAAGATGGAAGAGTTTTGGTCTGTTGTGGCCAATGAAAGGAGACACTGGGAAATGTCTCTGGCTTCTGTTTCCATTTCTGGGGAAAACGAGAAGAAAACTGGGAAAATGTGGGAATCAATACCATCACAATTACTACACATAGAGAGTAAAACAGCTGTCAAAACTGAAAGTCTATAATGTCAGATGCGTCTCCCGAGAGCTTCTGAGTGACTTGATATTCTGAGTAATTACTGCTTTTGCAATTAGGTACAATCAACCTGTCCGTGGTTATTTCAGTTTTTGGATAACTTTCACTCTGCGCGTTGGGATGACTAAGTGAGCCGAGTGTGTCACCACCTGACCGAACCTTTCCCTTTAAATTTAATGGATTCTCTAGAAAAGTGTGTGTGGGGGGGGGGATACAGTCAGCGACCTCTGTTTCTGTTATCCTTAGTCAGGTTGTTCCGAGGACAAAAAAAAAAAAAAAAAGTTAGGTTCAATATGCAAGTTTGGTTCTAAAACACAGCCAGCGCTGCCACCCCCAGATCCAGCTATGCTTTTCCGTTCCGAGCAGGAAGCTGTGATTCATTAGAACCGGAGAAAGACTACTGTCTGAAATACTTCCACCGTGAGAGACGCTCTTCTGGGAATATATGCTTTAGAGTGCAGAAAACTGTATGTTATCAGTTTGACAGCTGAGACGTTTCACTTGTCTTTGTTTAGGCAAAAACCTCTCTCTGGAATACTTTAGTGATGAAAGCAAAGTCTAAAGACAAAGAGCAGGGAAGGGAAGGCGTGCCAGGAAAAGTCCTTCCGGTTCCTGCGCTGTGTATTTTAAGTTAAGAAGGAAGACCTCTGGTTAGCCGGATGATGAGCACGTCTCTTTGCACATACGTTTTTTTTCTGTTGTTGTTTTTGGTCGTAAAATTCTGTTTTTCCTCTCCTGTCAGGTTTTAAAGTGGGTAGAAGAGACGGTTCAGGCCATGAAAGTCCACCTGCTGTCCTCTAACCACGACAGTGCCCAGGAAAACAAGTGGGAAGTGCCCTTTGACCCCAGTCTCAGGGAGGTCACCGTCTCACTCAGCGGACCGGCGCCACAAATCGAGCTCAGTGACCCCTACGGTTGTTACGCAGTTTGCTTCCTCCCATCTTTTCTTGTACATTCACAGAATAATGAGTGACTTTTAAAATTTGAACACACATTTTACTGTGGTTTGCACAGGTATCAACATTTTACACATTTTCTTTCTTTCCTTTTAGCCACAAATTTAATGTATTTTAATGAGAGTCATTGTGGTAGAGCAATACAAAACAGACAAGTCAGGGAACAATACCATAAACTCTCAAAAACACCTGTGCCGATAAAACATTTTACTGGACGATGAATCGCCCCAGAAATTATTGCGATGAATGATAATATTGTTGTTTTGAGACCGTTTTCAATTAATGTTGACAATGGCACAAAAATGCAACGTTGCCCTCAAAGGCAATCTCAAAAGTTTAATTTTGTAAAGAACACTTAGCTAGAAGAAAAAATAATAAATAAAGCAGAAATAAAAACAACCCACAAGCGAAACCATGAATTACGTGGATTACAAAGTCTCTGTAAACAAAATCGGCCTTCAAAAAATATTGATAATCAGAATGAAAATTACTGAGTTAATTTAGTATGTTATTAATTGATTGATTGTTTATTCCAAATGTCTTACTCTCAGCGTCTCTCAGAGGACGCTGAGAGTAAGTAATCCATCTTCCAAAAATGAATCGATCCTGTCAATACTTGTTCATTTCTTCACACACCGGGAAAGGGGAATCAATAATCAGAAATCAGCCAAAAAAAGCAATGGTCACTCACTAGGGGAGCTGCAAAGATCCACATCTAAAGCTGAGAGGGGGAAATAGTAGATGTGCATTCCACAAAAATGTCTTCTACTAAAGCGTGGGAAGAGGACACCATTGTTGAAGTAAGCCAGAAGAAGCCCAGTTTGTAGTTTGCCTCAAGCCATGTAGGGAACACAGCATACTTTTGGAAGAAGATCCTCTTGTCAGATGAGCTTAAAACATAACTTTTTGGCCTGCATTCAGACGCTGCGTTTGGCAGGAAGCTAACCCCGTCCATCTTCATGATGACACACAGTGGGGGCAGCTTCATGTGGCAGGGAGGCTGTTGTCCTGTACGTCAGGGAAGCTGAACAGAGTTGATGATTAGATCTCTGGAGCCTGAATATTGCTGTTCAGCGATGGTCTCCGTCCAATCTGGCAGAGCTGGAGATAATTTGTTAAGAAGACTGGGGGAACAAAAACTCTTTAGATGGCCAAAACTGGAAGAGACATTCTCAAAAAACTCTTAGGCCCAAAAGTTGGGTCCCTTCAAACTGCTGACAAGGTGAACACAATGCATGCCATATTTTTCTGATTGAAAAACAATGTAAAATGGTAAAATGTATATTTTGTAATGTGCCTTGTAAAAGTCTTTCACAAGGCACCTTTACCTTGAATAATCTCTGTTTTCGCTTCTTTCCTCAAGGTCGAGTCGTTGGTGCTGAGCAGGGCCTGAAGGAACTGCTGAATATTCCCAACTCTGCTCGTGTCATCAACCTGAAGTTTCCGAGACCCGGATTCTGGAAACTCAAGGTACTTTGACTTGAGAAAAGTGGATACAAAATGTATTCTTTGGTTTCTTCGACAGTTGGCCAATTAAACTCTGCTATGTTACTTTTTAAAGGTGAGCTGCAGTGGGCGCCATACTCTGAGGGTCACCGGGGTCAGCAGTCTAGATTTCCGGGCCGGCTTTTCGACTTTGCCTGTCTCAGAGTTCAACCACACCAGAGAGAGACCAGTCAAAGGTGCTGACAGGCTTCTATTAGCATTTACATTTTTATGAAAAGGAGAAAGTGTGTTTGACGCTTGATATTTCCTTCCCCCCTTCCCCACCCAGGACTCCCAGCCCATGTCATGCTAAAATGTACCGGCCTGAAGCCGCCGGGTTACCTGAGCCAGGTGGAGCTCATGTCTGCCTCGGGACGCTCCTTACGCACCATCCCCGTATCTCTGCCCTCTGACCTCGGCCAACAAGGGTTGTGGACTCTCCCGGAGTTCCGCACCCCACCGCAGAGCTTCTTCATCAAGGCAACGGGCAATGACGAATCCGGCTTCCGCTTCCAGAGACTGTCGAGTGTTTCCTACACCAACATCATTCCAGGCAAGGCTACAACCAGCAATCCTCGCGGACATATTTCACCCACGTCAACACCTCGTCCATCTGCCCCGTGACCTTTTAACCTTTTGTTTCCTCCTTCCTGTAGATCCCCCAGCTGTGAGAATGCCTAATGTGGTAAGGGGCTTTTACATGCAGCCTGCCACCATTGGCTGCTCCGTGCAGAGTGACATTCCCTACAGGCTGAGATTTACCAGAAGTGGGATCACACTGGGAGAGGAGAAGCATTTCCAGTGAGTCCCCCCACCTCTCACCCTCCTCCTCGTTGTTTTCCTGATGCTCTTCTGCAGAGTTTGGTCTAACTTTCAGTCAGGTTCCTTTAGACGCGGCGCCTTCAAGCACGCATGACCCCTTTCATCGCTAATTAAGTTGCTCCCTACTCTCCCCAGTGAACACGGCTGCAAGGCATTAGTGTTGCCTGACTCTTGCATTTTATTGGCTCATCTGTCAAGAATCAAGCCTACACAGCCCATTTTTTGTGTTTTTGGAGAACATTACATATTCGATTGTGTCATCATAAAAAAATTAAAACTTCTTTTTTTTTTTTTGTCTGTTGATAATCTGCTTTAAATTACATTTATAAAGTATGACTGAATTTTGGTGAAAATATATCTGGATTATCCACAGATGAGAGCCTGCGGCTTAAACCCTAGTTTCACTCTCCGCAGACTCAGCCTTCACCTTCATGGTCCGTTTTTATCTCATGCAATCAAACGTAAGCCAGTAAGTGTAAATAATTTGAGTACATAATTCTTACTTCCAGCTAAGTTACAGCAGTGTAGAAAAATCTAATGGCGTAGTGCATATGTAGTTCTATGTGATATCTTTGTAAAATAATAAACCGCAGTTTCCCAGTTTTCTGTTTTTCTTCTTTTTTTTTGGGGTGGTTTGAGACCATTTTTTAATACGAAGCCAGTGGGAAACAAACAAAAATCTAACCTGTGTGCCACATGTTGCCTGATCCGCAGCAGCTCGCGTGCTTTTCTTCCTTACTGCTATGCGTGCCAGCAGAAGCGGCAGGATGCTTCCGGTTTATCGAAACAAAATCGCTCTCACAGTCTGCAAACACCACGGAAATCTCAAAACTTAATTAGTTTTTGGACAAATAGGCTCAGTGGGAGAGAGTCTATTCTCTAAAACACATTTATTCATATTGGCTACATAGTGAAGAAGTGAGGTAATTTATAGGCAGTAACTATGTCGATACAAAGGTATTTATACTTCTTTAATTAAAGCACTTCCTGTCTGATTTGTTCAGAAATTCAACATGAACAGAAAAAGTATTTGCCCCTTACAACTAACCTCTGATTTTGCTGGGAGGTTTTTTTTTTTTGTCAGACTTAAATTGCTTCAAATGAATATCCTAAATAATTCACATCAGCATGTTTGTATGTTGAACTGAATGTTTTGAAAAAGTAAAAGCAAATATATTAATGTCTTAAAATGTGCTAAAATCTTATCTTCCGGTGTGATAAAACTTAAGCTAAATCACTTGAAACTTGAGCTTTGACTTGGAAAAAAGTAATGACTTGTTAACCTACCACATGTGTTTTTCTATTAGGAATTCTGCTGTAGCATCTTGGGAGATCGCACATGCATCCGGTGAGGATGAAGGCACGTACGAGTGTGTAGCACAGAGCAGCGCAGGACAAGGACGGGCTTTAACGCAGCTCACCATTCAAGGTATACGACACACAAATGAGTTTAAGTTCTGGAGTTTAGCATTCATCACTGTCTTTCTTTACAAAGCTTTGAAAGAAGATCCAAGGTTTTCTTTTTTTTTTTTTTTTTTTATGAAATCCTTGCTTTACGTCTAAAACATCACCCAGACGCTGAGCATGCCAGCACAAACATTGTCTCTAAAAGGTAAACTGTTTCTGCTCTGTTTGTCCACCGCTGATAATTCTACTTTTATGTTTTGGTTGCGCTCCCACAAACACAGAGCCTCCTCCGGTCCTGAGGCCCGCAGTGAACGTGACTTCCTCCGTGGGGGGCGTGGCCGTGCTGTCTTGTCAGGTGGACGGCCACATGCGTCACAACCTGACGTGGCATCGAGCTGGCCGCGCCGTCCACGCCCGAGCGGGCCGGGCGAAGCTGCTGGCCGACTCGTCGCTGCAAATCAGCGGAGTTCGGCCACAGGACGCCGGGGCGTACCGGTGCGAGGCCACCAACGCCCACGGGCGCAGCGAGATCACAGTGTGGCTTCTTGTTCCAGGTACGGAAGGAAGATACCCTGTGGATCATCTGCTTAAGCACTTAACACGCCGGGGCCTCATGGCTCCGCTCAGGCTCCCGTCATCTGGTTTCCATTACTCCCCTAACCTCCTCGCAGTCAGAGTGAGCTACTTCCTTAACAGAAAAAAGAAAAAAGTAGAGCTCATCCGCCAAGCGTGATGTTAAGAGAAAAATGTGTTTTTCATTGCAGACATGCCCCTCAGTAAGCATCGAAAACAGGCAAATAAATGTGAAACTTGTTCGCGGTCATGATGTCAGACGTTTATCCACTTTGAGTTTAAGGTTGTTAATCTTTTGATAGGAAGTTATAAATGACATCATGCTGCCTCGACAACGCTCTGACTCATCGCTGTTTCTCTGTTTGCTTGTGTTTGACTCTGATTGCAGAGGCTCCTTCTGTGGAAGTTCGCCCCCAGACCCAAACGTTCTCCCGAGGGGACGAGATCCGCTTCGTCTGCTCAGTGTCCGGCTCCCCCCCTCCTCAGGTCTCCTGGAGCCATGGAAACGTGGCTCTAGCTAATCAGCCAAGGTAAGAGAACGCTAAGCCAACTCCGTGGAGAACCGTGGAGTGTCATCATCATCGACTTTTACACTGCCTTCCCAAAAAAAAGTTGCTCTTTTCAATTTTTCCAACCTTTTTTGAGTTTTGTCACTTCACAAATACAAAGTTCAGTGCACTTCATTTGGATTTCATTCATTTGGGAAAAATGAAAAGGGTGGCTTGAGCATGTTTCTGGCCCTCCTGTACACTGATACCCCTAAATGAAATCAGCTGCTATCAGTTGTCTTTTGAAATCACCTAACTACAAGAAATAGGCCCAAGAGGTTTTACTAGGGAACATTAGGGAACAAACAGCATCATGAAGACGAAGGAACACAACCTGGAGGAAGTTGTGGAGACGTTTAAAGCAGAGTTAGATCATAAAACAACATCCTAAGCACCGTTCAGTCCATTGTTTATTGAAAGAGTAGGACGCAGCAGTAAAGCTACATGGCTATCCACCTAAATCTGACAAGTTGGACATGGAGAGCATTAATTAGAAAATAAGCCAAGAGGCCCTTGGCAACTCAAAAGGCAAAGATCAACATCTCAAGTGGGACAATGTTCAGACAGGACAACTCTACAGAGTTGGTGGTTATGTAAGAGCGGGGAGAAGAAAGTCATTATTGAAGGGAAGCAATAAGATTTAACGGTTTACCACAAACCATTCTGACGGCTCAGCAACATGTAGGAAGGCGCTCTGGTCAGATGAGGCCAAAGTTTTGATCAACATGCAAAACTCTGCTAACACTGGATATTACTTGCCACTGTTGCACATGGTGGTGGCGGCATTATTATGTGTCGTTGCTTTTCTTTAGTAAGGACAAGCGAGCAGGTCAGAGTTGATGGAAAGCGGAATGGAGCTGAACGCAGGAAAGTCCTGGTTTAAAAAAACCTAGCGTAGCAGAGCAACAACCCTAAACAAACAGCCGGAGCTATGTAAAATGGCTTGGGTCAAAGCAGAATCATGCGTTAGAATGGTCCAGTCAAAAAATCCGAAAAGAATGTTAAGACATTCCCTAAAGATTTGCCACTTTAGGGAATGTGGATGTGTATCATTTTCCTTCCACGTCAAAACTACTGTGTTAGTCTGGCACATAGAAATCCAATGAAAAAAATTGAGGTTTGTGATCTTAGCATGACGAAGTGTGAAAAAATGTGTAGCTCTGGGTTCAAAACATCAAACCAACTTGTTGTGAAAGGTTTTCTTGAAACTGTTTGTATGTATCTGAACTTTCCATGTGTATAAAAATATTTCCCCTTTAGAAAGAGGGAAGTCGAGATAGTCGAAGTCGAGATAGAGACATGTTCCGATGTCTCTATCTCTACATCGGAACATGTCAAATAATATCATTTTGTGTCGTCTGTGTAACACAGATTCAGTGTAAACAGGGCAGGAGTTTTGACCATTCGCGGAGCCCTTCCAGAGGACGCCGGGGACTACACGTGTCAGGCGACCAACGAGGCCGGGAGCGTCACTCAGTCTGCGTCGCTAACGTATGCAGGTAATCTTTGCAGATGTCTGCTGCAGGTTACTGTTATGTTGCGAGTGTGGCCACATCCTGTCTCTGCCACACACCGTCAGATATTTCTCCCCTTGTTCTGCGAGTCCTGACAGCGGCGGAGCCGTGGTGTCAGTTAGAGCTGTCAGCCCCGTCCTTGACGGAAACGCTAACAGTGATCGAGAGTGGCAGCCTCCTCCCTAAGGCAACCCCGGTGTTATAAACCCGCCGAGTCTGAATGTCACGTTTAACAACACTGATCTGTCAAATCAGACGTCTGCATGTAAGATGTGTACAGTGCCTTGCAAAAGTATTTATTCATCTGGAGCCTCTTTAGTTTTCCAGTTTTCCCGCACATATTCTGTGTGGACTCAGGTCTTGACTTTGGATAGGATATTTCAACACATGAATGCGCTTCGATCATTAATCCTTCTGATATGTCACCGAAAGCCAAACCACGCAGATTTATATTAGCAAAATAAAAATTGACAGTTGTTCATTTCATTTTTCCTATTTCAAAGGAACTTCAATAAAATTGATTTTATTGTGAGAAGATGAGGAAAAAGTCTAAGCAGTGTGAAATACTTTTGCAAGGCGTTGTATCTGTTTAACTTTTTTATCTTTGTGTTTTGCTGAAATATTAACATTTTTTGACATATTTCCCCCACAGAGGTGCCAAGATTAACAGTTACTCAGCAGGTCGTGCTAGTATCTGTCGGTAGTGACGCAACGTTGGCATGCCAAGCCACAGGCGTTCCTCCTCCCCTCGTCCGCTGGTTCAAAGGTAAGTCGAAGACAAACGGTTCATTCTTTGCCACGGCTGTGGGGATACTTTGGTTGAAAAAGCAGCTGTTTTGTTTGTGTTTCCAGGTGAGCTCGAGGTGGGCTCTGCTCCTTTCGTAGAGCAGGATGTGCACAGCGGGACCTTGCAGATTCGAGGCGTGCAGGAAGTCGATGCTGGTCAATATAACTGTGTGGCCAGCAGCTCTGCTGGAACCTCCACTGGCACTGTTAGTCTAGAGGTTGGAGGTAAGACCACAATTTACTGCTCTGCATAAAGATTGTGTTACTCTCAAGCCCAAACAAAAGGAAAGTCATCTTGTGCCACTTCCACCTCCACAGTGGGCCCATTGTTTTCCGAGGCACCGGCCGACGTGAGCGCCAACGTGGGGGAGAACATCACCCTTCCCTGCATTGCCCGAGGTTTCCCACAGCCGACGGTGAGCTGGCGCAGGAAGGACGGCAGGCAGTTTCTCGCAAGGACAGGCAGCGGCAGCAGGACAATGCAGACGGAGAGCGGCCATCTTTCAATTCAAAGTGAGTGCGCTTCGGTTCCACAAGGGGCTAATACTAGTTTACTTGCGCTGACCCAAGTGAGTTACTGTGGAAAAGGTGCCAGAACCACATAAAGATGGCTCCCAAGCATCCAACTGGATAAAAGCTGCATATTTCCAGTCACTCTTCTTGACTTCATTTTTTTTATGTTGTGTAACACCTTGTTAAGATTAAATAAACACACAGTTGAAACCAAATACTTATGCTTAAAAAAAACCTAACTTTTTTTTCCCCCTTTCTGTCTGATATTAAATCAGATTAAACTGCCGTTTTGGAGACCCATTTGCACCCACATTTTAACATCCTGAATAACCGCTTTAGCTGTTGTGTTTCTCATCATAATTTCTCTTCACAATGCTGTCTTTGTGAAGCAGCAAAACATCCACAGAGTTTGATGTTCCCACCGTCACAGTTGGCTCTTTCGATCTTCCCCCTTCCCATTTTTCGTCAGAGAAAATTATGAATTATTATCAAACGTTTGCTAAACCACAGCATATTTATCTGGGCTTTCTGACATTTTCTATCACATGGTGATACAGTAAGTAAACTAGTACATTTCAAGAAATCGTTCTGGTAATTCCATCTGACTTAATACCGAAATTGTTTATTTGATTTAATGTCAGACACAAAAAAGAAGGGTGCATTTATATTGTGTATGCAGTTATTTTGTTTCCTGACTTTTTGACCTTGTATTCACTGTTGATGACAATATTAAGCACAATATATTGTCCTTAATATTATAATATAATATTGCTAAAGAGAAATTGTTACATTTGTATGGACTGCTTCTGTCACTGCAGAAGCTCCTGACTGACCTAATTTATTAGTTTTACCTGTTCGGTTTAAAACAGCAAATAATCCGCATTCGGCAATCCCCAACATCCATCCACCTCTTGTTTTAACTTTCATGCTCTTTGTCCTGACTTTCAGTGTCACTAATGCCCGTCATTACCTGCTGTAACCATCAGCTGGCTAGCTAACACAAGAATTTAATTATAGGTCAATTTTACCACATGTAATGTCCAGGGAATTCACCAAGGAGGGGAAGTGTGTGTCAGCTGGCTGGCAGCTGAGCTAAGACCATTAATCCCCCCTTTTTTTTCTATTTTTAAACCAGTAATTACAGGGCCGTCAAAGCAATAATAACACTGGTTATTGAGAAGAGGTCTTACGAGCTGTAGCTCCTAAGACTTGATGTCCTACATAAAGAGATTATTCAGAGTGAGAGTCGAGACGTTCCCGTGCCACATGTGATCTGTTTCTAAAGGCGTGTGTTTGACTGCAGGTGTGTGGATGCATGACGAAGGCGTATACATATGTGAAGCCAAGAACCAGTTCGGGACCATTAAAGCTGAGGCCAGAGTTAGTGTCACTGGACTGGGTAGGCTTTCGGCAGCAGTAACACCAATCCAACAAGCCTCATTTTCACACTTCCTGGCTCTATTTATTGTTGTTCTTTTTTAACTTTCTTTTCCTACAGAGCCTCCTGTCTTAGCCCAAGCTCCACCAATCATCACCACAGGCGCTGGCCAGTCCCTGAGCATCCCTTGCATGTTGCTGGGTGGAATACCGCTTCCAGAAAGACATTGGTCCAGTAATGGAAAACCTGTATGCCTGACTGGAATTAAATATATTTGTTCCAATATTTCTCTTCATTTTTTTTTAAGCATGTGTTTGTTTTGCTTTTTTTGTTTTTTTTTATTGTTATTGCTTGAACAGGTCCAAGTGAACGGGAGAATGTTCATAAGGAGTGATGGCAGCTTGTACATTGAAAGAACCCTCCCAGAAGACACTGGGACTTACGCTTGCACTGCAGTGAACGTAGCGGGCTCCACGAACATCACAGTCAGCTTGGAGGTGCAAGGTAGGAAACTAATGAAAGAGGGAGCAGCTTAGAAAGCTTAGTCACTCTAGTAGAAGTAGGCAAAGGAAGAATTTTTACCATTTGTTTCAACTATGACACTTTGTACCCTTAACCCCCAGAACTTCATTTCCTGGAACTTTGTCAATTATCTGTGTGTGTTTCCACTTTGTCCAGATCCATCAGATTTTTTCTTAGTAAATGACCCCCAAATCTTCCTTCTGCAGGAAGGATTTTTTTCGTTAGTGGTTATGGTGTAACAGCTGAAGAAAGTCATTTTAAATTTGTTAGAATGTGTAAATGGATTTAACTCTACATAAAATGCTCCAGTCGTAACTTAGGAGTTTGCGTCAGAGAGGAAATGCAGTCTAGTTGCAAAAACTGTGATTTTCAGTAGAAAAAGTATAACAAATGATTCTGACACAGACCCTTTATGCATATTATAACTTATATAGAGTCACTCCTAACTTTAAATCACTTTCACAGTGTTTGTATGATCAGAGCAAAAAAAAAAAAAAAAAACGAGGAGCGCTCTAGTCAGGATTACAACCCAGTGGTCCATAGCTGTAACGTGTGATTATTTCACCGTGGACTGTGAAGGGTGAAGGAGGAATGCTCCTACCAGAGAGCTGAAAGCAGAACTAATTGCTTTATGTATTATTTTCACCTGGACAAGCAGGTTTTAATAATGCATATAAGAGTAAATATATTGATATTTATTAGGTATTGATGCTGACTGTAGTTAGTGGTTTTACTAATACCCAACAGCGCATGCTCGCATGTAAGGTTGCGACGTTACGTTCTGTTGTCTTGGTTACCAATAAATCCACATCGGCGTCCGTGTCGCTCCTTCATGTAAAGTATTAGACAATAACCTGACTATATTACGCTTTTGTACACTATACAATTTAACGCGAGTGAACTGGCTTAAAGTCGTCGCAAACACAAACACCAAATATTCTCATTTCAAAGCTTAAAAGTCCCAGAAACCTTTGGCTGTCAACAAGCTTTAACTGGGAGAGATGAGAGAAATAAATCAGTAGTCACAGTTACTACAGATGGTGAACTGAGTTAGTTTGAGGTCAACAATTGAAAGTTTCTATGGATGCCTCGCCCTCATGTTCACACTTCCTGCTAAGCTAGTGGAGTAAAATCTTCTAGTTTCATGTTAATGTTTTTTGGTGGATCGCAGTAAGACTGGTTTAATTTACCATCTAATTATGCGCTGCAAAGCTTCTTTGCTCGGTTTCCCGTTTTACAGCTTCTCTCCGCCGGACACTGCCGGGTTCGAAAATGTGCCGACTCAGCGCTGAGCACGAAATCTGTTGATGATTCAACCACCTGCTCTAATCACAGAGAGGGGATTCATTTACTGCATGCTTTGATGAGCGGGCCGTTTTGTTCGTAGGCATGTATTGACAGACGGGGCAGATTATAATTTGTCATCAGTTTGTAATTAAGGCATACCTCCAATGCGACCCCACACTGGCAGGCTGTGTGGTGCAGCGGCAGTGCTGCGGACAGGTTCTTCACGGTCAGACAGCTTTGTTTTACCACCCTCTTCCTCCACAGTGCCGCCTGAGATCAGAGCCGGCCCATACCAGTACATAGCCAACGAGGGTGTAGCCTTAACGCTGGCATGCGAGGCCAGCGGAGTTCCCAAACCAGTTGTTGTCTGGTCCAAGGTAGGTTAACCCACACACAGTCCAAATCCACTTCACCGACTGATTATATATTCATGCTTTCCTGTTCTTCTCTTGTTATTAAAGAACTAATGCAATATTTATTCTGTTTAACTCCAACATCCTTAATAATGCACAAATAAATAAATACGAAGGCCTCTGAAGTGCAAGTAGACTGTCGAGTGGCTGTTATAATTTACATAACTACTGTAATTTATTGTGATTACATTAACATAAACCCTATTTTTTACTCTTTCCTTTTTTTTTGATCTAGTGCTTCCTTTTGTCTGTCAGAATATTCTTAACTCCAACAACAATAGTTTGTGCTGCAATCAAGCCTTGATTATCCTTCTGAAAAGAGAGGCTGTAACCATGGCAACTACTACCCTGTTGCTACTGGGCTGTGGAAAATAACTAAGGATTTTATAGTACCTTAGAAATCTATTTAAAACCTCTCGTGTGTAGCTTCTTCACATCTTGAGAGGAAAACCCAAAACGTTTTGTCCATCTGGGCAAAAGCTGATTGCTTTTTTTTTTTTTTTTCATTTAGGATGCAAAACATGAAAATTAAAGTAGCCAGTACTGCCCAACTCCTCTGCCTGCTTCAACAGTGACGTGTTTGATTAATCAGTGAATAATTTCTCTACAAGCGTAGGTTGACCCACATGGTCACACATTTCAATTTACACAATGAATTCAGCAATTCAAGACAGAAAAAAAAAATACTGGGATTATTATTTCTAGAAAACTTGGGTCAGCTCATATTATATCTTCTTATCTACTAGGGGAAGGTCAACAATCTTCTTTTTCAACATACTTAACTGAATCTCCTTTTGTTTAGAGACTTCTGCTCTTACGTAAATATTTTTTTCTTGAGATAAAAGCAAATCAGCAAAAGGATTTTCTTTAATGTTAAAAGCAAGCACTTTCACAGCTGGCCACTTTCCTCTCTGTGCTTATTGCAAATAGAGAGCATTTCAACTGGTGGTCTGTAATTACATTTGACATCAAAGGCTGCCGTGCAAGCCTTGAACCGAGCACAGTGTCTCTGCGCTGGTGTGGCTCTAACTTTTACCGTGAATTGTGTTCCTGCTCTTGCACCTGCCATTCTCGCAGGGAAGGCGACCTCTACCCAGGGACGGCTCCTCTCTCCAGCCTGACTCTGATGGATACCTCCACATCCCCCACCCCGCGTCCGACGATGCAGGCATCTACATCTGCACCGCCACCAGTCCGGTGGGCTACGCTAGCCGGGAGATCCAGCTGAGTGTCAACAGTAAGAGTGACAGCAAAGTCCTAGACAGACATTCACTTGCAAGCATCCACATACCTTGAAATGTTTCACATGTTGTCACACACTCATTACATTTATATATATATATATATATATATATATATATATATATATAATTAATTTTTTTTTTTCATATAGCCTAATGAGGTCGACTTTGATTTCATCTGACCGAAGCATCTTCTTCCAAATGTATATAGTGTTGCCTACCTGACCTGCAGCAAAGTTGAAACAAGATTTCTTATCTTCTTGTGACTTTTCTGTAACTATGCTTCTTCCATTGCTCCTCTGCAGTTCGCCTCTTGGCATCTTTTTCTTTTGAATGCTCTCTTCGCCTGGCCAGGCAGTTTAGGAAGACGGTAATGTCTTGGTCGGATCACAGCTGTACTTTGTGTTCTGTGTCCTTTATGAGATGAGATACTGATTTATATCCGACCTCTGGTTTAAACTCCTCTTACACACATGTGAGCCCCTCACAGAGCATCTGAATTTATGCTTAGATCAAAATACACACACATGGACTTTCTTTTGGGGGCACCTGGTTGCTCTGGATTGTATTTGGATTCATCAGAGTAAAGGGGGCTGAATACAGATACACACACCACAGTAATTACGTGCTATTAAAGTTTATCACATATAATTTCAATAAAAATACACTGAAGTTTGTGATTGTAGCGTAACATAATGTGAAACAATAAGGTGCTGCAGTGTTTTAGGTGCATTCGGCCTTTTACAAGAGAAAAGACCTAGAATGACTTTGCCAAAACTTGTCCCTCCATTCATTTTTTTTTTTTTTAAGGTCTGCCAAAGATTATGGGCCTGAGCGGCCATGACAACATCGTTAAGATGGCGGCGGAGGTGGGGACTGAGGTGGTTCTCCCCTGTGAGGCCCAGGGAAGTCCTTCCCCATTAGTCACATGGAGCCGCAACGGGCACCCCATCCCCCCCGTCACAGCCGGGTAAGAACATGGTTTCTGTGGGAATCAATATGCAGTCATATTAGACCTAACTGGAGAGTGACCCATGGTTCCCACCTTTGTACTTCCAACAACCTTGCCAACATGTCAGATATTTAGTATTACAAGGGCATTTTGCTGATGGGAAGCATCCATTTGAAAGTACTGCTGATTTTTTTTTTTTTTTTTCTCTTGATGATGCCTTGAAAGTGGAGTAAGGCAGAGATAGTGACAGTCCACTGAAAGCTGTGTGTGTGCATAGGCCTGACCCACAGTCTGTGCTGAAGAGGAACATCTGGTGAAATCTGGCCTGGTACCCTATTTTTATGTGTTGTCACCCCTAGGTGCCGACAGGATGACAGATCGGAGCAACATATTGGATACATCATAGACAAAATCTCATAACCAGACAGCCTGCAGCGCATGTCGTCTAGTTATGAGATACGGGTTGGGGTAGGGTAGATAGGAGAACGACAGGGGCTACGGGGTGGAGACTCGTGGTGACTCAGTTACTATAAGACTTGTGCGAGCTGGATGTGAAGGAAACAGTGGGGGTGGAATGCCAGGAAGCTGGGTGGGGGGGATATGAACTGACAGAAAAAGAGATTCAAGCATACCGTCTGCCTGATGCTTGTGTTCCCAGAAGTGTTTGAGCTGTAAAACAACATGCTGACTCTTTACAAGTTCTGTCTGATGAGAATAACACATCTGTGAGAACAACCCCCACACCCCGCCGTTTGCATATGTGGGACCTGTGGAAACAGGCGGGCCGTGTAAAGATTTGTTCTTTGCAGAAACACTTTGCGACTCCGGGGGAAATGACCAGAGGGTGCTGATTGTAGCGTAAATGAGTGGGGGTGAATTTCCTCCCATATCTACTTATTTAGCCCTTCATCTGATCAAACTGAGCTGGTCTGTAGGTGTGAACAGCCGGTAGAGACATACCCAAAAAGACTCGCAGCTGTACCTGAAGCGAGAAGTTGTTCTGAAAAGCATTGACTTGCGAAGGAGCGGGATAAAAATGCATTCCAAACTTTTCAGGTTTTTTTTTTTTTTAAATGAAATATGTAAACTTTTCAGTTCACTTCACAATTATAAACATCTTTGTTTTGGTTTATTTCAGTCTCATAAAATCTCCATGAGATACTTTAGCTGTGGTTCTGGGCTGCACGGTGGAGCAGTTGGTAGCACCGTAACCAGACAGCAAGAAGGTCCTGGGTTCAAATCCCATCCTGGGGTTTTATGGCATTTGCATGTTCTCCTTGTTCACGCATGGGTTCTCTCTGGGTACTCCAACTTCCCGAGACTTCCCGAGTGTGTGTGCATGGCTATTTATCCTGTGTATCTCTGCGTTGCTCTGTGATGGACTGGCGACTCTTCCGGAGTGAACCCCGCCTCTCGCTCAGTGCCTGCTGGAGATAAGACCTCCCTCTGCAGGGATGACTGGGTTTTGATAATTGACGTGATTAGTTGCTGGAACTTGACAAAATGTAGAAGGAGTACGAGTACTTTTCTAATCCACTACTTGTTCATTTTCCACCCAGTGCTGACGAGACGGATTTGTCCCAGTTAGTTTCTAAACCAGACGCTGGTGATTTGACAGCAGAGTGGGGAGTGATGAATGAGTGAGAGCGATGGCTCAACTCCTCTGTGTTGGAGCGCTGTAGGGACTGAACGGGCAGCCAGTTGGTTCTGATTGTACATGTTCTGTTTTTTTTTTTTACAGTGGTTGGGGAGGAGGGCCGGGGTGGTGGTGGCGTTGGTGGAGGTATTGCAGCATATGGCTGCTAAAATAGAGAGCTCTTTGTGCTTACAGCCGAGTCTCCGCTTTCATGAACATGTTATTGTTAGAATTCGGCTGCTTGGCAGACAGAGTTATCTCAGATAAATTGCAGAGGTGTGTTTACTTTCAGCTATACAGCTGCACAGCTTCTGATGTAATTTATATTATCGCAAAAATCATTAAACACGACTGACCTACATTTAGCTTCTTTGACATGCGCTGGACTCCTGCTGCTGTTTGGGTAACAAAGCATCTTCTTGACGTAAAGTTTAGTGTAAGTGATTGCCACGATCTTATGGATGCTCTATGGATGTTTATCTGTGACAAACATCCATAGGACAAATGAGTGTTTCCACATAAACTGTGCGTTGCACATGGTTGCTCTCTGAGAAACAAAACTTTGATTACAGAGACATGAATGACTAATTTTATCCTTTAGCAAAACTTGTGATTTTCACATGTTCTGTATGTCCTCAAATAACCTGCTTCATTGTTCCCAGCAAGCGGAAATTAATTGATGTTAGGGTAGGGTGACCTTTCCCACAGTGATATCATCAAGGTCAAGCTTCCCTTACCATTTTATACGGTAATGGCTCTGCGCAATTGGAAATGTGAATTTAATTGTTCTCTGGGAGCACAACTCGGGTCTAGCTGAGGTCCAGACTTCACTTAGTCATGCCTGTCAGTCGTCACAGATCCATTTTTGTCGTGTGCACCAAAACAATGACATCAGAAAAGAGCCCAACTAGCTGCTTTACAGTGAGTTCTCTTTGCATTTGTAGCAAACACTTTTAATAAAGCATTAAAAAAGTGAAGAAAATATTACAAACTAAGCAACAGTTGCACTCTCCTGCAAAAGTATGGCCAACCCTGGACTTCCACACATTTCATCACATTACAAAAACAGCAAAGTATTTTATTATAATTTCATATTATAAACCAACTTAAAGTCGTTCATAATTGTGAGGTGGAAAGAGAAGGTCAAGATGGTCAAGATGGTAAAGCCATTGTTGGAAGAGAGACTTTCACCTCAGAATTATGCTCTACTTTGCGATGGTCTATCTTAGTAATATCCACTGAGCCTGCATATCTGCATTCATTGCAGTTTAAGTATTACATTATTATGAAAGTTTTTTTTTTCTAACAACGGAAACAGTTTTTTCTTCTTTTTTTAAGGAGTTGCTGCAGGTCTGCTGTGACTCATGAAGTGTTTTCTCCATTGCTTTGCCTTTGCTTCCTATTCCTCCCCAGGTTCACCGTTTTGCCTTCAGGCTCTCTGAGGATCACTGATGTGCGTCTGATTGATAGTAAACTGTACACCTGCACTGCAGAAAACCCAGCAGGGAACGTGTCCCTGAGCTACAATTTACACATCCAAGGTAAATCGGCGGAGATTCATTTGTAAGTTGAACTTAGTCTAACGCTCAGAGGCTATTATGCTATCTTCAGCATCTCTGACAAACATGCTGGAGACTTTACCACTGATGCTACCAATTTCCATTCTCAGCCAAGCCCAGAATCCAGCCAGTACCATCCATTCTGAAAGCCATGCTTGGCCAAACAGTGGCTCTCCCTTGTGTGGTCCAAGGAGAACCACGGCCTGAGATCAGCTGGTTCCACAACGGACGTCCTGTTGGCAACAAGAACTCTGCACCCCTGAGGATCCATCCAGTCGCCCTTGCAGACCAGGGCACGTACCAGTGTGTGGCCAAAAACGGTGCTGGACAGGAAACATTAGAGATTACGCTGGAAATCCTTGGTGAATATCTCTACTTTACAACCTCAGACCCTCAGACGTGTGAACATTTTACACTGCGTTCCAAAAGCAATACACCAATGAATGAAGCAATTCTAGTAATTTACCTCAATTTCTATAGACAACAGAAATGAAGGGTTGCACAAAAATGAAGTTATCACTTTTTTCCAATAAAAACAGTCATGCTTCAGGTACCTGATGGCATCAGCCTAGGTAGTCATAAAGTGAGATTAGCCAGCCTGTGAGCTGTACAGATGTCACAATTGCCTAATGTTAGAACCAACAGGTTATGGAGTTTCTGTTTGTCCAAGATATACAACAATCAAGGACCAAAGACAGCCTGACAGTCCGATGTTCAAAGCATAGGCTACCATTAATACCAAAGCAGTGATTTTTGTGTTTGGAGTGGTGCTATAATCAGGAGGATCAGTGGGACTCTGTCATTTTCAGTGATGAATTTCTGTTCTGCATCACAACAGAGATCTGTGTGAGCATAATCTTGTGCCAAGACGACAGGATTTGCGGAAAGACACACTTTACTTAAGTCTTGCTTCAGGACGTTCAGAGCCATAATGATGTGACTTGAGGTCTACATGCCAGCACAATGTTACAGCCTTTTAACAAGACAATACACGTCCACACATGACTCATAGGGCTTTAAATTTGGACTTCACCCCAACCTAATGCCGATCTGCTACACCTTATGGCCAGTTGTAAAGGTGGTGGATTAACTTGTGGGTCTCCAACAAAGTTTTATATATCACAGGTTGTGTGAAAGCCCAAGAGTGTGCCACGCCAACAGCATGCCCATACTACTAACACCATCATCTGTTTGACTTTGTGTGGTAATCATTCCATTACAGTCTCTCTGTGGGCTTAACTTTCACTTCCAGTGACTTTTGTACAATGTTTGTTGATGACCTTAGAGTACTTGTGTGCTCTCTCAAATGTCACAACACAAATTACCTGTATGCCCAAAGGCTTCCTGATTCCTTCTTATTTCCACACAAGAAATGTCTGATTAATTCTCCTCATGCACTTTTAACTTATCAATAGATTATTAGTTCAAAGTGAAAAACCTATCACTGCTCCCTCACTCCTCCCCAGAGGCCCCGTCCTTTGCAGAACCTGGAGATGCCATCTTGGAGAAAGTAGTGAACAGCAAAGTCGTCATCTCCTGTCGTGCCAAAGGTAAGAAAGGATTCATAGATGCGTCTGGTCCGCACATACTGAAAAGCTGCATTTTTGCTGGCATTGCATTGATGACATTGTATACGTCTCTTCTATTGCGGTTGGTTCCACAACATGGTGAGAAGAAAAATGAAAATGCCTATTTCAATGAATAAGAACATAATCCTCAAGTTTAGTCTAAGTTTGTCACTTCACATCTGCAGACCTCATTGTTTTAATGGGATTTTATGTGACAGTCTGATGTAAATCTAATAATGAAGTTGAAGCACATTAAAGGGTCTAGCATGGATTTGTGTTCTGTCCCCTTTTGTCAGTGAGGGCTCAGTTAAGCACAGTTCCTGAAAAACAAACGATGTGCGGCAACAATGAGTGTCAGACCAAACACATACTTAAGTATCCAGCACTGATACCGGGTTCACTACAAACAAAGATCCCAGACAGTGAATAGTCTATGCAGATACTATAAAAGAATTAAGTACATTATTTTTACCTAATTATTTGAGATTTTTTTTGAAAGGCTTGCAGTTACTTCTATTGGAAATTAAACAACGTAGTTGCTTGGCAATGTGCTTTCTAATGAGTAGCGAAATGTCCTAATGCAAGAGACTTTACAAAGATGTTCTACGTCTCTAAACAATAAGCATCACTAATTATATTGATGGCATGCAGAATGTAAATGCATGGCACTAATATAATTAACTTCCTGTATCTATATTTGCAGTCCTGGTGTTTTAGTTTGTAAAACCGTCCCTGTTGCGTTAATTATCTGTACAGAGACTAAAAACGTTTCCATTATTCTTTGTAACACACCTCAGGCTTGAGCATCAGTGAACGTTTTTCTCCAAGTCTTGCCACAGAATCTTGTTTAGACTTAGCTCTGGACTTGTTCTTTGCCTTTTCCAACAGGTTTTCTTCCAGTGTTACCCTAGATTTCACTCTGTACGTCATCACATCATGCCTGACCAGCTGTCCACCAATTTCTTTTCAATATCTGCTCAAAGCTGCCACCACCGTGTGTTCAGGGTGATGTGCAGTGTGAGTTTTAACCTCACATATCACCTTGCGTGCTGATCAAAAAGTTTTGTTATTGTCTTTTCAGTCCAGTGCGTTCTCTTCTTCCTGTTTGCTGTGACCCCTCAATAGCTTGTAGCAAACTCTAAACGGGGCTTAATTTCGCTTTTCCTGTTGCCATTGTTCTATGAAGGTCATAACTAATAGCTGTTCTGTTGACAGATTTCCCCACCTGGGTTGTGGATTTTAGTAGCTTCTCCAATTACCACAAGTCTCTTGGTTAATACTTTCCTGCCCTGCTCTGTCAGATGGACATGTTTTGGTACGTTTGCTGTTGGGCTATTCTCTTTCTATTGTTCACTTATAGAATGAACAGCATTCCATGAATGGTTCACAGCTTGGAATATTGTTTTTACTCCTTAATTATGTTTTGGAGTTTTCTAAAACTTTCTCTTGACAGGTTTTCATGAATCCTTGACGGCCTTCAAAGAACAGCTGATCTTGTTCTTATTCAGGTGTCTGCTACTTAAAAGACAGTTATGTTGTTTTAGAAATATCAGTGTAAAGGGGGATAAATACAAGAGGATGCCACTCGTTTTGTATTTGTATTTGTAGAAATGATACATTGAAGTTTCTGTTTTGCACCATGACAAAATGTGACAAAGTTCACAGGGTGGGAATATTTTTGCAACACTCTGAAAATATGAAATAGCTATGCCTCTTCAGAGTGATGTTCTGGGTTTCACAGCGAATTTGCATGATGGCAGCATCCCCCTTATGCCGTCCTCCCATTCTGAAACCTGTCCGCTCAACGAGCTAGCATTTCCAAGAGAACTTACAGTTTTATCAAAGCACGCAGGTGTAGGCACCTGTCCCTGGAGTCACTGAGCGATCCTCACCAGAGAGCTCCCGCAGACAGCCATTGTTTGTGTGGAGCTCTGCCATGGTAACCTGCTCAACGAGAGAAGGTGAGGACTGTGTCTATAATGTGGAGCAACAGCTGGAACATCGGTCTGCCGGCTGCCTCGGCAAGCCACATCTGCTTTCCTGTGGGTCGCGGCCTGCTGGGAGAGGAATCCTAATTACAGGCTGCTGCTGCTGGCAGATAAAGGACAGAGATGTCTGAGGTGCACCGTGAAGCAGGGGAAGAGGCAGATAAAGCCAAAATAGCCCTCTTTACATCTCTGCTATACAGGAAGGCAGATACCGCGATGTGCTACTTTATGGGGCCGTTCAAGCAGTTGATGTTCAAGAGAGGAAGTCAGCAGCAGGAAACGCGCATCCCTGCATTGTTCTCTTGAGATCAATCTGTCTAAGCAGGCCTAATAATGCTAATGCAAATCTTTGCCAGGAGGACATTATTAATACAAGAAGCGTATTGCAAATGAAGGGGGTAAATATTTAAGAAACACATGTAGGATATCCTCTTTCACTAACGACTCTGAGGGGGGAAAAAAAGGGCCTACTAATGAGATCTGTTAGCATCTAAAGCGGCACATCTGTATGCATTTCCTCCCAGCAATGACATAATGAATCTGCATTAAATCTCTTTAAGCTGTACACGTGTTAAAAGAAGCAACACATGACAACATTGCCTGTGGTGTCCTATGGTGAGCAGCTCACAGATTGAGGAAAAGTGTTTTTTTTTCCCCCCCCTATCTCACGGCTGGTGTTTGTATATAACACCTCTGGAAATAGACCAAGTGGTGTTTCCTCCAGGACTGCCGCTCTGTCGCTCTGTAGAAAATCCTTTTTTTTTCTCACATTCTAGCTTTCTGCAGTGGACCATTTTCACCTCTCCGTCACTCGGTAATCCACAAAACACATCTGTTTCAGGCTCCTCAGTCGAATCGTCAATCCCTTTGTTTTATTTTTTTATTTTTTCTTACGGCTCAAGGCTTTCATTTTGGTGTTAGGTAATAAATCTGGAGACCATAGGCTTAAAGATTACATCTCACATCCCTCTAGTATACTTTGTTTTCTGTTTTATGTGAGTCTGACCTTGGCTGTAGCATGCCTCGGGGGGCTGCAAGGACTCTAACCGTTTTGGCAGTGTCTTGCCTGCCGCCCTGCAGATAAATGGAGAGCTGGCATTTTCCATTCTGGGCCACGCGCCCGATAAGTTCTGTCGAGAATCGGAGGGATGGGAGTTACTTTTCTTTTTTTTTTTTCGCCGGCTTGGTCAATATAAAGCTCGTTTTGTGCTCACTCAGAATCCAAATCATTTCCCCTCTCTTCCACCTGCAGGTTCACCGCATCCCCGGGTACGCTGGTTTAAGAATGGCCTGGAGATCCATCCGGAACAATCAGAGTACTCTGTGGCGAGGGATGGCACTCTTGTAATTAGCGCAGCATCTGCCAGCCACAGTGGAGACTTCAAGTGTGTGGCAACCAACGAGGCAGGCTCAGTCGAGAGGAAAACCAGGCTAAAAGTAAACGGTGGGGATTTATTTATAGCTGCATACCTGCTTTCTCTCCCACTAACAACAGACACACTAATGACACAAATCCCTTTATTGTGTATTTTTAGTTCCTCCGGAGATCCAAGACGACGGCCAACCACTGAACCTCACTGTCACCTTGAGGCAGCCGCTCACTTTGGGCTGCGACGCGTTCGGCATTCCCTCCCCACTAATAACCTGGACTAAAGATGGTCATGCTGTGAGTGCGTCACTTGGATACTGTATCATTTCCATCTCTAGCTGTACAATGCCACCAAGTGGCTGATGTGTCCGTCAGTAAAGGGGCAGATGGTTTACAGAGCTGATCACTGTGTCCAGGTGGACAACCCCGGTGTGTATCTGCAGAACGGGAACCGACTGCTCAGAATCTACAGAGTTCAACAGGAACACGCAGGCCAATTTGCCTGCACAGCTCAAAACTCAGCTGGAGAGGCAAGGAGACAATACAACATAGTGGTACAAGGTGAGGTCAGGAACTCATTGTTGCTGTGATAATTGACTTTTTTTCAGCTTTATATCATGTTATAATGTTCCCAAGCCCAGCTTCTGCATTCCAGAGCCCCTCTCTCGCTCAGCTCCTCCAGACTAGTCAGCACCAATTAGCAAACACCTGGTGGAACTGAGCTTATCATATGAACTGTTTCTGAGTCCAGAGCTCCCAAAAACATTTATAAATGGCTTAGCAGAAAACACTTGTTGTGATGACGTACTCTTTTTAAAGAGACAGAGGGCTAATTTCAAGGAATTAAATTTCAAAGTCAAACTTCTTTTAAGTTATGTTTGATCTATGTAACATTTTCATAACAATTGAAGGCAGCGTAGTTGCTTTATTGTGCAATAAAATGCCATTATGTGACAAGAAAGCACATAATACTGCCACTTGAATTTATCTGATAACAGAGTTGGACACCAGACAAGTTCTTATCTTGTTCTAATTTATTGAGATGTTTCTGTATATAATTTTATTCCAGCTCCTCCAGTGATCTCGGGAACATCCCGCCTGCAGGAGCTCACTGTGGTGCAGGGTCAGGAGGTCGAGTTCCAGTGTCGAGTCAGTGGGCGACCAGCACCCAGAGTGGAATGGAGCCATGATGGAGAGTACGTGATCGCCAACAGTCGAATGGTGGCATTCAGCCTCATGTGAAGGATTTGATTTGATTATTGATTCCTCCGTCTGCATCCAGGGTTCTGTCCCCTGACGGAGACCCTCACGTGGAGTTTCTGGAAGACGGCCAGGTCCTAAAGGTGAAGTCAGTCAGACTGAGGGACCAGGGCCTTTACCAGTGTCTGGCCAGGAACAGCGCAGGAACCCAGATGCGCCAGTTCAGACTCACAGTTCAAGGTGATTTTTCCTTTTTGTTGTCCTAAGACACACGGCAAACAGATTTAAAAGCGTTTTAAACACTCAGGATTACACTGCAGACATAAAGGTTAAAACTCTCCCCATCATGAATCTTGAATCAACATTCCTTGCTTAAAATTTGCTCTCTGTTTGTTTTTCTCTAGCTCCACCCGTCATCAAGGGTACAAATGAGACTTCAGAGGTGTCAGTGGTGCTGGGTTTCCCCACAGTCCTCTCCTGTAATACTGTGGGCTCGCCTACACCCAGCATCACATGGCTGAAGGATAATCAGCCCATCGTGTCCACCCCTCAGCTGACGTACACCCTCGGCGGGCAGGCTCTGCGCCTGGGCTCCGCACAGGGAGACAGCAGCGGCCTTTACACATGCAGGGCCACGAATCCAGCAGGCACAGCCACCAAGCATTACTCTCTCAGTGTTTTGGGTAAGGAGTGAAAGGCAAAACAACTGGAGCAGCTGCTTTTGGATGATTAACTATTTTCTCCCATCTCATCAGTCCCACCGCAGATAGAAGGAGACTCTTCAACCTCGACATTTTCTGGTCAGGAAGAGAAAGTGCGGATAAACGGAAGTTTAACTCTGTCCTGCTTGGCCAAAGGTTTCCCCGAACCCAAAGTTCATTGGTTTAAAGATGGACAGGTTGGTGTGGTGCCATTGATGTGCATTCAAAGCTATAAGCTCTGTGATTTTCATCCAATATGGTCTGACCTCTATCGGCCTCTGCTGGTGATCAGTGAGAAATGCAAGAGCCTCAACAGTTTAAAGATCCCTTTACACAAACCACCCCCTCTCCAGATTTTGTGTGATGAGGAAGCATGTTAATTATAGCAAAAGCATAAAGAATCCAGTAATTAAACGTCACAACGTTGACAGTAAAATACTGTTGCTGTTTTATTTTATTTTTTTCTCTCCGAATCGGCAACTTTAGATTCCTTTTGTAAATGTGCTACTCAACATTATACAGTTTGTAGAGATCCTTTAGCAGAAATTTAATTCTCCTGAGTCTGATGGACACGTTTTACTCACCTGAACAAGGTGGTTGCGGAACATGTTTTTCCAAGAATCATCTTTATAGACATTTTATAACATTGACATGACGGAACTTTGAGTTTTTCAGTTGTGTGTTTCATGTCATAAAAGAAAAAAGAAAGAAAATAAACAAAAAAGTGCAGATACCGGCATGCTTGTGCTAAGTTAGAAAAACTTTGCCTATTTGTCTCAATAAAGAGGATGCGAGCCAGCTGATTTACCTCCGAATGCAATTTATTAAAACAATGGAGACTAATGAAGCAAGGTCACTCGAAGGTTCTGTTCAGTAAGGAAAAGTGAGAACATGATGATGATTATACAATACAATGACGTCTCAACAGGAACACACCGGTTGATTAGTCCATTAAATGTCGTCACTGGTTCTTGTCCTGAATAGATGCCCTTTTGACCCATTACGTTAGCAATTGTGGTTGCTTTGAGATTGCTCGGAACAGTGTACTTTTCATACTCTTCTGTTCATTAAGTGTAAGTGTGTTCAGTGTCTGATCAGCTGAATACTCTTGCTGCCAGGTTTGACCCAGCTGGCTGCAAATATGAAAGGCTCTGGGTCACGGCGGATTTCTTTCACACTCCTCTCCCCTTGAACTCGCAGGCAGCATAGGTGTCTATCTCAACAATTGCTTGAAGACTGCGGTTTAATAATGTATTTCATTTCCAATTAAAAGTAGAAATGTTGAATATTCCTAAGAGTTTAATCAAATCTCAAAATCCAGCATGGCTGTCTGAATATGAAACGTAGTAACAGGTTCAGTAAAAAGTTTATTATTTGTACTAGTTTTTTGTGCGTCTTCCTATTTGTACCTCTTTAAATCAGACATACACACAGACCTTCTTTAGTGGACATGGTCCTACAGTGTTTGAAATCACAAAATGCATTGTGAGCTTGTATTGCTTTTGCAGTCAGCCTGGCTGATAAGCAAATAAATTGGCAAATCCCACTAGCTTGTGAAATTGGAACCAGAATACAATTTAAGTTTTACAATCATTGATGTCATTTTCTAATTAAGTTTAGACATTAAAGGGTGTAGTTAAACCTAAAATTTATTCATACTAACTCTGGATCTAAATGTAAAATTATTCAATAAAGCAAAAAACCCTGTTGCTGATAGGAAGTAAGTCGAGAATTTCCTAACAAAATAAAACAATCTAAGAGCAATTTCAAATAAATAAGCAATTATTTATCTGCTTCTGTTTACATTTAACCTAAGAAAATAACATTGAATTACTTATGTATAATATTTAAATAATAAAAAAAATAGTATTTAATTATTTAAATAAGTTATTGATAACTTATTTCTGAGTTATCAATAAAAAATATATATGTTTCTAAGGATTACAGCTATCAAAGCCATATCATCCACTACAAAAGTCAATTCCATTATATACAATTTTAGGTAATTATAGTTGCTTTTAATCTCATCATTCTTCTTCATACACAGGATTATGCATTAAGATTTTCAAATTTGATGTATATTTGTGTCTAGTTGCTGACTGGGAGCCAGCAGACTGGCATTCAGGAGAGCGGTCACCTCCTCCACATAGAGAATGCCGTGCTTTCCCATGAAGGACTGTACACTTGTGTGGTGTCCAACTCTGCTGGAGAGGATAAGAGAGACTTTCACATCACTGTTCAAGGTGTGCACACAGCTGCTTTAGCTTTGGGTGAAACCTCTTGTCAAGGCAACGTCTCTCTGTTGAGATTGAAACATTTTTTTTGATTAAGCATTAGTAGAAAGTGATCGGGATCGGTTCCTGTCTTCCTGCCAGTTCCGCCAATCTTCCAGCGGGTGACCAACACGGAAGCAGCCTGGGGTTTGGGACATGAAGGGGACAACGAGGACAGGGTGCATAAGCGGGACATTGTCTTGGGTCACTCAGTCAGCCTGTCCTGTGAGAGCAATGCCATCCCTCCGCCAAAACTCAGCTGGTACAAGGATGGGAGAAAACTCACCTCTGCTGATGGAGTGATGCTGCAGCCAGGTAGGTGGAAGCTTCTTTTAACTGTGACCTTTAACCTTTTCTGCATGACCGAGACATCATATCTGAATTATTATTTTTTTCCTGCCAGGAGGACAGGTGCTGCAGATCCCTCGAGTGCAACAGGACGACGGTGGAAAGTACACATGCCAAGCTGTAAATGAGGCAGGAGAGGATCACATGCATTTTGAACTGGAGGTCCTCAGTAAGCAAACAAACACACTTTTTTTTTTTTTTTTTTTTTTTTGCAATAAAATTTGAACATGAGGATTTATTTTTCTATTTATCCGTAGTTCCTCCTGTTATTATGGGAGCATCAGAGGAGTTCATGGAGGAAATGGGAGCAGTGGTGAACAGCACCGTGGTTCTACACTGCGACGCAACGGGACACCCCACTCCGGTGGTCTCCTGGCTGAGAGACGGGCAGCCGGTGAGCGCAGACTCACAGCACCACATCAGCAAGGACGGAACGCAGCTTCAGGTTAGACGGGTATCACTTTTACCACTGCGTAGACCGATCCGGCGGGGATTTTGTACGGAGTCATAACACTGTGTTGTTGTTCTTTTTTTTTAACCCTTCAGCTTCTCAGTGTACAAGTTTCTGACATGGCTGACTATCTGTGTGTGGCTGAGAATAAGGTCGGAACAGTTGAGAAGCATTTCAATCTGGCAGTCCAAGGTAGGACGTTAAAAAGTATTCATACCCAATACACATCTTTACATTTCCTCATGTTACAACCACATCTTCAGTGTAATTTACGGGATTTTCTTAGAAAAATAGACCATCACAAATTATTGCATAACCTTGAAACAGAAGGTTACATGGAAAAATCTGAATGGTGTGGCAAGCATTTGTATTTATGCTCCTTACTCTGATACCCCCAAATATGTAAATCCCTTGGAGCCAATCCCTTTCAGAAATCCTCCAATTAGAAAATAGAGTTCACTTTTGTCTATGTAATCTTGGTATGAATCCAGCAGAGGTTGATATGAAAAGCCGAGAAATACCCCAAAAAAGTTGGACCTGCAATTTGTATGAAAGATGACCCTGCAAAGCATCGACTCCAAGAATGGCTCAATACACAAACATGCAGTGTTTTCCAGATTTTTATTTGGAGGAAATCACTAAAACATCTTAATTTCAATACGCATTCTTCATGTGAAATCCTTAGAAAATACTTGAATGTTTGTGGTTATATTGCGACAACATGCAAACGAGGCTCTCGGGTATAAACACTTCAACTTATTTCTGAATGCACATAACAAATGTCATTCTCAGTGCCTCCTAGAATAACTGGTCCCAAAGAAGAGGAGGTGAGTGTGATCAAGGGGCTCATGGTGTCACTGCTGTGTGACGTCCAGGCGTACCCTCCCCCAGAGATCACCTGGACCAGAGACGGGCAGGTTCTCCATTTCAGCACCACGGTTCACATTCTGCCAGGTCAGTCAGGGGTCAACCGCTGAAATCGTTTCCACAACCAGCCGCACTTCTGATCCTTTCATCCAATTTTCACGCCGAGATTACTTTTTTTTATATATAAACCTGGACATGCATTAAAGGTGGCCAGATGTTACAGTTGCCTCGGGCGAGACTGGAAGATGGAGGTCAGTATGTGTGCACCGCTAGCAACTCGGCAGGGCAGGACCAGAAGAGCTTTCTCCTCAGCGTTTATGGTGAGCAAACACACAATGATCCATCTGCACATTTCGGATTCATACACAGATGATCAAATCTCAACACTTTGTCCATGCAATAAAACGTGTTTATCTTTAACCAGCTGTGACTGACGACATGTCAGCTGTGAATCATGCAGAGCCTAAGTAGATCAAACTTTCCATTGCCTCCAAATAAACAGTCGCGCCCTCGCTGAAACCTCGGCTCGACGCTGAGACGGACAGCGTGGCCCCCCAGCTGGGCTCTTCGGTCGTCCTGCGGTGTGACGCTCACGGTGTTCCCGAGCCAGAGGTCACATGGTACAAGAATGGGCGGCAACTGGCCGACGGGAACGGGCTGAAGATAGACGGCCACCAGCTGGAGATCATAGGCGTTCAGGTTGGGAGAAATGCATTACGTCATAGGTGTGTCAGTGCTGGAGGCAAAACAAAATCCTTATAAGGGCATTAAGTGGCTGTCAGCATTACTTGTTCGCCGGATTGTTGATGTTTGTTATCTGATGAGTGCAGATATGAGCCAGCGAACAATTGGATCATCTGTTTGCCTGCAGTCACCCCTAAAAAATACAAAACGTCATGACAAATATACACATTGATACAGCTATAACAGACTTCAGTCTTCAAAAATACAGATAAATAAAACATGTATATGGATGGATGGATAGATGGAATTAGAAATGGATGGATAAACGGATCATAAGAAAACAGATGATTTGGATGGATGTCTGTCTGTCTGTCTGTCTGTCTGTCTGTCTGTCTGTTGGTTAAAAGCACATGTATTTCTGCCACAGACTACAGATGGTGGAATGTACACATGCAAAGTGTCCAATGTTGCTGGACAGGTGGATAGGACATTTCATCTGACAGTCCATGGTAAGAATGTCCCTGAGCTGCACATTATTAAACATCTACCTGTTAAAGTTTGTGGGTGGTGTATGGTTAAATGCTACACGTGTTTATTCCCTTAGTTCCACCGGTGCTCGATGGGCCTCAGCGGGAGTCTGTCAATTATACCCTGGGCTCCCATGTGGCCCTGCTGTGTGAGGCCACAGGAGTGCCTGTCCCCAGCATCACTTGGCTGAAAGATGGAACTCCTATAGGTGAGAGCAAGGCAGTGACGGGAGAAATGGGAAAAGTACAAGCTTCTCATACGTGACGGCTAAATTAAGTGGGTGCCTTTGCGATCCAGAGAGCAGTCTGCAGTGGCAGTGGTCCGTTCGAGGTAACAGGCTGGAGCTGGGCCCTCTCACTCTGTCTCACGCTGGGACCTACACATGTCTGGTGAAGAACAGCGAAGGACAAACAAAGAAAGACTACACACTCACAGTGCTCGGTAAGCGAGTTTCTCCTTACATCCTTTTACTCTGTTTTTGACTTTGCGCGAAAGCGAGGATTTACGAGCAGCGTTTACATGTAATCTGCGCGGCTCCCAGTCTCGCCCACCATCCTGAACTCCGACCAAGCATCCGACGTGAGTGCGCCCGTGGGAGAGGAGCTGACCCTGGACTGCAGAGCAAATGGGATCCCCACGCCCCGCCTCAGCTGGCTGAAAGACGGAGAGCCTCTGGAGGGATCAGACATGCATCACATCGCGTAAGACTCTCACTGCTCTAACTGTGTGTGATTAAGAGATTAGCACTTAAAATGTCAGGAGTGATTAAAACTGCTCCGTGAAGGTTTCCGAGTATTACAGTATGAATGATAATACACCATAACAGGCATGACCAAGGGAAGCACAGACAAATGGTTTTAATTCCACCATGACGCGTACTGTGAGCAGCTGTGTCACAGCTGTTCTCCTCGTGACATGATCATCGCTACTGCATCAGCCAGAGCGAGCAAATCTGTGTTCTTGTGAAAGCCATGGGAAGATGCTGTTAATGATGATGAGAAAATAACGCAGAGAGTCGGAGGTGGAGTAGTTTGTGCAGGGAGATGCATGTGAAAACGCGTGTGTGTGTGTGTGTGTGTGTGTGTGTGCGCGTGTATGTGTGTGTGTGTAAAACCCTGCAGTTTGACCTCTGGTGGCAGCACATTAACCTTACGGAGGCTGAGCCCTGAGGATTCTGGGACGTACACGTGTTTGGCTGTCAGCACTGCCGGCCAGGAAAGCAAAATCTACACGCTCGTTGTTTTAGGTTGGTTTTCATTAGTTATTTGTCTTTGTTAAAGTTTAAAAGTGCTGATGTGGACATTTTTTTAAACTGTTAATTTCAAGTTGAGAAGTTTAAAAAGGCCCGTAATTCATGTGCATTTATTCACTGGTTTAAAAAAAAAATCCTGTGAAGATATTCATAAATAAATCTCTGACATAATTTTTCATTATTGAGGGATTTAGCAAATGGGAATAATTTTGTAAATCTAGCTGTCCTAAAATGAGAGAAGTTCAGTCTGATTCAACTACAGACAACGAGAAAAAAAAATAGTGTGTGTCTTTTTATTTGCCGTGTTTAAACATCTGGTTTCAACTGCGTTTGTCCACATTTAGTTGCGATACTAATTCAAACTTGCTTTGGTTTATCATAGTCCCACCATCTATTTCTGGTGAGACGACAGTCCCCAGAGAGGTGCAGGTGACTCAGGACAGCGTTGTGACTCTGGAGTGTCACGCAGCCGGAAACCCTCCGCCTCAGATCAGCTGGCTGAAGAACGGCCGTCCGCTGCTCCTCTCTCCCCGCACGCGCCTCCTCTCTGCTGACTCCTTACTGAGGTCTGTTTAGATCGTAGCTGATATCTTGTAAATAATTAGATTATTAGCGGTGAGGTCACTCCTAATGTTCCCCCGTCTTTGAAATGAAGGATTGCTCCTGTGCAACAGTCGGACTCCGGGGTTTACACATGTGTGGCGCGGAGTCAAGCCGGCCTCGCTGAGCTGAGCTACGATGTGCAAGTCCAAGGTAAAAATCCAAACGTTTCATCTGCTGCTTTCCTCTAGAGACGATACAAAGCAAATGCGGATCTGAAGAGTTTTTTTCAGTACGTGTTCCTGGTGTGCAGTGCCCCCTGGTGTTGATCGCGTGGAACCAGTGGAGCCAGTAACAGTAGTCCAGGGATCCTTGGTGACCTTGACCTGCGAGGCACGCGGTTTCCCCCTTCCCACGCTGACCTGGATGAAGGACGGACAGCCGCTATCTTTACACAGAAACCTGCTGCTGGACGGGCAGGAGACGCGGCTCCAGCTGCCTGATGTGATACGTTCAGATGAAGGCCTGTACAGTTGTGTGGCCAGTAACCAGGCGGGGAGCAGCACCAAAAGCTTTAACCTCACTGTACTCGGTAGAACGATCGCTGCACTAATCTTCTCGTGTCGTAAAGTCCAATAAACAATGAGGCAAGCCATTCTCCTTTTCTCATCTAGAGCCTCCAAAGATTTCCCGCTCCAGCTCTCCAGAAGAGCTGACCATACCAGTAAACAGTCCACTTGAGCTGGAGTGCTCCGCTTCGGGTGTCCCACCTCCCACCATCAGCTGGCTGAAGGACGGCCGCCCCCTGGAGGGAGCCGGCATCGTTCAGCAGGACGGACACGCTGTCCGGATCAGCAAAGTTCAGGTGTGCCGCGGTAGCTTGACAAGTTATTGGTACCTGTTGAATGTTTTTACATTTTGTCATTTTGTTACAACCACAAATTTTATTGTGATTTTAAAAGATATGGATAAAGTAGCGTATGATAGTGAAAATGGAAGGTAAA
Source organism: Poecilia mexicana (assembly GCF_051168715.1). Classification (NCBI taxonomy): domain Eukaryota; kingdom Metazoa; phylum Chordata; class Actinopteri; order Cyprinodontiformes; family Poeciliidae; genus Poecilia; species Poecilia mexicana. The sequence goes on along the minus strand of NW_028263378.1, from coordinate 24,095,669 downwards.
AGATACGTTTTTCAAATGCTTTACAACCAAGGTCTACAATATCCTGACAGCCCCTAACGCATTTAAAACTGTGAATCTTTTAGAGTGCATTTACAGACAGTTTCTCTTTTGCTTATCTCCTTTGCAAAAATAGTGAATCATATTCAGATTGAACAGTTTGTTCCTTTGAATAGTCAGTTTATCAAGTTGTTGTGTTAAACAAATGTAAATAAAGTAAGTTCGACAAACTTAACTGGATTACATATAACAAATAAACTCTTTTTTTTAAGTAGGAGCTCCATTTTTTTATTTCAGTGCAGTAGCTTTAGCTGTATATTTTGGGTTGTTGTATTTTGCTGGGAAGTTGAACCTCTGCCCGGTCTCAAACATTTCTACTGTCCCATGAACTGCTAACAGCTTCCCTGTCCAGGAACACATCCCAACACCACAGTGCTGCTGCCATCACCATGGGAATGGTGCGTCGTGTTTGTTCTGGCAGGCCAGAACGTTTCATTTTGGTCGCATCTGACCACATGTTTATGATGTGCACTTTACGGCTCGTTGAAAACTTCAAGCTGGACTTCTTACGACTCTCTTCCAACAATCGTTTTCGTATTCCCACTCTCACATAGAGCAGATTTCTGAACTTCATAAACTAGTAGTTGTGTCCAGTCAGCAGATTCTTTCTCCTGAACTGTTCACATCTTTTTCCCTGACCTGTTTGCTGTGGTCTTTCTGACGCTGTTTGCTCAATTTCCTCTAACAAACCTCTGTGGAGCCCACAGAATATGACTTCTTAGATTACATTTGGTTACACTGGATTATATTTGTGGGCAGCAGAGTAAAGGCAGCTGAATATAAACAAATGCCACACTTTTCAGATTTTTATTTGTGAACATTTTTAGAACCTTTGTGTCTTTGTCATTACAAATTTTAAATATGTTTTCCAACGAACTCAACAGAATTTTGCTGCGTTGCTGTGACAAAAGAAATGAGTGAATCTTTGTAAATTTCATTTAGTGTAGATTTGTGATAGCAAACATGTAATTGTTCTATAAAAAATATTTTTTTTTCCCATTGTCACACCTAAAATATTTTTAAAATAAAAAGAGCCGGAGTGCTCCTCCAAATACAGACAACAGTATTGACAAATGGAGGTCATAATTTAGATAGCATCAGTGTAGGTGAAAACCAGACTGCTCTGCCAGAAGCACTCAGGTTGATGAATGTGCTCTGCTTTAAAGGTCGAGGATGCAGGTCTCTACGCCTGCTTGGCCAGCAGCCTAGCCGGAGAGGATGGAAAAAGCCACTGGGTCCGAGTGCAAGGTGACACAAGCTGCTCTCTCAAAGTTATTGACATTAGAGAAATACATTGTATCCCCCGCTTCCTTTCCTAACTACGCTCAGGAAGTGATGAATAAAACTCAGAAGAAAACAACCTGCTAAAACAGACTTACTCCTGCTACGCTATGCACAAAACATGGGAGATCTGACCTTTTTTTTTTTTTTTTTGATTGATGACTCAGCCTTGTTTTGTAAAACTCTAAGCATACTTCATTTATTCCACCTCCTGTTGCGTGCTGTAACAAATTGAGGCTTCGGTGAACGGAAATGTAACAGTGCTGTTGGGGCCTGCAAAGTTAAGATTAATTCTGTAAGTAAAACCTCCAAAGGCATAATCATCAACCTTCTTCTGTGACTGAATTGCACGCATGGTGATGTTTTTATCATTCATCATTTTTATTTTTGTATTGAATGGACATTCAGGCACATGCTGTTGCAGTCTGAACACTTGAGTTGTAAATGTGTCCTGACCTGTTTGTTCTTTTCTTCCACCCTCGGATCAAAACCCTCTAGGGCTTAAAAACGAGTTCATCAATCACTGAGGGGATTTATGCTCTGAGTGATTTATTCCAGTGGAACCCATTTGTATTTCAGTCCCGCCTACGCTCCTCGGGTCTACTGATGTAAAGTCGGTGACCGTGCCATTTAACGGACACCTGACCTTAGAGTGCCTGGCGGACAGCGACCCCCCTCCAGACATAGAGTGGTACAAGGATGAGGCCAAGCTGCAGGTGCGGAGTTGAAAAATTAAATAGATAACACTGAACTCCTCTGACTTGCGTTTCACCTTTTCCTTGTCTCTTCCTGTTCCGTCAGCTTGGGGGGCGCGTCCAGCGGCTGGCAGGAGGTCAGTACCTGGAGATTCAGGAGGTCAAGCCTGAGGACGGTGGCCAGTACAGTTGTGTTGTCACAAACATGGCTGGAAGCACCAGCCTCTTCTTCACTGTGGAGATTATGTGTAAGTATAATATATATATTTATCACCTTTGACCTACCTTTTAAGTATACATTATGTTTGAATTATTCTATTGGTGTACGTAATTGCATCATAATACATCAGGGATATATTGGGTGTATTTGTCTTTTCACTCAAGTCATTATATTATTTAGTCAGCATTTAAGTAAGATGTAGTTTAGTGTAAATGTAGAGTGCCAAAACATTTGAGTTGTTCCAATATTTCACGTTAAAACCACAAAGATTTTCTGCTTATGTTTCTATCAGTTTTGCACTTCTGGAGGTTAAAACTTTTGCCGATTTATTTGTGCCAGATAACATAAGTTCAGTTGGATTCTAGGTCTTGCTACATTAAAGCCTACTTTTTCCACATCAGTGTGCTTTGAAATACTTCAGTATAGATCTGGCTGTATGTGTAGGGGTGTTACTCTTCTCCTCTCCATTCTTGGAGCTTGGCCAGCTTAAATCATTTCATCTCCATAATATGATAATGCCACAATTATGTTTTTCTTTTCTTTCTTTAGTCGCTTTCTTCTCGTCACTTTTCCGTGAAGGCCAGATTGTCTTTCAGCCTTGATAATTCTTCTGTTATCATGGTCCCCTTGGCTGCTTCTCTGATTAAGCCCAGTCTGTGGGCGGCCATGCTTTAGTCTGGTTGTCTTAATGAGTTACTTCTTGACAGATTCTGCTTCAGACTTCTATACAGCTTTATCCCTGCCCTGTCTGCTGTGCTCCTTTGGTCTTGTGCTTCACTGCTATGCATCATAAGGCTCCACAAACAAGATCCATCTAAAATCCTTAAGTTTGTTGTAAAGAGACAAAATGTGTGAATATTTTTGTAGAGCATTATATGCAATCCGAAACCTAATATGAATTTTTGTTTTGATTATTCATAAAAATGTGACTATTATCCTGGTAATGCTCTTGACTTTTTGTGTGTTTTCTGTCTCGCTGGACTAATGTTTATTAAATCGGGGCGGCTCTTAGGGAAATTGTGATAAACTACGTTTCAAGCTTTCAAACTTGTTTAAAATGAATAGCTCTCTATTTGTTATTCTACAACTACTTTGTTTTGTGAAGTGATTTATGAGAGTCTTTTCAACCTGCCAAAATCTGAATTTTTATTTCTCCCGCATTACGAAACTCCGTACACAAACCCTCAGCCTCTAATGGATTTTAGAAAATAATGCTTTGTGCAGTAATGGTAATTTAAATATATTCAGCTGCACTTGCTCGTCTATTTGCAGTGCCACCAGTGATAAAGGAAAGCAGCTCGTTGGTAACGGTTCATCTTGGCCAGGATGTGGTTTTACCCTGTGAAGTTGAAGGTGACTCCTTACCTGCGGTCATCTGGAGGAAAGATGGCTTCCCTGTGCCTAGGGATAATAATAAGTATGTCCTAAGATTACTGGGCAAGGCGTCTGTCTCTTCACACTCGCTGTCAAATAGATAATCTAAATGAGTACAGCATGGTGACTGTTCACTTGTGTGTTTGTTTCAGGTTCTCACTGTTATCTGAAGGCTCCTTGCGCGTACGTGGGGCTCAGCTGAATGATGCTGGTCGCTACTACTGCACAGTGTCCAACCCGGCTGGCTCGGATCACCGCGCAACGGATCTGCGTGTGTTTGGTGAATGATACCTCGTGTAGTTTCTTTATAAATCTGTCTGTGTTCCTTCTGTAATTTATAGTCTGTAAATAAAAAAAAAAGAAAAAAAGGAAGAGCCTCTCTTATCTAAGCTTTTCTGTTTCTCCTTAGTGGGTCCTTCTATCAGTCCAGGTCCATTCAACGTGACAGTGACCACTGGAACCAGAGCTGTGCTTAGTTGTGAGACCACGGGTATACCACCACCTAAAATATCCTGGAAGAGGAATGGTTCACCACTTGACATTCACCAGCAGCCTGGTGCATACAGGTGAGCACAAATGTACTCACCAACGTTTTAATAGCTTTGCAGTTATTGATTAGCTTTTATTGACTACAGAATTTTAGTTTTTATTAGTTTTATCCAATTGTTTGCAAGTTTAGTTTAGGTTCTAGTTTTTTTTTAAATGCTTATTAAGAGTTTAGGTTTTGTGAGTTTCAGTCAAACTGTTGACTGCAATACGAGTTGCTTGCTAGGAGACGAACAGAAAACACATTTTTAGAAAACGTTTTTGTGCAACAAAACTCCAAAAACTGTCATTTCAAGTAAATGTGGTAAATTACTGAAAATGAATGATCATACATACTGGGCAAGTACAAAAGATATATGACACAGTAATAGTAAGTATAATAACAGCACCTGCAAGGCAGGGCTTGTGCAAGCTTTTCAAGTACATTTTATGGCTTTTGGCATTTTTCCCCTTTAATATAAAACGTGTTTTATCTCGTTCCTCTCCAAGGCACTTGTTTTTTTTTCTTTCTAAAATGCAGTTATATTCAGTGTAAACCCAAACTGGAATGTGGCTCTTTATCTCAACTTCTGCTAAAATGATGCTAGTTTAGGACGGACCGACATCAGCAATGACGTAGTACAGCAAGGAAAAAAACACAACAAACGTAAACCAGGCTTCATACTAATGAGACACAAATGGAAGCTAATTAACATTTTCTTTTTAAATTAAGTTAATTTTAGTTAGTTTTGTAAGTAGCCATTAAAGTTTGAATTAGTTTTTCTCATTTTGCAAAGTATTTATTTTTATTCCAATTAACAAAAATGAGTCTTTTTTACTTCTTGTTACTGTTATTCATTAGTCTTCGCCGATGATGAGAACCTCAGCACCCTCTTTTGAATATGCTATAATAATGCATCTTAACTCACAGAACTGAAAATACAGAAGCCTGCTCTGCCTCCACACCCTCTCCATCCAGGTTACTGTCTTCTGGGTCTCTCGTTCTTTTGTCTCCATCTGACGAGGATGAAGGTTACTTCGAGTGCTCAGCGGTCAACGAGGTTGGAGAGGAGCGCAGGGTCATCGCGGTCATCCTCCAAGGCAGGGATTTGGGATTGGGATTTTGCCACATTCTGAAAGTTCTGATGAATTCCACTGAATGCTTGACATGTTTATTCCTCTGCAGTCCCACCTTCTATTGAGGATGATGTCACAGCAGTGAAGGCTGTGAAAATGTCTCCTGTGGCGTTGCCTTGTCGCGTACAAGGACAGCCTCCACCCACTGTGACCTGGACGAAGGGAGGAGCTAAACTGGGGACCAGGGGAGGAAATTACCGTGTTCTTCCCACTGGTAAGATAACTGGTTTGAGTTGTTCTTCTCAAACCAAGAACTACTCTTGGTTAATCTAAGAAAACTGGATAAAATGATATAATTGCTTTTAATTTAGCACAAGGAAACAAAGTATTCATTCTGCTGATACATCAGTCTTGATATTTCCTGATATGGTTTTAATAATGTTGATATAACTGAATGCTATCTATGACTAAATGTTATGGATGATATTATTATTGTTGCACTGCGAAAATACAAAGTCTTAGCCAGACATTTTTCTCATTCTATAAGCAAAATAATCTTCCAGTGGAACTGGTATTTTTTCCTCAGTCTTAAGGAATTATTGCCTTAAAACAATCTCCTATATCTTGCTGAAAAGTTACTTGTGAGTTCTTTTTTTTTTTTGCAGTGTATGCTAATGTGGCCTATAACTAACTTATTATTTTGATTCTAATATAAACATTATTAAAAATATATGATAAATGGTTTTAAATGTCATGTTCATGCAGGGGTGTTGGAGATACCTGCTGCTTTGCCGAGTCATGCTGGCAGATACACGTGCTCAGCCCGAAACCCGGCTGGAGTGGCTCACAAGCACGTCTCCCTGACCATACAAGGTAGGTCCTAATGGACCTTAGGCCAGTTGTTGGGGAGGGAATGTGAATGATGTTATATGTCAAGTGTGAAATGACTAACTGTGTCCTGTTCCACGTTCCTAGAGCCACCAGAGATCAGGCCGATGGCAGAGGAGGTGCAAGTATTGTTAAATCATGGAACCGTTCTTCCCTGTGAAGTTCAAGGATTTCCCAGACCAACAATCATCTGGCAGAGAGAAGGAGTTCCTATAGCAGCTGGTAACAAGAACATGTGATCTTTTTAAAAAAGAAATAGACAATAGCATTGCCATGAACAATGTTCACAGGATTGTAATCTCATCAGATTTTAGTAATTGTGCCAATATGACTGCCACAGGTCACAGGCTGGCTGTCCTCTCAAATGGAGCGCTGAAGTTCTCTCGTGTGACTCTTGGAGATGCTGGGACCTATCAGTGCCTAGCAAAGAACGAGGCTGGTGTCACTGTAGCGAGAACCAAGCTGGTCCTTCAAGGTAAAATAGACTTCAGTTTAGTGTTGTTGTCACAATGTATACGAAAAGGACTTCTACTTACTTCTTATTTTTAAAAGGCTATATTAGGCATTTATTTATGGGACATTTATGAATGAATTTACTTTCCTTTGTTATTTTTTTTCCAGTTCCACCAGTGCTGAGTGTGCCTCGAATTGACTACACTGCTGTCTTAGGGCAGCCAGTCAGTCTGGAGTGTGCGGCTGATGGTCAGCCACAACCTGAAGTTACTTGGCATAAAGAGAGGAGGCCTGTGGTTGATGGTGCTCATATGCGTATCTTTGCCAATGGAACTCTGGCAATTGCTTCCACGCAGCGGAGCGATGCCGGGATCTACACATGTACAGCTAAAAACCTGGCCGGCAGAGCTAGCCATGATATGAGGCTAGTTGTTCAAGGTGAGAAGAGACTTTGTTTAACTCCTCCTCGCGTTGTGCAAAAAGCATAACACATTGACGCAACTCGATCTGTTGCATTTCAGTTCCACCCATGATTCCACCAGCACAGACAGAGCTGTCGGTCATCCAGGGGTTTCAGGCTCTGCTGCCGTGTGCGGCTCAGGGTTTACCAGAGCCCAGGGTGTTGTGGGAGAAGGACGGCGTTGTTGTCCCGAACCTTCTCGGCAAATTCACCATCCTACGATCTGGAGAGCTGATTATCGAGAGAGTGGAGGTCAGACTTAATATGTAGTTTGTATGTAAGTTCACGAGAGGTGCACCGAAACATCGGCTGATGAGTGGGACTGTCCCGTTTTCAGCTCAGATCTGATCAGTTGGACCTTTCCTATCAAACCGTACTTGAGCGCCACCAGATCAAACTGAAGTCACATCAGTGTGGATGCTGTTACTGAGTGAAGAAAGCTCAAAGTTTGCTGTTTCAGCATCAGGAAGGTGTCATAACATGCATATGCCACTATACCGATGGTCAGGCAACTCGGGCTGAGGTTTCTAGTCCAAGCCAGCATCAACTTGTTATGAAGTCTAGAAAGATCTCTATATTCCTTCCTGTTATATTTCCTAAAGAGATTTCAGAACTGGCTAAAGCCGGCATCTCAGGCTGAAAGCTTTCCCAAGTGCTTTAAATGTGTATCGGTGCATCTCTACCGTTAAGTGCTTAATAACATTTGCCTCTAGCTGTTCTCGGAGGAATTCATTTTGACAGTTTTTTTTTCTTTTTTTTTTTCCCCACACAGCTGGGAGACGCTGGGATATTCACCTGTGTGGCCACCAACCCCGCGGGCTCAGCGAGACGAGATGTCCGCCTGTCAATCAACACCAGGCCGGTTTTCAAAGAGCTGCCAGGTGATGTAACCCTGAACAAGGGGCAGAGTCTGGCCTTGTCCTGTCATGCTCAGGGAACACCTCCTCCCTCCATCTCCTGGACTATCAACAACAAGCCCTACAAAGGTACTCGGTTCAGGTGCAGCCATGTGGTAGTTGTCTCGGTTCAGGAGAGTGTTTGGGGTTCTGACCACGACCAAACTGTTCTAGGAGCCATTACAGACGAGGCAGGCAGGAGCTCAGTCCTCTCTGAGAACGTGACTCTGAATGACGCTGGGACCTACGTGTGCTTGGCAGAGAACAGTGTGGGCTCCATCCGAGCGCTCTCGTTCGTCCGTATCAGAGGTGAGATTTTATTGAAGGATTGTCTCTACTTTAAGCTTTACATGTGAATAAGCCATAATTTACGCGTCTCCCGTGTTAAATATTTATCCCGTGCACCTTCAGAGCCTCCGGTGTTAAAGGGTGAAGCCCACACGTCTCAGACGGTTGTCCAGGGTGGCACCGCAATGCTTGACTGTCCAGTTCACGGAGATCCCAGCCCCGTCCTCCGCTGGCTACGAAATGGGAAGCCCTTAAACCGCCTCCTCCGAATGCAAGCACTCCACAATGGATCTCTGGTCATTTACAGCATCACTGTAATTATGATTTATTTTGTTATTTTGCCTTTTACATCTCACTAAACCCATTTTCTTAACCATTGCAGCTTAAGTTTGAATAATTAGGCTTTCCTAAAGAATCTAAAAAAAAAAAAAAAAAGTTGTACATCATTTATCCAAATTAAACTTCGATTTGCAGTCCCCCTAAGTGAAGGGGCCATGTGTGACTGTCCTACAGTCTCCCCGCTTCCATCCAAATCAGATTCAGTTCAGCCACAGCGGCTAACAGCATTAGCCACGGAGCAAAGTGACGGCGAGGGCTCTGCATGTTCCAAGACTCGCCCCTCCTCCGTTGGTCTGTAACCTCGTTACGGTCCGTAACTGCAGCCGTAATCGAACAGCCTGCAGCTGAGACTCTCACAGACGGATGAGTGTCCTTCCCACCGAGGACTCTAATGTGAAATTTCTCCCTCCCTGGACAAATCCTGTCTGTCACGACAACTTAATAGAATATAATCAGGTGTTCCACTGAACAAACATGTCAACTTTTTTTTTTTGTTTTAAATCTTGGTTTTCTGTCCTTGTAAAAGTAACTGATTTTGTTTTGAAGGATTGTGATGTCACAATCAGATGGTAGGACACTAACCAAGTTAGAGCTGCCTTATCTACCTGTCGGATCCACAGGCTGCAGATGAAGGAGAGTATCAGTGTGTTGCTGAGAGTGAGGCCGGATCAGCCGAGAGGACCGTAACCCTCAAGGTCCAGAGTGAGTTTGGCCAACATAATTTCACAGATTAGTTGCAAAACCAGTAACTAGAGATGCACTGATCCAAATTTCCGATCTTCTGATTCTGCCGATATGGATTTTGACCAATGCAGATCTGTCTTTAAGTATTAATTAATTAATTAAGTCATTAATTGTTTGTATTAGGAGCAGAGGGGATGTCATACTCATGTGTTAGCGCTGTTAGCCATCTTCACACAGACTCACCCTTTTGCTCATCAATGTCAGTGGATAAACAGTTTTGCTTTTCCCCGTTATTAGTACATTGAGTAGCGTGTTCGCAAGAATGATTGACATAGCTAAGACCTTCTTATTGGTTGTTTTTGACCAGTAGTGGCGCATTTTTACAGATTGCCATAGTAGCACTGGGCGGGGGTGGAGGACCTTGACTTTTTTCCACAGATTATCTCTCTCAAATTTAATACATGCTTAAAATACATATTTTTTTAAAACTTGCATACTGCAGTTTTAAAAATTCGCTTTGCTTTTGTGTGATTTTAGAGCTGATTTTCACATGCTTGGCAGTAAAAACCAACTCATCCATGCTGTTATCATTGACTCTCTATCGTCTCTAACATAGTTCATGGAGGTTACTCCAGCTGGGGGGAATGGAGTCCATGCAGCAGTACATGTGGTCAAGGTTTTCAGGAACGAAACAGACTGTGCAACAATCCAGCGCCAGCAAACGGCGGCCGCGCCTGCGGCGGCCCGAGCACCGACTCAAGGAAATGTCAGACTGGTTTGTGTCCAGGTAGCGTCGCCAGACTTCTTCTATTTATCCAAGTTGTTACATTCGACAACAAGCTGGCGTGCACAAACCACCTGCAAAACTCCTATTTATCAGACTGTTTGGGTTTCTGCTGACAGGTGAGGTTCCACGTAAGACTCGAGGCAGTCTGATAGGGATGGTGAATGACAGAGAGTTTGGTGTGTCCTTCCTGGAGGCCAACATCACAGACGACAAGGAACAAGGCAGCAGCACTCTGGAGGCACGTCTGGACAACATCCCTCCTGCAGTCGGTGAGTTACTGTACATACTGTACTGCAGCTTCAAAGGAGTTGTTTCAGCAAGTTCACTCACCCTTTTATGTGTCTGTAAAGAGCCTTAAAACCCTTTATAGTAAAAAAAAAATGCTCTGGATATAAAGCGGGCTAAATAAATGAGGTATTTTGTTTTAGAAGTTTTGTTTTTATTCATTAAATTTTTATTAGAGACACTTGCATGAATAAGTGATAATTCAGAGATGGAAAATGTTTGAAATATCTTGAAATACCCATAGCAGATAAAGAACTAATGCTTTGTCGTAGGTCCCTTGCTGCAGGTTCTGGTGTCTGTTTTCACTCCCATCTATTGGACCACTGTGCTTCAAAACGGAGCCGCCAGAAACGGGTTCTCCTTCACACAGGGCCAGTTCAGACAGGAGTCTCAGCTGGAGTTTGATACCGGTGAGCTCATCAAACTTTCACTTTTTTTTGTCTTCCTTATTGATTTATTCATCGGGTAGAATAAAATCAGAACATAATAGCGGGTTAGTTTAACATATTTCACATGTGATGGATTTTGCCATCACATGTGAAACTGGCCCTCGGCTTTGCTACTCTGTAATGTAGTGCAACAACTACATTTGATTGTTGATTCAATGTTGCATGACTGAGTTTTTGTGTTTAGTGATGTAAAGCACTTTGAAATGCCTTGCTGCTGATTGATTGATTGATTGATTGATTGATTGATTGATTGATTGATTAAAACACACAAAAAATGACAAGAGATAAAAATTACATCGAAATTGAAAAAAAAAAAAAAAATGAACAGAAAAAAATAGGACATTATTTCTTTTATGTCAGAACTGAGCACTCATTTGTAAAAGCAGCCAGCAGATGGCAGCACTCGCTACCTTGAACATGCTCGAGTTTGTCCAACAAACAGTGTTTTATTGGATTCTCACAGGAGAGATCCTCCGTCTGACCCATGTGGCCAGGGGACTGGACTCGGAGGGAGTTCTGCTGATTGACATCGTAATCAACGGCTTCGTTCCGCCGTCATTATCCTCCTCATCTCATCTGGGCCTTCAGGTGTGTTTGTGGAAGTGATTATGTGGGGCCTCGACTGTATCTCGAGTTCCTTTTACGTCACTCTGCAGAAATGGATCCCTTCGATTCGTCTGACCTGATTTGACCCTCCTCCCACAGGACTTTGATGAGTCATACGTGCAGACGGGCCAAGGACAGCTGTACTCATGGTCATCGCAGACCCACCAGAGAGCAGGCAGTCCCATGGCGCTGCGATGTAATCACACCATCGTTTACGAGGGCCAGGACGAACGCCAAGGCCCTGTGCTTCAGCTGCTCAAGGTTTCTGGAATAAACAGCGTCTACAACATGTTCACCCTGACTTTGGACTTCCACATCACTACCAGCCTCCTCGTACCAGGTCTGGGGATACACAGAATAAATTATCCTCTGACATTCCTACTACACATGAATCGCTGAACCTGAAATAATGCTTTTTTTTTTTTTTTTTCTTTTGCAGATGGTTATGAAGACACATGCCCAAAAGGCTTCAGTCTCGACACGGCCTCTTACTGTGCTGGTGTGACGGTTTTTTTCTTATTTGTCTCATCTGGTTGCTGGCGATATTTATTGGCATTTTTCTCTCAGTTCTTCGGTTTTTGTGAATGTAACAAAATGTCTCGTTGCCAGATGAAGACGAGTGTGCCCTGCAGTCTCCCTGCTCCCATTCATGCAACAACATCCTGGGAGGGTTCACCTGTGCCTGTCCTTCTGGCTTCACTATCTCTGCAGAGACCAACACATGCCACGGTGAGGCACTAAACACAACCTGCTGAATGCCAACATGTAAATACTGTCCTGCCAACACTGTGTTGGATTTGTTGGATTGCTTGCGTCCCACTCAGATATTGACGAGTGCTCCCAAGGCTCCCACATGTGCCACTACAACCAGCAGTGTGTCAACACAGTGGGTACATACCGCTGCCAGGCCAAGTGTGGACCGGGATTCAAACCCAGCGCCACAGGAACCAGCTGTGAAGGTCAGTCTGAGACATGCTGTCCTACGGCCATTTATCGCCAATCGAAGCACGCTGTACAACATTTGCCGTTGCTTTAAAACCAATTTTTCCTCATTTTTCCAATTTAACAACTACAAACGCCAGTGTCTTGCATTAGGATTTTATGTGTATAATTTAATGTCAGTAAAAAATAAACCCCAGAGGTTTGTCGGTAAACATAATAAAGTCATGCGATTGGACGAATTTATTTATCATTGATGACAGGCTAAGCCATTCACCGCTTTGATTATTTTTAAAGAGCTTTTTTTAAAAATTAATTTATTTGTTTGTTTTGAACCATGAGTTTCTCTCTCAATTACGGCAATAACAATGCTTGGTTGAAGCCAAACGACACAGCCTACGGAAGAAATATGTAGCTTTTCATGACACACACAAACTCCTTCCAGCTGCAAGCAAAGCTTTTATTTTCTCCAGAGTGCATCTGACTTAGAACAGTAAGGCACTATCCTATGTCCAGAAAATGTATTTTTATTTAAATAATAGTGATGGTTTGGGCAAACAAAAGAAAGACTGGCTTTCCTCCCGGCTTAATGGTGCTTACGGGCCTTTCCTCTATGTGTTTTATGAATTTGAGGATTAAACAACAAATAAAAAGTTAAACACTAAAATATAAACAGTCTCCAGCAAATATGTGTGCTTCCACAAAAAAATATAAAAAATCTCAGCTGCAGTTTTAAGTCTTTTTGAGCAATTTGGCGCACGCCAACCTTTCCAAATTATTTTTGTAGAAAACTGGAAACCATTTATCATCTGCCTTCCACTTCGCAGTTTTGCACTGCGTTGTTTTGGTCTGTCACATAAAATCTAAGTAAAAATACATCAAGGTTTTTTACTTTTACTGCTATGTGTAAGTTTTATTAAAAATATGTTCTTTACACATTTGTCAAAACTGGCATGATTGACAGCGCTAAGGCCCTCCTCCTGGCTCCGATTGGTTATTTTTAGTTAGCACTGGGAGAAGGTGGAAGAGTACAAAAAATGTCCACAGATTATCTATCTGATAACCATACTTTGACGAAATAGTGAGAGCTTCAACAAATATGTAGAGAAATATTTTTCATAAAAGTTATGTACTGCAGCTTTAAGGCCTCTAAACGCTTTCTGAAGGCACCGTATTAGTACTGATGAACCCTTTCATGGCTAATTTGTGTTTCAGATGTGGATGAGTGCCAGGAGTCTGCCGTCTCCCCGTGCCACCATAAGTGTCTCAACACTCTGGGTTCCTACCGTTGTATCTGTCATCCTGGATACCAGTCGTCAGGACATCGCTGCATCGGTCAGTCAGTTTCTTCTTGTGATTAAAACACCTCATGGTGGTTTGGAGACAGACATTCTGTAAAGTGGTTAAGACCCAGATGAGCACATTTTCTTTCCCCATCTTCGCATATTCTTCAGATCAGATGAGTATCTGGACAGCTTAAGCTGAGGTCATTTATTTATTTATTTCGCCAGGGATTTGGTGACCTTGTCTCCCCGATCAGTCTGCTGAAGTCAGTCTGTTAGTGTGAAACCCAAGCCTCGTTTAGAATCAAATCTGTGGTGTGTCCATGTCGGGTGTCATGACATTATTTCCACAGCTGAGTGGTGAATGTTTGGACTTTTCCAGACATCAACGAGTGCATGAGGAACGTGTGCCCGGCGCACCAGCAGTGCCGCAACACCGATGGAGGATATCAGTGTTTTGACAGTTGTCCGGCTGGAATGACCACAGCAGAAAATGGGGCCTGTGCAGGTGAGTGACTGTCACACATTGGTTGTTTCAAGAGATTTTCTCCTTTGGGATTTTCTCCTTGATATCGATCTGAAGAAAGTCAGTGAAACATGCAGGTTTTGAAAACGCGACGCCTTTAAAATGCAGTAAAATTACAAGACTTGTATCACACGTACAAACTTAACAATGACACTACAGTATCTGTTTTTGTTGACACTTTTACATTTTTTCCAAGCAGGAAGTTCTACAAAATAAATAGAACATTTTGACAACAAGGCAACAAAAATTTGCATAGTTTTAACATTTATTTTTAAAAATATATTTACGTCAAGACATACTTTTACACCCCTTAATGAACTCAAATCTTGCTCCTGCTGAATTATTTTTTTTTTCATCCAGAACAAACAGCTTCAGTTCTTACCGTGTTTATCTGTTTTGATGATTCGCTGGGAGTGCGTGAACAAAATTTACAGAAAAATTAACTCGAGAGATTTCTTGATTTTGCTTTGAATGTCACAACATTCGCCGAGTGTTTCAGATGCTCTCCGTATTTCTCTCTCTTCTGCACCGAGAATTTTCTGGAAATATCTGAACAGAGAGAGCAGTGACGTGACGCTGGCAGATCGGGAGTCGCAGCAGATAATTCAGTCTCTCTTCCACTGTGATATAAGAGTAAAATACAAAAAAAAAAAGTAGATTGTAGATTTGTTAGAACAAAATAATGTCATAAATTTTTAATTCTGCAAGCCTTGCTCACAAGAATGGGTCATGACTATTAATAATTTGCTTTGCAACAACTGGCTGTCGCTTACAAAATAACTATCCGAAGCTGAGTTTTGTTCTCACAGACCAAAAAAACCTTGACTAGAATCCAGACCCTGGGATTAGATTGGGAAATCTTTATACTTTTACTTTAATTACTTCAACTGTGCTAACTTCAGCATTAGAGCAGATAAACAGCCGTGGCTCACGTTAATGATCAGAAGGGCTATCGCATTTTATTTTACACACAACAATCTTACTGACAGAGCTGAAATGACTTGGAATTAAGAGTTTCACGACATTTGACAATAAGCAGAATTTTTATGGGAATGTCTGAGGGTAATTTTTTGGACTCAGTCTGTCCCTCAGAACGAGAGCTGGAATTATTTGTCCAGAGTTGTTCCTCAAAAATACCAAAAATATTTATTACAGGGAATTCACAGCTTCGACAGCAGAAATGTGGGAAAGTAATTAGGGGGGGGAAAAAAGTGCATTTATTTTGTCTGTTTGATTTCACTTTTACAGTTATTACTTTTTTTTTTTTTAGTTGGTTTTAAGAATAAAATGTTTGAACCAAGCTGCCTCCCGGTTTTCTTCCTAGATATTGACGAGTGCCAGGACGGAAGTCACATGTGCCGCTACAGTCAGATCTGTCAGAACACGGTCGGAGGGTACGGATGCGTTTGCCCCAGAGGTTACAGATCTCAGGGAGTCGGCCTTCCGTGTCTGGGTAGGACGTTTCTCTTGTCTGATTGATGAAACACCTCTTCAAAAAGGGTCCCACATTGACTCCATCGTGAATTTTACTGCGCCTTCCAGACGTCGACGAATGCTCTCAAACGCCAAATCCTTGTGCGCACCAGTGCCGTAACGTGCCCGGCAGCTTCAGGTGCCTGTGCCCTCCCGGGACTCTGCTGATGGGGGACGGGCGCTCCTGTGCGGGGCTGGAGCGAGGCCAGATCTTCACCAACGGTACCAGAGTGAGGGCGAGACTCCGCCCACAGCTGGTGTCGACCCTCGGCCGGCCAATCATCTCCCGCTCTAACGGAGCATCTCGCATTACGAGGCAGAGCTGTCCTGTGGGCTACACCAGCAGAGATGGCGCATGTGTGGGTAGGTTTGAATTAACACTTGTTTGCAGGAACAAGTGTTAATTGTTCCTGCAAACATTAAAAAGAACACTGTTCTTTTTAATGTGGCCTTAGTGTTTTTAACTTTTTTTTTTTTTTTTTCACAGACGTGGATGAGTGTTTGTTGAAGAAGCCATGCCAACACAAATGCATAAACACGGTCGGCAGCTTTCATTGTCTGTGCCCTCCAGGATACAAACTTCTGCCCAATGGCAGAAGCTGTAAAGGTATGAACTTCCTGGATCGCTCTACGCTGAACACAATCTTCAAACCGCTCCTGCAAATAACAGAAAAGTCCGCGTCCCCCTCCTTTTAACAGATATTGACGAGTGCGTGGAACAAGGAATTCAGTGTGGACTCAGTCAGATGTGCTTTAATACCAGAGGGGGATACCAGTGTCTGGATACACCCTGCCCTACTTCCTACCAAAGTGCAGGACGTCCTGGGTAAATAAGATGTCAACGTTTTGTCCTGTTACGAAGCAAATCAGCTCCCAGATGGATAGCAGGTCAAAGGTGTGAAGGCGGACAGAAATCTTTTGTTTTTGTTTTAAAAATGTTATGTGGTGGAAATAAGCCTGACCCAGACAGCGACCGCAGGCAAGGGTAGAGTACTGCATTATCAAACTATCAACAATTTCAGTTAGGCAAAAGTCCTTTAAGATTTAGCCAATTCCTGAAAATAATTCAACTGAGAAATCAGGGTGCCGCTGATGCAGAGTTTGCTCTTTAATAGCAGCAGGCAATGTTTCCACACACATAGTGAGGTGGAGCATTTTGAACGAACTCTTCCATGACTCCTGTATCCTGGCAACAGTGAAACCATTCATGTTGCCTCCAGTCCGAAGGGTTGGGATTATTCACAGTTTGCCTAAGAACATTGTTATGAAAGAAAGGGATGAAGGCTTCCTCAATGAGCAGCTTTGTTCCACAACACTGCAGCTATTTGTTGATGAACATGATCTTTTTCTAGGTATAGAGCTCTGTGTCACAAAGCAAAGGCGATGATTTAAGTGGCTTAGTGGTGAAAACATTGAAATTTGGAACCGTAGCCGGGGAAACTCCTTGGATGTTAATCCCAATGGGTAGAAGCTGACAGTTTACATAAATTTGATCCATTCCTCTATTAAAGCCTTTCTGAAATGTTAAAAAAAAATATCCTGGAAACATCTGATAAAGGCATCTAACACTGAAGCAGTAAAATTAGCGTAAATCATTTTCTTCAGCTGTAATCCATCTTGGCCACGTCTCTACACAAACATTTCGTTTTTCATGTAATAAACACATCTCTGCTCTTTCCCCCGCCGGCTTCTCCAGGACCTGCTTCAGGCCCTGCTCTCTGGACTGCGCCGCAGGCGGCTCGCCGCTGCTCCTGCAGTACAAGCTGCTCACTCTCCCCTCCGGCATACCGCCCAACCACAACGTGGTGCGGCTGTCGGCGTTCTCGGAGTCGGGCGTCCTGCAGGAGCGCACCTCCTTCACGATACTCGAGCAGGAGTCGGTCACGGGCGTGACGGGCCGAGTGTTTGACATCAGAGACGAGGCCGGCAGGGGGATCATCTTCACTCGGCGCGTTCTGGATAGACCTGGCCTCATGAGGCTCAAGGTGCAGGCCACCACGATCTCAGAACACGGTCGCATAACGTACCAGAGCATCTTCATCATCTACATCTCCATCTCAGCGTACCCCTACTGAGCCCACACGTTGCTCTGCTGATGACTCAAAATCAGACCACGAGAAGAAACTCTGCTATTTCAGTTTTTGTAACAGCCCTGTAAGAAAAAAACAAAACAAAACAAAAAAAAAAAACCGCTGATCATCCTGAAGTGTAGATGTCTGCTACATGCTCCTATCAGGAAAGATGTGAGACTTTCATATACAGAAGCGAATCCGATGGAAAATGCTAAAGAGGAGAACGGGAACGTAACACTAACATAATTTTGTCTCGAGTTACAATCTAAATGGTTTTTTTCTTTCTCCAGAATGTTCATTGTTTTAGTGTTTGATTCTCATGTTGAATATTCAAGTTTGGTA
This sequence comes from Poecilia mexicana, assembly GCF_051168715.1. NCBI lineage: Eukaryota > Metazoa > Chordata > Actinopteri > Cyprinodontiformes > Poeciliidae > Poecilia > Poecilia mexicana. The sequence goes on along the minus strand of NW_028263378.1, from coordinate 24,077,670 downwards.
CAGAGATATTTTTATAGCTCGCACTTGGAAGTAAAATGGCAAATCTTTTCACAGCTATGAATTTGTTTAGTGTCCCCAGAAACCCCTATATTATTTATTGAAGTCATTTTAAACAAAAACTGCTTTAAGCTCACCTTTAGCAACATCAGGTTTGCGTTATAATTGATGTACTGGCACATCATTAACGGTCCTATGTGATTATTTTTTTACTCCTTTTGTTAGATTTGTCATGTCAGAAGGTGCTACTTTGAATGTGGTTTTTTGAGTTTGTGTGATTGGTGCCAGTGCTAATAATAAAAAGGCCAGTGATATTTCACAACAACAACAAAAACAAATTAAAAAGGATAATAAGCAATTTGCAAACTATTACAGTATTTGCATTAGAATACAGCAAACTAATACTTTCCACACTAGTTGATGTGGAATAAAACCAGGACCATAAAGGAACAAGAAGAGGAGTCAATGAACTATCAACAATATTTGTAGATGGTTTAATATTTTAATTGAAACAAAAAAAAACTCTCTTTGCTGTAATTGTGTCAAATATTTGTATGAATAAAATGCTTTTGCTTCTCCAGTGTTGTACCGCGTTTATCCCTGTTGATCTTGATTTCTGTTGTTCACCATTTCTGCTGCAGATATCGACACCCAGTGACCTCTTTACTAGGTTCATGTTGGTTGTATGACTTTTAAACATCTTTGTCCTTCAGGACTGCATTATTCCTTTGCGGCACACATTCACCAAAGTGTCAGAAGCAGTCCTGCAGAATGCAGGGTTCACATCGAAATGATCGCATCACCGCTGCCGATTCCCTGAGGGATTACCAGAAACAGAAATTTAACTGCGCAAACCAGGGGCTTTCTCTACGCTGCAAGTTCTGCCAATTAGCGGCACCAAATGAAACCAAGGTAAATAATACTTGATTAAAAGCACATCAACAGTTTTAGAAATTTTATTTTGTCTACTGTTTTGCTTTACAGGAAAAGAAACACATTGGAATTGAGGTTCCAGTATCGTCTCGAACCAGCCGGTCCGTTGTCTTCTGACATCAATGAGGTATTTTCAGTCACATGAACGGCCTCTCACTGGAGATTTTCTCATCTTCAGAACATTCTCCGTACACCAGATAACCAGATGTGCATAAAATTTTCAGTAGCTGTTTCTGAAATACTCACACCGGTCTCACTATTGACGACACACTTTTCAAAGTTGCTTAAGTCTCCTTTCCTCTCCATTCTGAAGCTTGCTTTCTACACGTCTGGATCAGCCTTAACGAACTGAATGTGATTTACTAACTCGCTGTCTGCACTAAGCAGCAATGTAATAGGAGTACCTAATAAAGTGGCCAGGGACTAACCCAAAGCTTCACAATCTGCTCCCTTCGCTTGAGGCTAAAACCTGCAGTTCGCAGAGTTTCTGCCACATCTTGCCGTGAAACAGTCCCTACGTGGGACAGAGCATCTCTCCTAAAAGAAGCCTTCATCTCTCCCATTAATACTTTCATTTCAAAAAGTACAAAAACACAGTCTTAAGGTGTGTTTAGTGCGAGGCAGCGCACTCCCAGAACAGCTTTAGTGCTCCATTGATGCACTGATGCTGCAAATCACAGAGGTTTACAGTAGGGATGGGGGATCTCCGTCTCGACTCTTACCTACAAGCATATTGGAAAAGTCTGCAACGTTAACAACTACAGTGTGTTTTCAATTTTGTTCCAGAAAAAAAATTATGTTTTTCACCTTCAGTGCAGTCATGGGAACGAGTGAGTTTACTCTCCTCCAGTCGAAGGTGTAAGAGCATCTATCTAGTCTTCACCAGGTTTAACGCTCATATAAATCTCACCGTAAGTGTACAAAAACACATACTTTTACATTATTTTCTAGTTAGCAAAAAAAAGAAAAGAAAAATGAAGCAACAGTGGAAAATCTGATGGGAGAAACTGAATCCGCTCTTGCCTCCCTAAAACTTAAGTTGCAAAGTAGCAGCTAGGCAGATGCTGCAGCAAATTCAAACAAAACTGCTCGTTAGACGCTTCAGAGGTCAGTTGGCATGTTTCATATTGCAGCTCTTGACAAGGAGGAAAAAGCAATGATGCAATATGTTGTTCGAAAGGGTTCCCAGGAGAGCATCTCTTCTGTGTAGAAAGAATACTGGGCTCCTAAAGTTGCATCTGGGTGAACCACAAGATTCTGGAACAATAGAGTTTGATCATATTTGGTTAAAATGTATTGCATCATGTTTGGGAAAGACCAAAAACAGCACATCAGCAGAATAACAACGGCTTACCAACAGGCAAGCGGTGACGTCAACCACAGAAACCAGTCACTGAGTCGACCATGAACGCCTCTGTGTACCAGAGGTATTCCACATGCAATATGAGACTTGTCTAAACACAAGCAGGAAATCTACAGCAAAATGCCCGAAACAAACAAAAAATAAATAAAAACCAATGGCCCAGTCAAAGCCCACACCTCAATCTGAATCATTCACGAACCTCTGCAAGCATTATTGAATGTTTACGTTGACATTTTACAACCTCGCCAGGGCCACGACATTTTTCTTGTGCAAAGATGCATTAAACCCCAGACATGAATCCGCCACGGTTGGCGTCGTGGTTGGACCAAAACGCAGGAACGCCGGAGGCAACGACGGAATGAAAAATGTTTACGAAACAGCACAGAAATGGAGAACAGCGTGTCAAGCCGGATCGAGCGTAACGGAGGAATCCAACGCTGAACGATGGAAACTAAGAAGCTTCATAGCTTCATTAAGGGTGGAAGGTGGCAATGAAACCAGGTGAGAAAATCAGAACAGCTGAAGGAGAGTGGTCCAGCCAGGGAGACTGAGGAAAGAAAAATAAATGCATAACACAGGAGGACTTAAAAACACAAAAACATACACATCAAAAGAGGAAAACACTAAGACTAATGTAAGAGGATAAACCAAAAGACACAGTGGAAGAAAAATATGAAACTAAACACAATGGAAAGAAGTGAAAATGCCAAGACCAAAAGTACAATAATGAACAGCACAAGAGGAGAGAACTGAATGGGAAGACATTAAAAAAACCCCGCAAGATAAAAGCTAAAACACATGGAGACAACTTTGTGCAGTAATGGAGTAGGAAAATAGAAACAGAAACAGACTTTATGGTCTCACGTAGGGGAAATTCAGGTTCACACACAAAAAGTTCTTAAAGTGCTAAAAACAAAACATAGAAACAAAATTAACAACAGTAATGATAACAGTGATAATAACATACTGCACAAGATAAGAAAATACTGTCCAGTTAGGAAGAAAACAATATCAGACTCACGATTCACAAGATGTGCAAAGACGGATCACTTTTTCAAAACTGCACAAAATGTGCATTGAAAATGTAAAAACAAACAAAAAAAAAACTATTTACAATACAACATATCAGTGCAGAAAAACAGATGTGAAGAGGAAAAATTTTTTTTGAAATTGAGTACGAACAGTGTAGGTGATTGTGCCTCTATATTTTACACTGTTCACCGTTTTCGCCTCGGCATTGAAAACAGTGGACTGTGTAAAACAGAAGTAAAGAAGGCAGAGCAGCTGCTGAAACAATAAGATAAGCTAAAAACAAATGGGTGTCCTGTTATTTTTTTCTTTTTTAACCACCGTTTTATTATAACAGATGTGGATTTTTGTTAATCCAAGACAAACATGAGCGAAGCTCTGCATTAATGCAGATGCAAAACGGAATCACAACGTTGCAGCGCGAGATCTTTGGGGGCTTTGGAGATTTTTCAGCCCCAGCAAAACAGCAAAGTGCTACACTTATGTCGTAATGTTTCGTTCAATTGCTGCAAAGTACCAAAACTGAAGAACTCATTATGTAGTTCGAGTGCTTTCTTAACACTTCTGGGTTACATGGTGAAGACATGTGCCATATTCCACATGACCTAATGGCTGGAAACTCATGGAAAGCGTCCAGTCTAGCTATTCAGCGGATTTAACGAGGTGCTGTCAACTTTGCAGTCCAATTCCAAGGCTGGAAAAATGACCGAATCTGTGCCGGCTTCGGTGGCTGACGATTCAGTAACCTGCTTAGTCAGACAGAATCCTGTGGGTCTTGCTTACTGTAGAAGTCCTTACACGATTCGGTTTGGTTTACGTAAACACGTAGAGATACTTGCACACAAATACGCCAAAGGTCGTCTGATCAACGGCTTGTAAGAAAGAGTTGAGCAGCAACTGAATGGAAACTGAGAACTTGTTTGGTGACTGACATTTGTGTGAGGTGCAACAGAACCAATAATAAGTTGCAACATTTTCACGTCCAAAACAATTGCCAGACTTTAACACAAAAAAGTTATAATGAAGAGAAACATGCATATTTCATGTAAAGATGCAAGACCCAAAGACTTTGTTTAATCTGATGGATTTAAATAATTTAATAATAAATAATAAACAGAAGTCATTTTTAAAGTTTTTGTGCATTTATTTCTTCCTGTCATTGACTTTTTCTGTTTTGTTTTGTTTTTTTGTACACAGATGTTCACAAGAGGGATCTGTTTAGAAAATGTTTGGGAGAATTATGCAAATTAGACATTACTCATTGTCTCATGTCCCAGAAGGAATCTTAATATTCTTTCTGAGTAAATAATAACGCACATCCCAACAATGACCGGTCCTTCTAACAGATATGAGTTACTTAATCGTCGTTACGTAGAATTACAAACAATCTTTTTTGATTGAAATTCAAGCCCCAGGAATTAGATCACTCTTTGCCTTTGGTGAACTCTGTGGACAGGAAGTCTCCAGTGAGATCATTGGCTTGGGTAATACCTCAGCTGCTCAGTAGGTGGAGCAAGACTCAGTTTTTTTTTTTTAATCCTCAAGATGCTGAAGCATTTGTCTTAGACCCAAGCATGACCGGGTGTTGCTGGTATCTCAGCTGCCGCTAATTTCATATCCATCGCCAGTCCTAAAACGTCTGGCTGTAATAAGTGACTTCAGAAGAACAACAAAAAGAAGGCAAGCCACATCAAAAGAGAGCCATGCCTGTGTCTTTGTATTTTTAGAAGTACTTGTTGAAGAAGGAGAGCTTCTGCAACTTGGCGTATTTTATAGAGAGGAATGGTTTTACCTCATCCCATGCTCATTTCCCAAATGATCATGGGAGGAGGTCAAAGAAAGGTCTGTGCCGGGAGAGTGCTGACATATCTGTGTGTGTGTGTGTCTGTCTGTCTAAATTAAGATAAGGCTTGACGTATTTAAGCCTTATTGTAACATAGAGCTGCAAAATCGACTTTATGTCACAACTGCTTTTAATTTAATTCAACACAAATCTGACTAGAAGTGAATACAGCTCTGATGAAAAGTTTACATTTCCTCATAATGAGCAGGAATATCGTTCATTACCAAATTATGACAACCAAGATATTTACCAAGATATGACAATCTGTTTATAAGGGTAGAATGATGATACAACCAGCATCTATGAGTTTTACATTTTTGGGGGAGAGCGGGATTTCCTCCAAGCCACACAGATGCAAAATTATTGCAGACATGCTCAGATATATACAAAATCCTTGACCACTTTAAATAAATGTTCCTAAACAAAATGTAAAGAAACCACATCCATCAGCACATTTCCAGCAGACATTTGGTTGGATATTGGCCTTTTTTTTTGTAGAGTTTATTTAAACTAGTTGGTTTCTTTGGCATTCAGATGGGATTCAGGGATAATGCATCGACTTTCCATTGGGTTGAGGTCAGGGCTGTACCATGAGCTTCATGCTAGCCTGCTTCATGTCTTCCAAAAACAGTTCTGATATGTGAACGGGATCATTATCGCTTTTGGTCCAAGTATCAACCTTTACTTTTTATGAGGAAGAAGTACCTGGTACAGAACCAGCAACTGAATCTGCCCTCATTCACTGAAAACACATTCATCGGGTGGCCATAAAGTAAACAGGATTTGCAATTGGGGACCTTCAAGCATACAAAAACGATCCAACTCTCAAGCATGGTGGCGGCAGCATCATGCTAAAAGACATTTTTTGCTGCTGGTGGTAGTTTTAGACTGCAAAAAAAAAAAAAAGAACCGATGAAGAAGCAGCCGCTTCTCATTCTTCAACTCGACTTGAGGACAACGACTAGACGGTTAAATTTAGGACAAGTTGGGTGTTCTGGTAGGGTAATGAACTCGTCTGTAATGGCCCCCCGACCTCAACCATACTTTAAATTCGTAGGCTATAATTAAAGCCAGGAAACCAACCAGTTTAAATAAACTTTGACAATTCAGTGGAAAAAAAGGTCAGATTTCCAGAGAGAGATTTGGCAGAAGCTTACTCATGCAGTATACACACCCCCAGACTGGTAAACACTTCATCACAGGCTCAAGTCAGACATACAGGGAGCGCACCTGCTCGCAGATACCTAGAGAGGCATATTTGACTAGGAAACGCTTAGGTAGATCATGTGAACGCCACCAGAACGCCAACGCAGATAACCATAGCGCAGAGTAGACCTGGACTTCAAAAGATTCGTGGAAACGGAAAACGCGGCGGCTGCCGACGTGTTGAGCAACACAGTTTGTGTAAGAGGGAAAAAGAAATAAGCTTCTTAGAAAAACAGCAGGGCTACGCTCAGACCTGGAGGCGATTCGTTCATTACATTTTCACGAAGCTTCACAAATTCCCTTGAACATCTGTAAACTACTGTAAGGCAGACAGAGGGCTGTTTCCCCTCTAGTATAAAACCAACTATTAGTGGAAATGAACGCCTAAAGTCGAGGAACGGCCACACGTGCCATCTCCCCTGCTGCTTTACACACTCATCCCCAGTACTGGCTCAGTAATGAGCACAACGCCGGAGCCTGTTGGAGGATATAAGCAGCAGAGCTCAAGAGCGTCATTAACAAACTAGATCTGCTAGCAAATTTTTCACATCAAAGTCACGTAAACATTTGGTTTTGTCCAATATTCTGGCTCACGTTGGACCCGAATTCACGTCCCAAAGCCTAAACAATCTCCACCTCCATGCATCATCATTTTCATACAAATAATTACGCCAAACGACTGGAAAAGTTTAGGTTACAGTAAAGACTATAGATTGATGATTGGTCTTTGTGTTTCAGTTTCTCTCAGCTGTTTCACCGGGTTTTCACATCGTCGATGTCGCTTCCAGATACAGGCAGCTGTTTTCAGACGGGGAGGGAGGGAAAAGAATCAACGTATCTCAACAATCTGACAGGTTTTAAATAACCCAAGCAGCTTTAATATAAGTAGCTAAAAATACAGGTATGTGCCTCGGGAGAAAGTGAGAGGTACACCAGTTTGAGAGAGAGAGAGAGAGAGAGAGAGAGAGAATACATTTAGCAGGTGGCCTAACCCCTTGGGTTCCCAAGAATATAAGTTGCTATTGTTGTTTTTAAAATAAATAAATAAATAAATAACATTTAATGTATGCAACTTCATATCTTAAAATGAGACATAACAATTTCCAAATCTTTTGGTAGAAGATTGAAATGAGCAAGAGTTCATTAAAAAGAAAATAAACAGTTGGAGTAAAACTTCTGTTAAAATATTGTGTTCTGTCACTTTAAGAACAAACAATATTGTGTAGTTGGTATGTAATGTACAGCTCAACACGAGGTGTGACAGACTATAGTGCTGTGTATATTTTTTTTTTTTGGTTGTTCTGCCTAAGGTCAGTTGCTATTGGGTGATTACACTTTACCTGTATTCTGATTGACTGGGGGGCGGGACTAATCTGAAGGACGGAGGAAGAGAAGAGAGAGACGACAGGGAGACTCCGTGGAGGGAAGGTGGATCGCGGAGTTGACAGAGCAGAATTGATACAGAAACAGCTGATCTTGGCGGTTGGCATAAACTGGTTTGTGACTGGACTGCTATGGCGACTCAAGTTGAGGATGAGGGAGACGATGAAATGGATTTTGGTGACTGGACTCCAGTACGTGGTAGTAGAGGATCAGGAAGAGAACGAAGTAGAAAGGAAGAAAGGTTGGTGGAGACACAAAGTAGTAGCAAACGGAGTCTAGAAGAAAATAGTTCAGATGAAAATAATGCAGGTTGCAAGAGGATTGTTGGGCAGGAAACTAAGTTGATCATAAAGTTTAGGAAGGAGGATGAAGGGATACAACTTAGTCCGTTAGCTCTGTCAAGAGAATTAAAAAAGAAGTTTGGAGATCTGACACTTGCTAAGACTCTTAGAGATGGGAATCTGTTGATCACAGTGAGGAATGAAGAACAGAAAAACAAGGTGATGAACGCCCACAGTATTTGTAAAAAACTGATTACTGAGATAAAGATTTTGGGAGAGGGTAAAGTGGTAAGAGGAGTGATCACAGGTATCCCAGTTGGTGAAGATCTAGAAAAACTTAGACACAGTATTAATGGAGGTGAAGTAAGTAAAATCAAAAGATTGATGAGAACAGTGGAAGGTGAAAGGGTGGAAAGTCTCTCAGTAATGTTGGAGTTTCAAACACAAGTTCTTCCTGAAAGGGTAAGAGTCGGGTGTATGTGCTTCCCTGTAAGGCCATATATCCCTCCTCCTCTCAGGTGTTATAAATGTCAGAGATATGGACACATTGCAGCTGCATGTAGGGGAAAACAAAGATGTCCAAAGTGTGGAGGAGAGCATAATTATGATGAATGTAAAAATGGGAAGGATAAGTGTTGTAATTGTGGAGGGCAACATAGGGTGACTTATGGAGGATGTGAAGTCAGAAGGAAAGCAATGGAAATCGAACAAGTCAAAGCTACTAATAATATAAGTTATGCTGAAGCTGTTAAAAGAGTGAAACCTAAGGAAGTTATAAGGAAAGTTCAACCAAACCCAACAACAGAACAGAGACCGAGTGGAACTGAAACTGGGTTAACAGTTGAAAAAATTCTATTGTTCATTGCATATGTAATTAATTGTACAGATCAAGTTAAGCACAAAACAGAAAAAATCAAAATAATTGTGAAAGGGGCAGAGAGGTTTTTTGGTATTAAGGACATATCTTGGGAACACATAAATACGAGGTTAGGGGCAGAAGGAAAGGTCGAAGGACAGGAAGATAAAAACTGATCATCCTACAATGGAACGCTAGAAGCCTTATTGCAAATGGACAGGAATTTAAAGGATTTATTAGAGAGTATAAAGATGATTTAGATATTATATGTATTCAAGAAACATGGCTTAAACCAAATCTTGATTTTGTTATAAAAGGATATGAAAGCATTAGAAGAGACAGAGAGGGGGGATCTGGAGGAGGGTGTATTACATTTATTAAACAAGGAATTCAGTTTAGATTATTAGCTAAAGGAAGAGAGTTAGAATATATCATTACTGAAATTTGGACAGTAAATGGACGATTTAAAATAATCAACTTTTATAATCCATGTAAAAGACTATCATTAGATTTAATGGAGGAAATTGGGGTATTTCTAGAGGGTAAAGTTATTTGGTGTGGGGACTTTAATGGGCATAGCTCTTTGTGGAGTCATCATAATGATCAAAATGGGGATATAATAGAAGAAATAATGGATGTTAAAAATTTGGTCTGTTTAAATGATGGAAGTGGGACTAGAATTAATTTTAGAGATAACACAGAGTCAGCAGTTGACTTAACATTAGTTTCAAATTGTTTAGCAGGGGTTTGTTTATGGCAAGTTTTAAATAAAACAACTATAGGAAGTGACCATTATCCTATTAGGATGGAAGTAAAGCTAAATATAGAGAGGTATTGTATAAAAGGGATAAAGAAGTGGTCTTTTAGGTCTGCGGACTGGGGAAAATTTAGGAAAAGTAGTGAAATAAAAATGTTAAAAGTAGACATGAATAGTAGTATTGATGATTTAAATTCTTTTATAAGTAATGCCATACTTGAAGCAGCTGATCAGGCTATAAGGAAGGAAGGCGGGAGAAGAGACAGAAGGTTGGTGCCCTGGTGGACATCAGAATGTACTAAAGTTATAAAAAAACGAAATAAAGCATTCAAAGTATTAAAAAGAAATCATAATTTTCAGAATCTGAATGAATACAAGAAATTGCAAGCAAATGTAAGAAGGATTATTAAAAATGCAAAAAGAGATTATTGGAGGAGTTTTTGTAATTCAATAGGGAAGGAGACAGATATTTCTAAGGTCTGGGCAATAATTAAAAGGATGAATGGGATTAAGAGAATAAGTGGATATCCAATACTAAATGATGGAGAAATAACAGCAGTTACTGATATAGAAAAAGCAAAAATGTTAGTAAATACTTTTGTTAAAATCCATAGTTCTGAAAATATTAGTGAAGAGGGGAAAAAAGGAAGGCAAAAGACAATATTGGAGAACAAGAATTTATTGCAACAAATGGAAGATACAAATGATCCATTGAATATGTATTTTACAATAAATGAATTAAATATGGCACTCAAAAAATGTAAGCTATCAGCTCCAGGAAAAGATCAAATTTGTTATGTTATGGTTAGTAATTTAAGTGAGTCTTCTAAAAATATTTTATTAGAAATGTACAACAGGATATGGGAGGATGGAGAATTACCAAAAAGTTGGAAGGAAGCAGTGATTATTCCAATTCGAAAACCAGGAAAAGATGAATCCAAACCAGAAAATTATCGGCCAATAGCGTTAACATCCAACTTATGTAAGATAATGGAGAGATTGATAAATGAAAGATTAATATATTATATGGAAAAGAAGGGACTTATATCATCTTATCAGAGTGGTTTCAGAAGAGGGAGAAGTACAATGGATCCAATTTTATGTTTAGAACATGAGATTAGAAAGGCTCAAGTGAATAAAGAGAGTGTTGTGGCAATATTTTTTGATATTGAGCGAGCATATGATATGATGTGGAGGGAAGGGTTATTAATTAAAATGAGAAGAATGGGTATAAATGGTCATATGTTTAGATGGATCAAAAATTTTCTAGAAGGAAGACAAATACAAGTGAGGATAGGGAAGGACTATTCTGAGAGTATGAATATAGAAAATGGGACACCACAGGGTAGTATAGTAAGTCCGTTATTGTTTTCAGTGGTAGTTAATGATATGTTTAAAGAAGTAGAGGGTGGAATGGGATTTTCACTTTTTGCTGATGATGGAGCAATGTGGAAAAGAGGAAGAAATTTAGAATTTATTGTTAAAAAACTTCAGGGAGCAATTTTAGCTGTAGAAAAATGGTCGTATAAATGGGGTTTTAAACTTTCTGTAGAGAAAACTAAAATTATGTTTTTTACAAGGAAAAGAGTTGATGGAAAAATTAAATTAAAATTATATGGACAGGATTTAGAAAGGGTTAAACAATTTAAATTTCTTGGAATGTGGTTTGATGAAAGAATGACATGGGGAGTGCATATTAAGAAAATAGTAGATAAGTGTAGGAAAGTATTAAATATAATGAGATGTTTAGTTGGAACTGAGTGGGGAGCTGATAGAAAATCATTAAAAGCAATTTATACTGGGTTAATTAGGTCAGTCTTGGATTATGGATGTATAAGTTATAATTCAGCAGCAGATTCAAACCTCCATAAGTTAAATATTATTCAACATCAGGCATTAAGATTATGTACCGGTGCTTTTAAAACATCTTCAACAGCAGCATTACAGGTTGAAATGGGAGAAATGCCTCTTAAACTTAGAAGGGATCAATTATCCTTAAATTATTGGTCAAACTTACAGGGACAAAGTCAGGATCATCCAACATTAGAGGTACTTAAACATGGCTGGGAAAATTCAAAGAAACAATTAAAGAGCTTTGGATGGATAATAAACTCTAAAGTTAATGAAATTAATTTAAATCAGTTAGATATATGTCAGGCAGTTCCATTATCTGCAGTTCCACCTTGGTTAATTCATGATACTGAGGTTGATTTTTCCGTCTTAGAAAAGAGCAATAAAGATAAATTTAGCAATATGAATAGTAATATAATACAAGAATACTTAAATGAATATTGTAACTATGTACAAATCTACACAGATGCATCAAAAAATACAGCTAATAAGGTAGGGATAGCATTTATTGTACCACAGTTTCAGATTAAAGTAGGAAAAAGGATCAGTGATGGAGTCTCAGTGTATACAGGAGAAATGCTTGCTTTACTTTTAGCAGTTCAGTGGGTGGAAGAGGTAAGACCATTAAAATCAATTATTTGTTCAGATTCTAGTTCTTCATTATTTAGTTTGCAAAATAATAAATCAGATAGTAGACCAGATATATTAATTGAAATACAACAAACACTTTACAGAATCAATATGATGGGGCTAACAGTAAATTTTGTTTGGGTTCCAGCACATCACGGGATTAAGGGTAATGAAATGGCAGACAGAATGGCCAAAGAGAGTACTAACCGGGTGAAGATAGATATTAATGTTAGTTTTAGTATAACAGAAATAAAGGGTACAATTAAAAAAAAAACAAGAGAGAGGTGGCAAAAGTTATGGGATGAAGAAAAGAAAGGAAGGTGGTTATATAAAATTCAAAAGAATATTGGTCAAATGAGAAGAACAGAAAGAATAAGAAGAGAAGAGATAATTATTTCACGGTTTAGAATCGGACATACTGGACTAAATAGATCATTATTTCTAATAGGGAAACATCAGACAGGGAAATGTGACTGTGGGGAAGATGAGACATTGGAACATGTTATTTTCAGTTGTAGGAATTATTTGATGCAAAGAAATAACTTAATTAGAAACCTTAGTAGCATGAAAATGAAATTTGATATTGTTGATTTATTACAGAAAGATTCAGGAAGTAGAGGATATGAGGCCTTATTTTATTTCTTAAAACAGTGTAAGTTGTTTAATAGGATATAGTAATATTTATTTATTTTTTTTTTTTTTTTTTTTTTTTTTGTCATGTGGTCCACACTCCTTACCAGTTGGTGGCGGTAATGCATACCTAAAGTTTCTTGCCAACCGCCATTAAAATTCAAATAGAAGAAGAAGAAGACTCCGTGGAGAGTGCTGGAACTTTGGTAACTCGTTTTGGGGACAAAACGTCTAAAAAGTGCAACGACGTAAATATGCACTAGCGCCAAGGGACAGTTGAAGGACCAAAGAAGAAGCATTTGGTGAGCTGGATGCCAAAAGTATACACAGGAGCCGGTGGAGAGGAAGAGGCTAGCTACGCCTGCGCTGGGCCCGCTGTTTTGGACTTGGCTGCGTTTCCTCCGCCTTTACCGAGAAAGGCGTGGATTAGCTGACTGTTATCTGGAGAGACAGTCACCAGGACCTTATAAAAACCAGCCACTGTGGATCGAGCACCAATGGTGAGTGTCGTCAGAATCAGGCCTGCAACGGGGGTTTGAATGACTATAATGCCGGCTTTTATTTGATTTATTTTATGGTGGGCCCACTAATTAAAACTGTTATTTATTTTAAATGTATTTTGTTCAGACTAAAGGACTCTTATGTGTTCGGGACTGTTCAGAATAAGTCAGCGTAGAATTCTATAAGCGTTTAAAAGACAGTGAAAGTCCCTATTTCTGAACCAGGTATTTATCAAAGCCTGTTGTATTTTTATTTGTATTTTCCTGGTTAGTAGGAGGTTAAAGAAAAACCACAAGGATACCGCTCCTTTAGGTTCTATTCATTCAGGCAGACATAAGGTCTGCTGGTGACCATATTCAGTATGTTTTCATATGTGGTCTACTTTAATTTGCATTCTGAAGTTTGGTAAATAAATGCTTTGCCTTTATAAAGTCTCCTTATTCATGGGTCAGACATCTGCAGTTAACTAAGTTGAATGCTTTATGACAGTGGTTCATGGGAAATGTAGTGAAACCAGTTTCTTGGGGTGTAACCGTAAACAGATAGAACCCAGAGCGCTAGATCTAGCCTTAGACATCAGAAAGCGCTACAGAGTAAAACATCACTTTCAAACTGATGTGTGATTGGTCTGTTTGGAAATACAGCTCTGCATTCTGCAAGTTAGTACAAAATGATTCAAAGCAAAATTTACATTTTAGAACATTACACTCCAGTAAAAATAAAAAAACTAAAATTGAGTTTTTCTCCACTGAAGAGTCAACTGTATTGACCAACCCCGTAAAATAAGACAAGAAGTGCTTTTCTAAAACTGGAATCCAAACCAGTAAGGAGCATGAGTAATGCCTTGGTTTCAGACAGTCTAAGCTTGTGTGTCTCTGACCATGAAGGGGGAAGCTGAGTAAAACTCAGAGCTAACGGTAAAAGTGTGGTGAAGGACGCAGCAACTAAGGCGTCTGAACACAGATTAACCCTTTCTGCATTTTGTGACATTACAACCACTGACTTGGACCTGTTTTCATTTGGTTTTATGTGACGGACCAACGTAAATTTATAAAGAAATGAATACATGGCTTTCAATTTTATTTTATTTTTATATTAAACATTTGAAAAGTGTGGCATACATTTGTACTCACTCGCCTTTACTGTAGCCTGTTTAAAAAAAAAAAAAACATCTACTCGTTCTACGCTTTGCATGGTACAGAAGGTCTGGATGTTTGGTAATCGAAAAACGATTGATTCCTGGAGGCGTGGAGTCTGTTGAAGTTTTCGATTTTACCCAGTCGCTAACACTTGTCCTTGACGTTAAGTAACACTACGAAGCTTACCGGGAAGAGAGAGAAGTGCTGTGCCAAACGCGGCGGCTATTAGTGTTAATTCGATATTTGGATGCGTGGCCAACATGGACCGAATGGCTTCGTTCATTTTCTCCATTGGCATTGCTAAAACTACAGACAGACTACAGTTCTAAAACAACACTAAAAATTGTCACTGTTCACGACTTCTCCTTCTGTACGCTAACTGACCAGGTTGAAAATCTACCGAAGGAATCCGAGTCAGTGGGAGAAAGCCTGGACGGAGCATTTAGAGGAGATGAGAATCAAGCAGGAGATGAGAATCAAGCAGAATTGCGCAGGAAGGCTTCGTTTTACTCTTAATACTCCTAAAAAATAAATTTTCTTAAACTTATATTTTGGGCGTCATTTAATGTCAAAATAAATACAGCCGTTGTGTTGTGACCTGGAGGTTCCCCAGATCCACAGCAATCATTCTCCATTGTCCTGTCAATATTTTGACAGGAGAACGATTAGAGATGTTGTACAACTATTATGTCCACTCCCTAAGTCTGAGATGGAAAAGAAGTAAGCCATTGGTAAGAAAAAAAAGAAGAAAAAATCTTGGAGGGAAATGCAATGAAAGAAGCTGCTTTGATCAGATGAGCTCAATTATATATAAATGTTATGTATGGAGAAAAAACCTAACACAGCAGATCGGTCTGAACACCACCACCATGGTGAAACATGGTTGTGGCAACATCTTGTGTGACTCTTTCTTTCAGTAACGACTGGGAAAACTGCTCAGAGTTCTTGGGAAGATGAATGACGTTAAATACTGGATAAACATGGAAGAAAAGCAAAAAAAATAATTGAAGAGCTTCACCGCCCAACAGGAACAACAACCAGAACTTCCAGTGGAAAGGCTTAGAACAAAGCCCATTCGTTAAAAATCTGCAGAAAGGTTTTAGCGTGAAAGTACAGAGGGAGTAACGATACGTTTGCACTGTAGTTTCAGAAACGAAGCTGGATCATTTCTGAAGTCACAATAATCTGAATCGTTTAAGTTTCCAGCAGATTTTTGGCTAGAATCAGTAAAACTGTGAACTATAAAAATGATCTCTGAGCACAATCCTCTCAGTAATCCCATGGACTGCGTATGCCTCCTTCGTGGCGACTCAATATGAAGATGTTGGCGACACGTTTGAAAACCTTTAATAGATTTTACTGCCATGCACTTTTCAACTCTGAAGACACTTTTACAACCCCAGACGTATTTTCCGGATGATATATCAAATTTCTGGCCTCAGCTGCTTCTTGATCACATAATGATGCTAAGAATCAATCCACATGGCCAGTATATTCTTACCCCAAAGCGTGTTGATTTTCTGCCAAAGTAGCTGTGGACAAATGAAAAAGACGTCAATATTTACTTGTTGCCATAGAAGCAAGGAAGTACAAAATGCGCACACACACAAAAAGAGACGGAGCATGCAGAAAAGTTCATTTGCAAGTAATTTAAATGGTAAACGACATCATGTCAGTGTGACATTGAGCGTAATCTCGGAGAAATGAAAGAGCTGAACATGAACGTAGATTCATATTTGGAGCAGAAATGTTGAGAGAGCGCATGTGCTCACAAAGGGCCCGTGCCGACATGAAAGTCTCCCTGCGCAGAGTGGCAATAAAACCCACCCCAACATGCTGTGTGGCAGATTTCCTTTACATCACTCGTTTCTAGCCAAGCCCACAATATTTCCTGCACACGTAAGGGGCCCGGCGCGCCAAGAACATCAGTAGGTTTTTGAACACGACTTTACCTTTTTACAGGGCCCGTGTGAGACTCCTCATGGCTGTCTGGAGAGTTTACAGTCAGTGGGATAATACTCTGTCAGAGCCACACACACACATTTCCAAACAGCGGCAAAATGACGACAGGAAAAGCATCTGATTGTCTGTGTGAAAATAACTCTGTAAAATAAACGGGGCTTGCTTGGACTGAAGCTCTTGTGCCTGCTCGGGTTTTTACGTGAGACAGAAACTGACTTCATCCCCACAACGCTCACCACAGTAGTTCCATCCATCCTGCTTCCCCGCCGGCCTGCCAGCCAAGTCCCGTTTCCTACCATTACTCCCAGCGACGAGCATACGGAAAAGGAGGAGGGGGAGGTCAAAGAGAGAGAGAGAGAGAGAGTGAGGGGGGTTGTATCAAATCAAACATTTGGTTGTTGCAAATGGAAAGAGGTAGAATGGCAACCACATGCACGACGGCCCTCGGAGCTGAAGTCTCAAAGCTACTGTTCTGGGTTCGGTTTTACATTTCATTTCTTCCACATCAGCCCAGAAAACGGCAGAACCACAGATGTCAGATTTTGTTGGGTTGTTCCAGAGCTCTACACTCGTACTGTGTTTCACTGAAACCGACTTTCCAGACTCGAATAGGGTGATAAGTACGTACAGGAGGTACGAGGAAAAAGCCACCATTGTGTGATTGCGCCAATTTTACCTTTCGTGTCTTAATTTTCACAGCTTGTATGGCGCAGTTCACCCCTACATGAAGCTCTCCAAGGTTTTTAAGCACCGATAGGATTTTTACTTCCACTGTTAGAATGCTAGGAGGCTCAACAAATCAAAGGAGGATTTGTCAGCTAGAGAGAGAAGCATATTTACAGTTTTAACCTTTTTTTGTTTTTTCCACATTTTGAAAAACTTTACAACCTCCAGCATTAATGTGTTGAAATTGGATTTTATGTGATAGATCAGCGTAAAAAAGGAATATTTCCGAAGTGGAAGGAAAAGCGTGGACGGTTTTCAAAAAACGTTTTCTCTTAAAAGCGTGGCAATGCATTTATAGTCTGGGCAATTTCATTCTCCTAAAACTCCACTAAACCAAAATCCAGTGCAGTCGATAACTTTCACAAGTTGTCCTTTCGGTAAAGAGTCTAAATGCGTTTCGTTTAATCTCAGCATAAATCCAGCAGCTCTGATGAAGCCGGTCAGGTTTGCTGGGTAAAATTAGTGAACAAACAGGAACCCAGTACTGATAACCAGAACTCACCATGGATCCTGGTTTTAATGGGAGCGAGGTGAAATCCTGTCCTCAGCACACTAAACTCTGCAGGTCAGGCTTGTTTATTTGATTGAGTGTTTTTTTTTTTTAAAGTAATAACCATTAGACAGGTGTTAAGCATATCTTTCATTAAGCTCACATTATTTTATTTTTTTTATTGTTCTTATGTAATATTTAAATCTTAATTGTCCTGTTTATTTAGCTGTATGTAGGTTAATGTGTAATTAATCTACATAAAGTGTTTAATTTGGTTAACTGATTTACTGAAATTAAAGAAATTTTCAATAATATTCTAATTTATTGGATATTAATTTATCAGACTGGAATTGCATCAACTTGACCCAAATCGAGAAACATTAACATTAAATGTTCACAGACCTAAGTGGGGTTGTGTGAAAGTTCAGAGCACAAAGGCAAACCACACTTTTCTCATTTTTATTTGTTAAAGAATTAAAAAAAAAAAAAATGACGAATCCCCTTTTCACTTCACAATCATGCACCATTGTGAGCTTACTCCTCATAGATCCAAATATAACACAAAGACGTTTTTGTAAGGTGACGCAACCTTCAGGGCTGTGGTTACCGTTGGCAGAAAGGAAAAGCAGAAGAAGACACAGCAGCAAAATAAAAGGTAACGGCGCTCTGTAGAGCTGCTGATAATGAGACTTTTGTCTGAGCACCTGTGCTACGTTCCACCCCCTCCTCCCCTCCGCTACTGAGCTAAACATTTGGCAGACAATTCGGGGTTGCCGCTCCCTCGGGGTATTCGGTGTCTGCTCTGTCAGTGAGGCCGAAGCCGTCGTTTGCCAGACGCACAGTTGCTTCGCTAATCACCCGGCGGAGATTTATGGCCCAGACAGAACAGGTAATTGTCTGTCTTGCTTCAGTAATAACTCTCAATGCAAAACCCAACTATTTTTGGCGTGGAAACTGCAAAAAATAGCTTCCACACCACTGCCAGAGGCTAAGAGGTGGCACCTTAAAAAAAAAAAAAAAAACAATGTTGTAATTGCACATTAGATGCTTCATCTAAAGGAAAAATCAGATGCTAAAGTGAGCAACCTGTCTTTGTCTGCATCTCCAGGTTAACAAGACAAACACAGAGTTTGCGTTTGCATTACATTAGTTTGCTCTTTCAAATTTTAAATATGCTACTAGTTTAAAGTCACTTACAGGAGTTCTTTATGAACAGCGTGGCAATGATGCTACAAGTGACCGAGGTTG
This sequence comes from Poecilia mexicana, assembly GCF_051168715.1. Taxonomy (NCBI): domain Eukaryota; kingdom Metazoa; phylum Chordata; class Actinopteri; order Cyprinodontiformes; family Poeciliidae; genus Poecilia; species Poecilia mexicana. Next base: position 24,058,845 of record NW_028263378.1, on the reverse strand, counting down.
AATCAGAGGCTTTAAACTGCTCCCCTGTTTTCATCCAGATGTCCACCAGCCCACGTCTGTAATCACACAGTTGTAAAACGACTTTTTACAGCTCAAGTTGTTCATTAGAAGATAAATTTCCACAGCTGCTCTCCAATCTCCAGACATCAAACCTTCTCCACTTTGAGACGAGCTTCTTCGTGCCAATATCTCCGATGGGATCAACAGCATCGAGCTGCGACTTGCAGGCTGCGGCTCTCGTCCCTCCTCGCTCGGAGGCGTAGGATTTGACGGAGCTGCCGTCGTTATTAATAGCTTCAAAGCACAAATGCGAAGATGAAAACAGCCCACACAGTGGCTTTGGCGTAAATATGGTAATGTCTCTGAGCATATACGCCAAGATCCTAAAAGTCTCAATTTGACAATTGCAGCAATAATCACGCTCAAAGCTGACGTTTCTGACAAAGAAGTCCTGGATGTTTGACTTAGGCACCGACGTTCACTGCCAGACGCTTGTTATTTCCTGTCAGACACTCCATAGATCATCACAAAATCTGCAAACAGAGCCTGAATTTGGGGGGCGAGAGGGGGTGACATCAGCGGATCCACTCCCTCTGTAGCTGCAAACACTGAATTACCTCAGGAGAAAAGAATGGGCTCCAACATGGGTTGAGTGAAGCCGCATCCTACCACTTCTAACGCTCAGTCAACACTGTGTGTTTTCTCAAAAAGACTGAAGCAACCGAAAGACGGCATCCCACGCGGCAATCTCTGTTTGCCTTGGCGGCCTCGGCGTTTAGCTATCTTTTGTGCTGTAATCACATTTTTGGTGCTTTGGCTCCATTTTGCAGTTCATGTCGTGATCAAGACGGACCGAACCTGAGATTTTCCTCCTGGAGCCGGGCTAGGACTCAGCGAGTCACTTCCACAAAGGTTTGACCTCTTGCAGGGCGACCCCAGGAAGTGGGGCGGTACCACAGGCCTGGACAGTCATTCATCAAACCTGGAGCCCAAAGAACACGCTGCGGAGTGCAGATGCAACTTGCTTTCAGGCTTTTCCTCTCAACACCGACCCGTTTCATGCTTCCTGAAATCCAACACCCACTTATATTTAGCCTGTCCTCTCTGTGTTATACAAGTCCGACTGGGCCAACAAACACTCAAGACTTACGAGACACGACATTTAGCCGGTGTTGTATGAAGCATTACTCATGGTGACGAAATGAATCTACCTTGCCGTGTCTTTGTTGCAAAAAACAACAAAAAAAAACACTGCAGCCGCAAGTAATTAGGATGACGAGTACCTGAAGTGGAGGTCAGCTCCGAATAATCGTGCTGCACAGTCGAGTAATGATGCTGGAATGTTTTATTGTGAACAAGAAGTTGCCTAAAACCTTTCATCCAATTTAAAGTCAACTTGCCCAGCAGGGCAATCAAGAGTCAGCTGGAATAAAGGCCTTCTGTTGCGCAATGCGCGTCGTTAAGTTTTATGCCGTCGATGAGGTATTTTGTTGAGTCAAAACTACCACAATCCATCATGTTACTGGCAGCTACAGTGAAGCACAAATCTCTATGATAAAAGAGCAATATTAGCGAAGAACATGTAGTCATCGAAACAGTGGAAGATTATCTGAAATTAACCAGTCCGTGAAGATGTACAGCAACTTCCACCCAAACCCCAACTGTTGACATTTCTGCTAGAAATGTGTGAAAGGCCTTAAAATAGTTGATTAGGTTGGCAATCGCAGGATAAAAAAACTCTTATCAACTTTTTTCCCCCATCCTGCTTGAAGAATATTTAGGCAAGACAAACATGAATTCTTGTTTGGTCCGATTTGTCACGGCTCTGGCTGCTCAGTTTTCAAAACATTGATTGTTGAAAACTGAGCGGCTGTTATTATGCTGGCTGAAAGTCCACAACACATTGGGAGACACACCATTTCTGCATAACTGAAATGAAGGTTGGGGTTCAAAGTCGGTGAAATCTGCGTGGTGTGCCTGAGCGGAGGATGTATGCAAAAGTGGCAGCGTTCCTTTGGAGGAGAGCAGAGAAGGTCAAGGACACCTGGGAACCTTACCAGATCCCCAGGTGTCCCAAATCAGTAATCAGTGCTGCAAATAAAAAAGGTTAAATGCCCAAACTAACCACAGGTGTCCTGCAGGGGTCGCAGCACAGCATGAGGCACATATTGACGACAGACAGTGCATTCCAAAGCATCTATATCCCTGAAACTTTTAATAACAGCCACAAACCTTTTGATTTACGTAGTGGGGGTTTTGTGACAGACCAACACAAAGTCGTGCATAATGCCTGAAGGAAAATAATACTTTGTATCTCAGCATTTATCTTTTTAACTATTAAAATCTGACAAGTGTTTTGTATTTGTATCCAGCCTCTCTGTGGCAACACTATAAATACAGCTGCAAGTCTTGTAACACATGTCTCAATGCACCAAAAATCTGAAAACAAAAAAAAAAAAGTTCAAAGTTGAATCCTTACCCATTCATCTACTCCATGCTGCTTAATGCTATCCACAAACAGAAGTGATAAATATGAAATATACCATTGTCAGAGAGAATATATCCTAGTGAGGAAGGTATACCACTAGTATGTAAACGGATACATTATTAATGCGCTCATGTAAGTCATGTAGACAGATATCAAGCTTAGTGATTGTCAGGATTTATGCATGTTTTTTCATAAGTAAACAACAATTATCCCACATCACCAGTGAAAATATTCAGATACTGAAATATACATACATTTTATTCCTTTGTGTACACGCTTTCAAAATCACTGTTTAAGGGCAAGGAAGCCGAACTAATTTCCTTTAAATCTGCATCACATAAACAGTTCGAACGCCCCACTTCTGTACGTTAATGTTTTGAATCTCAGGTAAGATTGAGTGGACACGAATGTAGCCTCGCAACCTTGAGCTGCAGCAGTCTGCAGCATGAGGGCAACATTAAGATTATTTGTTTGTTCCCATGAATCACAACTCTTTAATGCATTTTTTACAACCCTTTCTGGAAGCTAGATTAAGTGTACCAGAAAGACTTACAAAAAAATAAATAAAAAGTAGTTGCTTTTTTTCTACAACTGTTATCATATGTTAAAAAGGACTGATTTCATCTGCGTGTGTGTGTGTGTGTATGTGCGCATCTCAAAGAAAGAGAAATAAAATAAAAGACACACAACTTGCACATCAGACAGGCAGGTATCCATCTGAATCTGTCTGCACCGTGAGCATCCTGCTGTCAGGATGGCTCAGGCTCTCGTGTGAAACGTCACTTGAATCTAATATCTGACAGCGATTAGGCGTGATCTCATGTGTTCGTTTCTTTCCCCCCGCTCAGCAATGCGCTTTAATTCAGCAATCCAGAAAACGCTGCTCACAATGGGGCAGCTAAGGATATTACAAAGAATGCTCACATTAAATGCTCTTTTATTTTTATGTTCTATTCTTCACATGGAAAAAAAAAACTGTTGGGCAATTTGAATTCAGAACTGAAACACTTAAAGGCATCAAAGAAGAAGGAAAAAAAAAAAAGTTTCCAGGGATAGCTGGAACAAAAAGACCGGCAGAGACTTAGCTGCACGTGTTGAACTCAGGAGTCTGCTAATCAGTTAAGTGAATACTAAACGCTGAGAGACGATGCGTCTTTTCCCTGCAGTTAATGATGATCGTTTGCAATAGTCGGGCTCTAAAACGCAGCGTTTTCACTATGGAGTAGTCACGGGCTGAGATCAGACAAACTCACAAACAAAAGAAAATGTCGAGTTTAAAGAGTGCTGACGTTTTCTGTCATTCGGTTTGTGGTTTAAAGCCCCTTTGACTGACTGAGATCCAAAGAAAGTGCCAGTGCAATCAGTGCTTTTCTCTGGCCGTTTGAAGCATTTGGTTTAATTCTGCTCCGCTCCATCCCCCCTATGTTTCAGCACACGGCCTGTAAACTTGACTGAGAGAAGGCTCCTACACTTTTCTTATTAATCCCGAAGGGAAATTAAATGCTGTAGTCACTCAAACTCTATGAAGCCCAGTCTGTTCTCCAACTATTTATTTATTTTTTTATTTGAATGTTTCCAGAAATGGAATGGAAACTGAATGAACTAACCCCACCCTTCTAAAGTAACACCATTTTAAAGCTAGTCAAGGCATGATCGACATGCGCTAAGCTGCTACCTCAGCAGATAGCCCCACTAAGAAACCAGCTACTATCAGCTTGATATGCTTGTGTTAGGTAATGTAAGGTAATTTATTCATGCAGCACATTTTCAACAACAAGGCAGTTCAAACAAAACAACAAAACCAAATATTGGTTCCCCAGGTCGATAATTTATAAACTAATCGAAGTTAGTTAGTTAATTAGTCTATAAAAGGCAAATAAAAAGTATATTATTCTTTTATTGCAAAAAAAAAAAAAAGTACTAAAGAGAACACGTGTTTATTCCGCATTTTAATTCGTTCTGGACCGGCTTCTCGTGTTTCATTTATTGAGGAGAATTTTATAATGCTCAAAATTCACAGATATTTCTTGCTTTGTAAAAAAACAAAACAAAAAAGCTCTGAAAGAAACTCTTCCTTTCGTGGGAACCAAATTATAAAAAGCAATCCATAAAAGCAGAAGTTGTCATTAAGCAGAGCTTTGTGACAAATATAAAGTTTTTGTCTAAAGGTGCCTGAAGATAAGTGGGGGAGAGTACACAGAGAAACTGAAGGCCCCATTACAGCAATTAAAAGCAGCACTTTAAAAACAGTAGTATTTACCCAGATCAGATCCATTGACTCCAAACTGGCATGAAGTCCTTAAGTCCATTAAACTTAACTGGACTGCTTAATTTCAGTACCACAACTGAGTCATCCTTATTGGTATCGCGCCCAAATGTCTTTCTGTCTCCAACATTTGTTTTATTCTCTTTAAAATCTTGCATCCTGTTTATCAGTGTTAAAAATTAGAAGCCCATATTCCACCTGAATTTACAACTCAGTCTAAACTCACACTTTCGAAGAACAAAGACATTTTTTTTTTTTTTAACGCCGTTATTAAAATCCAAGTAACATCCTGTTCCCGTCTTTAAGTCGCTTCTGATCAACAAACGGACCCATTATCTGTCCTGGAGCTCCAGGGCAGCAGCATCGTTACCCGGGGGTTAATCTACGAGTGTCGTAAAAAGCTCGGCAGACTCGGGCCGGTGTGTAAAAATCTGATACAGAAATGGTTTGGCCAAAAAACCCAGCGGAACCCATGGCCCGAAAGTCCGTGACTCAGTTTAACTACCCTAATTGGTTTTCACTTTCACAGTGCAGGCATCACTGCAGCTCTGTCCTCCGCATGCATTTGATACAGACCATGTGTGCTGAAACAAGCCCTGCTCTTTAACAATCTTCATGGTAGTTAATGCTCCGATATAGCTGACACAAGAAAAATAAAAAAAATGGAGCCTGCTTAAAGAAACTCCAGCTTTTGGGGGTAAAACACACAAAAAAGGAAGGAACTGTTACTTAACTCTTAGTGAAATTTCTTGGACATTCCGTCAAAATGACATCATGCCGGACCAGCAAGAGCCTGGATAGCAGTAAAACCCATCTCAGCAGAGATGGGTTTTCCGTCAGCTCTGTTTTTCTGGGGGGGGTCAAACCTGCAGAGTGGGACACAAAGTCGCAGCTAGCTACACAGAGGAAGCAAATTGTAGCAATTTATTCTGCTCAGGGATTTACTCCCACGTCTTTCATCATGGAATATCACTGTCCAGGGCCGCATCGGGAAATAAAATTGTCTGGTGAAAGAAAAGTCAGAATGGAAACACGGACACACACACACACACACATGCACGCACGCACACACAAAAACCCACTCACAATCTAAACTGTATCCCTTTTACACATCTGCTCCTCTTCCTTGTCTGCTCTGTTTGTAAGCTGGAGAAGCTTACAGTTAATGTCCATCTCAGCCTGTTTACAGGGGAAGCTATGGACTCAAATCAACAAGTGGGAGGGAGAAGCAACACGTCTGAGCGTCAACACGAGCGTCATCCACATGATGCATTTTATTATGTACCAAATGACAGGATGGAGCTGCAGCCATGCACGTACAACGTGCCTTGAAGATGCGCAGGGTCCTAAAAGTTTTGGGCTTTTCGTTATGGTTCAGTTTTGCTTCGTCGTCCCTTTTTGTTTGTCCAGTTCAGTTTGTTTTAGTCAGTTTTTAGAGTGTGTTGGCTAGTTTTTATTGGTTAAATATCATTTAGTTTGAATTAGTTATAGTAGTAGTTTGTTTTTTTCATACTTTTTTAAGTGCAGAGTTTAAAAATGGTCTAAAGTGTTGTGATTATGTATGTACATCGATTGTGTAGTGGATTCACAATATAAAAAATGTATCCAGTTATTGTTGAACAACCTACTGACTCTGGCGTTTTCTCCAAACTTTTACCATCGCCATTTTGCGGACTAGAGTAAGTGCCGCCAGGACGATTAAGGAGTGCCGTAATTTGCCAACAGCTGATGTAAACTACTTATTTTGGGGAGGAAAAAAAATCTATTTCACATCATTTAAGAAGGCTAACAAACAGATTCATAAACGCAAAGAACAAAGGATATTATGTCAACAGTTTCAGTATGTTTCAGTTTAAAAACCCACAATATAGTTCAGGCTAGTTGTAAATTTTTTCTATTAATTACCATTTTTATTGATTTCAGCTAACAAAAATGTCTCGATTTCAGTTTTTATTTTCTTAATTTCAGTAAACCACACTAACCTTGATTCACACTCCAACAATTTTTTTTATGTCCAAATTAAAGTAGAGCATAACTTCAAAGTGAGAGGAAGTTAAAAACCCCAAAAAATTGGTGCCAAAAATTTGGCTCAGGCTCAGATGGAGAGCGTCTGTGGAAAACCATCTTCTGCCAGAGATTTCTAATTAGATTTAGATCTGGGCTTTGACTGGACCTTTCTAACACAAACAAATATGTTTGATGACTTGTTTAGTAGCCATTGTAGATTTTGCTGTAGGTTGTCAATCTGATCATCCATAATCCCCCTCCATCCATCTTACCACCAACACCAACCAGCTTCCCTTTCCCACCTGAAATAAAGGGAACCCCCACAGCATGACGGTGCCACCGCCAGCAGTGGTTTTCATCACACAACCGTTTGCATGTGGGACAAATTGCCCCACATGACCAGAGCACCTTTACTTCACACGTTTCCTGTGTCCCTTATGTGGGTTGCCGAAAAACTGCAACAAACTGCCGGAACCTCTCACGGCTTTCTGTCCAACAATAGCTTTTATCTTTAACCTTCCTCATAAGCCAGCTTTGTGGTTTGTGTGACCAACAGCTGCCATGTCATGTGGATTTCAAACGTGAGATGTGGATGTCTGCAGCTCCTTCAGAAGCTGCCACAGACCTCGTATAGCTGCTTCTCTGATCGACGCCATCATCGCTTGGCCCGTTGATTTAGGTGGACTGGGATGTATTGGCAGACCTGCACTTCTCCAATATGTGTCCAATTTCAAAATGATTGATTGAAGTCCAGGGTTTTAACCCGAGAACATTTTAAAAGATTGATGGTTATTAAGACTTACAATGCACTGACTGATATTTTTAGCACAAGCATAAAATATGCTATCATATAAAGATATGTTATCTTTATGGCAGAATAAACCAAAAAATGCATAAACTACTTCAAGAAGGTATTTGGAGCCAAGGTATGTCTTTGGACTGTGGCTGCTGCAAAGGCACCAGAAGCTGGTGGCAAAACTGAAGCTAAATCACATTTACCATTAAGTGCAGTTCTCTATCAATAATATGCACAAAAATAAAATAAAAATACAAGTTAACTTATGAAATAGTGCTGCTCATTCACAAAACACAATATAAGTAATACAGCTGTGCAAAATCATTGGTATATTAAGATGGAGAGCTTTTTGTTCAAGCAATGCTGTCAGTGAGGCGTGTGATTGGTCCATAAGTGGTTCTGCAGCAGGATGATGACCACAAAAGAGCAGCATGAAGTACTTTCTTCAGCCACGAGGGAAACAAGGATTCCAGATTTCAATATTATCTGAATACCTGCTGTGGAGGGAGGAGTTCTCCGTTTGCCAGGAGGCAGGAAGAAAAAAAGAGTAAAGAAGAGAATAAAATAACGACACATTATCGCAAGATGGGCATTATTGCTGCCTTGTTGTGCCAGGGCTGGAAATAAAAGCTCAGAGTACCCACATACCTACAGGAGGAGGGTAGAAACTCGGCTCTGGATTATGCAATAAATCAGACAGCTGCAGACATATGGCAAAAAACAAGCTATATTTAGTACATGTAAGAGAACGTAAAAACACAGATGGCGGATTTATACGTTGGCTATAATTCATTTACAGAAAAGAACTTAGGTCACCGGTGGGGTATTTGCAGAGAAGACAAATGCCGTACTTTGAAGTTCATCTCGAGTTGGTTATTAGAAGAATAAACAACCTCAAGTCTAATCACCCTGCTAATAAATCCCAACTATAATAATCTCTTATCACGAGGGACAGAAGTTAAACTAAACCGTTTACAGGCAGCGTTCGAACCGTCTGCGACAGACTGCTGTGTCTGTCTGGGGTTCTGACCTTCGGATGGCGCGCTCTGCCAGGCCAGTGGAAATAACTGACCAAACGCTGGCAAACCTGTTAAGACTAAATATTGCCACTAAGCCCATGGAAGCTCTGACTAAAACATTAGGTAACTGTTTGACTCGCTCACTGTCGACCGAGTGGTGACACACGGACCGTACGATAAACACAACGTGAAGAGTTTAAATTGGTCTGTTAGGTAACGAGTAGTAAACTGTTGCTTGGCCTGCAACTCATTACGTCGGTAACTAACTTACTATATTCCCCTTTTGAACAAATTGTGGAGCGTAAACAGTTGTCTGAGCAAGAGCTCAAGTTTGATTAGGAGTCTGGCTGCAGCGTTGCTCCAAACCCGAAGCAGTTTCTGGGATGGCATGCAGCAAACTGCTCTCCTTAGCATCATCCAGGCAAGGATGCAACAGTAAGAAAATCTGGGATTAGAAATCTACTGATTGATTTTGGAGGAACAGCTAATGTTACCTAAGCATGTCCTCATGAGACAGCTTATCTCTCTTGAGGACATGAGGGGCAGCTCACTAAGAGGAAAGAAAATGTCTGATTTGGCTGCACTCGCTGGACAAACTTCGGCAAGAATGATATTCCCCGTCCTTGGTGACATGGAGCCGACGGAGCTGTAGGTTTAGCTACAGAAACTTTTTTTTTTTTTTGCTGAAATAAAGAAACCGGAGGCCTTGAATCGCATGCGTTCGTGTTTCTGAGATCAATTTTCCAAACTCAAACATGCCCTTGTTGATGTTCGAATATAAGAGTGCAACCCTGGTCTTTATGTGGTCTCAGGCAGCGTATAGTACAAAACGGCTGCAGACGCCGGGCCAAAATTATGATCTCAGCACTGTCGGAAAGCAGCAGCCTCTGCAGAGAGGACACTAATTGCACACATGTGTTTGTGCCGAAGTGTAGGCTTATTAAGCTCCTCTTGTTTTCTGATGTGGCCCCAGAAATGCCTCACCGCGCTTCCTAAGCCATGTTTACGTTGCGGCAGTAAACATTTTGTAGCCAGATTTCTCCACACAGGGGAAGCTCATGGTATAATGTCCCCATAAAAAAAAATTGAATAAATAAATCCTTCCTGACGTACTCATTAACCAAGACAGCAGGAATTACATCACTGAAAGCTGCTTAATACAATAAACTATGGCAAATTAGTATAACTGTTCTACATCCGTAATCTTCTCGTTGAGACGACGCTCTCTTATCTGCGTTTCAAAGCGAGCCGTGACGAGCTGAAATAACGCTCGACCTTGGCAGCCGAAGCGGCACGCAGCGCATTATCTCATGCAGTGGAAAAGCAATTCCCATTTTGTGGTTCGTTTGTGTTTTTTTTTTTTTTTTTTTTTTGTGTGTGTGTGTTCTTTTTTTTCCTCCTGCGAGAAAAAAAAGAAGTGAGAGCAAGGAGAATGCTTTAATCTGGAAAATATTATTTGGGGGGGGGTCAGGGGGGTGAGAGAACATGGAAAACAATAACTGTAGGGAGGATTCCTCTCCCATCCTCTGGGTTCTGTGATTTCGAGATATGCTCTTAGTCTGCAATTCTTGGCTCACCGCAGCCACCCGCCTGGCCCCCATCCTTTTACTGCTCTTTTTTTTTTTTTTTTTTTTCGTCTCCCTCTAATCGCAGGCCACGAGGTGGGACGGCTTGCTGCAGGAATCCCACAGGTAACACATTTAGTCGCCCTCACGCCATTTAAAAGATCAATGTTTCAAACCCTCCTGATGTCGTCGGGTGGGGCCCTGCAGGCCTACTGTTGCAGCGGTAAGAGGAGACGCTGAAGCACCGTGTGGAAAAGCCTCCCTTGTTCACTCAAGAGCTTGTTCTTCACACAAGGAGAAGTAATCATAACAAATGGAGCAAGTAGCTCTTCCTTCAGAGCGAGGATGATTCCCGTCTGTTTTTGACATCCAGACAGCCGAAGCTTTCCGCCTCCTGATTAACTACTGTTTTCACAGAGGAAACCATAACAAATGATTTGTAAGCTGTAGCTCCACGAAATTCACTACAGGGAGAGGAAAAGAGAGAGAGAGAAAATCTAATTCATATTTGCTTCCCATCGGGTTGTATTATGTAAAATCCCTCATAAAATGGTAATTCAATTGAGAGAGGAGGAGGGGAGGGGAATGAAGCAGTGCTATATGCTGGATGTCACTTTATAAATGGCTGAATGGTTTAATATTCATAAAATCTCATAGTGCACATTGACAGATGTGGAGCCAATATACAAGTCTGCACAGATGCTAAAAGTTGAGCTTTCGTGTATATCTGCATCTTTTCTTCAATGGCCACAAATCAATAGAATGTTTGTAATTAACGGAGGAAGATCAAAGCCGGTCAGCAGCTCATTCAGACTGTGTGGTCACACACACACTTCCAATATTTATGAAGGCCTCAAACATCAGTTCCTCAGTCACTGATACAAACACACACACACACAGCCACCCCCTCCTCTACTTACGAAAGTGTTACAAATGGTTACCGTAGCAACCAGAAACAACAGTAAGTTATTGGTAACTTTACAACAGGAAGCTTCTAAGCATTTTATTAGGAGTGTATGTAGCAGAAGTGGAAGAAAAATAATTAAAAGCTCTTAATTTGTTGAGGTTTTTGTTTTTTTTGTAAAATTTCTGAAAACCGGAGTGTCTGTGTGCAAGATATGACTCTACAAATGTGGTAGGAAAACAATGAAAGGCTCTTATTGTTTTTTTGTTTTGTTTTTTTTCTGTCTATATTCAGCCACCCTGAGTCAGAACTCAGTAGGTCATGAGGTCAATCAAATAATTTCGTTGTAGCTTTGACTACAATAAAAAGGGGTTGTTTTCCTACTAGAAGTTGAACATTTGCCCCACTCTCAGGTTTTGCATCTGCTCCACCCGCCCTCCCCATGTCCCGTTACAGTACACCATAAGAAGGCTGACTGGGTTTCATCTGTGTTTTGACTATGCAGTTCGGGACTGAACCGGGAAAATGAGTTCAATCTGGAATTTTTTTAACGTGACCATATCATATTTGCCAGGTGACTGATGTTCAACAATCCTAAGCAGATCGATGGGGAATAAAGCAGAGACAGAAACAAGGCTGAGGCGCTGCACTCTAATGTTCTCCATGTGCCATCACAACATGACGAATGTTAGTTTTACTCTCAGTAATTTCTTCTACGTGTACTTGTTCCTTACCGCCTCACCGTCTGTTTATGAGCTGGAAGTGTCTGAGTTCACATGCTGTCAAGGCCACACAATGGCAACATCGGACACGGTGGCAGAAACACACTGATGGGGAGTTTTTCTGAATTTCTGGGAATCAGGAACATCTTCCAGTTTGTTGTGAAGCACACAACAAACTTGTTAAAGGCAACTCCGTCCGTTTTGATGGATCCGACTGAGAAACTAAGTACGTTCAAGGGATGAGAAACGTATATAAAAAGTGTTCTGCAACTTTTGGCTGGAAAAATACTTCAGAGGTCATTGGCGGCGTCACTGATGACTGTAACACGTTTAAGTCCTTTCCTGGATTGCCGAGATTTTAATATTTACAGCAGGGTCAATATTTACGGCAGGGTCATACAAACAGACATGCTTTGCTGAAACCGACTGATGGAAAATGCCACACTTGACAGAATTTGGTCACATAAAAACTGGGAAGGAATTCCCTCCGATTTTCAAGTCAGTGGCACTCTCCAGGAAAGTTGCTCATTAAAGTAAAGACGGATTCAATTGGGAACAGAAGACATAATTTATAAATCAGTTTTGAGCTGAGAGTTTAGATTTTTTTTTTTTTGTCATTACACAAAACATTATAGTTACGGTGCCAGTAACCAGCTTTATTGGGCAAAAAGAAGAATCATGCCATGCTGTTTACTCATAAACTCAGTAAAGGGGGTGTAATACTTTGAAGTCTGATTAAAGTGGCATTTTACTTTGTGGTGCTAAATGGGACGTAAAACGATCCAATTAGAACGGCATAAAAAGCTTCTACAAACAAGCATAAAATAAAATGATCTCATAACTCATTAGCTGGTTGAGGGTGAACTTAGACTATGTTTGCCAAAGGTAAGAGGAGGAACCTGAAATGATAAGTCATCACTTTTATCAACCCGACTGAACTCAACTTTCACCACAAAAAGTCCATTCGTCATGGAAATTAATTTCTACTAAACTCACATGACGGTGGAGAACCATTCTTATTTGAGTTCTGTCGCAAAAACTTTGATTGTGTGGATTGTGGTCTGCTAGTCCACAGTCTACATTAGCATGTGTATACTACTTTAGCTTTTGTTTGTGAGACGGTTAAGCATGTGGTAGCTGCGCAGTGACGTCAAATGGGCATTAGCCAATGAAACGCGGACCCTGTGGTAAGGTCCATGATTTTCTTTCAGTGGAGGATTTTTACAAAATACAGTTAAAATTGTCTTTGCTTGAATTTTACTTCATTTCAGTTTATTCAAATAGCACCAATTCACAACATGTCATCTCACAAGGCACTTTACCAAAAAAAAAAAAAGAGTCAATTAAATCCAACACGCAGGCAGATTCAAAGTCGGCAATAAATATTTCAAATTGCCCAAGTTATCAAACAATGTGTCCAACTTCAGTTTATTATTCAAATCAGTTAAGTTTTCCACCAACAGAAACCAAGCAAACTGCATAAAGTCACTGACTTGCAGCATTCACTCCTCCTGAAAGAGAGTGTAGCGAAAGCCTTTAATCACTTGCGTTGTGTCCTTGACTTTAGGGCCATCCCTCATACCGAGCATGCACATAGCAACAGCGGAAAAAAAATAATAAAATCTTTCCCTTAACAGGAAGAAACCTCCAGCAGAGGCTGGCTCAGTGTGAATGGTCATCTGTCAGGACGGACTGGGGGTTCTCACAACACAGAGCATTCACACAAAAATGAAACCAAAGCACTGGTTCAGGAGTAGCTTCTTTCTATATTAAAGAAAAGTAGAGAAAAAACGAACGGCAGCAGTGGAGCAGTTAGTGGCTTCATCTAGGAGAGAAACGCGGGTAAACAGATAACCGCTGAACTAGTTTCCAAACCCATAATTCGCTAACCACAGTTTCTGCTTCAGGCAAACTGTAATTCTAATGCTGGGCATGCTGGACAACAACATGGGAGTAGAGACTGATAAAAAAAAGTTATGACAAAAATCATATTTATCTTCAGAACTGAAATTGCTATAAATCTGTTTACAATCAAGTTTGATTCTGCTGTGATTATGTGACATGCAAGTAGGGTTGCATAATATCACAACATCATTTACCTAAAAACACGGTTTATTTATTTAGGGAAAGTCATAGTGATATCAGAACATGCACCATCATCATCGAACCTGATATGCTGAAATCCTACACGGCCGTCCAGCATTCATGCAGCTACATTAAACTCTACAAAGTCCAAAGGACTGAATCTTAGGTCTGCGTTCGCCACGACTCGCCTGGCTCTACACGCTAACCTTTTCTTAGATCGCGTTACATGTGCTGTCGGAACTGATTGGAGTGGATCCATTATCAATTCGTCTGCATTCTTGGCAGTCCTGGAGGAAGATGTGGCTTTTTAGCAAGTCGCAGCAGGATATATAATTGGCACTTGAAAATAAAATCTGCCCCCTCCGATCCGCGCCTCTCCTCCACACATGAGTTTTCCATTCGGAAAACCTAATGATGTTCCTGACATTTGCCTCAGGGGGGTTTCTGCAGCCGTACAGAATGCAAAAAAAACCAACATAAAAACGGTACCCTGGAGAATAAATTGAAATGAAAAATCAAAACAAGCGTACCTAGAGTGAATGAATGACACTCACCTGGACTCCATTCTGCAGAGCAACATCATGATGCCTTTGAGTTATCACTTGCACTGAATGCAGAAATTGGTTTGTTGTTTGTTAAATCATGATTTTGTCATTTTGACAAATGTATTTCTTACTAGAAAAGAAAGTACAAATTGTACAGAGTAATGCCCATCCTGATGAGTCTTATGCTCATAAGAGGTATTGTGCTGTGTTGGTATCATTATAATGTTATTCTGGGTTAATAAAAACAATTGACTGAAAAAGCTCAATAATGTAATGGCTTGATTTGATTAAACAAAAAATTTATCAAATAATTCAACACGTCAGAAATTTTGTGATAAACTTTGTGGTTGAGGTGCAGTGCAAAAGAATTTCAGCTTCTATTCAATACAGCGATTTTAAAAAAATGAACTATAGCTTCCCTGTTTTTTGTTTTTTTATTAGTTTTGTGACATTTTTTCTTGTTAAAAAAAATTTAAATATTCATCTCGCTTTGGGCCCTACAGAATACTGCATATTCGTGCACAGCTAATCGGTAATACACGGAAAATCAACCAGTGCGTCCGGCAATTAGGATTTGTTTTCTCATTTGCACATGAGATGTGATGCTTCACTTTAACATACAATTGTTGCCACAGTGAACACAGGTCTGTGTGAACATCAATTCTTACAGACTACCGACTTTCCCCTTGCTGCGCTTTTACATGCAATTGTTGGATAAAGAAAAAGGAGTAAGTGCTGTAATTTATCACACGTCGGGTCGGATTTTAATCATATAAATCATTTGCACATAAAAATCCCAGAATCAATAGAGACGACTTCTGAATTGAAATGAAATTAATCGAATTACCAGGACTGTATGGCATCCACTTGACACGCGGGACATTTTAACTCCCAGTGCATTAGGTTGCACATTACTAGATCTTTTCAGTCTTTCCTGTTTGGCACAGGCCTTCACTTGTCTGTCATGACTGCTGGCTTGTGTACTAAATCACAGCACCTGGATAAACTTTCACCTTCGGGATTGTTTTCACTTGGATTCTTTTCAAATGATGCAAAGCAAGCCTGGGGGACCAAACAATGAACCTTAAGTTGCCCAAAACAATGTTGAGTTCAAACTTATGTCATCATTATATGCGCGATGACATAATTTGGCGCTTGATGCTTGTAACAAAACAAGGTTCAAATAGGAAAAAAAAGGGGGTAAATGTAGAGATCTCTGAACTTCGACTCATAAAAACTGACCAGATGGCGCAAAACGTCTCTCAATCTCCCTAATGCTTTTTGCAGCCAAGGCATTGTTAGGAGCGCTGTTAAGTCACACTACATGAATTATGACGAGGGAATTGAAGACAAGGCCACACAGGCGGCTCGGGCCTCCAGCGTCAGGCTAATGAAGTTTGATTGAAATCCCTTCCCTCTGAATTCTCACACGTTGCATATTTAACAGTCTCATTTGGTGGTTTCTGCAACCGTTGGAGGGAGCTTGACAAAAATCCTGAGCCAGCCCCATTCTTTCCACTCCGATCATAAAACCGAAAATTTTCCTCCCAGCAGAACCCTCTTGTGTGTCTAGCCATCAGGCACAATGAACGCTGTATGGCCAGGACGTGGACAATTAAGTCTGAAGTCTTTCCAAGCCACAAATAAAAGTGTAAATATTTCCATTTTAGCCTCTCTCTCTCTCTCTCTCTCTCTCTCTTTTTATTTATTTATTTTTTTACAGTATTATTGTATTAATTATGACGTGCCGCAAAAGATTTGGTAAAATCTTTGATTTTGTGTGGCTGTTTTCCGAACAGAGTCAATAAGTCATGGTTATGCAACAAGGGAGAATAATCTGGTAGACGACTAATCTACCGGTAAACCGTTATTTTCATCCATCCCTTCTCTCTGTCTATGTAGCTTCTGTTATCAGTGATGCAGTCAGATATTTTATTCTTCTGTCTGCCGCCTGCATACCTGTGGATTTCACCTTGACAGGTCGGCATTGTTCCTACTCCAAAATAAAAGAAATACTTGTAAAATGTTCCTATGACATAAGAGAACTCAATTACTTGTAACCATTTATTAGACCCTAGTTGCGTTAAATTAACAGCATTTTTTTGTTTTGTTTTTGTTTTTGGCTGGAGCAGCCATAATTTGAGAGTAGATAAACAGGAAAGTGAGAAGGGGGGGGAAACATGCGGCAAAGGTCATCACAGGTCGGGACTTGAACCTATGACGTCTGTGTCGAAGACTAAGGCCTCCGTACATGGGTTGCGCATCTTCATAACAAGTGAAGGTAACATGGTTACTTGGTTGTGATATAAAATTATCCTATGTACCTGGAAAATACCTAACACACCCCTAAAATCCCTTTAAAGCTCTCTGTAAGAGATCCGTCTTTGGTTTTACCCATTTCCAAGCACCACTACTTCTAAAGAGACTAGTTCAAGTCCACTTGATCTGCTCTGTTCTAGATCTTTTCAGCACAATCCATCCAATTTGTTTTTAGTGACAAGAACAAATGTTCCTGTCATGTTCTTGAACACAACCCTTGCAAGGTTACATTCAACTTCCGGACAAAGACGATTCACGTGACTTTACGTCCTGCCACTAACACAAATTTGGGTTGGCAATTTTTTGTTTGACCGTCGTCGATCATTGCGAAGACCCGTTGCATCCCTATTATGCAGCAGCAACAATCTAAGAAGGTGTAGTAACAGGCGGTCTGGCTGCTTTACACGTGTTCCAGCACTCCTTACTAAGGACTCCCACTTAGTAAAGGGCACGGGTCAAGAGGCCAAAAAGATCACATGCCAACTAGGGGGACGAATCTCTATCCACATGTTTCACATTTCTGTCTATTTAAACTCATGGAATCAGATGGTCAAGCATTCTGGTCGCCGTTTCTCCACAAGTCAACAACGAAACTCCGACTCAGAAATCTTTGTTTTAGTTGCAACATGAACCAGTTTTGCTTGGTGCTGATCTTCACCCACATTCAGTTCAGACCAGTATCACTGATACCAGTGGCAGATTTAGACTTAAAATGATTTTCAGTAAACCAAGAAGTGTGTCTGTGATGTGAATTGAGATAAACTTCTCTTCAAAGACACTGAAATAAATAATTACCTGTTTTTATTTGCATTTTCTCAAAAGACAGCATACCAACAGCTACTCACACCGTTCTGTGGGCTCGGCAGAAAAATTTTCATTGGCGATAGAAAAATCAAACTTTTGTTTTTGCAATTGCTGACCAGGATTTTGCAAGTTCCCTCTTGTGTTTGGATGACTTACTGTATCTGTGGCGACAATCTGATGATGATCTCCACGTCATCACCCTGATCTTTAATTCCCTCCACAAATTCTGAAATGTGATTTGAAACCCTGGAACTTGGGCTGCGCCAACTCCAAAATCTTAATTATGCTTCCAGTCAGAAGAAGCATGTCGGTAAAATTAGAGGTTACTTCAAACCTGCAGGGGTATAAATAATTGTGGGGCTTGGAAAAACTACTGTTATTTAATTGTTTGGTGTTTTAAAAGTGACTGTACACCAGAATCGAGTGACTAATTTGTTTTTCCAACCACATATGAAGAGAAGGAAAGTAATTAGTAGACCTTATCTCCAAAAGGATGCTCACGGATCTTTAAGCGTGTGCAGCGAGACGTCTCCTGTGGGTCGGCTGGGGAGTCGTCTGCTGGGACAGTAACTTCACAAAGATCAACAAGCTGATAAAAGAAGACCTGGAAACTCTGCTGGAAAAACTCTGGGGACTGTAGAATCGATTGTGCAAAAGAAGAATGCTTTACAAAGTGAACCAAGAAAAGGAAAGAAAAGAAAAGAAAGGGAAAGAAAAGAATCGGAGATTTCTATTCACGGCACTGCAGCTTAGCAATGGCACCTTTAGTCTGAGGCAGCCTGTGATCTTTTCTGCCCACAGCTATAACCACCTATAATGACTGTTTAAAGTAACTTAGATAATGAGAGCTAGTACATCATCTAATTGTTGAACTGAAATGAACTGAATATTTACCAAGAGAACATAGAAATTACCTTTAGAACTTCATTACATTTATTTGAACTGTTTATCAGCGTGAACCAGAGACATTTGAAATATTGCCTCAAGTGATTTTTATTTGTGTGTGTGTTTGTGTGTTAATACACACCCTTTTACTGAATGGAGGGGGGTAGGGAGAGGTGCATTTAAAGCAATTAAATACAAGACAAATAGTGATTATTTTTATTTTGAGCAAACAGAGTGAGACGTTTGCTAACCTTTCCTTCCTGGAGTTCCAGTGAGGATTTTTCAGTACTGTTTGAAAGGAAAACAAAGCACATATTATGTAGTAGTCTGAACAGTGATACACTTAAGAAAATCAACATAAAGCAGACAAACATTCAAACATTTCCTAGAAGAGTCATTTAGATTACATAACGCTGTGATTCTGTTTATTTTCAGAGAACCGGTTGAGTCACGGACCTCGGCTAAACGCTGGAACCTTTCTTCTTTTTCTCTCTCTGTCCGCTAATGTTGCAACTGATGAACCTTCAGTAGCCAAAATAGTTTTCCCTGCTTGACCTTCACAAGCAGAAGAAGTCACAAGCAAAACACTGAAACATACCATAAAAAAAAAAGAAAAAAAAAAGTAAATAAATCTGCCCAAAGTGCATCTGGACTTGAAGTGTTCCACTAAGTAGAAACACAAGAAGGGAGCTGGAAAGACTTTAAAGATTAGATCACTCTTCTTCATTTCTTTATAGTGGTTTCGTCCATGCCAGCAGCTTCCTCCACTCCTCCCAACTTCCCTGACTGAAGATGGAGGAAATGGGAAGAGGAGGAGGAGGAGAGGGAGGGGAACCAGGGTTTGCACCCCTGAGATATGAAATGTCACGTGCGGCATTATACTGCTTCCAGATCAGTGGACACTTCGGTGTGCTTTATTTAGTGTGGAAACAAATGACCTTTGGAATTGTAAGGACTGGAGAACCTGGTGGAAATGAACTATGACACAGTGGAAATTTGCAATGTGCTCATACGCATTAATATTCCAGATGTTGTAGGAAACACAAGGCTTTGTTTTTCACATCAAAAGCCAAAGCAACGTCTAGTGTGCTGCAAACAACGAGTCCGGCGAGGGTCTGCATGCTGGCGTATGAGGTTGTTACGGCAACCTTTGTTATGTGCCATTCTGCGGCTGGCAGGGTTGATGCCGAAAACTACACACAGCGAGATTTGTCTAGGATCTGTGCGACGAGATGATGCAAAACCACATGCTGCACCCAATACAAAGAAAGTGGGTGTGGAAGAAACCAGGAATGATGTGTGTTAAATCAAAGGATGCAAATTAAACCAAGACGACAAGCTGTGTTAAAAAAAAAAAAGTCAAAGGAACTGTAAGAGTTACTGCATTATTTAGATTTCTTTTACTGATCTTGTGAAACAACTACACTTTTGTTGGACTTGGATTTCTTTAAATGTCTGTCGCTTAATTCATTTGATGTTGGTTTCCAGTTGTTTTTTTTTTTCATGTAACATCAAAAGTCTGGCCTTCATCACTATAAACTTTTTATTTCATGTTTGCACCTTTCATCCGCCTACAATCTGGTGAGAAAAAAAAAAAAATTTACAAACACTTTTTTTTTTTAAATTGAAGATTGATAGAATCTCTGTTTTGAGTGTGTGTGTGTGTGATATTCTCTCATGTAGCAAAACATTAATTTGTGAGACAAAATCAAACAAAAGAAAAAAGTGCAAATAAGGTTTTTTTTATCTGGATGGAAAAGATTTTCCATGTTTTTCTTAACATAATCGTTTTCAGTAAATCAAAATTAAAAGTCCAGAAAAATAAGTGTTTTTTTTTTTGTTTTTTTTAAACAACTTATATTTTTTTCTTAAAATATTCTTAGATATCAGGGCAAACTATAATACTGCCATGTTATCTTTGAATATTTAAAAATGTATTTGATATTAATTGTTGCAGTGGGTTGAAAAGTCTTGCCTTTAGTATGGCTTTGCAGGACCACCGCTTGATTTTTTTATTTTTATTTCACCCCCATCTGTGAGTTTGTTATGAAAAATCATGTCAAAAGCAGTAAGATTTCACAAGATTTAAAAAAAAGAAAAAGAAAAAAGAAAGGGGGGAAAAAAGCATGACGACTCCAAGATGAGCAGGCAGTTCACTAAATCTGACATTTATTATGAAAATGTTGCACGTCATGCGATGTGCTCATAATATTTAGCTATCTGCCTCTAAACTTAGCGCTCTGCCAGGAAACCAATCAGGCCATTAACCATCATAGTAACCCATCTGTGAAACTCTTCCAAGCTGAAGATGATTTCTACAACCTTTCCCATCTGTGCACAGGTTGATCACTACTTTTTCCTCTTCACATCTGTGAAATCCCACGTTCCTCTGTCTGCTGAGGATTAAGCCCAAGTAACTGAACTAATCAGTGCAACAACAATGTGGTTTAAAATGAGGCTCAGAGCCTCATCCACTAATCTGCTAACATATATGAATGCCTGAGCTTAAGTCTTATTCTCTTTGATCAAAAAGCCACTTAGAGGATTAGTCTGTTCAATGAGCAACCGATCCTTCGGTTTTGGCTTTCGGTTTTAGATGTCAAATTCGTTTGTCCGGTTCTTGGCAATCCAAGGACTTTTATTCTGTCAAGCCATTTGTAACGTCTCGGTCTGTCCTCGGAGAAAGTGCTAAAACGTTTCCATTCACTAAAAACTGAAGTGAACTCCCCCCCCCCCCCCCCCACACACACACACACAAAAAAACAGCTGCTGTCCACTTTTAAATACTGAACAACAGATGATCTGTCCACAGAAAAACATACATGGAAAATTAAATAATCACTTATGTAATATTCTCTGGATAACACTTATTTTTATGAGGTCATTTGTCAAAGACATTTTTTCCTTCTGGAGCTGCTGCTCTTCCACATCGAAGGCAATCGGTTAAGATGTCCAGGATCAGGATGCCTTTTCGGGGCGCCTCTCTTTGTTGGCTCTTTGGGTATGACTCGCTGTCTTAGAATATGCTGCAGGTACTACACACCGAGCTGGAGAATGTTGTCGGGGACAGGGATGTCTGGCTTTTCCTCTTGGACATATTGCTGTTAAGACCCAAACTTGGTTAAAAATAGCTTTTGACTTGCAACTGCAGCAGGTAGTAATTCACCAGCTTTTCAGAATGAGATGGCAGGGATGTAACAGAAAGGTTCACAATGTACTGTAATTTGGAAACAGTTTTTAGTGCTGGGGTGTGTAATGCAAAATGGAGCTTTGACGTTTTTACGACAAAGTGAATGTAAGTTTTGTTCTAAACAGGTTTCTCAGATATGAACTGAAGGCAATTTAATTACTTCATGCATAGTGGTCATTACAGTGGACAGCATACAGGGGAATACAACCAAAACAAATGCACAAGTCTAGAAAAATGCCTCGTAGTCTTTTACCGAAGACAACGTGCTAAATCTGACGCCACTCCAATTTTGTTCACATTTCGTGAATAAGGAAGTACTGCCTGGTGTCTCCTTTAGAGGTGTTTATGTCGTTTCCTTCAGCAGTTCTTGGTGCAGCGCCACCACAGGCGAGGAACGAACAGGTTTTTCAAAGAGTTTGACTTGTTTGACGCAGTATAGTGGGAAAGCGGATCGCACCGGCTGAAAAAGCAACAAATGTCGCAGTCTTGAATGATCGTTGCAAACATACAAGAAAAACTCTCATATTCTTGGGTGAAAAAATATTTTTTTTGAAAAATATGAAAGAATGCCAACCAGCAGTCTTGCACATTATGCCTAATTGCTTTAAGGAATTCAAGCACCAGCTGCAAGACATCCGGTTTGCATTTGCGAGGCATTTATTCACAATGTATAAATAAACAATATTTGGAGACAAACTACAAATAAAGCTGTCCGATATCAAACATCCGAGCAAAGCTGGTGTGGTAGGAACTCTGCTAAATACTTCCTTTTTGTTTATTTTAAATGCAACCAAGTACTTAGTGCTTTAACTTTATAGTAGTAAGCCCAAAGAAAAATAGACATCTGTAACTTATTAACTGTTTATACCCAGTGAGGGAGAATCACATATCCTGTGACTTTTAAAGCTTGCTGTGAAACATAATGGAAAGTTTTATTTATCACCAAGCTACAATAAAACTGTGAAGTTAAGGTTTGTAAACTAAGTAATAAACTGAAACGTGACAAGGACCATCGGGGCGTGGCAGAGTTAAACTGATTTTTTATTTATTTTTTATTCATTAGAGCTAAAAAAAAAAAAAAAAAAAGAGAGAGAGCGAGGTAGAGAGAGAGAGAAGCAGGAAAACAAAGTGCAAACATGTGACCACCACTGCCCGTCTGGTGCTTCTCCAAGCTGAGCTGAAACAATTACATTTCAGTGAAGCTGTTAGAAATAATTAAAAACGTATTTCTAAAGCTGCGACAATTCCTCTGTAATTTTGCTTTCTGAAGTATTTATGACTCACACACACACACACACACACACAAAAAGAACATATGCTTGACTAAAAAAAATAAAAACATAAAAAAACTAAACAAAATACATAACAATGAAAAAAAAAAAAGATCCTGAGAGAAGCATGAAATG
Source organism: Poecilia mexicana (assembly GCF_051168715.1). Taxonomy (NCBI): domain Eukaryota; kingdom Metazoa; phylum Chordata; class Actinopteri; order Cyprinodontiformes; family Poeciliidae; genus Poecilia; species Poecilia mexicana. The sequence continues at coordinate 24,035,844 of NW_028263378.1, read as the reverse complement.
TACCAACATCACAGCTGTCAAAGAAAAAATAATCGTATGAAAAACAGGCAACACAATCAAAAGCCAAAACATAGCGTGAGAAAATAGGAAACCTCTGGCATGACTGACAACACTCCACTGACGTGTTTCATATCCTCACATCCACCAAAGCACATGGACACGAGTGTGCTCTCACAGTAATGACGTAATCACGCCCTTGCAAGAGTCGGTCCGGCATCAAGACACGCAGCCCGCTTCACACATCTCACCTCCAGGCTCTGAAAGCATGTCACAGAACCAGACCAGAGCTGAACACCTGGATCTGCTTCCAGCCTGTCCGTCCTCCTCTGCCGCGCACACAGGACAGGTGGCTGTTTGTGCCCAGTGGGGATCAGACTGATGCAATGCCACATATGTCCTCAACCAGAGCGACCAATGCAAGCCTTGCCAGAAATAGTGGCGGCGATGAACCGGTGACAAGGGGGCAGGGGGCGCTTGAAATGTGAGCAGTGTGTCTGAATAACTTGCGTTGTGCATGCTTGTGGATCTCCTTTGTACCGTCGGGGAGGAGGGGTGGAGGAAGCCGGCTGTTGCTTTAAACAAGAATGTGTTCATTTTAAGGGAGAAAAGGGGAGGAGGAGAGAGGGGGCAGACAGGGGGGAGAGGGAGGGAGGGGGATTTGCCCTGGTGAAAAAAAAAAAAAAAACAGCTTGAGCATTTTTCATCATTTAAGTACACCAAGGAGGGGAGGAGTGAGAGAGGTGCGGTGGAGAGAGACAGCCTCTTAGAGCCGTGAGGCAGAAGTGATGGATTCAGCCCTCGGAAAAGTGACAGTCTTCTCCCAACCGGCCACGGGCAGCACACATCCTGCCCCGGACTCTCACCGTTTGGCAGGAAAGTAAGCTCCAACATCCGTCTGAAGGTACCCATTGTCTTCTTCTCAGAGTGCACACTTTTCAAGAGGATCTCTGAACTGTTTACTCAATGTTTGCCAAAGAGGGTGTGGGAGGTTGGGCAACTATTGAGCAAGTGACAGCCTTTTAATCACAAAGTTCTCCACTGCTTGGAATGGACTGAGGTGAGCGTTTCAGAGTAAGACTGGACGAGGAGAGAGAAGATACACGGGTGAAACTTTCTGACTTGGGATGAATTCCTACCAAGGCGATCTCCAAAGAGGTCTGGCAGAAGGGCAAAGCCACTGAGAACCTCCTCAACACTGTGCAGTTGTCTTGTAAGCATTTAGTGATCTTAATATGTTTGTGCATGCATCTTATTCTGTGGGTTTATTTTGCAAAGAGAGTTGAAAGGAAACTGACGGCGGTCGTGATCTGACAGGGAAAGTGATCGTCTCCCCCACGGCCGATGCCTTGTTAAAACCATGTGCCCTGATGATTCCCATTTTGCAAAGGAGTCACACTTTGGCTCACACAGTCGATCTGAGTCACCACAGATTCACCAGTGGTAGGTAGCGCAGCATCTGTTATCTGACTCACCGTTTGGTGCCAGTAAATACCGAGGAACATAAAGGATGCTGTTGGAAAAAAAAGAAAAGGAAACGTGACTAACTGAGAACAGGTTTGACTGACGTGTTGTCTGCAGGAGTGTTTTTTTTTTTGTTGTTGCAAAAAAGCTTTTTAAAAAATAACATTAAGTGCAATGGCAGTTTTGTAATGTCTTAATTTTCATGGGAAACCTTGAGTGACATTTTGCTACTTATTCTAATGAGAGGCGGAAAAAGATAATGTCTTATGGCAAGCATACTGCTTCAGGATGTTCCCCTTGAGCCAAGGGGATAGAGAAGCAGGCAGGCTGAATCCCCTCTTTGTTCCTGTTGCCAGAGGAGTGTTTGGATAAAGGGGCTTTGAGGTACAATGGTGGAACTTATCGAAACTGTTCCCAAAGACCCTCTGCCTCCCTCTCTGTGATTAGACCTAAAGCACAGGCGACTGCGTTGGGAGGGAAGACAGAAACCGAGGCTGAGCTGTCTGCAAGTTGAGCAGGTGGTCGAGTTTAATCAGCGCTCCCATTTCATGGCTTACATGCTTAAGGAAAGAGTGATTCCAGTCAAAGCAAGGTAATAGCGTGGATTACGAAAGGCAAATTAAGTTTGACCATGATCCAGAAAACTTTGGGTATCATGCGAGAGACCGTTCTCTGCAGAGCTGGCACTGATTCCTACACGCTGCACAAAACCCCCCTTACCCCCCCTTCTTCCTCCCAAAAAGTACAGTGTCCTCATCCTTTCAGCTACTGACAAATGAGGTGCTGTGTGGTCGTGTTGTGATCTCCCCTCGTGGACGATGATGCGATTATGAAGCATTCAAATAGAAAGTAGGACATCGGGAACGAACTGGGTCAGTGGATTTATGTTATAGGCATGGCACGGATTGGGGCGGCGGTAGTTCTCCGTGCAGAGGGTCTGTCTGCCATCGCCACTAGCTCTCCATATGAGTGTGGCAGCTCACTCTAATGAGGTGATGAAGAATGTGAGGAATGCCATGTTCGGGCTGAAATGAGAGGGGCTGGGGGTGAGAGATACGAGCCAGGCTGAGCATAGCTGCCCACCTTCTAATTAATATGTGCTGAGCATGACCATTCAGAGGAGCAGTGACCCACCCCTGCGCCAGCCCCCCTCTAGAAGTCCAGCACGAGGAGTGGTGGTGTAAACACAGACTTTTCACCTGAGGACAGTTTAACCAAAACATTTTGGTGTGAAGCAGACTTTTTCCAAGACACTGCCAATTCACGGCGCGTCGTTCCCTCGTCTCTATGCCGTGAGCAGCTCAAGCCTTGTCTGACGCTTTAAGCAGCTGTTAATTATCGTAGTTACAGCCCGGTCAAGCACAACTTGTTTTGGCGAACCGATTCCAGGACAATAAAAAGCCGCAGGTTGTTAACAGCAAACAAGGAGGTGAAGGCTTTCTGTTGTTCCCTCTGGGAGGCTGCGGACAGGTTAATAACAGGTTGCCTCCGTCAGGACAGATGGGCACCCAGCGAGTATTGCGTTTCTTTATCTTTTTCTTTTCTTTTTTTTTTTTTTCCCCCCAAAAACACGCTTGCACTTATGCAGATGCCACATATACCTACAGAGACGCATTTCAACTGCAAGCTGCAAACACTTCCCTTCCTCATCATCTTTGAAGTGTGGCGAAGCCCAGAGCAGGAGATTCCACGTTAACAATGTCTAAAACGGGACTCCTCCTCAGCAGGGGAAATTACATGGCTGCACACAGAGACAGGCTCATGTTCCAGGGGAGAAACCGCAAGACCCACAGGCCAAATACACACTCATCAACTCATCAACACATTACAAGAAACAAGCGCTGAGATGCTCTGTTATCCTGGTGCAGGACGATTTGTAAGCTATTATTTCCGTTTTGTTAGAAAATCCTCTATGACATGTGACTATTTCAGGGAGCGCTACAGCCATAACTGCGGCTGCCCTCGCTTTGCCAATCAGCACTTGCAGGAGTGATGTCACCGGGTGCCGGCTTTGTCTGCAGTTAAAGAATTCTGACATCTTTAATGCTGTGGTGCCAAAAAGATTGCCTAATACAGAATTAGAAGAAGACGTGACCTTTTTAAAATTTCATTTCCCCTTTTTATTTCTTCATGATCGTTACATCACATTTGGAAAGAGTCTATGAGTCTATAGACTCGTAGAGTACATGGATTCTATGACGAGCAGTAATTCGTCCCATGCTAAGATCTTCTAAAAAAGCTTAACAATGATTTGAAGAATATAAGAAGAATATTCTGCACCACAAACCCAGGAGGGTTTCATTAACCGGATTACAACATGCATTTACTTCATCATCTGTAAGGGAATTAGGAACACTGCACTTAAATGGAGTCAGCCCTGTGTCCGAAACAGTAGCTTTTCCAATTCATGTTCTTCATTAGAGCGCCTCAGGGCTCGATGTTTGGCCCCATCCTGTTTAGATTACATGTTCTACTGCTGGAATCAGTAATCAGAAAACGCGATATGTTCTTACATTAATTTGCTAATGTGTTACAGACACATCTCCATATGGAAGTGGGTAGTTCTGCATCATTTCAATCACTACAAACTTCCCTCGAGGCATATAAAACTTCAACAAAAGCAATGCAAGTCTCTGTATTTGAGAATTCAACGGATTTGGATTGGCACGGCGCTCCCACGGTCCCTCTAGTTGTTTAGCCTTTCAACAGCCACACACTTTGGTTTATTTTTTTTAAAACAGACTTTGAACTTACTAATAAAATGTCTTTTGTTGCTAAGATGGCCTTACTGACCGCAACCAGACTGTGAGAGCATGATATCCGACTTTGTTTCATCCCACAGGGATCACTGCGTTTTGGGTTGACTCACTCTGTACTTGAACTACTTACCTTATTATCAGAATCAAACAACATAATGTTATTTTGATGAAAGACTGCTTGAACTGGCTTCTGATATATTTTAAAATCAATTTTAAAATGAGCATTTTATGTACTGGGAACAGAGTATGTATGCAGGGTTAGGCTAAAGCCGAATTGGGCAGAGAATCTGGAATAATCCACCAACTCGAGTGAGATCTGTTTATACAAGCATTTTGCTCTGATTGAATAGGATAGAGTGTCTTTGAGTATTCTATTTTAAATTATTACGACTGGTTTCAATTACTATGTTGTTTTACTGCAGTAGATTTTTGAATGAAACAAAGTAAAGGATGTTTTACACCCTTGAATAAATCAAACATGAAGCGTTGATTTCGCCAAGGGTCGTGTTCTTGAGAAGTGCTGCATTTCTCCTCTCTATGTCTCCACTCTAATGTGCTGGCTTCGTTCCCGCACATTACATAACAAGGCTAAAACATTTTTTGACTTTGTTGCCCTATTCTGTGCTCAAATCTCCGAGAAGGATAATCTGTGTAGAATCTGTGCGAGGATCCTTCTGCAGTGACTATCGGACAATTTATAAGACTTTATGATTGAACAATTAGACCCCGGAGGTGCAAGGATCAGAAAAGCACCATATTCTGACCTGCAGCAGCTTTCGCTCATGTTCCCCTCATAAGTCCAGTGACTCATTATGCTTATGCAGCAGTTACAGTGGTCTGTGGCCCTTTTTTTCCCCGATGTCTATCAAGACTACATCATATTCAAAACCTGCAATTACTGGTTTTAATAAAAAGAATAATCGCTCATTTGTTTGAGGCCAAACAGATGAGAAATTTAATTTTTTTTTCATTCCTCTGAATGAAAGTTGTGGGTTGTTTCAAAAAGGTCTGCTAACAAGGAAAACGTATCTCAGGAAAAAAAAGTCTAAAATTAAAAGAACAATACCAAAAATTGAATCAGTGATTCAGTCCAACAGGAATTATGTTATACAACAATCCTTTTACCATGATGTTACATAATTGGAATTGTCTTTCCGTGCTAGCATGTCATGAAAAGAGGCTGCAGACCTGACTGATGCAACCCAATCAGTATTTAAAATAGCCACTTGGGTTGCATCATCCCAGCAGTGCCTCAGCTTTTCCATCTCCGGGCCCCGGCGAACAAAACAAGAGTGTTTGTGCGTAAAAGACAGACTGTGGTAGTTGCCTAAAGAGAGCCAGAGCCAGAACAAAGCAAAAACACTCGCCTCGCAACAATCTATCTGATTAAAAGAGATCGGGCACATTGTTAGGTAGAATAAATATTGTCCTTGGCTTTCAGACAGCAGGTGTTGCTTTTGATTGCAGAGATCACATTCAAACATGTCAGGCTGGAAGGTAAATATTTTTTCAATGAATTACGTTCTCCTCGTGTGCCACTGAGAACAGAGCGGGCACCATGCAATTTCTGCATTGCACATCATCGGCGTCCCGCGCGGTTATTATGACGTGGGAAGTCAAAGCAGCCACCGTTACGCTCGGCGGCACATGTGAACAATTTCCCCTCAGATTATGTGCTCTTTTTGGTTGGACCAAGTATTTTAAGTGCCGAAACCTGCTGGTGTTTAGATGTTAATGCACAGTGCTTCTGTGTTTGGATGTTTTTCACAATTTACAAGTGAGTGTGCCCCGACAGAAGGCAAGCAACATCTGCTTTTAATGAGCAGAGCAGTGAATGCGCTCGCTCGTCTAATGTCAAACAGGTACTGGTCGTACAAGAACAAAAATACCATTGCTTCCTGACATGACAGTGTTCAAACTAAAATGTAAAACGTATGATGACATGATGTAACTAACCCTAACTCTTCTTGATGGAAAACAGAAAACCAAGAATCATTCCTTCTGCTGCTGCAAAAACATAACGTATTGATTATTTCCGATAATGTTATAGATAACGATGGTTTACTTTGATTTTGATTCTGAATTGTAGTTTTTGACAAGAATATATCACCTGCTTAATTTATGGGTTAGGGTTAGTCTTAGAACAGATGAATAATTTGACCTTTTCACTCTTCATTCTGCTCTTCCCAGTGTTACAAGCCGGTTGATTAGTCAGGCTGTCTCCTCCGGTAGCCAGCCTGGGATTGGAGCTGCTCTGTTAGTTTCAAGTCTGTTTGTGTGTTTTGAAAGCCTGAAAACTTTTCCAAAAGCCAAAGTTGTATTTTAAGGAGCAAAGGAAAAGTGTAGCAGACTTTTGTAAACTAGCTGAGTAGCAGAAGCCTATAGAGCGATGCCCCACGTTATGCTCAGTGTAGCCACAGAAAGTTCCATACACTCTGACACCGAATCTATTATATCATTGAAAAGACTTTTAAACCACAGAAATAGTACGATGGAAAAGTGTTGTACTTTTGAAGCACAGCTTTTTAAAACCTCAATACTGACGAGCATCCAATGGCGAATGTCAAAGTGATGATGTTTCAAAATCCTGACAGTTTCGCAGCATGAGTAAAAGTTGTGAATGCCTTGTATGGTGGATCAACAAGGACAATTTCAAACAAATATTTGTAATCATAATTTGATTTGTGTTCTTATTAATTGTCTACAGGTTTTGGTGAATTGGACAATAACACATGGAGCCCCCTTCAATGGTCCTGCTGGGGGTCGTTCTGGTTTATGGACTAAGTTGGGGCGTCCAGCAGACACAGGCAAGTCTGTCGGACAATAGCCAAGGCAAGCATAAGACCCAGGAATTTGGGAGCAGTGAGGATGATTTGGAAGGAGAGTTTTTGTATGCTGGGAGGAGCAAACGTGCTCCAGCTGAACAGCCACAGGACAAGTGTTCCTACACTTTTATCGTGCCTCAACAAAAGGTGACTGGAGCCATCTGCGTGAACTCCAAGGAGCCCGAGGCCATGCTGGAGAATCGGGTCCACAAGCAAGAGTTGGAGCTGCTGAACGTGGAGCTCCAGAAACAGAAAAGGCAGATCGAAACCCTGCAGCAGCTGGTGGAGGTGGACGGAGGTATCGTCAACGAGGTCAAGCTTCTGCGGAAGGAAAGTAGAAATATGAACTCCAGAGTGACTCAGCTGTACATGCAGCTCCTCCACGAGATCATCAGGAAGAGAGACAATGCTCTGGAATTAGCCCAAATGGAGAACCGGATCCTGAACCAAACCTCAGAGATGCAGCAGCTCACCAGTCGATACAAAGACCTCGAGCACAAGTACCAGCACTTGGCTTCCCTAGCCACAAACCAGTCAGCCATAATTGCCATGCTGGAGGAGCAGTGCCAGAGCCGACACCCTCCCCGTTACGTTCCCGCCTCGCAGCCACGACCTCAACCTCCTCCGCCACCATCTCCACCTCTCAACAAGCCTTACCAGCCACCTCTCCTTCCACGCATAAACAACCCAATCAGCAATGAGATCCAGAGTGACCAAAAGTCTCTTCCGCCCCTTCCTACAATGCCCGTTGGTACACACAGCCCATCTACCACTGACAAACCATCTGGTGAGTAGCTTAAACTCCTTTTCAGACGCTCTCTTACAGTTTCTATTCTGAGCACTGGATCAAAACAAGAACCTTTTGTGTCCGAGTTGCCTAATTACTATTCATGAGACAACAGTTCTTTTGCCATTCTTCCAGAAAGAGCGATTTTAAAAAGATCTCATGCATTCCCCAGCGCAAAGGACTGGTTGTCAGAACAGAAAAGCTGTTGTCTGTCGTCTTTTTCAGATGTATATCTACTAATGGCCATCATTAAATCCACAAAAAACACAAAGTATACTAGCAAGGTACATGTGTGTACCAACATGAATCACTGGCCCAAGGTCAAATGGTTTTTAAAAACACATGTAAGTAGATTTTAAAACTGATGTGAAGGGTGTTTTGCATGGCCTATTACTTTCTCTTTGCTTTAGAAATCTACACTTTGTTTAAAAAAAAAAACGGGGAAAAATTGCACACGCAATTTCCCTAATGACTAGTGGGTGTTTTTAACCTTTGACAGTTTACTCTAATGCTTACCATGAGACTGTCAACCTTTGAATTGACTGTTTGAAGGTGGACGAGTCATTTCTTGCCCAGATCCATGTTGCTAAGACAAGAAAAACCTTCGCAAACCCTTTGCGCAAACAGACAGCTGCATACCAAGCAGGAATACACAATACAGTGCGGAAGAGACAGACGGAAAGGGGAACAAAGCGGGAAGACGAGAAAACCAGAGGGGGTGAGGTAGGTACAGAGATACAGGGAGTAGGTGATGTCATTTGTTCCACCAGGCGAGAATCAGTCATATGTTCCACCGAAGGAGCAGACTTTATCAGGCAGAACAGAGCAGGCCAGGACAGGGCAGCTCTCTGGCTTGTATCTGCTCAACAGAGACATTCCTGAGAATAGATGGGTGGCTGAGCACAGGCCAAGAAGAAGATTATCATCCAGCCTCGTTTTATAGACCAAAAACAATCTTTAAGGGGAATAAGAGGGTTCCCCCCCGAGCCCTCCACTTTCAAACTCCATCTCGTTTCATTCTCGGCAAACGCTTTGCTGCAACCCTCTCGGCCCCTTTCTCCCCTCTTTGTGTGATCCCAGTAAGTCCATCTCTAATTCCTCTAGCTGTATTTAAACTCTCACTATTCTGTGCCAGTCGGCATCGCACGCTAGTGTTATATCAGGAAAACGTAAACACTTTCAAAACAAATTGTTGCCAGGGAGCCAGCCGGCGTTTGGGGGTTTTCTACATTTCCCATTAGATGTGAATAAAAATTACACTGGCACACACACACACACACACGCACACACACACACACACACACACAGTAAAGCAATAAATCCTCATCATTCCAACTATAATAGTTCCCATAACCTATTGTCTTTAACCTGAGTAAGCTTTTTGGCAAATAAACAGAGCATGAAACAAAGATTTGTCAATCTGATGTCAGTCCCAGAGGATGATTTTACACCACAAAAATGTGCAATTATACTGAAAATAACAATAATTAAAAATAAACACTATAGGTGAAAATAAGTCAAATAACAATGCTTGACTTTTGATCTCTATGAAATACACGATGGGAACTTGCTGCTACCGTTTCATCATTCATCCGGTAGTCAGGATTCCCTTTTGCCCTTTTGCCAGTGTTTCTTTTGGCTGTGCAGCCCAGCAGTCATTTCCCTCATGAGAAAAGCAGCCAAAGTCAATTTTACGGTTCTAACAAGAACTTTTGTTGAAAAAAAAAAAAAAAAAAAAAAAAAAAAACAGCAATGCCTCCTTGTGTCACTGTAACTCTCTTCCTTTTCTAATATTTCGACGTATACCGCTGCAAGTGATGGAGTTTGACACGGTGCTGATGTTTTCTTCAACTCTCCCCGACAAGGTCCGTTCAGAGACTGCCTGCAGGCGCTCGAGGACGGCCACACCTCCAGCGGCATGTACCTGGTGAAGCCAGAAAACGCCAACCGCCTCATGCAGGTGTGGTGCGACCAGAGACAGGACCCGGGCGGCTGGACGGTCATCCAGAGAAGGCTGGACGGCGCTGTCAACTTCTTCAGGAACTGGGAGACGTACAAGGTGCGACAACTTCACACCAAGTCAAGGCGCTCATAGTTTGGAAGGAGGCTTACAAAAGGTGTTTCCACACCACCAGATGGTAAAAAGTTCAACTAATGAATAGATTATTGTTGAGCTTTAGAAGCATCTATTGCAGTTAGATCCTTGGGAGCTGCTGACTCTAATTTCCTTGCATTCTCTTTCCTTTAGGACTTCTTTTTATTCCAAGTCCAACAATTTACAAGAGTGAATTTGAGATTATATCTTTGTTCGAGGCAGCAACAAGCTTATTTCCTTCACTTTTGAAAAGACTCTTGAATGTTGTACTGACTGTGGTACGTTTCTTCATGAAGAGGAATGCCTCCCTGGTTCAAGGCACTCCAGGCCAACTTAGCGTGAAGGCAGCCAGATCAAAGAAGTTAGAAACCGTTCAGATTGTTGAGTTTCTCACTCGCTGTAGTGAGTCCTGCTGTGCTGCAATAACAATAAAACAGTGGAAACATGGCTAGCTGATACCAGCTATAAACTTGACCCGAAGGCTCCGTTAATAATCACGTTCCCTGACGACAAACAATAGAGCCGAAAACCGAGGCCGCCTCGAAAAAGGCCTGTGAATCAATCAGTCGAGTTTATTTATACAGCACGTTTCAGCAACACGGAGTACGCGGCTATCCTGCGGGCAACCCCGCAGACATGCAAACAGGCAGCGCAAAGCTCAGCCCAAACGATGCAGTGAGGGTTTCCCAATCGCTCTGACTATGTTTTTCTTATCGCCTCGCTCCACAGCAAGGATTTGGCAACATAGACGGCGAGTACTGGCTCGGTCTGGAAAACATCTACTGGCTGACGAACCAGGGAACCTACAAGCTGCTCATCACGCTGGAGGACTGGTCTGGGAGGAAAGTGTTTGCAGAGTACGCCAGCTTCAGAGTGGAGCCGGAAGCTGACTACTACAGGCTCAGAGTGGGCCGGTATCACGGAAACGCCGGGGATTCCCTCACCTGGCACAACGGCAAACAGTTCACGACGCTGGACAGAGACCACGATGCGTACACAGGTAAAATAAAAAAGTTTGGCTTTTTAAAAACAGATTGCAGAGCATCATTTGTCATTATCGGAAGGATATTATTATTATTATTATTTGCTATTTTCTAATCTTTTCAGGAAATTGCGCTCACTATCAGAAGGGAGGGTGGTGGTACAACTCTTGTGCACATTCAAATCTGAACGGCGTTTGGTACAGAGGAGGACACTACCGCAGCCGCTACCAAGATGGAGTCTACTGGGCAGAGTTCAGGGGAGGAGCCTACTCGCTGAAGAAAGTAGTCATGATGATCCGTCCGAACCCGAACACCTTCCATTAGGGACACACGTGGAGCGGTGTTGTTTTCCATCACACGAAACTCCTTGGCATCATTTCCACCAGACCAAGACAGCTCTCAAAAAAAATAAAAATAAAAAAAATAAAAACAAAACATGATCCTGAAAGTGCAATATTGAAACATCAGGGTGATGCTGGTCTCCCCACCAAATTAATAATATGTTTAATAATAATATTTTTTTTTGTAGCTGTTTATTTTTTTTTTCTTGTTTTGTTTTTCTCTTTCTGCTTCTCTTTTCACTACGGGATATTTAAAGAGTGCACATTGCTCCAGAGTTGCCACTGTAGCAAACAGGGGGTGTCGGTAGCTGTGCTTTTACTCGGTCTGAGTAGCTCTACATTAATATCTATCTTAACAAGCGAAGGAGGTCGACACAGGAAATGCATCCAGTGATTGTTCTTTAATTTCATGCTAATTATGTATTTTACTTCAAGCTGTGTAGTTTCCAGTAACACTAAAACAATTAACTTGCAACAAAGACTCCTATGTTGTGGCACATATTTTACAGTGCACACTACAAGATATTTTTAACCTTCTTTTTTTGTCTTCTTTTTTTTGTTTAAAGGAAGCCACAAATTGCAATACAAACACATAAACATTTTATCAGTTGTTGTTTCTTTTCAATTAAAAATCTGGTGGAAAAAAAAAAAAGAAAAATCTACTTATTGCCAAGATTTAATAAGGTAAATCAGTCATCTTTTGGTAAATATTTTTGAAATTGTGAATTGCTTAAGCAGGTTTCCGAAGTTGCTTGTGAAACCCGAGCACCGTATTTACTGTATAAATGTGTTGTTTTGTCGATGCAAATGAATCCAACACAATGTGTTTGTACATAGGATAATTGTAATATAATGTATGTAAAAGTTCTTTCATAATTGAGTTGCAATAAAATATGTACAGATCTTGTGTTTATTTTATTTTTTTTATTTTTTTTTTGGGTTGGGGGGGGACTGCAACTGCGACTCAATTAATTTAGTAGAAAATCTAATAATGTAAGTTTGCTCATGAAAAGATTCCTTAAATAAATTCTGCAGCTAACCTCCTGAATTTGTTTGAGGATATAAACTGTGAGGCAGGACGATGGATACTTTGAGTCACTACCTGGAAAATGATCACTTTTCCTTCTGCTTTCTGCTCTTGACTGTCCAAACAAATTAACATGATATCAAGCCAAAATAAGTTTTTGTTGCTTTGTCACAGATTGCTTTAAGGAGCAGCAAAACCGAATGTGTGACAATATTCATCAAAAGTAAAGTGAAAACTGCCTGAGCACTAAGTTTTTTTTGTGTGTTTTTTAGTAGATTTAATATGAAAGTTTTTTTAGTCATACTGCACTTATTCATAGCACTAAGCCATGTCAAGTTTATTTTAAATAATGAAGGTCAACAAATCCAGCTGAGCAAGTTCTTTCACATCTGCATCAGGCGATGCAGATGTGATTAAGTCATCTATTTAATAACCTTGTCAACAAGGCCATTAAGTAGATGACATTGTCGAGGGAACACTGGAGCTTTTCTTCATCCGGAGAAAACATCATATTCTCAGAAAGTTGTGGTGGCTGCGGTTTTTTGTTTATAGCGGATCAAAATGATTTTGCTGATCCAGCAGAAATGTGCCCATCAGTTAACCAGTGATTAGAATAAGCTGATTTCACATTGACCAGTTCTGACCTGTGCTGCTAAAAGAAAAGAAAAAAATATCTGAATGTTTTCCTCATTCATTTAATGGATCATGTCTAAGAACTTACACCATTTGTGCTCCATGAATGCAACAACAAACACTTTGTACTTTTGAAAACACCTTAATGATTTCAACAAAACCAGGAAAAATGTTAGTGACCGACGCTTAGATGTGTAGATTGAGATAATCTCAAAATTTCTACATTTTCTTTTTGTGTTCAAAACTCAGACCTCTATTCAGGCTACGTCAAAAACTCGAATGAATCAAAATTGATCGTAGCGCTTTGGACCTCAAAGTGCACCTGATGTCGGCGACGGCTGGATTCAGAACATCTCTAATTAAAAGTATATCAATAAAACGGAAGGCTAAAAGGGACAAAGCAGCACCAACACTGAGAACAGACAAGAATTTGATGCTCGTCAGTTTGAAATGATTCAATCGCTCGCTGTTTGACCCACACGAAGCGACACCCAACTACATCTTCTGAAGACGGTTTAATACGCCAAACGTGTCAGATTTTTTCTATAATTTCATGGTTTAATCTGATCAAGTCATATTACTAATGTGCATACAAATCCTGAATATACAGTTTCTAACACTGAATATTTAAACATGGCCTCAGAGAGTATTGTGCCTCCAACATTCTGCTCCGGCGTCTACACACAGTCAAATATCCCGTATAGTTAGCGTGACTGATGAAAAATGACAGCCTAGTAAACTTAATGCATCCAGCAGTCTCTTCCACTGACAGCTAAAACACTCTGTAATCCTCAATTTGTCAGTGTGACAGGAAAATGACTTAACATTGCAATGAACCCAACTCTGTTAATACCGTTTTCCGACAGCAAACGAAAGGTGAAAGATTTTCCTTTGTTCACTGTTCAACACGTGTGTGGATTTAATCGGAGAACAGTTATACGCAGAATGAAGTTTCAGTTTCAGGTTCAAAATTAACCACGGAAGGGATTGCTCGCATTCCTGTGTGACAATGTCAAAGACGCTTTAACCAGCATTAAGCTGACACACAGTGGCTGTTAAGTCTGGCTGAACGGCTATTTTCCACATGTCACAGAGGCTTTAAACAGGACGAAGTTAAGACTTTGAGCATGCCACTTGTCATTCTTGTCAGCAGTGTCTTTTCCTTAACAAAACATGAATGAGTTGCTAAAAGGCGACTTACCAGATACACAAACACACAACGTCTGCTTTCTCAATCAACTTAATGGTGGTTAAAAAGAAAAAAAAAAAAGAAAAGGGCAGTGTTTCATTGTCTCCGTAAACATAGAGGACAGACTCGTTGGATGCCGTGCAAGTCTGAAGACTCACCACAGTGGAAAACCTTGAGTAAGGGTGGCCTGTTCCGCTCCCACTCCTCAACCAACATGGAAAAACCTTGAGCTGACATGTTGCTCTCTCAGCACAAAAGGAGCCCACATTTCCTGAACCTTCAAACCTGCAGCTTTCAATGAGCCTGCATTGTTGTGTCCCATCTGTTAAAGTCTGCATGCTTGGGCTTTTAATAGAGGAATGCTTTAACTTTCCTGGCCTCTCGCAATGCCCATTTCACTTAGTAGTCACAACAGAAAAGATCATAATTGCTTTTACTAGAAGCCTTGGTCACAGAAAACATCTGTCGAGGGGACAAGCGATGCCGCGTGCTTA